>NW_028227256.1:69783928-70383928 GCF_978045245.1 Mus caroli
ATCAAAGTCTGGGTCATTTGTAATATCAACCAAACCTTCACAGTAAGAAGAAAAATAAGTAGTAAGAGACCAGAGGTAAGGAAAGGTTCCATGAAATTTTCTGGGCAAGGCACAGTTGTTGTAATCATGAACTCCAGATGTGGACATCTCTACTAGGTTGTCACAGAATTGGGCCCCCCAGCAGTCAGGCTGCCAAACTCATAGCTAATAAGACATTTATGGAAAGGGAGAGTCATGGCCTTCAGTTGTGTGCCCACTGCTGATTCTACTAGGTTCCAACTGTTAAACAAAAGGCCCTGGTTAAACAAAGTGGATCACAATGTAAAACCAAAATTCATGAGTCTTGGAAAGGGGCTATTAATAGCATGAGAGTGAGTTAAGGGTTAGGGAAGAGAATGCAAAGGCATCACCTACAAGTATAAAGTTGTCAAGGAACAGGCTGTATTCAACACCAGGCCTATCCATGGACACACATCCTATGTACTTTGCCAGCCTAGTGAGTCTCCCAGAATCCCCTTTGCCTACATCATTGCAAACCTCAGTCTGATGCCTACTTGCACATTATAGGTGCTGGCACAGCCTGATAGTTCCCTGAACTCTTAGCTTCTCACATTGCCTACAATCTTCAGGCCTAACCTCAACTGAACTGCCTATGTGCTGGCCTAACTTGGTGAATTCCCAATACCTCAGCCCACCCATGTCATCTCATACTCCTAAGCATATCTAAGGCAGGGCATCTTGCACATAAGTTCAAACAGGTGCACCTATTGTCCCATTTGTGCACTTGCTTGGTTACAACTGACTTGGTATCACCCCATTCTACCAATCTGAAATCAACACTACCTTAAGAGTTTGGCTTACTATTTCCTCCTCTCGTCTGATCTGCGATCAACCAAACTTGGGCAACAACAGAAAGAAAACCAAACTACAACTCAACAAAGGCAGCCTAAAATCTCACATCCGACATACAACCCTAAAAAGAATTTTACATGCCCCGGTCACATCACAAAAATACAAACTATATGAAAGGTCAATATAGTATATCTCCCCCAAGGCCTACAAACCCCATATAGAAATGTTCTCCAATGAAAATTATCCAAATGAACCTCAGGACATAGAACTTAAAAGAAAAATTTTATCTATGATGAGAATTTGAGGAGTTTAAAGAGCACACAAGCTGGGCGTGGTAGCACACGCCTTTAATCCCAGCACCCGGGAGGCAGAGGCAGGCGGATTTCTGAGTTCGAGGCCAGCCTGGTCTACAAAGTGAGTTCCAGAACAGCCATAGCTATACAGAGAAACCCTGTCTCGAAAAACCAAAAAAAAAAAAAAAAAAAAAAAGGACACAAATAGCTCAATGAACTTAAAGAGGATGGGAATAAACTCCTGAATCCCATCCAAGAAAGCACAAATACATCGATGAATGAGATAACAAAGAAAACTCAAACTCTAAAACCTAAATTCAATAATGAGAAGAAAATGGAAATAGTGAAAAGAAACAAGCTAAAATGAAGATAGAGTTTAAATATTCAATAACACAATTTAAAAAGGAGAAATCCTTAGCAGTAGAATGGATTAAGTAGGAGATAGACTATCAGGACTTAAAGATAAAGCAGAGGAATCTAACTGCAACCCTAACCCCAACTCCACCCTAACCAAGACTATGAAAACTTTTTAAGTCACAGGAAAGAAATATAGAGAAATTGAGTCACCAAAAAGACCAAATCTATGAATTGTAGGCAAAGATGAAGAAGCAGAATCCTCAACAGTATCACAGAAACAAAACAAAACAAAACAAAACAAAACAAAACAAAACAAAACAAAACCTGTCTCCAAATTAAGAAGACATATCCATTCAAGAAGCACACAGAACACAGTCAGGATCAGGAAAGAAACTTTTCATAGCATATTATAGTTAAAACACTAAATACACAGAATAAAGAAAGCATACTGAATGAGAAAAATCACAAGTCACAAAGGAAAGCCCATCAGGGGCTGGTGAGATGGCTCAGTGGGTAAGAGCACCCGACTGCTCTTCCAAAGGTCCGGAGTTCAAATCCCAGCAACCACATGGTGGTTCACAACCATCCGTAACAAGATCTGACTCCCTCTTCTGGAGTGTCTGAAGACAGCTACAGTGTACTTACACATAATAAATAAATAAATTTAAAAAAAAAAAAAAAAGAAAGCCCATCAGAAAAACAGCTAACTACCCAGTGGACAATTTAAACGCAAGAAAAGCTTAGACTAGCGTACTCATAACATAACACAGATGCAAATCCAGACACTTTTACCTGGCAAAACTATCAGCCATAATTGAAGGAGCCATAATTTTATCCGTTGTATAAAAAGGCTAAAAGAATTCATGTCCACAGAGAATCAAGCCCCACAGAGAATACTGGAAGCAATACTACAATAACGAGAGGGAGGGATAAGTATAGCTGAAAGAATGTATAAAGAAAACAATGTGACTAAAATGACTGAAATGTAAACCATGAGTAAGGACACAAACAGCAAAACAAAACAAACAAAAAAGCCCCACAATTTAATGACTATAATCAACACACAACTTTCAATAACAGCTTTAAGGTCAATAACAGCCTCAACTCCCCCAACAGCACAGGTAAGTCAAAAAGATTAAGAAAAAAAAATCAGTTTTCCTTTTGCTATTGCATTTTCCAACTTAGGCTTCAGAAGAGGCTTGCCTCTAGTGTCCTCTGCTGTGGTAAAGTGACCAATGACATCGCCAATGTCAACTCAATGTCAGCAGACCTAGATAGTGACCAAAGATGGGCTGATCATCCTGATGCCTGGGACTGTCCTTTTGTGACTGTCCATTTCTGAGCTTGATGCCTGAAAAACACCTTGGGTTGACAGAGGGCAGGCATGGGCATAGAGTAGTGGAAGGGTACTGCCAATATTTGAATGCCCTAGAAGGTACCCTGGATGAGAAGGATTCAAATCCTGTGCTGGCTTCTCAGGAGTTACTGTGAATTTAAGATTGACTGCCAAAAGTATCACAGCCAGTACCTGAGGGTCAAAGGGAATGTATTAAAAAAAAAAAAAAACAATAAAACAAAACAAACCCCCCCCCAAAAAAAAAACCAAGCGGACTTTCATGGAGTATATCCACAAGCTAAAGGCCTATAAGACAATTCTGGCTGCCCAGGCTGAAGTTCAAAGGGCTAAGACCAAGAAAGCACAAACCAGAGCGCAAAGAGCACATCCAGGCCAACACTCTGTCCAAAATGGAAGAGACCATGAAATACAGCTTCCTTCATGTCTGTACATAGTGGACTGGCTGTGTAGGTATGTGGTTCAGTCATTAAAATAAAACAAGTCTTAAAAATAAAAGAAAATCCACTTTTCTTTTGTCTACAAGACACTCACTTTAGATTTAAACATAATCACCACATTAAAGTGTAAGGATTGAAAGAAAGTTTCCAAGCAAATGGGACTAGGGAACAAGCAGGTGTTGCTACCTTAGTATCTGACAAAGTAGAATTAAAACTAAACTTGATTAGAAGATATAAAGAGGGATGTGTTGTTCTAATCAAAGTAATAATGAATAAAGAACACAATATAATTCTAAAAATCTATGCAACAAACTCTAGTGCACCCAATTTCATTTAGAAAAAAAGTGTACCACTAGAATTAAAGAGACAGATTAACTTGAGCTCAAAAATAGGAGGTGATTTCAGTACCCCACTTCCTCCAATATACAGAGATCTGGACAGAAGCTAAACAAACATCAGAATTAAATGACATCATACACCAAATGGACCTAAAAATATCTATAATATTTTACCTAAACACCAAAGAATATACACTCTATTCAGCAGCTCATGGAAGGTTCTCTATAATACCCCACATACTGGCACAACAACTAAATCTTATCAAATTTAGAAAAGCTGAAATGACTCTATTTTATCTGGCCACAATCTTAATAAAATGTGGAATTAAGATCAAATGAATCTCTAGTAATTACAAAAATGCATGGATATTAAGTAACATATTGCTAAATGGTGAATGTATCAAGGAAGATATAAAGAAATAGGACAGAAGAATTGGCTCAGCAGTTACCTGGGTTCAATTCCCAGCATCCTTGTGGCAGCTCACAACCATGTATAACTCTAGTCCTAGGGGATCTCTCTAGGCACAAGGCATGAATATGGTGTCCATAAATACATACAGGCAAAACACTCATACACATAAAATAATAAATAAATCTAGTATTTTGAAGATGTTTAAAAGGTTTTTTTTTAATCCCTGGAATGAAGAGAAATTAAAACAACATAAGCTCTAAACTCCTACATTAAGAAATCAGGGGTAAGGGGAAATCAAAAATAAATGACTTAGTGATGCATCTCATGAATTTAGGAAAAGCAAGAACAAACCAAGCCTCAAACCAGTAGACGGCAAAAAAATTAATAATAAACAGAACAGAAACGAATGAAAAAGTAAAGGAAGCAACGTAAAGAATCAACAAATCTAAGGGCTCACTCTTTGCAAAGATAATCATGGCAATAGACATTAGCACAGTTATCCAAATAAAGGAAAGAGGAGACCTAGAAGACCAGAATCAGAGATCAACAGAAAAATACTACAACATATGACAAAGAAATCCAGGACATTGTAAGAGAATATCTTAAAAACCTCTATTAAGTTAAAAAAAAAATCTTCAAACATCTTCAATAAAATACTTGCAAACTGAATACAAGCATATACTAAAAATGTCACCCACCATTAATCAGGTTGACTTTATCTGAGCAACACAGGGATGGTTCAGCATGGTTATATGTAAGTATATATAATAAATCATACTGTCTTAGTTAGGTTTTACTGCTGTGAACAGTCACTATGATCAAGGCAACTCTTATAAAGGACAATATCTAATTGGGTTTAGTTTACAGGTTCAGAGATTCAGTCCACTAACATAAAGGTGGGAGCATGGCAGCACGGTGCTAAAGAGGAGCTGGGAGCTCTACATCTTGTTCCGAAGGCAAACAGGGAAAGACCAGCTTCTAGGCAGCTACGGATGAGGGTCTTAAAGCCCACACTCACAGTGACACACTTCCTCCAACAAGGCCACACCTCTTAATAGTGCCACTCCCTGGACCCAGCATATACAAACCATATAACATATATAAATGGACTTAAATTTAAAAATCCATGTTTGATGATACAGAAAAAGTCTTGGAAAATCACTATCTTACCAAAAAGCAATTTACAGATTCAGTACAATCCCAAGAAAAATCCCCATAATATTCTTCACAGAAATAGGAAAAAGAAATTTAAGATTCATATGGAACCACAAAAGATCCTGGAAATCGAAAGTAATCTTGAGCAAAAAAAAAAAAAAACAATGTTGGAGTTATTACCATTCCTGATTTTAAGCTGGAAATAGCAATAAAAAACAAAATGATCTTGGCACAAAAATAGATATGTATATCAATGAAAGAAAATAGAAGGCCCAAACATGAATGCACATAGCTACAGCCAAACTTTGGCTATAGCTATGATATTTGAGAAAGATGTCCAAAATATACATTGGCTGAAAGATAATATCTTCAACAAGTGCTGGTGGGGAAATTGAATGTACGTATGTAGGAGGATAGAATTAGAACTACATCTATTACTCTGCACAAAAAGCAACTCCAGGTAAGTCAAAGACCTCAATGCAGAACCTGAAATGCTGAAACTACTAGAAGAAAATACAGGCAATACCCTACATGACATACGTGCAGGAGAAAATGCTTTTGTAGGTCTCTGTGTAAACCTGTTGGAAGATTAATATCCAGAATACACAAAGAACTTGGAATTCAAGAAAACAAATTATCCAGTTGAAAATAGTCTACAGATCTGAAAAGAGTTCTCAAAAGAGGAAATGAAAAAAATGGCTGAGAAATATCCTTTAAAGCGTGCATCCTTGTTAACAATCACAGATTACATCAGTCACAACGAATGAATGGCTAAGTTCATGAAAACAACTAACAACAATGGCTGGCAAAATCCAGGGCAAAGGAACCCTTCTCACTCACTCCTGTTAGAATTGAAAACTGAGACAGCCACCATGGAAGTAAATGTGGGGAATTCTATCGTATGACGCAGCTATCCTATTCCTGGGAGTGCCCCAAGGACTCAATAGCCTGCTCTAGAGATACAACCATGTTTATGTTGCTGCTTTATTCACAATAGCTAGAATGTGCTAACAGCCTAAATGTCCTTCAACTGATGAATGGACAGTAAAAAAGTGGTACATATGTTACAACAACATTCTATTCAGCTGTAAAGAAAAATGAAAGTAACAAATAAATAAATGAAACTGGTAAATACTGTATGTGGGTAACCCAGATGCAGAAAGCAAGGCCATATGTTCTGTCTTTTAGACCTGAGAATATAACCTGAGGTACTAGAAGCCAGGAAAGTATAAAAGCATTGTAGTAAGGCAGAGGGGAATGAAGTTCCAAAGAGGGCAATAGTAGGGGACAGGTATAATGGGGGAAATGGGATGGCTCTTAATTGGGAAGGGGATAGAGAGATAGAAAAACCCACAGGGAAACATATTCTGTAAGCTCACTTAAATTATATAATAACTATATATAAGTATAAAGATATATGTGTGTGTATATATGTGTGTGAGTATGTATGTATTTGGTTTTTTTAATTGTAAGTAAGATGACAATACTTCCCCTAAGAACCATGCATGATCACAATAAGATTTATGTGCATACGCACCATGCACAGGGCCTGTACAGGTTCAAACCAGATGGAAAACCAGCTCTGAGATGGGGAAGTGGATATGGACTTCAGCCTATGACTAAGGAGCTATCTGTAATTGGTATTTGGTTGCAAAGGATAAACTAAATTTTCTACAATGGAGTCTCACTGAATATACCTACCAGACTTCAGAGTAGGTCCCATGCCCAGATGGCAACACAAAATGAACTCAACAGTATTTTTGTGGGCTTTTTGTATCATGTTGCTTCGTTTGGACACTTTTTGTCTTATTGGCCTTTTACTTATATATTATGGATTCTGATTTTGCACTGTGTGTGTGTGTGTGTGTGTGTGTGTGAGAGAGAGAGAGAGAGAGAGAGAGAGAGAGAGAGAGAGAGAGAGAGAAGTTTCTAAGTTTCTTTCATCTGTTTGTTTGCCCGTTTGTTTTTTAAAGATAGCAAGAAAGAGTTGGAGGAGAAGAAAAGTGTGATCAAAAAATATATTTTATGCCAAAAGTCTTACCTGCTGAACTAAACTCAGAAAATACATCTTTAGTTGTTTGAGGCTTCCCATCTAGATCAATGTCCATGATTGTGCGCCACAATTCAGAGAATCTGGCTCGTTTCTCTTTGGGCATGTATATTCCATGCCACAGTGCTTTTAGCATGTAGTCAATCTGGATCAAAATTTGTCCAACCCTGGTATCATAATAAGCAGGAGGTAATTGACAAGAACTACTCTGATCAAAATTAGCTTCTAAACTGATTGAAGGAATTTGATTTAAGCAATAAATTCCAATGGCCAACTCCCTTAAGATCTGGTGGACTTCCCTGTAGTCTAAGAGGGCAGTAGGGTCTACAGGAGTCAGTAGGATGGCAGTGGAGAAGCCTGCATTATTCATTTGACTCATGAGTCCACACGGGGTTTCTAGCTGAGAACGAGCATCATCCTTGGCAGCCAGCCAGCTGACCAGTGTTGTTGTTAATAATTCTTGCACTTCAGTTCTATCGTATTTTTCAAAAAAAGCAGAGGCATTTCTTTGCACTGCTAAATTTTCCCGGAAGGTTTCTTCATCTTGTTCTTGATCAATTTTAACTATTCCTTTTTTAACTATTCTTGACATTTCTAATTAAATCTAGTGTGTTCTTTTTGAAGTTTCTGCAACAAAGCAAACAAGCAGTAGTATTTGTCATGGCAAGGAAGTTGGCTTTTTCTAGACTAAATATGCACTTTTCATCTTTCTAAAGCGAGCTAATCTTTTCATGGACAGTCTGTACTTTTTTCAACCTCCAATTAATTGAATCACAAGAAACTTAAATTTTAATTATAATTCTTAAGGTTGTAAAATCTTTTGCATCAATCACATTAAAATTACTTGAAAAGCTCTGCTTTTCAGTCAAAAGTTACTGAGAAATACTCAGTGCTGTACACAATTCTGCCAACAACTGACCACACTGACAGTTGTCTCATAAGATTATATATAACATCCTAGTTTGTGTAGGAACATTCTACAATGTTTATACTACAGTGAAACAGCTCCCACTCTTCCTGTCCATCCCAATTAAGTTTCCACTGCTGTGATGCATGCCATAGCCAAAGAACTTGTGGAGGAAAGGGTTAATTTAGTTTCCAGGCCACCCAGCCCATCATCAGTGGGAAACCAAGGTAGGAACTTGGAGGCTGAGATCAGTAAGAGATCGATTACTGGCTTGCTACCTCAGGCTTTCTCACTTTGCTTTTTTATGCACCCATGACTATCTGAGCAGAGATAATGCTACCCACAGGAGATGGGGCCCTTTTGTATCTATCATCAATCAAAAACATGTCCCACAGAATTGTCGACAGGGCAATCTAATGATTTGGTTGCTTGAGATTTTTTTTTTAAATAACCTTAACTTGTGTGAAAAACTTGGTAAAAAAACTAAACAGAACTTCATCATTAAATGGCATGTGCCTGTATTTTAGAAAAACATTAAGTTTGTATATGAGAAGCTACTGCTTTGTATTTTTCATTGTAAATCATTTTAACCGCCTCCTCCTCTTTTCTGCCTCCTTACTCAATCCTTTCTGACACACCGTCCTTCCCTTCTTAGAAGCTCTTGAGACCTGCACGCCCGGAACAACTGAATGCTGCTTTCACAATAGTAACTGTTATTCTTTTCTGAGCATCTAAGATGCTCCCCATATAAAACACGGTACTTATTTTACTTCTTTAATGCCATTGGCCTTCCTTCACTATAGTGATTTTTGAAATTTACCTTGCATCGAAGTCACCTAGACCTTCTTAAAATACCTGTTTCTGGATTACACAGGGGTGGGGGAGAGAAATTGTATTTTGCAGTCAATGCTGACACTGTGCATAGAATCCAGCTTGCGGGGGCATTTTTCTACTACTTCATAGCAGCCAACATGTAAACTTAGGAGATCCCAGGACATGATGGGGGCTCAACATTTTGAGAATCGGAACCCTTCTCCAAGACTTGTGATCATAATCAACAGCAACTGCCATGGTCATGGGAAGAGACAAGGAAAAGGGAGAGGCCTACTTGGAAATGATTTTCTTGGCTAAGGAGAGTTGCTTTGAGGATGGTCCCTAAGGTATTCCCAGGAAGAGACAGCCTTTGCTTGGAATGGCTTCTCAGACTGCCCAGAACCATCTCACAACTGAAGCGCGCACGAGACACTCAGGAAAGCCCCGCCTCACAACTGACGCTCAGAGAAGCCCCGCCTCACCAGAGCGCAGGAGATGCTCAGGGAAGCTGGGAGGGCCTTACCTGTGCTGAGGGTTAAAGTTGGTTCAAACTCCTGGGAAACCCCTGAGCCGGCTAAAGTTGTCCTAGGGCCTCCCACATGCAGATTGCTCCTTAGGCCGAGAATGTGCCCGATGGCCACAGTCCAGAGATTGACCCCATGAGAACAAATGCTCTAACCTCTCTCTCTAGATCTCAGCTTCCACTACTGTGCATTTGCTTTTATAACAGAAATCTTGAAGTGGCATGGGCCAGTGCTAGGCTGCAGCCCGTCTGGAATCCTATTATGCAACAAACATGTACTGAACATCAATTAAGAGGCACACAGCATGCTGGAGGATGAGACCACAGATAGAGGGAAAATGGCAAAATCCCACGTGCTTGCCAATGAGGTGTAAGATGTTGACAGTACCAAAAAGAACATCCATCCAGATGCCTGTGGAGTGACTTTTAAAATAGGGTGGGAAAATAAGAGCTACCCATGCGAACAATTGCTGAAGTCACTCTTCTGGGAGAGGGTGGTGTTGTTTAAAGTTTGATAAAAATAAACCAGGCTCCCCTTACTGATTATGTTTCTTTTGACCTTGCTCTTTTCTTAACTTGGAGACATTTAACTTCTAACTACTAAATGTCCTCTGGATCCAGAGGTCCCAGGGTTATTTTAGCAGGATGAGCCAGTCCATCAACAACCTGAGGCGCCCCAGCACATCACAGCTGGAAGGGTCTCAAGGTATCATCTGGTAGAGCTCTCTGCCAGCAGGAACAGGTGGCTGACACTTCTTAATTTTTTCGTTTTTAAGATGACTAAAGATTTTTATCATAAACATTTCACATGGCATGAAAATAAAGATTCTTCTGACAAGTTAGTAAAAACACAAGCAAATGTATTTAAGAATATATACATAGATACATATATGTATGTAAAATTTAATGAAAAAGAGGAGGTGAAGCCATACAAAGACATAAAGAAGGGGTATAAGGAGGGATTTACAGGAAGCTCAGGGAAGAAATAAAATTATATTGTATTATAGTATATATTAAAATATACTAAATATAATAAAAGAAATAATTTTTAACATCATGGTTAAACATACTCACTAAAACATATGAAAGAATTCCTTTGTTCACTTGAACTTGAGATTTGTACAAGGAGACAAGAATGCGCCAATCTAGCTGGACAGTGGTAGCACACGCCTTTAATCCCAGCACTTGGGAGGCAGAGGCAGGCGGATTTCTGAGTTCGAGGCCAGCCTGGTCTACAAAGTGAGTTCCAGGACAGCCAGAGCTACACAGAAAACCCCTGCCTTGAAAAACCAGAGAGAGAGAGAGAGAGAGAGAGAGAGAGAGAGAGAGAGAGAGAGAGAGGACCAATCTTCATTCTTCTACATGACAACCACCAGTTGAACTAGGCGCCATTTGTTGAAAATGCTGTCTTTTCCCACTGGATGGTTTTGGCTTCTTTGCCAAAATTCAAGTGACCATAGGTGTGTGGGTTTATTTCTGGATCTTCAATTCTATTCCATTTATCTACCTGCCTGTCACTGTACCAATACCATTCAGTTTTTATCGCTATTGCTCTGTAGTACAGCTTGAGGTCAGGGAAGGTGATTCCACCAGAGGTTCTTTTATTGTTGAGAATGGTTTTTCTATCCTGGGTTTTCTTATTCCAGATGAATTTGAGAATTACTTTCTACCTCTGTGAAGACCTGAGTTGGAATTTTGATGGGGATTGCAATGAAAATCTGTAGCTTGATTTGGTAAAATGGCTAGTTTTACAATGTTAGTTCAGCCGATCCATGAGCATGGGAGATCTTTCCATCTTTTGAGATCTTCAATTTCTTTCTTCAGAGACTTAACGTTCTTGTCATACAGATTTTTCACTTGTTTGGTTAGAGTCATATCAAGGTATTTTATATTATTTGTGACTATTGTAAAGGGTGTTGTTTTTCTAATTTCTCTCTCAGCCCATTTATCCTTTGAGTAGAGGGAAGCTACTGATTTGTTTGAGATAATTTTATATCCAGCCACTTTGCTGAAGTTGTTTATCAGCTGTAGGAGTTCTCTGGTGGAATTTTTGGGGTCGCTTATGTATACTATCATATTGTCTGCAAATAGTGATACGTTGACTTCTTCCTTTCCAATTTGTATCCCTTTGATCTCCTTTTGTTGCCTAATTGCTCTGGCTAGAACTTAAAACCAGATATGCTCACTGAATCTAAAAGAAGAGAAAGTGGGAAAGAGCTTCGAAAATATTGGCACAGGGGAAAATTTTCCTGAATAGAACACCAATGGCTCATGCTCTAAGATCAACAATTGACAAATGGGACCTCATAAAATTGAAAAGCTTTTGTAAGGCAAAATGGCAACCCACAGATGGGGAAAAGATCTTTACCAACCCTACCTCTGATAGAGGGTTAATATCCAAAATATACAAAGAATTCAAGAAGTTGGACTCCAGAGAACCAAATAAACCTTTTAAAAACTGGGGTACAGAGCTAAACAGAGAATTCTCAACTGAAGAATCGCAAATGGCTGAGAAGCACTTAAAGAAATGTTCAACATCCTTACTCATCAGGGAAATGTAAATCAAAACGACCCTGAAATTCCACCTCACACCAATTAGAATGCCAAGATAAAAAAAGAACTCAGGTGACAGCAGATGCTGGCGAGGATAGGGAGAAAGAGGAACACTCCTCTATTGCTGGTTTGACTGCAAGCTGGTAAAACCACTTTGGAAATCAATGTGGTGGTTCCTCAGAAAACTGAAAATAGTTCTATGTGAAGACCCAGCTATACCACTACTGGGCATACACCCAAAAGATGCTCTAACATATAACAAGGCCACATGCTCCACTATGTTCATAGCAGCCTTATTTATAATAGCCAGAAGCTGGAAAGAACCCAGATGCCCCTTGACAGAAGAATGGATAAAGAAAATGTGATATAATTACACAATGGACTACTACTCAGCTATTAAAAACAATGACTACATGAGATTTGCAGGCAAATGGATGGAACTAGGAAATATCATCCTCAGCAAGGTAACCCAGACACAATGGAACACACATGATATGTACTCACTGATAGGTGGATATTAGCTGCAAAGCTCAGAATACCCACGATACATCCCACAAACCATATGGAGCTTAAGAAGAAGAAGAAGGAAGACCAAAGTTTAGATGTTTCAATCCTACATAGAAGGGGGAACAAAATAACCACAGGAGGTAGAGGGAGGGAGGAAGGGTCCTGGAGGAAGAGAGGAGGGAGAGGGGAAAAAAAAACAGGGGCAGAGCAGGTACTGGAAGGGACAGGAGAGAAGTACAGAGGGTCAGAAAACACAATAGAAACATGTAACAGTGTGGCATGGGAAACTGGGAGTAGCCACTAGAAAGTCCAGACTCCAGGGAAGCAAGAGGCTCCCAGAACTCAATGGTGATGACTTGAGCCGGAATACTCAACAAAGGGGGAGATACAACCTATAGAGATCACCTCCATTAGAAAGACACGGTCCCCAGTAGAGGGATGTGGCCATCCAAGCATCTCAAAATTTTTAACTCAGAAATGTTCCTGTCCAAAGGAAAGACGGGGACAAAAAAAAAAAAAAAATGAAACAGAGACTGAAGGAAAGACCATCCAGAGACCACCCTACCTAGGGGTTCATCCCATCTGCAGACACCAAACCCCCACACTATTGCTGCTGCCAAGAAGCACTTGCTGACATAGCTGTTTCCTGAGAGGTTCTACCACCACCTGACCAATACAGATGTGGATGTTCACAGCCAACCATAGGACTGATCCTGGGGACCCCAATGGAAGAGCTAAGGAAAAGACTAAAGGAGCTGACGGGAATTGTAACCCCATAGGAAGAACAATAACAACTAACTGGACCACCCAGAGCTCCTGGAGACTAAACCACCAACCAAAGAGTATACGTGGAGGGAGCCAAGACTCCAGATACATATGTAGCACTGGATGGCCTTATCTGACATCAATGGGAGGGGAGGAAGGCTTGATGCCCCAGTGCATGGGGATGCTGGAGGAGTGAGGCAGGAATCAGAGGCAAAGGGGAGGGGAAGAAGGAGAAAGGGTTGGGGGGGGGGGCATTGTGGAGGAGTAAGTGGGAAGGGGGATATCATTTGAAGTGTGAATGAATAAAATGGTTAATAAAAGTTGATATGCAATTATAGAATAAATTTGTATACCTAAAAAAATGAATTCTTTTGTCACTCTGAGCTTTAAGTTCCTCATATACATTCAGGTAATACTGTTTCCTTCAGTTACTGCAAATATTCTAAAGTATGGAGAGGACAACACAGTGTGAACTGGGAAGAGACCTCAGTCAAGCAAAAAACCCCGTACTCCATGGTATGCCAGTTTCCAATCCCATTTCAACCCTTTACCTGCTGTATAACTCTAAATAACACATTAAACTTCTCTGAGTTCAGTTCGGAGGACAATTGCAAACTGGTACATCACCAATTCATTTGCATGTTCTGTGAGGACATCAGCAGACTCAAACACCTGGTACCCATGGATTCTGGTATCACTGAAGGTTAATTCCCCATTTCCCATCTACTCCTGTGTGAATCTGCTCTCCATCCATTGACTATTTCAATGTGCTTATGTGGAATCAAGGAAAAATGAAAGTCCAGAAAAGATATATATAAAAAAAAAAAAAAAAACCTTTGTTTTCTCCAAGGTTCACTACACAGGAAGTGAGCTGAAGTGGCCTTTAGAAATCTTAAACAATTCTGGGTCTCAAATGGGGAAAAAGTACTGCCCATCTTCACCTGCCTAAGGGACACACTCCAGAGCTGTTCCTGGATGAAAGTCTCCAGGAATCACTGATGGCAGGTGTCTTAGTCAGGGTTTCTATTCCTGCACAAACATCATGACCAAGAAGCAAGTTGGGGAGGAAAGGGTTTATTCGGCTTACACTTCCATACTGCTTGCTGTTCATCACCAAAGGAAGTCAGGACTGGAACTCAAGCAGGTCAGAAAGCAGGAGCTGATGCAGAGGCCATGGAGGGATGTTCTTTACTGGCTTGCCTCCCCTGGCTTACTCAGCCTACTCTCTTATAGAACCAAGACTACCAGCCCAGAGATGGTCCCACCCACAAGAGGGGCCTTTCCCCCTTGATCACTAATTGAGAAAATGCCTTACAGTTGGATCTCATGGAGGTATTTCCTCAACTGAAGCTCCTTTCTCTGTGATAACTCCAGCTGTGTCAAGTTGACACAAAAATAGCCAGTACAGCAGGTATTATAAAGTGTAAGGTTCTAGTAGACTTCCCATAGGTCTTCAGTGCTCCTTATATACTAAAGACAAAACTGAAGGATGTGGACCAAACTTTTTAGGGAAGAAAGAAGGCTATATACTGTCCTGGAGTTGGTTAAAAAATACCACAAACTGCACAGCTAAGATTAAGGTTTTAACAGGTTTGGTTTCTGATGAAGGCCAACTCTTGGTTCCTTTTCCCCATCCTCAGGTGACAGAAGACAGAAGCCACTCTTCTGGCTTTTTTTCACATAGCCAATTTCTGAGGGCTCCTCATGGCCTAATCACCTCCACAGGACCCGCTTCCTACTAGGGGGTTAGACTAGTACAACTGTGGAATATGGTAAATGTCCACTCCATGGCATGCATTAATACAGGCTAAACCGTCTCTTCATTATAGTGCTACAAAATTTTCTTACAAAATATAACAATGCTCACCTTATTATGTACAAAAGTAATCCTCACGTCAGGTTTCAGGACACCATAGCTTATGAGAAGGTCCAGTACAGTTTTCAGTTCATCTTTACACGTTTTAGCTGTTGAGTAAAATTGTTTCCTTACAGGTAGATTCTTAAACAACTTTAGAGCAGTTACAGTTGTACCTGTTGACAGATAAAAGCATTTTAGATACAGAAGAAACTGCACATATCTTAATTCACACATAATCAGTAATCCACCCTTTCTACCATAATGACCAATCTTCCTCTAAGTATAGAGGTCCAAGAAGGTCCATCTCTGTAAATTACTCTAATGCCCTATTAGACTCTTCTACTCAGGGTCCAATGAGTAAACAAGTCATTCTATTTTTAATGGGGTAGAGAAACACAGGTTTACTAAAGTGCAATCTTAAGAAGTCCTAGAACAATCCAACCATGTGGAGATGTAGGTTAGTCTACATTACAGTATAATACATAGGTGATATAAGGCTACACAGCATATATAATAACTTTAGGCATGCCACACCACTATAAAGAACAGATTTTCCCAATTAGTCTTTTTGATGTTGATTTGTTAGATTTTTTTTTTTTTTTTTTTTGAGACAGGGTTTCTCTGTGTAGCCCTGGTTGTCCTGGAACTCACTTTGTAGACCAGGCTGGCCTCGAACTCAGAAATCCGCCTGCCTCTGCCTCCCAAGTACTGGGATTAAAGGCGTGCGACACCATGCCCGGCTTGCATACTGCATTCTTTACAGCATGATAGCACATGTATTGTTACTGCATAAACATAGCAACGGCATTGTCATTGCAATTTCCAGGCAGATCCTTATTTCTGTCTAGTGCCATGCTTCCTCATCTGCTGAGCTGTCCCCAGAACCACATGCTCTGGTTACAATATTTTAGATTCAAACTCTTCCATTCTCCACCCACCTCTAATTGCACAGCCACGTTTGCATTTTCAAGGATAGTGTCAATATGGACCTTATTCAGCACTGCTAGTTTTCTGTATTCACTTGTTTTTTGTTGCAAAAAAAAAAAAAAAAGAAAGAAAGAAAGCAAAAAACAAACAAAAAACAAGGGGCTGGAGAAATGTCTCAACAGTTAAGAGCAACCGTTGCTCTTGCAAAGGATCCAGATTTACAAGCTGTCTGTCACTCTAGATCCAGGAGACCCAACCCACTCTGGTACCCTTTTCTTACCTCCTCCATACTAGGCACACGTGTGGTATACTTACATACATGCAAGCTAAACACTTAGTGCACATAAAATAAATCCATCTAAATTAGACAACAAGCAATCCTGAGTCTGGGTAACTTAAATGAGGAGATTAATTCAGGTCACAGGTCAGGAGATTCAACAGGAAATGGTTTGGTGTTGGTGAGGAACTGATTATCATGCTATCAAAACGAGAGAAGCCAGAGAGCAGGGCAAGTGTTCTGGAAGCAGGAAGTGAACAGGAAGCAGACGTCTAAACTGATTGCTCCTGACTGTTATTCTTTAGACTCTGTTATAGGAAGTTTTTAGCCTTGGTTGTATTTCATTAGGATCAAGTGAGGATAAGCTAGGCCTGGTGCAATCCTAGCTACTTGGGAGACTGGGGCAGAAGGATCATAACTGAAGACACCTACTCCATACAGTGAATTCAAGGCTAGCTTGGGTAACTTATTCCAATCCTGTCCCAAAATAAGCCATTAAATGAGGCTGGGATATGATTGATAAGGCTTGCTCCCTTCACCTTCATGTGTTGGAAGTTTGGCCCTTAATGTGGCAAGACTAAGCGGTGGGCCTAGTGGGAGGTCTTATGTTGCTAGGTGAACTGCTCTCAACAGGCTCTAAAGTTCTTGTGAGTCCTTGGTTATTCTGTCATCCCTCCCAGTTGCACGTGTCCTCCTACTATAATATCACCCACCATGAGATCCCATCAAAGACAAGCTGATAGAACTGACCTGAATGCCTCTTCACTGAGGACTAACTTTCATGGTATCAGAAAGAGCCCTGCAAGCTTGTAAAAGAGGTAAATAACCCATAGTCCTACCCAGCTATGACACCTTAGAACCACAACAACTAACATGGCACAATAACTCTAAGAGTACAGTACCTCGGCAGTAACCAAAGCTCTCGAGTTGAACTTAAGACATTCTCAAAATGACAGAGACCATGCCTGGTATTAGAGACCAAAGCAACTATCCAGGGCTAATGAAGTCATGGACAACCGCCATTTAGCTAAACCAGTATAATCTCTTATTATATACTAAATATTTGTCCTTATACCCAGAGATAAGTGTAGAACTCACCCCTCATCAAGGAAACTTCACTTTTCAAGAGAAAAAGACCATTACAGAAAAATATAACCACCAATTAAAATAAAGAGTTGTGGAGTCCAGTCCCAATGAATTCGTCTATAAAGCACTTCCATACTCAGGGAAGGTTCAGGGGACATTATGGAGGAGGGTCACGAAGTATTCTATGAGACTTTTTCTCCTAGCAATGTCACAAGATTCACCCATAAACTCTCACAAACAGGACTACCAAAATAAACAAATACAACACCAATAGATACAACACCCAACACACACACACACACACAACTGAAGGCAACCAAGATATCTGAAAAACAGACAGATAGTCTTCCCCAGAGAAGAGCACACCACAAATGGTTAGCTCTGAAGACATGCACACAAATAAGATAGTATATGATCAGTAGGTTACACTTAGGAATATACATATATAGAGAGATAAATGAATACAATAACCAATAAATTGTTATAATGCTATGAATTTGAACAAGAGTAAATTGGAGTATAGGGAAGGGTATGGAGGGAAGAAAGGGAAGGGAAAATGATTTAATTATATTATAATCTTGAAAATACCCAAGAAGTTTTTAAAAAAAAATAAAAAAGCAAGTTAAATCCAGTAACTCCCTTAGGCTGTCTTGAACCCCTTAACTATGCTCTGTGGAAACCTTTTTCTGTTTTTACAAGTTAAAAAACAAAAATAATACAGTGTAGGGTTTTTCAGTCTTGGCACAGATCAGGTGTGATGTCTGAGTACATGTGTGTATGTATGTGTGTGTGTAGTTGTCTATGCATAAATCATTGTCCTCTTCCTCACTAGAGGATAACACCACCCTTATCAAATGTCTGCAGATATTGCTGTGTCCTGGGAAAGAGTGGGTAAACATGACTGAGAACCATTTATGAAGAAAATAGTAACTGGCATGTTTTTAATAAGCTAGCAAAGAGAAAATATGGTACAATATGCTAGTAACTGGAGTATAACACACACAATGGCATATACTGTTTTATGGGATTCTTGATTTTACTAGATTTGTATGAAGTGGGTCGCTGTGTAAGATGTCTTTCTTACAATGAATTAGAGTCAAAAAGACTAAAAGTCACTTAAAAGAGCAATGTAACCATCCTGGGCCTATATTTAGCTACTCAAAAAGCTGGCATGGCAGGATAAAGGACTACCTGAATTCTAAAGGGAGTTCAAAGTTAGACAACTTAGTGAGACCTTGTATCAGAATAAAAAATAAGAAAAGGCTGGGTGTACAGTTCAATTATAGTAACTTGGGTAGCATGTATGAAGCCCTAGGATCAATCCCAATACAAATAAACACATAAATAAATAAACACAATCTCAAATTATGGTAGACTCATAAATGCTAGCCCCAAATTACATGTTCCAAGAGGAAAACAAAGCAGAGATAAAATTAAATAAATAATGTACAAAAATACTTAAGAATTAAGAGTTTCACAAACTTTCACATTACAAAGAGAATCAGTTCTTTTTTTTTTTTTAAAGACAAATCTTTCCAAATATTTATTTATTTTCTATGTATAGATATTTTTCCTGTACACGTATCTGTGGACCACGTGAGGTCACAAGAAGGAGTCTCCTAGAAGTAGAGTTACATGCACTTTTGAGCCACCATGTGGGTGCTGGGAACCAAACCACGGCCAAGGCCCTTGAGGAAAGCAGAGTCAATGAGCCCTCTCTCTAGCCCCAAGAAAGGCTTCTTTAAAATCAAATATTAACATCATTTCCCACTGGAAATCTTAAAATTTAAGAAAATTTTAGGAGAAAGAAGTGTTTAAAAATTTCAGAGCGGGGCTTGGTGGCACACGCCTTTAATCCCAGCACTTGGGAGGCACAGGCAGGCGGATTTCTGAGTTCAAGGCCAGCCTGGTCTACAGAGTGAGTTCCAGGACAGCCAGGGCTACACAGAGAAACCCTGTCTCGAACCGCTCCCCCAAAAAAAGAAAGAAAGAAAGAAAGAAAGAAAGAAAGAAAGAAAGAATTAAAGAAAGGGCTTGAGAACTACCACTTTAGGGTCTTGGGTTCAGGTAGCCTCTATTCCTCACATTATCCCCAGAACTCTGCTCAGCAACATTTCATAACTCTTTTTTTAAAGATTTATTTATTTAATGTAAGTATACTGTAGCTGTCTTCAGACACACCAGTAGAGGGCATCAGATCTCATTACAGATGGTTGTGAGCCACCATGTGGTTGCTGGGATTTGAACTCAGGACCTTCAGAAGAGCAGCCTGTGCTCTTAACCGCTGAGCCATCTCTCCAGCCCATTTCGTAACTTTTAATCGTGACGAATATGACTGTCTCCCAGCCGAACTGTAACTCGGCCTGGGAGCGGATCCTAGGCGTTTACTATGGCCAGCATCTAGCACCGGGCCTGGCGATTTTCCGGAGTATAATGTAGTGGGTAGGCAATGCGCCTAGGTCACAAACGTCGTGCTTTAAACACTTAAAGGCAAGCCACCTAAAACCTGTCTCCTCGCGAACAGAACGCAAGAAATCGCACCTGCTCTGCAGAACTTTGGTTATGTGTAAGCTAAGAAGGATGCGCTTCCAGCTCGTGAACCGCTTCCGCGCATCTATGCATTCCCCAGCGGAGACAGCGAATAAACCGCCAGAACACTCAGTTCACTTCCGAGAGAGGAAGCGCGTCACTTCCGCTCGCAGGTCTAAAACCGCGCATGCGCATTGCGTCTCTTCCTCTTCGGATTTGGGCTTGGGTTCCGGCGACATGGTGAGTGTCTGCGTAACCGCTTTGGAAGTCGCTATCCATCGTCATCTGCCATAATCTCCGGCTTCCCGCTCTCAGCCCACCTCGGGTAGTCTGTGCTGTCCCTGTCCTGTCTGCTGTCGGGATCCTCCCGGCGTCTGGAGCCCCGTACGCGGCCGGAGGCGGCTCGGCGGGGCTCGGCGGGGCTTGGCCCTGCGCGGTGGTTAATGCACAGTCCGGAACCTTTTGGCGCTCCGCGGGCGACTTCCTTGATGGTTGAGCTTGAGGGAAAACAGGATTCAGCCAAGTTTGTGCTCAGCGGCGCGTTGCCGTGCACCGACTGGCTCAATGTCTCTGCTCTGTTCCTTTCCTCTGTCCACAGGCTAAACGCACCAAGAAGGTCGGCATCGTCGGCAAGTACGGGACCCGCTATGGTGCCTCCCTCCGGAAAATGGTGAAGAAAATTGAAATCAGCCAGCACGCCAAGTACACTTGTTCCTTCTGTGGCAAGGCAAGTCGGTTGGGGAGAAGGGTACCATTGCTCCCGAGCTCAGGCGGTTTGGGCTCGCCTTTTGCGGAGCATTCTTTGTTTACATGCAACTAGGGAGGAACTTAAGGGTGAATGGTTTGGAGAGGGAAAAGTCAGGATCTTGGATCTTGGGAAAGTGATAGCAATGTCAGTGCATCTGTACCAACCCCAAAGAGGTCTGTCTAGCCTGTAAATAATACTCTGCGTGGGTTACTAGAATTTAACTGCTAATGGATAAGCTGGCTTTTGCGTAGTTTACTCTCTGGAAGTCTCAGGGATGTATTTTTTTTTTTTTTTTTTTACATATTTCATAACAAGATCTTAACTACTTATAGACCAAGATGAAGAGACGAGCTGTCGGCATCTGGCACTGTGGTTCCTGCATGAAAACAGTGGCCGGCGGGGCCTGGACCTACAAGTGAGTGCTTTCCTCTGTGGTATAGGAAAGGCTATGGACTGCACAGCCCGTGTTCCAGCTTTGGTGCATATCGGACTTGTTTTAGTTTTTATGATTGGCAAAGCAAATAATGCGTTTGGGTTTAAAAGGTAATCGTTTTTGGTCAGGGCTACACAGTGAAACTCTGTCTCAAAAACAAAGTTATGGTTATAGATAAAAGTTCAGACTTTGATTCTCATATTCCTTTTGAATTGTACAGTCACCAGGATCTTTGGAAAATTATGGTTGATCTAAGTCCATTGGTGTTTGTGCTGGACTTGACTTAACACTACAGGTTATTTCTATAAAATGGTTTGAGGTTAGCTGATTTAGGATTGTATAGAACGTTTTGAGGCTATTTGGGCGTATTTAGTGCTGTGACCTTGACAGAGCCAGATGTTGCTGAGATGAAGCCTCCTGTCATTGTTTGCTTTGTTCTTAAGAACTTTGGCATCTCAAACCAACAGCTGCCCCTCCACCCCCGAGTTTGCTGGCCATAAGTCTCTGGTGTCCAAGTGGTATGGTGTTTTTATACTTCCAGCATGGCCCTCTGAGTGTGGCTAGTTGCTGAGGGAGGTGAACATGTGGGTTGCAGTTTTTCCTGATTTCTTGGTATTGAAAAAAAAAACAGTCTGAGTGTGTTTAAGAGCAGCTTGAGTGCACAAGGAGGAGTGGTAGCAAGTGCTCTGTCCTGATAGGTGACTGACTATTCATACATTCAGTGTGTGGTCTGGCTGTTTGGTTTGGGGGTGTAAGCTTAAAACTTATCATAGGCCTCTGCTCTCCTGTCTACAAAGGAGAGCACCTTAAGATCTCGTGGAGTCTGGGTCTGCCTCTTTTTTCAATATTGAAGAAACCAGATACTCGAGCACCTTAGAATAGTGAAAGTGCCCCAAGTCGTGGCTTTTGAAGGGTGCCACCATGCCAGTGTGACATCAGCACTGGCCTTGTTAGGTAAGGTTCATTGCAGCATGGTTGGTATTGGCGAAGGACACTATCATTCTTTCCAGGAGAAAATCAGGAGATTTCAGGACTACAGGGGAACGGTGGGACAGATATACTCGGGTGTTCTATATTAACAGTCACAGTTATGTTGGAAATGGTTTTTCTTCACAGCACCACCTCTGCAGTCACAGTGAAGTCTGCCATCAGAAGACTGAAGGAACTGAAAGACCAGTAGAAGCCCTGCTGTCTGAGACTTGCCTAGCCTGCAATAAACGGGTTATTTACGTAACCTTTTTTTTTTTTTGCCTTGTTTGTGGTTAATTAAAACATTTGGTGTGTGTTCTGTTTTTTAATTTCGAAAGATGCTTGTTTTAAGACATACTGTGTGACCCTGGCTGGCCTTGAATGCCTGGTTCTCCTTACAAGTGTAGATACATCTGGCTTAAAATTTTAGTTTTTCAGAAATAAAAATGTTGCTAAGACAATTACGTACATAGCTTGGTTTGCTACATATTGTCAGCAAACTGAAACTAGAATATTTATATAAATGTTAATAAGATTGAATTGAATATAGTGTGAGTACTCAGTAGGAAATAAATGATAATACATAGGTAAATAACAAAAATGAGGGTCTCCTGACAAATTTAGGGTTTAATATATTTAGGATTAGTTTTATGGCTAGCCTTTCTGAAACTTTACAGTTAACTGCCAGGTTTGCCAGTTATGCTTTGACCGGCCATGTCAAAGCTACTGGACTCCTTGGGAGCCACCAGACTAGTCCTGTGCATTCCAAGTCCAGAACAGTGATTTTCTTTAAAGGCTGACCTTTTGTGGGCCCATCCCCGTCTTACACAGCAGTCACTTCTGCCTTCTTCTGAGGTTTACTCGGTTCCTGTTACCTGTGCTCCAGTTCTGCCTAGAAACGTCCTAAGCAGCACTTACTAGACCTATAGCAGTAACCGCTTGAAATTTCAAGTGAGCAGTTCAATTTGTGTGTGAATAATGGGTGTGTGAGAAGTGCAGGGTTTTGGGGAGGGGGCCGGGGGGGGGGTTACTATATGTGTGTGTCTGTATCCTGTATGCCTGGTGTCTGAAGATGACACCAGATCCCCTGGAACTGGAATGACAGTTGTGTTACTATGTGATGGAAGAATTGCCAGTGCTCTTAAGTGCTAAGCCATTTTTCCAGCCCCCAAGAAATATATATAATTTCTAAATGATGGAGCTGGGTTTGAATTTTGGTCTTAGACCCCAGAGCCAAGATTCATGGCTATTTTTATTTTGTGGTATCCAGTGGATGAAGCCACAAGTAGGAAAGTGGAGGAGATAGATCCTGCCTTTTGAGTTGCATTAGGTTGGCTTCCACCTGCTCCTTCCTGGGTTGAGCTTGACCTTTGTTCTGTTACAAGGTTCTCAGAGGCTCTGGTGCTGGGCAAAGGCAGGGATTTAGAAGAGAGCCTACTATCGTGATTGCTTCTTGATTTGGGGTGGGGAGTGCCAGGGAAATATTTATGTGGCTGTAGATATGTGAGTAGGAAAGAGGCATAAAAATCAAACATTTACTGATAACTAATTTTATCATTTATAAAAAAAAGCAAATCATAATTATTTTCACATAAAGAATTAAATCTTGGGCCAGATGAGACAGTTCTAAGTGGAAGCCTGAGAGCTCTTCTACTTGATAGAGGATTGACCACTCCTAGAAGTTATGCTGATTTCTGTGTGCATATAAACATGAGTATGTATAAAATCTTGCTTAGATATTTGATGCCACAGGATGCAGAGCAACTTTCAGAGTTTTAACTTTATGATTGGCAATGTTGAGATAGAATGCCTCAAAGTGTCTCAAATTCTGTGCTTAGCAATCATTGTTAGAATAAGAAATAGAGCCAGGCAGTGGTGGCACACGCCTTTAATCCTAGCCCTTGGGAGGTGGAGGCAGGCAGATTTCAAGGCCAACCAGAGTGAGTTCCAGGATAGCCAGTGCTGTACAGAGAAACCCTGTCTCGGGGAAAACATACACACACCCAAATAGTTTCTAATAACAGACTAGCACATTTACATAGCTCATAGGAAACAGTTCATGGAGGCCCTGGAGGATACAATTAGGAAGGAAGGCAGGCAAAAGATACCAGTGAGTTTTGAATGAGAATAGGGCCAGGTACATGGCTTACTGTGTGAACCTTGATAGACTGGAATTTGATTTCTGGAACCCACATGGTAGATTAAAAGAAGACTCTGCTAAGATGTCATATGCCTGCCTTTGTACACCATGGCACATAAAAGAGTTTACTCTCCCAATAAATAAGGTTTTTTGTTGTTTTTCTTTTGAGACAGGGTTTCTCTGTTATTAGCCCTGGCTGTCTTGGAACTCACCAAGCTGTAGACCAGGCTGGCCTTGAACCTAGAAATCTGCCTGCCTCTGCCCCCCAAGTGCTGGGATTAAAGGTGTGCGCCACCACTGCCCAGCCCCAGTAAATAAGTCTTAAAATAGTCAGGGCATAGTGGCACTCATCTTTAATCTCAGCTCTTGGGAGGCAGATACAGGTGGATCTCTTGTTCAAGGCCAACCTTGTCGTGTAGAGTTCAGGAATGCCCAGGGATACGTAGATCCTTTCTCAATAGCAATAACTTTCGAAGGGCAGCAGGATGCATTGAAATGACAGCATGTAGGTTTGGAAAGGGTAAATGTTAAAATGTTCTAAGGCTCTTGTATTCAGGAAGGGGTCTAATTACAAATCAAATGTTATAATCTCTAGTAATTGTTGCTAGAACAGTGGAAGTAGAATTAGAAGCTCTCGGTCACAAGATGGGGAAGGGAGCTGACATGCAGCTCAGTGGTAGAGTGCCTGGCATGAGCAAGGCCTTGGGTTCAAACCCAGCATGGCCCCAGGGGGAAGAGGAGCTACTGGGCCAAGTAAGATACAGTAAAGGTGGGGACTTGCATACCTGTGTGCATATTAGTGTTTAACAGTAAATGTTTAAAAGCTAAAGTTACGTGAGCAGAGTTATGTAAAGTATAAATTGAATAAAGGATTAGATGTAGATGATGGACCACCAGGACACATTGAACACAGAAGGAGAAAAGAAGTTAGTATCGTCCCACTTTGAAACAACACACCATTAACGAGAGAACTCAGCAGGAGAAAGCACAGGCATGACTTTCCATGTTTCCAGGATGCAGAAACACTGAGGAAATAAGCATCAATGTCTCTCTCTAAGTGCTCCTGGGAACAAATTAAAGACCCAGAGAACCCAGAGCAGTGCTCCATACAGGGGGACTGGCTGGTGCCAAAGAACAAGGCCAGCCAGCAAAGCGGGGAGATGGGGTTTCTTTGCTCAGGCTGATCTGCTTGCCTCTGTCTCCTAAGTGCTGGTATCAAAAGTCTGTGCCACCCACCATGCCCAGCTTGGAAGCTGATTTCTAAACGTCACTATGCCAAGCAAAAGAAAAATGTGAGAATGCTTCAACACTTGGATACGTTTTTCCATGCTAGGCTGGAGCTACCTCCCTCCTTGTGACTTTCCACTTTATTTGATTTTGTATGTTGGTATTAGATGTGAGGTATGCCTAAAAAATTTAAAAGGGAAAGACAATAATTACTGCTTGTGTATCAATGTGTCTAACTTATTTTGTAAGCTGGCTTTAGAGATTACCCTCTTAGCATATGCTATGGTTGCCAATACCGTTATATAGTGTACTTTGACCTTGGAACCTAGACATTTTACACAAATTCTTGAGAGTCTATCTCTAATCACAAAAATGCAGATGTTATTCCCTTGAGCCAAGCATAAAAATGTCCTGTGTTGACTGCAAGCATATGGAACACTAGGGGGTGCTACAGAGTAAGCAGGAAAGGACGGAGCAGTCGAGAATTCTGAGAGGTCAGAGAATCCTCACAAATGCATGTTAGCATATGTAGTTACAGGTTAGTAAGTGCTAAGTTCTTTATAAATTCCACCATGTCAGAATGTAACCCAGCTGACTAGGTAGAGAATTAAACCTAAAAGAGTTAGTCTTAGGCCATCTGAGACAAATGCCCCACGAGTACAATTAGGATGGTCTTGAGTGTATTTCCTAGAGCTGCTAGTTAGGGGGGAAGAACTTTATTTTAAGAATTTAAAAATTGTAAAAAAAAAAAAAAAAAAAAAAAAAAACCTCTTTTACAGTGAAAATGCACAATACAATACATAAACACTGTGGACTAAGAATGTGTCAGTTTGGGGGCTGGAGAGATGGCTCAGTGGGTAAGAGCACCCGACTGCTCTTCCGAAGGTCCAGAGTTCTAATCCCAGCAACCACATGGTGGCTCACAACCATCCGTAACGAGATCTGGCGCCCTCTTCTGGAGTGTCTGAAGACAGCTACAGTGTACTTACATATAATAAATAAATAAATCTTAAAAAAAAAAAGAATATGTCAGTTTCTCTGATCAGGGTGTCCACGTCTCTGACCATGTTGTTAGACTCATCAGGAGAAAATGTCAGTACAGGAGGGATGTTTTAACTAACTTTGTCATACTCTGGGTTTTGTAGCTATAGTATTGACAGAGGCAGAGTGGGAGAGCTAAGCAAAATTCTGGTCCAAAAAGGGTGCTAAGAGGTTACAGTGATGTCGGGAGACCCCTGTTTTTGGATGGAGTTAATGGTAGGCTCTGGAAGTGTAGCTTGAGGGATGCCCATGGAGTTGGATTGTTTGTGCTCTGAGTTTGTACACCCATGTGCACATGTGAAACTGTCCACTCAATAAGACCAGTGCTTACTGATTTATTGGAATTACATGTGTCTTTTTTTTTTTTTTTTTTTTTTTGATGTTCTAGGTTTTGGAGGCTTATACTGTGGTCATTTAACTGGGTGTGTTTGTATACTTGTTAGGATCATGGTGGTGGTGGTTACACAGGGTCTCGTCCCGTAGCCCAGACTGATCTGGGACTTTTGATTTTCCTGCCTCTCAGCCCTGTTGAATGCTCTGCCACACCTTGCTCTTTAAGTAATTTATACCTCTCCTTCTCCACCAAGCAACTATGCTTTCAACTCACAGTCCTGTTCTACTTGTATACTGCCATGTTTTATTCTCTGTGTCCCAATTAGCTTTGTGGGGCAGGTTCTAGAAATACCTAACTCATTCCCTTAGCATGATCCAGGCTGTGCTCCAAGGGTTTAAGCTAGACACATCTATTTAAGACCCAGCACTTCCCAGCCTGGGGTAGCTAGAGGCACACTTACGGGACCCCTCCTGCCTTGAGTCCTGTGTGTCTAGCCAGTCCTATTTACCTCCTAAGCACCCACCATGCTGGACCCACATGCTCCATGCTTCGTTGTACTGTAGCTAGTAAGGCCTTTGTGTCATCAGGTTTCTCTTTCTTTCTTTCTTTCTTTCTTTTTTTTTTTTTTTTGTTTTTTTGTTTTTGTTTTTTGTTTTGTTTTTTCCAGACAGGGTTTCTCTGTGTAGCCCTGGCTGTCCTGGAACTCACTTTGTAGACCAGGCTGGCCTCGAACTCAGAAATCTGCCTGCCCCTGCCTTCTGAGTGCTGGAATTAAAGGCATGTGCCACCACACCCGGCCTGTCATCAGGTTTCTTTTCCCCAGCACTTCTTCCTCTTTTAATTGCTCCAAACTCAAGAACCTAATGGAATTCTTTCCCCATTTTATAGATGACAGAAACTCTAAGATTTTCTACTTGAAGAGAGAGTCATTGAATGGGGAAAGAATGAACTCCACAAGGAGTTACGTGCTTCAACTTCATCTCCCTGTTCACTGGCTTGGGCAACAGAAGAGCTTTGTTCTCTATAGATAAAGAAACCAAGGTACAGAGTGGTATCTGTGAGGGGTTTTGATGGTTGGAGGCCAGTCTCAGCAAGTGATAAGTATATAACACTAAAAGGCCACTACAGACAGGCTGGAGAGAAAGTACCACTACATAAGACGCTGTTAAGAAACTGCCACTGGGATTCTGCTGATTAACCCGGGGCAGGCAAAAGGAGCATAGGTGAACAGCAGGGGGAGCCCTTGCTGAGGCTGAGAGGACTTGGAGGGATTGGAGTGCTTCTCTTTCTCCCCGCTCTTAACTTTGCTCGGTGCGCAGGTGTGACTTCCCTGATGAGAGTGGCCACAGCCCACCAACAGCCCTGCTGCTTCCAAAGGCCAGTGAGATGCTTGCCCTTTCTCCTCAGGAGCGGAGGCCAGCAAAACCTGAACTGAATGACTGAGCCCTGGGAATGAGCTGTGCGGGGGATAAGAAGTGGTGCGAGGATTCCGATCTCTAGGGCTTTAGGATTCCAAATGCAGCCTTCCTCACGCCAGGCCCCATTACTCTCATCCCTTACGGCCCTTTGCCTGCTCTGTGTGTGCAAGGAGAGTTTAAAACCTACTTTGTTGGGCTTCAAAGATGGTTTGGAGATTAACAGCACTGGCTGCTCTTCCAAAGGACCTGGGTTCAATTCCCAACACCCACATGGTTGATAATGGCCTGTAATTCCAACTCTGGGGGATCCAATGAGGATATACAATTAAAAGACTATGATAAGATGTATGGTCCATTGTACACAGGTAATGTACTTAGGTATAAGCAAAACTCTCACACACATAAAAAAAAAATCTTAAAAAAAAAAATTGCTCGAGCTGGATAGATGGCTCAGCGGTTAAGAGCACTGGCTGCTCTTCTGGATGTCCTGAGTTCAAATCCCAGCAACCACATGGTGGCTCACAACCATTTCTACCAATATCTGATGCCGTCTTCTGAAATGCAGGTGTAAATGTTACAGCACTCATATACATAAAATAAGTAAATCTTTTTGCTCAGTAATACAGCAGTTCATTGTGGTAGGGACATGTAGAAACAGTGCTTTTTTTATTTTTTAGATTTATTTATTTATTATATGTAAGTACACTGTAGCTGTCTTCAGACACTCCAGAAGAGGGCTTCAGATCTTGTTACAGATGGTTGTGAGCCACCATGTGGTTGCTAGGATTTGAACTCAGGACCTTCAGAAAAGCAGTCAGTGCTCTTAACCACTGAGCCATCTCTCCAGCCCGGAAACAGTGCTTTGACTCAAAAGGCAGTCAGTGCCCCATCGCCAGCAGGCTGGTAAGGGAGGGATGTGGAGGCTAATAATGGTTAGGAGTTTTAAAATCACCAGTTTCCATTCATCCTTCTCCCATCTCAGCTAACATGACCTTGTGCCCAAAGCCTTGGAAATGCAGCTTCAAGACCTTCCTTGGGTGCTACCTTCTCACTTCCCTGCACACATGACACTAGAGCTGGCTTTTCCTTTCAACATGTGACCTCCACCTCTGTGTGACAGTGGGCAAGGTGACACTGTGCTTTGTGGTCTCCAAACTCAAGCCCCTAAAGTGCTGTAGAACCAAATGAAGGCTCCTGTCTTCTTTCCCTCTTTCTCTGGACCCGCATTGTGCAACTCGGCGTGGGACCAAGTCTTCAGGGGGGCTCAGCAAAGACTTGGTGACAAGCTGATTGATGGATTCCCCGCCTCTGGCCTGCCTTCTTGCCCACTCCTGCAGACTCTGGCCCTGCTCCACTGTCCAGCTGCCCGAGGGAGGGGTCTGCTTTTCTTTGTTGAGTCAGCACCAATGAGTCAAGGCCAAGATCAGCTGGGAGCTGGGCTGCGAGGGGAGGGGTGGGAGACTGGGGAGGGCGTAAGAACCTTGTGGCTCAAAGGCAGGCATGGTAGGGAGCCACGAATGGAGGGCACTGGAGTGTATTGTCAGCACGGGCAGAGGGCTGCAGTGGTAATGGGACCCCTGATCTGTGGTGTGAATGGGAGCCCTTTCTTATAGGAAAACACAGATGTTTATTCAAATCATATTAAGATTCCTAAAAGTTCTCAGTCATGTCTCATGCTTCAACTCTACTCTGTGAAAGATGACACAATGTAAGATCTCTATGAAGTCTGCAATGGGAGGCATCCTTGGAGAAGGCGTATGAGTACAATTTCCAGACCCCCACAAACACAGGGCAGCCAGAGCACCTTTCCAGGACTGCCGAGGGTGGAAGCAGAGTGTCCGGTAACGTTCACTACCTCCTCTGCACTCCTTAGCCATAGGTTATACACGTGAGTCGTGAGGAAAGGAAGAGACCTCTGTGTGGTTGGTTTCTTTTGAGACAGGGTTTCTCTCTGTAGCCCTGGCTGCCCTAGAACTTGCTCTGTAGACCAGGCTGACCCTGAACTCAGAGATACGTCTACCTCTGCCTCCCAGGTGCTGGGATTAAAGACGGGCGCGACCACTGCCTGAGAGACAACTTAAGAGAAGTTAGCCTATCTAGGAACATGCAGGATGAGAACAGATCATGCAGCTATTCCTGAAGCCGTGCATGACAGCTCTATCGTTGCTGTCCCCAGAATCACAGGCCACCTGGCCCTGGGGTCAGGTTGTTCTCATCTAGCTCTCTCCCTCCCCCCCCCCTCTCTGTGTGTGTGTGTGTGTGTGTGTGTGTGTGTGTGTGTGTGTGTTCATGCCGTATGGTGCATGTGGAAGTCAGAGACAAGTCTTAGGAGTCAGTTCTCCCTTTCCACTATGTAAACTCTAGCATTAAACTCAGATCAGCTGGCACATAGCAAGCACCTTTACCCCTGAGCCGTCTTGTCAGCCTCAGCTCTGGCTTTTCATTTATTCATTCATTCATTCATTCATTCATTTACTTTGAGAGAGGCTCTAACTGTGTAACTGGGGTTAACCTGTAACTGTCTATGGACCAGGCTGGCCTCAAACTCAGAGATTTGCTGGCCTCTGCCTCTCTAGTGCTGAGGTTAAAGCTATGTGCCATCATGCCCAGTGATTAGCTCTATCATATTAAGATTTACCTATCTTATGTAAGTACAGACCAGAAGAGGGCATCAGATCCCATTGAGGATGGTTGTGAGCCACCATGTGGTTGCTGGGAATTGAACTCAGGACCCCTGGAAGACTAGTCGGTGCTCTTAACTGAGCCATCTCTCCAGCCCTAGCTCTATCATTTTAAAGTGGGGATGTGCTGGCATGTAAAGTGACCTCCCCACAGTTAGACAAGAAGGTGATGTCAGGGCTTACCCCCTAAGGTTTCTCTGTGATTAAATGCAGGGTCAGAGGTCAGAAGAGTTCAGAGCTGCTGTGGGCAACATGGAGGATGAGGGCATATTAGTGTCCAGAGCCTTCCTTAGTTTGACAGTTCTAGTCCTCTTGAGGACCCAGCACCTTCTTGGATCAGTAGGATTTGAATCTATTTCATTCCCAAAAGATTGACTGCGGGGTGTGGGGAGAGCACAAGAGCCAGCACAAATGGTCCCTCACACTTTGGTTCCTGACTGGCAGAACAGGAAGCTGGCATGGAAGGACCTAACTAGGCACAGGACATGAGAAGGCTGTGTGTCCTGCTTATACTGCACTATGGAAATAGCAGACGTCCATCCTGGGACTGTTCTTGTCCCTTGCTTCGTCGTCAGTACCTGCTGTGAGGGTTGAGGGGATAAAGTGAACAGAATTCTTTAGGCCTATAAACCTAAACTAAAGAAACACACTACCTCCCGCCCGAGTCTTCCCCAATTCCTAAGTAGGTGATTTTCACACTCCTGGCAAGAGCGGGAAGGAAGGCTTTCTGCTTTGGCTGCACATTTCTCTCACAGCGAGATGCTGCCTCTTTGGAGAGGAATGTAACTGGAGTGGGCCTCTGCCTCGGCAGGGAAGCACAGTGTCTGTGGGGTGCAGCAGTCCCTCCATTTCTCCAGGGCCTCCCTCTGAGGCATTCAGAGCAGGGCATACACATACACGGTTTTCTTCTTCACCCTGCAAGACCAGGGCGGTGGTGAAAATGGAAGACAAGTGGCCACACTGTGACTTCATGGCAACATGACAGAATCTTGGCATATTCAAGGTTAGACAAGGTCTCAGAGATTCCTGGAGAATTGCAGATGTCAAAAGAGGGGACGCCATGTCAAAGCCACTCCCTTTCCATCAGTAATTCTCAGCATCTTAAATTGTTTTCAGATACTACAGTTAAATTACTACAGTATCCTTGGGCAAGTGTCCTAACCTCTCCATGTCTTTTCCCTGAATAATTCCGTTAATAATAATTCTCATCTAAGTTGCTTTTTATAAAGATAAATGAGATGATTTTTAAAAGTACTGCGCTTCACTTAAAAGCATTCATTAATATTTGACATTTTTATCATTATATTATTATTCTTCCTTTTATTTCATAGACTTCACACTGAGTCCCAAAGACACACACACACACACACACACACACACACACACACACACACACATGTTATCAAGTCAACAGGGAACCCACCCCTGACATTGCTGATAATCTGCTATACTTGCAGACAGAAACTTGGCACAACTGTCATCAGGAAGGCTTCACCCAGCAACTGGAAACAGATGCAGAGAGCCAGACATTAGATAGAGCTTGAGGAATCCTGCAGAAGAAGGGGAAGAAGGATTGTAGAAGCCAGAGGAGTCAAGGACACCAAAAGAAAACCTATAGGGGCTGGAGAGATGGCTCAGCAGTTAAGAGCACTGACTGCTCTTCTGGAAGTCCTGAGTTCATTTCCCAACAACCACATGGTGGCTCACAACCATCTGTAATGGGATCTGATGCCCTCTTCTGGTGTGTCTGGAAACAGCTACATTGTACACATATATATAAATAAATAAAATCTTTTTAAAAAAAGAAAATAGCCGGGCGTGGTGGCGCACGCCTTTAATCCCAGCACTCGGGAGGCAGAGGCAGGCGGATTTCTGAGTTCGAGGCCAGCCTGGTCTACAGAGTGAGTTCCAGGACAGCCAAGGCTACACAGAGAAACCCTGCCTCGAAAAACCAAAAAAAAAAAAAAAAAAAAAAAAGAAAACCTATAGAATCAACTAAGCTGGGCTCCTAGGGCTACAGAGACTGAACAGTCAGCCAAGAAGCCTACATGGGACTGACATAGGCTCTCTGCACATATAGTAGTACAGCTGTGTAGCTTGGTCTTCATGTGGGACTCCTAGCAGTGAGAGAAAGGGATGTCTCTGATTTTGTTGCCTGCGTTTGGGACCCTTTCCTCCTACTGGACTGCCTTGTCTCCAATAGGAGAAGATGCACCTAGTCCTACTGCAACTTAATATGCCAGGGCCATGTGGGCATCTGAACATATCCATGAGAGACCTCTCCTTTTCTGAAAAGAAATGTAGGAGGAGTGGATGAATGTTGGGACAGGAGAGAGATGGGGGAAGGAAGGACTGAGAGTGGGGGAGGGAGTGGAAACTGCACTCAGAATATAAATCAAATTAATTAACTGATAGTTTTAAAGAATACTGAGCTTGACCCATAAGCATTAATATTTGATATTTTTATTATTATATTGTTATTCCCTTTACTTCATAGACACCAAGCTGACTCCTAAAGAGGACACACACACACACACACACACACACACACTACCAAGCCAACACGGTTGAGTATAAAGTTATTTTTTTTTATTGATGTAATGTAAGTGGCCATGTGGGCATCTGAACATAAGCCAGGAAAGGGCAGATGACATCTGAGTAACACTTTCCAAATGTCTGTTGCTCACATTCTGTGTCTGTATGGTTAGATGAGAGCTCTGCTGTAACCGTCGTCTTCATTCTCTGATGCCAGCAGGTGACACACAACTGACTCTTAGCTCACGGCTGCCCACCCTTCGAATATGGTTTTGACTTTCACAATGTGGCTAAGCATGGTTCTCTTACAAGGAGTTAACTGGATATTGGGGAAGGGTAATATGATTTATTACAATCTGCTGCATCAACAAAGATGACTTAGCATGAGACCAGCCAAAGACATCAACTTCAGTATAAAGAACTAAACATTTCAGAAAGGAAGAAGGGAAGAAAGGAAGAAAGAAAGCAAGAAAGAGAGAGAGAGAGAGAGAAAGAAAGAAGGGAGGGAGGGAGGGGGAAGGAAGGAAGGAAGGAAGAAAAGAAGAAAGGAAGAAAAAGAAAGAAAGAAAGAAAGAAAGAAAGGAAGAAAGAAAGAAAGAAAGAAAGAAAGAAAGAAAGAAAGAAAGAAAGAAAGGAAGAAAGAAAGAAAGACACGGAGAGAAGGAAAGAGAAAGAAAAAGAAAGAAGGGAGGGAGGGAGGGGGAAGGAAGGAAGGAAGGAGGGAAGAAAGGAAGAAAGGAAGGAAGGAATAAAGGAAGAAAAAGAAAGAAAGGAAGGAAGAAAGAAAGAAAAAGAAAGAAAGAAAGGAAGGAAGAAAGAAAGAAAAAGAAAGAAGGGAGGGAGGGAGGGGGGAAGGAAGGAAGGAAGGAAGGAAGGAAGAAAAGAAGAAAGGAAGAAAAAGAAAGAAAGAAAGAAAGAAGAAAGAAAGAAAGAAAGAAAGAAAGAAAGAAAGAAAGACACGGAGAGAAGGAAAGAGAAAGAAAAAGAAAGAAGGGAGGGAGGGGGAAGGAAGGAAGGAAGGAAGGAAGAAAGGAAGAAAGGAAGGAAGGAAGAAAGGAAGAAAAAGAAAGAAAGAAAGAAAGAAAGAAAGAAAGAAAGAAAAAGAAAGAAGGGAGGGAGGGAGGAAGGAAGGAAGGAAGGAAGGAAGAGAAAAAGAACTAAACGTCTTCTACAACATTGAAACAGCATCTCTGGTGCCCAGCTCTTGTAATGGTCTCTCCCAGTCCTCTAGATCAAAGTCAAAATTCCTACTCACTGAAAATCAGCTTCATAGCTATCCATGGCCCCATCCTAGGATAAGGCCTTGTACTCAGACCTCTGAGTGCTCCCCTTCCCTCTGCCATCTCATACAGCCTCCCACCTCCCTTATCCTATCCTCTGCTGATTTTGTGATAACCCATGATCCAGAACAGATAGTGAAAGGTATCTGACAGAGGTGACACAGCCTATAGTCTGGGAAAAGGAGAAAACTGACCACTCATGAGGAAAGGCTAACAATAAAGTCCATAAATAGATGTAAGATGAGTGTTGGTGTGGTCTGTAATTGGGAAGAGCCGTTTAATCTACTCTGGTAGGTCTAGAAAAGAGATCTGGGAAAGATAATGCTTCTAGAGTTTGATTCTTAAGAAGAGGTCCAAGCTACACAGAGGGCTGAAATTCCGAAGCAATGCTGGGAGCCACTGCAGTGGGTAGAAGGTGAGTTTCAGTCTACCTCAGAGGTCTTGCTTAGTAGCACTATATTTGCTGAGTGTTGGGTACTGACAGTACATAGCCTTAACTAAGCTAAAGCAGTTTGCAAGAAATGAGTTTCTCTTTAAGGCCAGAAGGGATTACAAAGAACACATGAGTGAGTCTCTCCGAAAGTTTGCTTGTGGTACAGATTTGTGAGGTCAAAATCAACCCAGAATCTCTAGATGTGGGACCCAGAAGGTTTTAAAATGTGCCTAGGAGATGTTTTGTTTTGTTTTAAAAATCACATTCTAAGTTTGAGGGTTCAATACGCAAAAGTAACTATGATTGGTGTGTGGGAAGAGGATTCAGAGGGAACAGGGAAAATATATTGAACAAAGAAATACATTGGAGTGCAAAATATTTGTGTTACCTACGAGTCCGGGCCAATGCCCTTCTGTAATGTGGGGCAAAGGTTAAAAACTTGACACTTCTCTTTCAAGGCTGGTGTTGACTTCAGGATCATTGCTCCAAGCCTACTTTCTAATGTCAACAGATTGTGTGTGTGTGTGTGTGTGTGTGTGTGTGTGTGTGTGTGTGTGTATGTGCGCGCACACGCGTGCTCCTGAGTATCTGTGTCTATATGTGTCTCTGTGTGCATGCATGCATGTGCAGACATGTACCCGTGTCGTCTAATCCCTTTTATCTCTACCAATAAGATAATTTAATGGAAAAATCTGGTACCTACTTTAAAAAGAACAGCCAGCTAGGGATCAAGATGATTAGTGAATGAAAAATAATGACCTCTTTCTGTTTTCTTAGAATTTACAAAGAAACTCAGATTTTTCTCATTTAATCTTCACCTAATGCTATGTGGATAGCTCTTCTTACAGGTGAGCTTCAGTGTGCAGTCAGGAATACAGAGTAGGCATAGACAAGCCTGTGGTCATGTAAGTCAGTTGCTGCTGAGAATTGACCTTGGAGACTGTGGTGATTTAAATGAGAAAGGTCCCTCACAGCTGGGAGCACTGTCTGGAGAGGCTATGGAAAGGTTCAACCTTGTTTCAACAAGTACAGCACTGGGGCTGGGCTTTGGGGGTTTTTTGGGTTTGTTTTTGTTTTTTTTTTTTTTAAGATTTATTTATTTATTATAAGTACACTGTATCTGTCTTCAAACGCACCAGAAGAGGTCATCAGATCTCATTACAGATGGTTGTGGGCCACCATGTGGTTGCTGGGATTTGAACTCAGGACCTTCAGAAGAGCAGTAAGTGCTCTTAACCACTGAGCCATCTCTCCAGGCCAGCTTCGAGATTTTTAAAGTTTTGCCCTACTCCCAGTTCCCTCTCTGTTTGGTGCTTGCAGTTGATGATGTGAGTTCTAACCTTAGCTAAATTCTTGCAGTGACAAGCTTCTTCACTCCTGCTCGGCTCAGATCCCTCACTGGATGAATGGGGATCGAAAGCCCGCCCTAACCCTCCACCCCACAGGGACAGCAGGAGATGCACGATGCTGAGTCAGTACTGACTTCTCCATAAGACCGTCCCAGGGGGGTGCGGAGTCATAATGGAGGCACAGAGCGCTTGAGAACAACTTGAGTGCAGCTGAAGGTTTGTCTCATTCTGTAGTAAGCACCTGCGAGAACAATCCGAAGACAGCTAAGGGCGCTGGACTGCTGGCTTATTTGGTAAATGCATTTGCTGTGAAGGTGTGAGGACCTGAGTTCAAATCCGAGAACTCACGTAGAAAGTCAGATGTGTGAGAAGAATTAACTGGAGTGTGTTATTAAAGAGAAGACAAAAACATGAAATGGGGAGGGAGACATTGGGAGTTCAGAATGGAGTGGGATTATTGGGGGTAGATATGAAGATACATTGCATAATATACATGTATAGATTGTCAAAGAATATGCATATTATTCTTTGGGATCCCTGGAACTGGAATTGAGGCCCACCTGCAAGACTGACCCTCCCCCTCACCTCTCCAAACAGTGCTCCTGGCTGGGGAAAGTGTTCAACTGTCTGAGCCTGGGGAAGAATCCCTGGGAGCTCACAGTCCAGCTATACTGGCATCTACAGTGGGAAAACAATGAGCAGGCATTATCTCAAAAGGAGGGAAGTGAGGACTAACACCCGAGGTTGTCTTCTGACCTGCACATGTGTGTTATACTCACAACAAATGCAAGTGCACACACATACACATGATACACACATGTGCGCGCGCATGAGCGCACACACATACACACACACACACACACACACACACACACACACACACACACACACACGACAGTTGATAAGACAATTGCTTATAGACCGGGCTCAAGCTAGACTCCTGGGCTTTCCTGAATCTGCTTTGCCCTAGCCACGTGACTCTGAGAAGATATTTAACGTCTCTCATCCGCAGTCTCTCTGGAGTAAAATGGAAATCATAGCCATCTTCATTTGCACGCTCTCCCCTGAGAACTAAAGCTGAAGTGTAGCACGCTTAATAAAATGTTCAGCAAAGAGAGAGATGTATGGGTGCAGGTTTTTTTATTAGTGTTGTTCGGTTGCATAGTCTGAGCTAGTGATGTCACTTTCCCCATGCCCACAGGGTTTGTGTTATATGGGTTTAACAGGCCCATGCAAGGCATTGAACATGATAGGAGCACATCAATTGCTTAAACAGATGCCACCAATGAATAATGCATTGGCCCTCATATATATAGTGGACAGGTAGTGCACATCTGATTGGCTGGCTCTGCTTCCTGCATCTCTGAGGTGGAAGTGGTCACACAGCCATGAGTGCTCGTCCCTGTCCTGGAAAAGAGACTCTGCTGTGATTTGCAGTCCTCTCTTGGGTCCCTAGAGGGAAAGAGAAGGTGTGACCATGATTCCAGGTTTTACCTGCTGGCCATCTGGCTGCTTCAAGCTTCAATTCACCTTCATCCATTTGACCAATCCCAACTTCACCCCTCATTTACCTCTCCTCCACTGTTCACTTCCAAAGTTGGTAAGAAGGCAGCTGTAGGAAAGCTACCAAGTCTGTTTGGTATCAGCCTGGCACTTTATATTCTCTTTTTGAATCATACCTACAGTAGCTCTTAAGGCACATCTCTTCCATGCTCCCTGGCCCCCCACTCCGGCACCCTCCCAATTCCACATTTGTCTTACTTGATAATAGTTCTCTGTGGGGCCTTTAAACAGGGTTTGTATAGAACCTTGGTGATTTATGGAGTCATAAGAAGGCTGGTGGGAAGTGTAGAAAGAGGGAGGGGCAGCCTGTCTTAGCACTTTATTGCAGGGCTTGAGACAGAGGAGGGGAGACTCAGGTTTCCTGTCATCTCCAGCAGCAGCAGCAGCAGCAGCAGCAGCATGTGTTATGAGGGGTGGACCCTGTTCTTTAACAGTGCTATATTAGAACTATGCTGTAGGGACTGTGTGGACTAAATTGGTGTTTATTGGTCATGGGTCCGTGCATGTGAGTGCAGACAAAGGCCCCATGATGGCCAGAGGTGTCAGATGCCCTGGCATTGGAGTTACAGGTGGTCGTGAGTTACCCAACATGGGGGCTGGAAACCAAACTTGGGTCCATTGTGAGAGCAGTGTGTGCTCTTAACCACTGATTTATCCCAGAGCCCCGGCCATGGCTGCATTTAGATGTATTTGTCATAATGTAGAGCCTACATGGAGACAACTCTCCAAGTCCACAAAGGTCTCAGCCAGACCTGCCAACAGCCCATGAGACTTCTCTTCTGTGAGAGTAAGTCCTTTTCTCCTCTACCTGTGAATAGATTTATCTTCGTCTACCCAACCTCCCCTTTTGGGGTCTACACATTGTGTGTATTCCTGCCCATAATAGTACATGAGAAGCAATTGTGGGAATGGGGCTCAAAATGAATCACAAAACTTATCTATGTGTCACATACATGTTTTATACACAACTCAAAGGGGACCTTATGCACTAATTTTAGCTGCAAGGCATTCATGAGAGGTCAGGTATGGAAATTTCCTCTAATGGTATCACTGAAGCACCCCAAACTTTTCAGATTTTAGAGGGTTTCAGAGTTGGGGTGTTTAGATTAGGGACACTTCAGTAAGGCAGATGGAGTCATCAGTTAGGTAGCTCCACACCCGGCTCAAGGATGGGCTCAAGGACAGAGTGATCCTGCCCACAGCCTCGCTGTGAGCCAGGCCCTAAGGCCCACGCAAGCTGGCTTTTTACCCTTTTAAGTAAGAGGCATCGCTGGCTCTTGGGGGCAGACTCTGGGGTGGGAGTCTCACACAGATTTTCTAACAAAGTGTCTGTTCTTGGTTGCCACGAGGTATTTTTTTTTAAGTGTTCTTTTACTTCAATTGGCTTTACATTTTAGAGCAATTTAAATAAAAAGGGATTTTAAGCAGACAGTACATCAAGTTCTCCTCCATGAACACCGTGTTCCATTACTAACCTCTTACATTAGCATGCTATATGTGTCAACAATCAATGAATCAGTGTTGATACACCACGGGGTTATAAAATCCATACTTTACTCAGATTGCCTTAATTTTTCTCAAAGTCCTTTTCTGTCCACGGGTCCCATCTGTTAGTAATTGTCGCATATACACAGTTGAAAGCAAAGCACAAATAACTGGATGTCTGCCCTGGAAAAAGGCCGTAAAATGTATTTCTTCCAGCAAAGGTTAGTGTTAAACTATCAAAGAACTGCATGTTATTTTTCTGGCATCAGATTTTCTGTCATTTTATATGAGTCTCCCATCCAGGAGGCCATATTACATTTATTCGCCATGCCTCCCCATACTTGACAGTTTCTTGGGCTTCCCTTGTCTTGACAACAATGAAGATGTAGAGGAAAAAAAAAACCAACCAAGTTTCTCCCACTATCTGCTCACAACACGCATCACTTGGGTGACCCCCTAATTTGTGAAGTGTCCCCTCACCAACGAGTAAGCAATGAAGCTCACGCCAGACATCAGCTGAGCATCTGCCAGCCCAGTTATGTCCTAATCATCTTTCCTGGAGCCGCTCAGACCCATGGGCAGGTAAGGAGATGTTTTTGGAGAGGTGTGGGAGACAGGACAGGGGACTTCCATTTGTGGAACACCTCTAGGTTCCTCTGCATGGTTAGCTACCTCCAAGCTTCCTAGCCCAGTGCTTTTGAATCTTGGTGGAGCCATCACTGAGTAAGTATGATGGGAGCAGGGAGAGATGTGACTGGACAAAGGGGCTGTGGGAGCCTGGGTGGAGAGGCCAGCCCTGCCTGTGCAGTTTCCGTAGCCCCGTGCTGCATTTGTTCCATGCACCTAGACTCTCACTCAGGCTCTTCTGGCCTACCATCAGACACAGCGAGTCAGATCACTTCTCGGTACACACCTTTGAGACAAGAAGGAGGGGCAGATTAGGGCTTCCCCCCACACACACTTGGAAAGAAAAACCCTACTTTCTTTTCCCATACTTAATGAGGGAGTTGTGAGCCAAGAACCATAAAATAAAATATATACCATGATGTCACAATGACGATAATTTTGAGGATTTGAAAAATTACTTCCTTCTTTTCTGGCATTACAAGATGTTCCAGGTCATCCATAGACTTGTTTATAGAGTTCTGGTAGGGTCAAATATCTCTACAAGAAACCCTTGTTTTATTAGTAGAACACAAAAATAGAGATTGGAGTTGCTACTAGGATATCAACTTACATTTTATTTTATTTGCATTGGTTTAAAAAAATATATATAATTTCTTACAGCCTTAGTTGGCCTTGAACTTACTTCGTGGCTAAGGCTGGCATTGAAATCCTGATCTGCGTTTGTCTCTCCCAAGTGCTAGGGTTACAGCTTACAGGTCTGTTTGGCTAGTTACATTTTAAACTTCCTGACAGCATTTAGGATGCCCATGCTCCCTAGTTCTCCTTAGCTTCCTCATAATTCCCATCAAAACTAACTGATGACCTCACCGGAGTCCCTAAAAGGTCTTTTAGTTTTTCTTCGAATCTTTGCCCGAAACGCTGTCTAAATCCTTCCCGTCCTTAAGGCCTGGATCTTGTCTTTCCACCACAACCGTCCTCAAGCTTTGTTGGCCCCGCCCCAAGAGTCTCTGAAGATTCACATGTAATCGAAGGCTACACAGAACTTGACAAACATGCAGATGGGATGAGAAAGGGACCAGCACGTGCATCATCTCTCACCTTCACCTTTTTCTAAAATTCAGCTTAGTGGTTGGTACCCATTTGGAGCAACCACTGGGATCTATTGGGGTTTCTCTGTATTCTTATGGTTCTGGCGATACTGTCTTCTGCTTTGAGCTTTGTGGTTCATGGTTCAGTGCTATGCTTGGGTGCAGGAGTCATGCAGGGCTGTACCTGAGGACGACTGTGAACATTGGCTGTCGTCACCATCATACTAGCCCAGACCCTCACTGTGGTTTTAAAATAGGGAAACTGAGATTCAGGGAAGGGAAAACAAAAACAAAAACAAAAACAAAAAACAAAAAACCCTCATGGCTTCCAGAGAGTATTGGTTCTGGAGGAATGTTTTCATTTCAGGTTCAGGTCTTTCTGCTGCTGTGGAAGGGCTTATATGAAAACACTGTGAGCTGGAGAGATGACTCAGCAGGTAAGAGCACTGACTGATCTTCCAGAGGTCCTGAGTTCAATTCCCAGCAACCACATGGTGGCTCACAACCATCTGTAATGAGATCTGATGCCCTCTTCTGGTGTGTCTGAAGATAGCTACAGTGTACTCATTCATCATATATAAAACAAATAAATAAAATCGAAAGAAGGAAAGAAAGAAAGAGAGAGAGAAAGAGAGAGAGGGAGAGAGAGAGAGAGAGAGAAAGGAAGGAAGGAAGGAAGGAAGGAAGGAAGGAAGGAAGGAAGGAAGGAAGGAAGGAAGAGAGGGAGGGAGGGAGGGAGGGAGGGAGGGAGGGAGGGAGGGAGGGAGGGAGGAAGGAAGGAAAGAAGGAAATGTATTATCTTTGTCCTGTAGCCACACAGATACCCGGCGGCATTATGCTAGAAGACACAGTTTACCAGGGAAGACTTAAGAAACCAATGAAAACCAGCACTGAGAGTCTAGTTCCACTCTCAACAGTCATTTGACCTCCAGGTGACTTTTCAGAGTCTCAGTTTTCCTATCTGTAAAATGGGCCTAGGTGTGCTTTGAGGCTTTAATGAAAGCATGGGAATGAAGTCACATAGAGCATGGCGAGTCTGTACTGGGTCCTCAGCCTCTGTTTGGGGACCTGGCTTGCCCGGGGTCACTGTGTAGCTCCTAAAACAGTTTAGGAAGGTCACCCTTACTCTCATTTACTTTGTGTCTCCACAGAGCTGGACACACAGGAGTCCTTAAAAGCCCTAACTAGATGAAAGAATGCCACAAAGGGTGGAGTCTGCTTTTTGGACTCACCCTGAAGACAGGCAGTGGAGAGGCCCAGTGTGTTCCACATCAGTACAGTATATATTTATCTGTAGAAGGCCAGCTCTGGGCAGATGTGCCTGTCAGAACACCCAAGCTAACCTTTCACTTTCCATATGAGGAAACTGAGGACCACAGTCAGGAGGGATCTGCTGAGGTGGGGCTCTGCCAGCGGTCAGGGTGGAGGCTGGGTTGACGGCCCAGAGCCCGGAGGTCCTTTGCTTTCAACATCCCCAGCTTGCCTGTCCCTGCCTGGGACCTGGGCATGTCCACAGCCGAACAAGATGTGGCAGGAAATCGTGAATAAGGGGACAAAGGAATTCATGAAGCTAAGCCGGCTCCTTGCACTAAATCCCTTTGCCTTTGCTTCTAGACTTGTTCCAGCCTGCCATACCTCCGCTACAGAGGCTGGTGGCTTCCCTCAGCAATGCCTTCAGAACCCCCTTGGGAACTAGTGACAGCAGAAAATTAGAGATGGTTGAGCATGAGTACAGAAGTCTGCGTCCCCACACCAGGACCTACTGTGGCAAACATGTGTGCCCCCCTAGAAGCACCCATTTTGTGGAAGTGGAAAGTTTTCCGTGAAGTAAGAAAAGCTTAAAGATTGTGAGGCCCTCCTGTTTGTCTGTCTGTAAGTGTCCGAGTGACATACAGCAAGGGGCATAAACTCTTCTGTCCAAAGTTTGGGAGCACACATCCCAGGCTCTGAGGGACATGGTGTCTCTCTGCAGACACCCTAGCTTGTCTCCCAAAGCATGAAGGCTGATGTCCATGGCATAAATGAACAAACAGGGCTGTGTCTTTTTTTTTTCTTTCTTTCTTTCTTTATTATATGTAAGTACACTGTAGCTGTCTTCAGACACTCCAGAATAGGGCATCAGATTTCATTATGGATGGTTGTGAGCCACCATGTGGTTGCTGGGATTTGAACTCTGGACCTTTGGAAGAGCAGTTGGCGCTCTTAACCACTGAGCCATCTCGCCAGCCCAGGAGTATTTGTTTTGTTTTGTTTTGTTTTGTTTTGTTTTGTTTTGTTTTGTTTTTCGAGACAGGGTTTCTCTGTATAGCCCTGGCTGTCCTGGAACTCAGTTTGTAGACCAGGCTGGCCTCGAACTCAGAAATCTGCCTGCCTCTGCCTCCCGAGTGCTGGGATTAAAGGCATGCGCCACCACGCCTGGCGGGGCTGTGTCTTAATAGAAGTTCATGCACACTAAGATAATTTCATCTAATTGTATATGATATACATGTTCTCACTATTTAAAATGCAAGCCCCACTTTAGTTTGGGACCACACCTACCACTGGCCTTGGCCAGAGCAGAAGGGGGTGCCTGCTCCTACTGGGAGGTCAGACAGGTCTGGGCTCTAACTTCAGCTCCGATACAAACTTGGCATCTGAACTTCGATAGGTGCCTTAACCTCCCGCTCCTCAGTCCTGCTATCTACACAGAGATAACTGAGTCTTCTTCATAGGGTTTGACGCCATAACTGAGAGGACAAAGCCCTGAACATGGACTAGTTGAAGTTGATAAAGGAGCCACCATAGGCCTTTAACAAAACCTGTGCTTCCTGCTCTCTGCTACAAGAAACTTTTTTTTAAATGTGTTTGCTTTTTCTTTTTACTGTGTTGTTTTTTTTTAAGATTTATTTAGCCGGGCGTGGTGGCGCATGCCTTTAATCCCAGCACTTGGCAGATTTCTGAGTTCAAGGCTAGCCTGGTCTACAGAGTGAGTTCCAGGACAGCCAGGACTACACAGAGAAACCCTGTCTCGAAAAACCAAAAAAAAAAAAAAAGATTTATTTATTATTATATGTAAGTACACTGTAGCTGTCTTCAGACACACCAGAAGAGGGCATCAGATCTCATTACGGATGGTTGTGAGCCACCATGTGGTTGCTGGGAATTGAACTCAGGACCTCCGGAAGAGCAGTCAGTGTTCTTAACCACTGAGCCATCTCTCCAGCCCCTACAAGGAACTTTTAAAATTAATTAACTAATTAGGTTTATTGATCGATCGATCAATCGATTGATTGATTGATTGAGATAAGGTTTCTCTGTTTAGCCCTGGCTGTCCAGGAACTCTCTGTAGACCAGGATGGCCTTGAACTCGAAGATCCACTTGCTTCTGTCTCCCAAGTTCTGAAATGAAAGGAATAGGCCACCAACTCCATCTCTCTCTGTCTCTGTCTCTCTCTCTCTCTCTCTCTGATTACCTCATTTTAACACACCTACCTTGACTTGGTACTCTGACTTTGAATATGTATGTGCTCCAGCGCAATGGGAACGAGAGGTGAACTTGACACAGTCCTGGCCAACTGATGAGTATCTCCTGAGGAAGGGAGATAAGATGCAACCCAAGCACCATAAATCAAAACAGCTTGTGGAATAAGACCGCCAAAGGAGGCAATCGTTGCCACTTGCTTTACAGTGTAGCCTGCTTTGCAATGTAGCACTGCGCTGCTGTCTTCCTGTGTATACAGTAACCTTGTCTGTGTAGATGCTGTCTAAGGAAGTCTGTCACAGGGGTGCTTTGTGGCCTGAAGACAAGCACAGTGCCGAAGGCGTCTGAGACATGTCACTGCCAGCTTGCACCTTACACTGAGCATTTCCTCCAGAATGTGAATTCCCAGCTTTACTCATAGGACCTTGGCACAAGGGGACTTGGTAGGCTGGAAACGGGGGTTGGAGGGGACGGGACAGGGAAGCTAGGGGTGTAATCAGCAAACATAGAGAAGGCCGAGATCCTGGCCTGCCTGGCTCAGGAGCCAGACTTTTACCAACTGCCAATGAGATCCTTGCGCTTCGAGGACTCCTGGTCCTGATGGGTGGGAAGCTTCTCTGTCTCCTGGAGTGAGGGGTGCAGAGGTCAGGTGCAGGAGCAGCGTTAGCCAGTATTAGTATTAGCTGGGGTGTGGAGTGTGTTAGGAGGGCCTGGGAAGCAGGAGTGGCCACCTGGCCCGGGCATAGGGCCTGATCCACACAGTTGTCAACCCTGTCCCAGACTTCTGTATATCTGAATTCAGGAAAAACTAGGGAGAGGCAGGTCCAATGACTTCCCCAGACACACATAAACAGGAATGCCCTAGGAACAAAGCAAGGCCACCTCTCTTTGAAAGAATTTTCTATACAGGGCCCCGACACGTCAAATGTGCATTTATGTTCTTAGCTCCTTCCTTACGTCCAGGTACACCTCTTGTGGAATGATGAATCGCCAGAGTGGTAGGAGAGTCTAACTGTGCTGGGCACTGAGAGGCTCTGGTCCCATGCATGACACGTGTGTGACCGTGTAGCAGCATTAAATGTTTAGCTCTGTTTTCTGGACATTGTGGTGCTGGGATGACCATTTCCAACCTTCTGGTGGCCTAGGTAACTTTCTGTCCCTGCGAAGGCTCGAAGGTGTCCAGGATCTTTGTCCACTTATCCACCAATAACTTAACTTTCAAGTATTTCCTCGGTTTCTGAGGCCAACCTGCCTTTGTTAGATGCTCAGCTCTGTGAGCACAGGCAAGCTATGGGGGTGCTTAGAGCCTTAGGTTCATCCCCTGGAAGATGACATTAGTAATACAGGCTGGGTTTATGAGACTGTGAGTACTCAAATAGTTACCATACCTGAGACGACGGAGACTTCTCGTGGCCTGGTGTAAGCACAGCATCTGCCGTCACTGTTGTTGACGTCGGGAGTGTTTTGTGTGCCTGCTGCTATGTGAGGAGCTTCCTTTGGGATACGTTATTCTTCCTCACCATCCTATAAGATAAGCAGTTCTGGGCCTATTGATTCTTCCTCTGAAGAAGTTCGGGTTTTCACAGTTGGCAAGACTTGCCTAAGATGAAGACACCTCACTTCAGCAGGGCAGAAGGGAGAGGGGTGGGAAGGGTGGCCAGGTAGACTCCTGACCCTGTCCCTCAACACCCACATCACATCACCGCCCCACTGTCCACACTCAAACGCCTGCCCATGTCCTGTCTTGAACTGTATAACCTGTCAGCACATGACAACCATTTGCAGCAGCTGGGGAGCAGTGAGATTTATTAGGAGTGTCCAGGGAGCTCGGCGAGAACAGGAAGCTGTCCCTCTGTCCTCATTGTAGAGCTAAACTTCCTGCTGAGAAACAATCAAGACTTTACTGCTTAGACAGTGAAGACTCACATGTCTCTACTAATATCCCGGAGGATCAGACAGATGATGCAGGCTGGAGTGCAATTTCCTCTCTGTTCGTATCCCTTTGGCTGGACATTGTGCACATGGTAAGCCCTGCTTACTGGAAGCATGGAAATGATGAAGTAGCAGCACGGGGCATTTGGATAGCACTTGAACTGCAACTCAACACCACAGTGCTGATAAACCATCCAGCAGGTCTTTGTCCAGATTCTTATCCCGACTCCCCCATCCCTAGGGAACACCTTTCTTTCCCTCTGCACCTTGCTCCAATCTCACTGCTGTAAGCCTGACTTCTCATCAGAAATGTTTCTCCAAGTTATCCACACTGTAAAAATGCCAGAACATTTGCACATGTACACACACACACACCATATGCACAGCCATGGCAGATATTGCAAACACACATACATGCATGTCCCCTGCATACACCAGAAACATACGTGCAAACATGCCACATCACATGAACACACATATGCAGTGTGTGCTCAGGCACACATACCATAGCATATACTTGCACACATAGGTATTTCACACACCGAACCTACACCCAGGTAGCTCTGTACTTCTCAGTGAGATCCCCCTTCCCCTCTCACACCTCCCATAGGGCAAACCCTTCCTTTGTCCTCTGAGATTCATGTCCTTTTCCCCTGAACAGCAGTCCCACTTCTTTAACTTACTTAACTTCCTTAGCTACTTTGCTGTCTCTTCTGGCAGCCAGTGCCCGTTTGAAGTCTGTTCTCCCCGTAGAAATTCAAATTCCTGAAAGTTGCAGGATGCCTTTGCCTCTGATCTTCAGGCCTGGAACTCCAACTGCTCTGCACTGCTGGTGACTTCCATTTTGACTGAAGATCTCAAGGCAACCTGGCACTTACCTTCTTCCTCACAGTAACTCCGAATAGACAGACCAGTTTTAGTTTGGTCAAGCCTCATAACAAGATATTTTTTCTCTTCCTTTTAACGTATACCTGAGGAGGAGTCCAAGAGACTAGATGTGATGGCTGCTGACTAACCGACTGACCCGTCCAAATGATGTCTCCCATGACGGTTCATCCTCTGGGATAAGGCTCACTTTGTGTGAGAAAGGGGCTGGCTTCTTATTGGGCATCTGTCTGACTTCTCAAGCCAGGTGGAAGCATTAGCCTGCCCCTGACCTCACTTCTCGTGATGGCCGAATGTACAAAGACTGTTAGTGGAAAGGTTAGGATGCCTTTGTCTTGCTTTAGGCTTTGAGTTTTAATCTCTTTAAACCCCAGTTTTAAAGCCATTGCTTTCAAGCCCTGATCCTGCCAGAGAAAATACTACTGACTATTGCTGTCTGGCTCCAAGCCATCCTGGGCCTTCCTCTCTCAGAATCCAGTCAGGATTGTCAGGGCTCTCTGGTTCCTGACAGCTGAGAGTAAGGCTCGGGTAGACAGTCACCCTGTGTAGGTGCCTTATGTTCCCTGCAGACCTGCACCTCCTATCTCTAAGGTACTCCTGGCTATTGTTTCCCATGATAATCTGCACAGGCACTTGTAATAGAACACTCGGCTGCAGGTGGTGGGGCTGTAACGCAGAAATCAGTTCTATAGTGTGGAAGGCTGATAGGGCAAGGTTAGGGTGGCAGGGCTGCCCATCTCCTGTGCTGCTCCTGGAGCCCATCCTGTTGGCTTGTAGGTGCCAGCCCCACACTCATTGTGCTCACATGCTCTCTCTGTATTTGTCTCTGTTACAAATTTTTTATTTTTCTTATAAGGTCAGCCCTTGAACTAAATGACCTTTTTCTTTTAAGTCTCTGGCTCCAAAGACCACCATCCTGTGGCTGCTAGTGGTTAGAAGCTGAGCCCATGAATTCTGTGAGGAACTCAGTTTAGCCCACTACACTCTGCTGTTTGTTGTTAAATACACCTGGCCCCCCAAATCTTGATTTTCCTAGGGGGAGTCATTTGCTCTGTAAAACGGGACTAGGGAGAATTCTGATCTCTCCGAGGTTGTTGTAAGGAGTAAACACATGTACAGTTTAGCACAGCCGGGCTCAGGAGTGCCCAGTCAAAGCTAGAAGCATTTAAAGAAATTAAAAAAAAAAAAAAACAAAAAGTCAGTAAATCGTCGGGGGTGATGATGGGGTAGGCCCCTGAGCACCGGGTAACTTCGCCAGTTCCTGGTGACCAGTTAGCTTGAGCTGCTTTCATTCTCCTCCCTCATCTTCCTGTGGCTGCCCAGCGCCCCAGATCAGACCAAAGTCATAGCCACACTTCCTAAGGACCATGATGTGCTCTAGCAGAACCAGGCAAAAGACCTTCCTATCTCCTTCATCTCTAGGTAACCAGGTGCCCGAGGCTCCCTTACTCACAACTTGCAGGCATTTGCCTTTGACCTTGGCACCTTCCCCAGGCATTCTGCTGTGTACCTGGGATGCTGCCAAGTCACCCAGCCTGCCAAGTACACTCTTCCTTCACTCCTGTGACATAGAAAACCCACGTCCCTTCCAGCAGGGATGCTGCCTGGAGGCCTGGAGGGAGGTGACTGTTCTGAGGCACTCCCTTCTTGCTCGCACAGGGGCCATCTTCTGAGAAAGGCTTTCTGCTTCAAAACCTTGCTTCTAACTCCAAGTATCCATCTCTGTCAGCGTTTTTAAGAGACCAGAAGCTGAGTCTCACTCCATGTTCTGTTCTGTGTGCTCCGTGAGCATAAGCCTGCCTGTGGAGAGGCCGGGTCTTAGCAGTTTCCCCGAGCACTCGAGCAGGGCCACTCTCCTCCTCCCAAGCTGCCTTGTGCCTCTCAGCAGCACATCTGTTGTCTTGTTCCTAGCGGGGCACACTTGCCATAAGTTAGACCGGGGAGGTGCTTCACAGTGATCTTCCTTTGTGCTTCGGATGGCTTCTTGTCGACGCTTAGCGCACTGCGGCGTTGTCGGTGGCATCCCGGGCTAGATAGGGAGCTGGGATAGTCAAGTGCTGGGATAGTGATTCATTCAACTTTGCCTTTGCAGGGCCCAGCACAGTGCCTGGCTACAAATGAATGGAGTCAGTGAGGAGAGTCCTGGGCCCCAGCCATGCCGGGCACTGCCTTTCATGGTGTTTTCCGTTTGGCCTCACCTCTTCCTTTGTCCCGTTTTTAGCCTAATTCCTTTCAAGGCTCTGGCATGGGAGTCTGAGCTCATTTTCATGATTGCTTTAAATATTTGGGGCTGTTGGCATGCCAACACGAGGACCCACGCTAAGGAGGGAGAGGAATTCTCCAGCTCTCTGGGTCCTGCCCAAATACAAGGAATGTGCCAGAGGCAAGGGAGGTTCTAAGGAAGCGCCAGCTTGGATCTAACCAATATGCTTTCCTACCTGGCCTCTGCAGCCAGGAATTTGAGCAGGACAAAAGAAAGAGGGGGCCTGGGGAAGTGCAGAAGTTCCTAGAAACTGAAGAACAGCCTCTGAGAAGATGAAGGAGCAGCAGCTGCATCTGAATGGAGATGCAGCACAACTGTACCTAAGGATGGCGAAGACCTTGGGAGGTCTTGGCAGAGGTGGACAGGCCCCCAGAGCCACTCATGAAAATCAGAAATAGGGGAAGACCTTGGAAGTCTTGTCATAGAAAGACAAGGACACCACGAAAGGAGGCCTGTAATATTTCCCTCAAAAATGGACCCCCAGAGCTCACTCCTCACAGCCACGTTTTAGACAAGGACATGTTTTAGGATCAGGCCTATTCCAGGATTTTGAGAGGCAAAGGCAAAAGGATTCCAATAAATTTGGTCTACACAGCAAGCTCCAGGTCAGCCTGGGCTATATGGCAAGACCCTGTCTCAAAAAAAAAAAAAAAAAAAAAAAAAGAAGAAGGAAAGGAGAAGATAGGAATTCGAACTCAGAGCTGCACCAGCCCTGGAGGCCAGGCTCTTTCGAATCTCCTACCTCTTCAAGGGAGTGAGTGGAAGAGCTAGGCTTGGCGGCTTCAGGTTTCCTCAGAAGCCGTTGTACATACAAAGGAGGCCCTGGCTCATGTGACCGTTGTCTGCCATTGCACAGTATTAAGCAGTTTGAGTGTTTACCTCATCCCAGATCAACCTTATGAGGTATCCATCTTTCTTCTCATTTTAAAGACAAGAAACTGAAGCTTGATCAAAGGCCAAACGATTTGCCTCAGATCAACGGCCTACTGAAGAGCAAAACTCAGATTCTAACACCAAGGCTAATTCCGGAGCTTAGGCTCTGAGTTGTTTTCTGAAATCTTTCCTGCCTGGCCTTTACAGACCTGGCCTTTAAGTCCCTCAGAAGGCTGAGTCAAGAAAAGGGGCTGGGGGAGCCACCTTAAAATTCCAGATGAAAATATAGCATTCCAAAGCTCCAGACAGTGAAGCTTGAGGCCTGGCTCTCAGAGACCCATAGGCGTATTTCTTTCTTGAGAAACTTCAGTTTAAAAGAGAACTGGGACTGTGGAAGGTGAGGAGACTCAGTGGACCCATGGTGAGGCTATGATGGAAGAGGAGGCTTTGTGAGAAGGCAGCCTGGCAGTCTGCAGTAAGGGGCCAGAGATTCCCTGCTTGCCTGCTCTAGAGCTGCTACTGAAGAGATTCAGTCCCTCTGAGGGGGAGGTCAGTAGTCCTTAAGCACTCTTGCCTCTCCCCATCTGCACGGCCACTTCAGGCTGACAAGTGCTTCCCACATCTCCTTGGTTCTTACAAGTGCAGTTGCCATTCGGACAGGGACCGATGGGGATGAGATCACTCACTCAAAGGCGTGCACCTGCAGTGGCAGCCAAAGCCCAGGCCTCTTGGGTTCTCTATGGAATCTTGCCTGAGGACCAAGGCACCTGTAGGAATGCTGCCAGAGGGAGCAATTGCTGTCTTCAGGAATGAAGCCCTTGGATGCCCTTGAGGAGTGTGAGTAGACTGGACTCAGGCCGTGAGGTCTTGGGGGATGTGTACAACAGGAGAATGCTGGGAGTATGGGAGGTCCATGATCAAGTTGATTTCCGGTTGGGGGTGGAGCTGGTTGGCCTGAGGTCTTGCTTCAAGATAAAAGTTTGAATATGGAGGTAAGAATAGAACTGGAAAGTGGGAGACAGCACAGGAGATATTGAGCAAGAATAACATTGGGGGCTGGAGAGATGGCTCAGTGGTTAAGAGCACTGACTGCTCTTCCGAAGGTCCTGAGTTCAAATCCCAGCAACCACATGGTGGCTCACAACCATCTGTAATGGGATCTGATACCCTCTTCTGGTGTGTCTGAAGACAGCTACAGTGTACTCACAAAAATAGATAGATAGATCTTAAAAAAAAAAAAAAAAGAATAACATTGGGTCTAATGACTGCTGAGATCCCGGTGAAGCTGTCCAAGGTTACTTTCAAGTTTCTCACACTGGCTTTGGGAAGAGGGAAACCAGACACTTGCCTAAGTGGGGAGGAGAAGACTCAGAATAGGGTGGTGTCCCAGGCAGTATTCTGTTGCTGTGGTAAACACCATGGCCAAAAGCAACTTGGAGAGGAAAGGGTTTTTTAATTTTATGGTTTACAGTCCATTCTTGAGGGAAGTCAGGCCAGGAACTTAGATATCATGGACCCTTTCCTTTCCTTTCCTTTCCTTTCCTTTCCTTTCCTTTCCTTTCCTTTCCTTTTTTCTTTTCTTTTCTTTTCTTTCTTTTCTCTTTCTCTTTCTCTTTCTCTTTCTCTTTCTCTTTCTCTTTCTCTTTCTCTTTCTCTCTCTCTTTCTCTTTCTCTCTCTCTTTCTGTCTTTCTTTCTTTCTTTCTTTCTTTCTGTCTGTCTGTCTGTCTGTCTGTCTGTCTTTCTTTCTTTCTTTCTTTCTTTCTTTCTTTCTTTCTTTCTTTCTTTCTTTCTTTCTTTCTTTCTTTCTTTCGTCTGTTCTTTTAACTACAGCCCAGGCCCACGTGCTTGTTCAGGAATGGTGCTGTTCCCAGTGAGCACTAATCAACTAATCAAGATAATTCCTCACAGCTGTAGCCACAGGCCAATCTGGATCTGGGCAACTCGGCAATGAGGCAGCCTTGGCTAAGTAAGTGGGGTGGGGTTCATTTGGCTTTGGAAAGAGAGACTTGACTAGATGGGCTACCCACATGGAATTAGCACATAAGCAACAAGCCAGAACCAGAGGTGTCCACTGAAAAGCTGAGAGGACTTTGGATGAATCCTGTGTCACTGAGGAAAAGAGGAGATTACTGATGGCTGGACTTGGCAGTCTCAACATTACCTGCTCCGAGGAGAACAGCCATTAAAACCGAGGCATTAGATAGCACAGACATAGAACAAGAATCCAGAAAACAGGGAGAGAAAAGCCAAGCGGGAAGAGATTCCAGAAAAAGGGGCCAGCAGGGTTAAGCTTTCTGCTTCACAGAATTCCAGATTGCCAAACACCAACACTCCTTGAGGATTTCAAAGGGGGCTTTCGGAGACTACGAGGAAGCCAATGTCTTTACAAATTGCTTTCAGGATATATAGACAGGCATGATCATTCTGGGGCGCTATTTCAATGTGGTTCAAAAGGCATAAGAAGTGCAAACTTGCTGGTCCAGAAATTTTTCAAGGAGAACACGACTCAGAAAATACAACCATGAAAGTTTAGGGAGGTCCATTCTCAAGCAATGGCCAATGTCTAGGATGCCCTTGTTTTGAACTCGTTATATTCATTATCTTATTTAGTCTTTAAAACAACTCTGTAAAGTATCCTTTCTTCAAAAGGGCCATGAGCTATGTCGTCTGAGCCAAGTCTAAGGACTAGTGACCGCTGACTCTGAAGACTGAAATGGAAGAGCCAGGCTTTGCTCTTACCCAGCAGGCAATGCTGCCTTTCGAATCAATTGGAAAGGAGCACAGCCCTCACCCCGAGGGTGTTCAATATGATAACAACAAGAACCTATCTACATGCTTGCCTTCTGGAGAGTGGCTGTAGAAGATGGGACTCCCAAACGAGGCTGCCCACTACAGATGTTAAAAGTTCACCTTGTCAAGGAATACCCAGTTACGTGTGGATTTTGATGACACAATTGTAAGTGTGAAAAGCCGTTTCTAGAACACTATAAGCCCAAACATGGGGAAAGGGGACACCTGCGATCCTTCATGTGTGCAGATGATGGCAGAAGAGCAAGACGAGACCACCCGCACCACTACCAAGTTCCTTTCCATCCTCATCCTGCCTGGTGTGAGAAGCCGTCATCATCCCCACCAGTGCCTCTGGACCAAGATGCTGCAGATTGCAACAGAGGAAAGATAAGCGGAATGTGGGGTCATGGTTCCCTGCCCAAAGCATCATCATTTTCCCTCAAATAATTCCAGGGAACTTTCTAGAAGAGGCAGAATTCTCATGGATTGTTGCCTAATTAATGGACATGGCTGTGTAGTAGCCCTAAGGATATTTCAGAGAGATGGTGCCGCCCCAAATCCTCTGTGTTCCGAGGAGAGAAGCTGCTCTCTCTAGCAGGAGGTCCTGGGAAGTACCTGCAAGGATGTTCTGGCCTTTGGACATTGGAAAGTAAAACACCATCATTGTCCCTGGTTCTGGGGTCATTGAATTTGCATTGCCAACAGCTAAGTCCTGGGATGATTTGGAAGCCACATTCAAATCCTCGGGTTTTCTGTCCTGAGCTTCACCCCCAGTTCTATATCCATGTTCAGGCAAAGCCTAGAACTGACTGCTTAGAAAAATATTTAATTGAGATTCCTCCTACAGTGCCTATTTCTGTCTCAATAAGGCCTTGGCATGCCATGGGTGGCTAAATATATTGGCTTTCTCCTCTCCAATGCCAACCCAGTTTTGTGTGTGTGTGTGTTTAAATATTCTCAAGTACATCTTGCCCAGCTTTCCCCCAAGAGAGAATTTACAGCTTAGCTCTTTGTTACCTGAAGGAAAACTGTAAAAGGATTGTTGGCTTGCTTAGAGAAGAGAGGCCAGAGAATTCTTGCTTTCATGTGCTCTCTCCTCTTTTTCCTCCTCCACCTCCTCCTCCTCCTCATCATCATCATCTATGAATGTGTCTGTTGAGCTTGGTGAATTATCATGACACCATGTTTAACAGTTTAACTTGGGTCACATAGATTGATGACTGATAATGGTCCCCTGGGTGGTCATGGACTAGTTATACGTCAGTATAGTGTACCAAGCGTGGCAGATACACAAAACAGAGCTAAGAGGAGAGTCTGAGGGACCTTACAGAGGACGTTCACCTAAGTACCAGCATCTCCACCTATCTTAGCAGTATTAGGAATCAAGTGACTGGAGGAGGTGGAAGAAAGGAACAGTAAGAAGACCACGAGGGTAGATGGAACCCTGTGCATGTTTCATTAGCTTAGGGTCAATAACACGGGCGCCTTTCCCAGTAGAATTCTTTTGCTGGATTTGATATTTGACTCCAAAGAAGTCTTAAATATGATTAATTTTTCCTCTCCAGGCTTTGTTTCCATTATAAAATTTATTAGTACAGACACATGTTTTATAAATGTTTTAGTGACACAGAACCCTTTCCATAAACAAAAGTATATAGGGTACCCATATTCGATTACAGTAGGATCCCAGCCATTCTGGCTGAGACAGGGCTGGGAGACCTCAAGCATCGCTGGTTTCCTTCAGTGTCTCACTAACTCTCCTCTGTAGAACTCTAGGGATCCCCAGGGCTGCAGCTGAAACCTCTGGGTTGACGTGTCTCTTGCAGAAGTGTACCCCTGATGCTCGGGGCCTCTGATGGAGGCTGGCAAGGGGTGGTCTTGGTGCTTGGGTCACCAAGTGCTGGAAGGAAGGAGCTTCTGGCAGAAAGGACAGAGACTGCTGTGTGAAAAGGGGAGAGTGCCACGAAAAAGAAAAGAAAGAAAAAGAAACAAAGAAACTGCACAAAACAAAACAACCCCAAAACTATACGGCGTATGTGTGTGCGTGTGTGTGTGTTACAGACAGCTTGGCCTTACAGATGATCTAAGGGTAAAGAGCCCTCACTCCCACCTTCCCTTTTGTAGGGCAACTTCTTGTAGCTTGCCACAGATGCTTTCAATGTGTGGGTTTTGATGTCTCAAAGGGATTTATTCTTTGTAATGTTAACACAGGTGAGGTAGGGAACAATCTTCCCATTTTATAGATGAAGAAGCCAAGGCTCAATGTTGTCTGTTCCATAAAGAGCCCAAAACTCATCAAAATACTGAGACTATGCATGTACACTATCTCTAGCTCCTAAAAATAGTCCTTTTAGTTCCCTAATTCCATTTTTTAAATTAATAGAACCATTTCCTTTTTTGGGGGGAGGGGGGGATTTGAGACAGGGTTTCTCTGTGTAGTCCTGGCTGTCCTGGAACTCACTTTGTAGACATGGCTGTCCTCGAACTTAGAAATCTACCTGCCTCTGCCTCCCAAGTGCTGGAATTAAAGGGGTGTGCCAGCCACCACTGCCTGGTGAACCATTTCCTTTGTGTTTGTCTGTTTCCTTTAAATTATCCAGAAAAGTCTGAAGACAGATTTCCTTCTTAACATTGCATTGAAAGCGGGATAAGTATTGAGGACTCAAAGAAAGTCCCACAGGTCTTGTGTCCGATTGCCATCCCTGTCCAAGGACAATGCTTTGGTGATCTTCGAGGGAGCTGGATGGTAGATAAGATATTTTTAGGGTAAGGGTGTTTTCAATCCTGGGAGTCTATAATTCCCTAAATCCTATTAGCATAGGAGCTAAATACCAGACGTTCCTTTGGGTCTGCGTGCCGATATGCTTAGCTTTCTGCAGCTTCCCCACTAGTCTGGAGCCTTTTAGGGACATTCCAAACCCCTACACCTCTCCCCCCATCGCAGGGCTGGCCTACAGTCAAGCATCTTCACACTCCGCTGCTTCCATCTGGAACTTCCTTCCTCAGTCCCTGACGCTGGCTGCCTCTAAGCCTGCTTGCTATTCTGATGCCCAGAAACCCACACAACCCTTCCAACCAAATTCCTGCTAAACTGCAACACCGGATAAGGGTAAGGCTTCCTTGGAGGCAGAATTCATGAGTAAGGAGACTGGTCTGTGACCTCTGACGGTTCATCAAAGAATACCTTAAAGGAAGGAGAAGGACACAGACCAGGAGAGTCTGTAACAGTGCGTCCAACCCAGGCCAAGAGATTCCTAGGAGCATACAAAGAAATCTGTATGGGATCTTTGGGCCCAACAACTCTGTCATACTGATTCCCTTTAAGTCTTTGTTGCATATGGAGTTCAATCCCTTCAGAAACTTTCATTCTTCCTCTACAAAAGGACGTTGGAAGTAGCTGGATATTGGTAGCTGGTAATCCCAGCACTTGGGAGGCTGAGTCAGGAGGCTCAGAAGTGGACAGCTTGGATTCATAGTGAAATTCTATCTCAAACAAAGGAAAACAAAACAGAACTGTTCACCCAAATGGAGGAGTCTGAGTCCAATATTTGGAGAACTTCTGATGGTTTTAGGGGTCCAAGGTAAACTTAGGGAAACTACAGGTGACTGGTAGTTAGTTCAGTCATGGCTTCATCTGGAGAGCTTGCACGACTCTCCACCTCCAGCAAGACTTAGTTATGAGAATTCATCAAGGTCTTAGGAAACATGACACTTGAATATAGTGAGAAGTCCAGGTGAAATTAAATACAAAGTGAGCCAGGCTCCCTCAGAGGCGTGCACTCTCATCTGCGTGGCACGGGCGATGCTGGTCCCAGCAACTTAACATGAGCTTGTCTAAAACAGACCGAATGCCTTTCTTCTTAGGGTTCTTCCTCTCTAACTTGCCACTCTCCAGTGCTGCCAGTGCTGTTCCCTCACTATCCCGACAAAAGCCAGAAGCCAGGAAACATTCTTGATTCCTATTTGCTGTATCCCCTTTACCTGGCCTTTGGTGAACTATTGTCTCTGCTGTGGGTGACTGGCCAACTAGTGCCTTTGGCCTGCCTCATGACTGTGGGAGGGGAGTCCTTTAGACATGGGACTCCAGTTTCATAATATCAGGGCCTCCCACTAGCCACATTTCAGGGAAATCATGGCCAGCACGCTCTACCTGGCTTTCTAGCGTCCACACATCCAGCACCCTCTCTACCCAGCTTTTGCGCATGCACACACACCCTCTGCCTCTCTCCTGTCCCTTCTTTGTCACATCATTTTGCACTGTTTTGCTTCACTCCAGGGCTTTTCCTCCTAGGCCAGTCTTGTCTTCATGTACTCCTATAAGCACGTCAGCCTGCTTCCTCCCTCAGGGCTTGGGCCTGAAATGTCAGCTTCAGTTCTGCTCCAGTTTCCCAGGCTCTGGAATCCCATCTTCCCTGGGAAGTCTTCAAACTCAGAATGGTCCCCTATATGCCCTTGCGGGTTTGGGTTGCTTAGTTCCAATACAGCATCTATTTGGTAGTTTATTATATTCTGCTAGCTGTTGTCTTTTCAATAAAGTGGCAATCCTGGATGAATGCTTCTGTCTCTTTTGTAGAGGAAGAATGGAAAACCCAGGAAAGTGTTCTTGTATCCCTTGTTGCTACATGACTTAAGCAGAATTTACAACTGCAGCTTGATGTTATTCACTAGTCTGTGTCTCTGCTCCAAGAGGTATTGCAGGGTCGTCATGAATGCATTGACTGAGTCAGAGACGTGAAGAGGAGGTGTGTTTAAGACCATTGTTAGAACAAAATCCTCTGTGCTTATTTAAATTATTTGTTTGTTTGTTTGTTTGTTTATTCATTCATTACATGTGGTGTGTGGGGAGGAGTGTGTGATTGTGTGTGGGTGTCTATGTGTATTTCTCCGTGTGTCTCTGTAAGAGAGAGAGAGAGAGAGAGAGAGAGAGAGAGAGAGAGAGAGAGAGAGAGAGAGAGCACTCTATTTATGTGTGGGCAAGCACACGCTATGACATGCATGTGGAGGTCAGAGGAAAACTTTGTGGTCAGTTTTCTCCTTTGACCTATAAATGGATTCTGGGGATCAAGTTCAGGTCATCAGGCTTACACAGCAAGTGATTTTATCCTCTGAGCCATCTTAGCATCTTAGCAGAGGATCTTAGCAGGGCATCTTCTACATTAGCTTTCATCACACCCTGAATGCTTACATCTCAAATGGATGGTCTCTAGAACAAGTTGCATGATTTGTGGCCCTTTGAGAATGTTCTGTTTATTTCTCTGCAAGAGGAGTTCTAGCGTGTTGCTCGGTAGGAGGTGGCCTGGGCATGTCTGATGCTGCAATGTGGAGCCATTGGTAGGTGGCAGAGTCTCAGGACTGGTGCCTACTGCTTTGGGTAAATGTTTCCCAAAGGCTCATGTGTTAAAGGCTTAATCTGAATCCTGTGACACTGTTGGGAGATGGTGAAACCTTCAAGAAATCTAGTGGATGACACTAGAGACATGTCCTGAAAGGTGACACTGGGTTTCTGTTACCAACTCTTTCTTTAGCTTCCAAGTTTCCTACAAAGTAGCTTCCTTAGCTTCAATGCCTCACCAGGATGCCCTACCTCACCTCTCAACCCAAAGCATTAGTCCAACTGATTATGGGCTAAGAACTCTAAGACTGTGAGCCCAGCTCACCCAATCCCCTTCATAAGTGGATTTACCTAAGATATTTGTTACCATAGTAGAAAATGAATTAATATAGTGCATAATCTTGCATGAGATCATATTATAACCAAATGGATAGAACCATGAAATAGATTCTAGAAACAGAATGTAGGTATTATAAATACACATGCCTTATCTAGATTTTCAGATGTGAGAAATGTCCCATGAGCCCAAAAGAAAGACTCCCAACTGTGTTAGACTGCGGTTCTAACCCTGTTGTATTAGATTGCATGCAGACGTGGCGCTGGGATCAGACACAGGAGAGGAAGATGTGTCGAGGAGGACATACAGAAAAGAAATGGGAAAATAGCTGGAAAGAAAGTTGGTGGGAGCTCCTATGAAATAGATGGGATATCTGTCTCAGATTCGCAACATTAGAAAGGAAGGTAATTTTTGTCTTAAGCACCAATTCTTCCCAAATTCTTTTTGTATTTCAGCCAGGGGAATACAAGGCCTGATGTTTATGAATGCAGCTAAGAAACTTCTGCCCATCACGCTGGAACTTGATTGACAGGTCAAAGCCTAAGCTCTACCTGGCCAGTCCTGGTGATGGGCTTACTTCTTGGTCTTTCCGTTGTAGAGGAAGAGACGTGATGTGGTGGAGAAATCCTACCCCAGGCACTCTCACTACCCTTGGCCTAGATTCCCCAGGGCCCTTACTCTAGAAAACAAAGGTTGCTAGGCATTGCGTTAGAACTGATACAGGCTGTCAGCATTTTTTAAAGGTGGCACTTTTCTCTTTTTTTTCTCAGGTTCAAGTTCATGTGTCATCTCAGTCTTTGCATTCATGGAAGAGAGGACTGAAGGGCCCAAAAGCCAGAAGAGCTTAAGTAATAGACTTTCCTACACGACTTATTTCTCTCTCTCTCTTCTGAGATGTGAATATGCTGTGGCCTTAGAATCTACAGCCTTCCTGGAGCCTTAGAAAGAGGAGAAATGGAGGAATCAGTACACGAGCAAGTGTGTGGCTTTGTGGTCGGTCCTTATCAAGGATTGGGGCTGAAGGGTGGACATTTTTCTCGATCAGACAATACACTCCATTCAGTAGCTGCTGAGCTGAAAGTGGCTCAGCTCCTTAAAATAAAGGGGCTATAGAATCACACACTCCTGGGGTCCCCCCAAACTTAGGACCCACAGCCTTCTGAGCAAACATGTACCTCCAAGGAAGGTTGGGAGAACTGAACAAGATGACTGTCTAGGGGGCTGACATCCCACCGTCCTCAGAGCTGTGTCCTGGGGTCCCAGCCAGAAGTCGTTCTAAGAAGTGTTTGGAGTTTCCATTAGCTCACACAGGCCTGGGGATCTTTGGGAACTGGGCTTGCTCAGAGTTTCGGCTCAGAAGAGGTCTAGAAGGAGCCAAATAGACTGGATGAAGTCATGTTATAGGAACTGGGGAGGTAGACCAAAGAGGAAAACTGCACACTTCTTTCCTACCCTCTGACTCTGAGGCCACTGCTTCATAGATATGATGTGATGTGATGTTTTGCTGCCACAACTCTTCATGTCAAGTCCCTTAGTGTGAACAGCATGACCCAGAACAACATGTCCCAGTACTGGCCTTACCTGTCACCTTCAGGCACTTTCAAAACACAGCTCCCGTGATGATGAATTTTGTCAACCCGATTGAATTAAGAAACAATATAGGGCATTAGTGAGGTGGGTGTCTCTGCCAGGGTGCTTCCAGCAGGATTAAGTGAAGAGGAAAGACTTAGCTTGAATTCGGGTCATACACTGAGATCTCTAGCTGAATAACAAAGGACTAAGGAAAGTCCACCTGAACCTCAGTGTCCCTGTTCTCCACCTTCTAATACTACAAGATGTGAGCCTACCCATTACCTCCTATCACCTCCTATCACCTCCTATCGCCTCCTATCACCTCCTATCACCTCCTATCACCTCCTATCGCCAGACAGGAGCTGATAATGTTACCATGCTTCCTTGCTAGGATGGATTGGATAGGCACTAAACTGCGACTCAAATAAACTTATTCCCCCTGACAGAGCTTCTTCTCTGGTATTTGGTCCCGACAATGAGAAAAGTAGTTAATATAACCTCCCAGTTCCTTGACTCTCCTTTCCCTGAGATGTGCGAGTCATCTCCGCTCCATTTAAACCTGGCCTTGAGATTCCTTGACGAATGAATACGGTAGAGGTAGAAGAGGTCCTGTGCCAGCCTCTGGACCCAGGCCTCCAGAACTGGCAGCTCCCACTTCCTGTCTCTTGAGACACTCTTGGAATGTAGCCACAGCAGCGAGAGAAAGCCAAGGCAGCCCATGGGGAGGAAAGGCCAATGTGGAGAGGGACCAACTCTCCAAGTCCACAGGCCTGGCCAGGCACTTGGCCATCCTTGGTATCACGATGCCAGCTCTGAGAGCAGCCATCCTGTACCCCACCCCCCAGTCAAGTGCCCCAGCTGGCAGGGCACGGAGCAGAGATAAACAATTCCACGGCCCAGCCCAGGTTTCAGACCCATGTGCTCAGTAGATGGCTGTTGCGCCCTTTATCTCTAGGTCTCCAGATGATTTGTGGCTGTAATAGAAACCTGGAGTTCCCAGCTGGGGAGAACCTAGGGTTGGTTCCTCTAGGCCTGTAGATGGTACCAACATTTCGTTAAAACAGCCCTAACTCAGCTATCCTGTAAAGTTATCTTTCTCTAACAAACAAGTGCACAAACCTCTCCATCTTCTGAATGAAATCGACGAAGGCTAAGCAGCCCCCTTACCCTCCCTTCTCAGTCTACTTCTCCCTCACAACTCTCTCCTCCTGGGTTTTCCTTGTCCGTTTTTTAAAGCAGCAACCTCAGAGATTGTAGCCTCAGTCTCCTTCAAGCTTCCTCTTACCGCATATGTAAGTGGAATTTCAGGGAGTATGTATGTGCATGCGCAGCTCTGTGTGTGTGTGTGTTTGTGTGTGTGTGTGTGGTGTGTATGTGTGTAGGATGGTCTGCTGACATTGCTAGTGATCAAAAGGTCATAGGGAACTAACCAGTATAATTACTAAGTGGTGTGTGTGTGCTCGCACGCAAGAGCGCACAGGCATGTGTGTGTGTGTGTATGTATCACTTAGAAACTAGCCATTCATCTCTTTAACTCTTTCTGTTTATGTTCCTCTGCATCTTCTAATTTTTCTCTGGTGGACACAGATTGAACAGCTTCCAACGCCAATGTTCATGGTTCATCAGATTTCACATTGGGATGAATTTCCTTCCAGCCTTTCATCTGTATTCAAACATCTGCTGTGTGTTTAAGATCCTGTCATGAGTACAGTCTGAGCTTTTCACAGTCCTTTCTTTATATTTTAGGCATCTTTTTCTCTTAATAAACACCTTCCCAAGCCGAATTTTTAATGACTTTATACTTCAATAGCATATATAGAATTCTTTATAGTGTACTAGCATAACTTACTCATTTACTTATTCATTTAGCAGAGTTCATTTCACATTTAGATTGTGATATGCACATGTATTTTATACACAGACACATACACACATACATAAACTTTTACATTTCTGAGTGTTTTTGCTGGTTTTTTTTAATGCTTTCAATTTATTAGTTACTTAGTGATAATAAACACATAATATTTACTATTTGTAATAGTATTTGTAATAGTAGTAGTAGTAGTAGTGTGTTTGTGGTAGTAGGTGTGTGAGTCTGGGCATACAAATGCTGTCTTAGACAGAGTTTCTATTCCTGTACAAACATCATGAGCTAGAAGCAAGTTGGGGAGGAAAGGGTTTACTTAGCTTATACTTCCAAATTGCTGTTCATCACCAAAAGAGGTCAGGATACAGGAGCTGATGCAGAGGCCATGGAGGGATGTTTCTTTATGGCTTGCTTCCCCTAACTTACTCAGCTTGCTTTTTTTATAGAACACAAGACTACCAGCCCAGGGATGGCACCACCCACAATGCCCTGGCCCCCGATCACTAATTGAGAAAATACCCCACAGCTGGATCTCATGGAAACACTTCCCCAACTGAAGCTCCTTTCTCTGACAACTCCAGCCTGTGTCAAGCTGACACGCAAAACCAGTCAGTACACATGCTATGACATACATGTGGCGGTCAGAGAACAACTTTGGGAGTTGGTCAGTTCTCTCCTCCACCCAAGTGAGATCTGGTTCTCAGACATGAGTCACCAGTTGGTACAGCAAATGCCAAGCCGCCTTCCACAGCCCAGCCCTGTTCTTTTGAACCAAGCTCTCGCTCTGAAGTGCAGGTTGGCCTTGGGCACGAGACCTGCCTTCCTTAGTAACTGCAGTGCTGAGGTTGCAGGCATGCACCCTCTGGGTCAAACCATCTCATGCTGATTCTTGTTAACATAGCAAGGAATTTCAGAATGTGCGAAGCCTTCAGAATGTTGGCTTTCCTTGTTACCTGGGCATCTCTTAATGTTTATTCCCAGGATAGAAACAGGGATGGAGAAGCTAAAGGAAGAAGAGATCAGGAAAAGACATGGGAATATGTACGTAGATAGCAGAAAAGGCTCCTAAACTTGGCTTATAAATAGTTTAATGTCATGAGAGACAGCTTTTGTCTCATCGTCAAAATATAATAAGATGAGGGAAGAAGAGAGAATTAGCAACGGTCACATGGAGAAATGTCACCCGTACATGACCACATTTCATCCTAACAAGGAGTGTGAATTAAGATGACCTTAGGCCATAAATGACAAAATGGGACCCAAGCAGCTTAATAGCATGTCCAAGGTCAGACAGCTAGTAAGAATGGAGCCCCGGGGCTGGTGAGATGGCTCAGTGGGTAAGAGCACCCGACTGCTCTTCCAAAGGTCCGAAGTTCAAATCCCAGCAACCACATGGTGGCTCACAACCACCCGTAATGAGATCTGATGCCCTCTTCTGGTGCATCTGAAGACAGACAGCTACAGTGTACTTACATATAATAAATAAATAAATCAAAAAAAAAAAAAAAAAAAAAGAATGGATCCCCAAAGTGAGATCTATCCTGTTCAGCCCCTGTGGTGGCCCCAGGCTTTCCCTGTCAGTGCACAGGGAGGAGGGTAGGTTTGGTGACTGTGTCCTCCCTCCCTCCTTGCCTTAAATGGCTCTTTCTCTGTTTGAATAGGAGTCATGAGATGACTGCCGGGAACCAGATCACGAGAAATAGAGGCATATGACAAAGGCCTCCTCTTCCAGGTCTCAAGTTGATCCTGTCTGGAAACCTCTGGGACTGCTTCAGGGCAAGGGTTTCTGAGTCGACCCAAACTCCATCGGAACCTCTTCTGACCTGCATTCTCCAGTACCTGGAGCATAGCCCTGCCACAAGCAGCGAGGAGAGGGTGGCCACCACTGGCTACACAGAATCAGACAGATCAGGAACTGGAGTGGGTGCTAGACCTCTCCAAAAAGTCTGTTATCAGAGAAGGGCCTCAGAGGGCAGTGGATGGGGGGGGGGGGAAGAGGAAGGCATATCAACCTGAAACCTGTGTTAAAAGTCTAATTTGATGTGGGAGGATTGCTCCCTAATCAGAGCTTTTGCCCAAACCCTCATTCTCCTGGCCACTAAAAGGTACTCACCCTTCAGGTCTCCTTTGCCTGATCATTTTCCTGGGGAAGTCACCTCACATGAACCCACATAGCTCTGTTTACGTGCCTCATTCCATTGGGGGTAACTTCATCTGGGGGTAACATTTAAACTATTTTTTTTTAAAAACCGGGTGAGTCTGGTCCTCTACTGATCTGAATAGATAGCTGATTCTGCAGGAGTGTCTCCCAAAGGCCCAGTGGGAGCACACATTAACTCTTGAGTTGCCGAATGGGATGAAATCTGCCCCTGCCAGGAGGGAGTAGGTGATTGAGAGACTAGCGAGGTGCAAGGTAGCAGTTATTTTCCAAGGCAAGTGTTTGCCACTATTAAGAACTGGTACAGCTGTACCCAGTGTACACATCTGCCCAGAGGGGGAAAATGGAATCCGGGCTTCTCCAGCTCACTGCAAGTATCTTCTGACTCCTTAAGATGCCCGGGCCCCTTCTCTACACATCTCCACACAAAGCCCAGCATTGGCTTCTTCTAAAGTCTTGTTCTAGCAGCTGACACATTTCAGCGTCTCAGGGATGCGCTTAATGTGACCCAGTACCTATGGTCAGTTACGTAAATGGGGGATCCCACTGTTTTGTGCCATGCCTTGACCTTTCTTTCACGGTTACCTTTTCTCTACTACAAAGTGAGGTTTAGAAAAGCCAGTCTCTAAAGCCCACTCAGTTCCTAAAAAGATTGTACCCCCCTCATGTGAAATGATGCAGGAGTCTCAAAAGCCTAGAAAGTCCACTGGGTCCAGTACTGGTACAGTCACCATCTAGCTTTGTCCCCAGTTGTAGGGGTGACAGTAGGAGAGTAATGAAGGGTAAATAAGTTCTCCTTGGTTCCACATACAGACCGTTTGATCCTCAGTAAACCCCAGGGGACGTCATCTATTTTTGCTTAACTATAGGCCTCGCAGATGTTGCATTTCCCCTCCCCTTCACTCATTGTTGCCCGAAGCAGCCTCATCTTAATCCCCAGATGAGCAACCTCGGAGTGGGCGATCACTAGGCTTAGTCAGAAGGAGCGGGACTGAGATCCACTGACATTTTATCTGGGACACACCCGATACTAGACACTGAGCATACCTTGCTGCATCCAATCCTTACCATGTGACTCCTACAGACACGGAAGACGGAAAAGGATGAAAGCCACACTTCTGACAAATAATGGGTTTGTAGATTCAGACCCAGGTCTGTGGGCCTGAACGGTAGCCCCCAAACCTACCCATGGTGATCAGCACAAATACTGTTGGGAAGACAAATTCCCTTTCTCTCAAGGTCTCCGCACCCCCCCCCCAAAAGCAGGAAGTTGACACGTTTAGAAGAGAGAGAGACTCACAGGGAGTGGCATTCTCCCTAAAGCCATCTCCCACTTCTTTCAAGCCAGGCTTAATGACCCAAGCTGCCAGCCAGGATGAAAGAACCTTGTTAATGAAGTCCTCCACCATGGGAAGGAGATGAAAGAAAAGAAGAAAAGGGGAGGGGGGGGGGAGAGAACAATCCTTCACAAATATTTTCTGTTAATAAATTCCATTTCGCCTCTAAAATGTTTGCCAACTATCTAAGTGGACAAATTTTTCACATACCAGGGCAAACCATAGCCGAAAGGCCTCTTTGGTCTGCCTGCCCACAAACTGTGTCTACAACCTCCCTGGGGGGAGGGGCAGGGGGTGGGGGAGTAGACTCTTGTGGATCTGTGGTCCTCTCTGAAAATGTCCCTTTGCCATGAGGAGGCTCAGGGGATTTAGGCCTGCTGTTCTCTAGTCTGGAAGGAAGGTGCTGTGGAGCCCTACACATCTTTGCATGTATATGCCTTCCTCTCCTGTCCTCTGCTCTTCTACTCGCTCCCTTCCTTTCTGCTCCTCCTGAAGCAGAAGGTAGAAAACCTGCCTCCTGGCTCTCCTGCCATCTTTCCAGCTGCATCTACCTCTGTGTGGTTCCGAGTGAGCGAGTCTCTTCCACCTACTTCATTTTTCTCTTTTTCTTGTCCTCCTGCCTTCCAAACTTGTTGATGTGGGAAGGAAGAGGTTCCCAGACCCTAGGTACACTTTCTCTGTGTTTCCAACACCCGGCTTTTGTGGACTAACAGATCCCACACATTTAATTAAGGGCACACCTATGGCTTCCCTTTCCAAAAAGGACACAGGTCTCAATATTGGCATCAGGAACTTGTTCATCTTGTTTACTGATTTGCTAAGATAATGGTGACCCAAAGACTTCTGAAGCTGTGGGGAGGAGAAGGAGGGAATATCTGAAGAAGAAAGATGGCTATTTGTCAACTGGTTTTGTGGGACAGAACAGATATGGATCAAGCTAAAGCTGGAGCCCCAGGCTGGGTTGCCTTCTCCCTGATGGAACATCCTTTCCTTTGACAGCTCAGCCTTTTCCTTTCTTGGAGTGGAGAAGAGCTGAATTCCACTACTCAGTCCTTCCCTAGCCTGACAAGGGCAGTGGACCTAACATGGTTGTCTATTCCTGAACCAGGCACACTCACTCGCCTATGGCCCAACACTAGGGTGAACTTGCTTTTTCTATTTTCCTTCTGGTAGATATTGGATACTTTCTAAGAACCTGGTGACTCCTTCTTTACAAATATTTTTAAAAAGTTTATTACATTTTTTTCTTTTGTGTGTATAGGAGGAGGGGGCATACGAATACTGCCTCCGTGCTTGTGTGTGGGCACATGTGTTGGGTGTGAGTGTGTGAGTTTTGTTCATCTACCATGTGGGTTTGGGGGAATGACATGCTTACTTGAGTGTCTATGTACTACATGCCTGTCTGGTGACTGGAGAAGCCAGAAGAAGACCTCAGGTCCCTTGGAACTCCAGTTACAGATGACTATGAGCTGCCAGGTGGGTACTAGGAAGTTAAACCTTGTTCTTTGCAAAAGCAACAGTGCTGTTCACTACTGAGTGATCTTTCTAGCCGCCTCCCCCAACCCCAGCACTTGAATCAGAGACTTTGGGTGCTCAAGGCCCATCTAAGGTCATTGTATCCAGGTCTTAGTCTCCATTCAGGTCTCCATTCTACTCATCCTTTCTCCCCTTCAGCAGCTACTTATATCACATGATGCTAGATGCCAAAGATGTACGAGCAAGTAAAAAATACTCCTGATGGCACTTATTGTGTAGTGAAAGAGGTGCAAAATAGCAACAGGACTCAGCTGATGGCCTGTGCACATAACCAGAGCTATGTTTTACAATTGAGATATATTTTACAATTGAAAACTTCATTCTAGCATAAGCTATTTGACCCTACAATTCAAATTCTAGCATTTATTCTTATCTGTATGTGTACATGTATACAATTATAGTAATACAATGAGGTACTATTTGTTTATGACAGAGTATGTGTCAATATAATGCTTACAGCATCAAATGAATAGAGGTATGCTTAAAGTCTTCCAATAGGATGTTGGATTAAATAGACCATGGTATAGCCACACGATGGAATTCTTTGTGGCTATAAATCATGAGGAAGTTCTTTTTTTGTACAGGCACTCATAAAATAATCTCCAAGATGTTGTTTAGGGAAAACAATAAAGTAAGAAGTAGGAGGTTCAGTGAGCTATTGTGCTTGCAAAGTAAACCCAAGCATGGTGGCGATTGCCTGTAAGTCCAGGATTTGGGTGGTAGAAGCAGGAAGATCAGGAACCAAGGTTATCCTTGACTCCATGGTGAGTTGCAGGCTAGCCTGGGCTACAGGAGACTCTTTCTTAAAAACGAAAAAGAATGTGAAGAGGTGGGGATAAAAAGAATATGTTCTGTGTGCATATATGTGTGCATCTGTGTGCACATATGTTTGTATATGTGTGCATGTGTGTATGCATGTGTATTTATGTGTGCAGTGTGTGTGCGTGTGTGAATATGTATATGCATATGTATGTATACGTGTGTGTGCATGCATTTGTGTGTGTGTGGGTGCATGTGTGTGTATGTGTGTGTGTCCATGCACGTGTGGGCCCACAGATGCTACAATGTGCATACAGAGGTCAGAGGACCTTTGAGACCTTGACTTTTTTTTCCTCTTGGTTACAGGAATTGAACTCATGTTATCAGATTTGCACAGTAGGTGAATTTACCATGGGGCAACCTTACCGGCCCTTCTCAAACATTTTTATTTAGCTTTTTTTAAAAAAAGATTTATTTATATTTTATTATATGTAAGTACACTGTAGCTGTCTTCAGACACTCCAGAAGAGGGAGTCAGATCTCATTACGGATGGTTGTGAGCCACCATGTGGTTGCTGGGATTTGAACTTCAGACCTTCGGAAGAGCAGTCGGGTGCTCTTACCCACTGAGCCATCTCACCAGCCCTATTTAGCTTTTAAAGAGGTGAAGACAGAAGCAAACTGAAATGTGTGCCCTTGGTGGAGTGGGAGTAGCCACATGGGTTTAACTGTTGTTTTTGAGGGGTGATATTGCCAGCTTCATTATTCGCAGGCCCTGCAATTCCTCAAGAGGCTCTACATATCATGCTTGAGAAAGCGTGTGACTTATAAATGGTGGCACAAGGTTAAAACAAAACAACAACAACAAAGACTAGAAGCCATCCTGTTAGATGAAATAGACATGGCTGTGCCCTGGCTGATCTTGACAATGTGTGATTCCTGTCATGGAGGCCCTAATGCCCACCAGCAAGCTGCTGTCATCAATCAGGAGAGAGGCGACAGAGTCACTTAGGTCAGAGGTGGCAAGATGGCAGGGCAGGAGCAAATGTAGAAGATAAAGACGGATGTGCCTGGGTGGGGTGTGCTGAAATGAAAACGGGGATGATGCTAGTTGAACACAGGGGCTAAGGGACAAAAACATGGACGACGACTGCATATTTGAGCTTGAAAGGTTTGTAGAGAGGCTGGAGAGATGGCTCAGTGGTTAAGAGCACTGGCTGTTCTTCCAGAGGTCCTGAGTTCAATTCCCAGCAACCACATGGTGGCTCACAACCATCTGTAATGAGATCTTTTGCCTTCTTCTAGTATAAAGTTGTACATGCAGATAGAATACTATACATAAAATAAATAAATCATTTTAGAAAAAGGTTTGTTGAATAGAATGACTTGAAAACAAAATGGAGTTAGAATGGCTTTGTCAGCAAGACTTCAGTGTTCATCTCACTGCCTCCATCTTCAGTGGTTTGTTTTAACAATCATGAAATATTCATGGTAGCACCTATCTATGGGGTACATACTATTCACAATACTTTTTTTTTAAAAAGCGATTTATTTACTCATTTTATATTAATGAGTATACTATCATGGTCTTCAGACACACCAGAAAAGGGTATCAGATCCCATTACAGATGGTTGTGAGCCACCATGTGGTTGCTGGGAATTGAACTCAGGACCTCTGGGAAAGCAGTCAGTGCTTTTAACTGCTGAGCCATCTCTCCAGCCCACTAGTCACAACACTAAGAAAGATCATTGTTGCTGTGAGTGCTGGGTTCTGATTCTAAGCCTTGAGCATGCAAGACATAGTGTGCCACTGAGCTGCAACCCCAGCCCTTACGTGGTAGTGTTACAGACGTTTGCTGTGCTTCGCTCTCTAGCATCCTTTTCCTGTTTAACAGCCAAGTGCAGGTCACCCCCATCTCCTTGGCAACAGCTCCAGGCCAGGTTCAGGTACATGTCCTGATCAATGCTAGCCTAGAAGATCAATTCTGGTACTGCCTTTGGAACTGAAGTGGGGGAGAAGAGCTGAACTAGTGCAGCCATCTGTCTGCCCTGAGGAGAACAGCTCTGAGACAACAGAGATCACAGCGTTGAGGAGAGAGAAGTCAGGACCTGCTCAAAGAATTAATACCTGAGTCTAGCGTTTCCAGATCATACTTCAGCCAGTATATTCCCCTTTCCTTCAATATGTGCATTTTATTTAACAAACAAACACACACCTCTACAGGTAGAACAGTGGCTAGTTACTTCTGTGTCACTTTGATAAATACTTACCAGAAACAACTTAAAGGAGGGAATCCTGGTTTAGATCTTGGTTCACTCTCGTGAAGAAGCTGTGGCATAGCTGTTCAGCCCATGATGGCAGGAGCCTGAGGGAAGACTGTTCACATGGTGGTAGACCAGGAAGCAAAGAGTACAACAGGAACTAGGGCATGTGGCAACCTTCAAAGACCTGCTCCTACTGACCTACATCCACCAACTAGGCTCTACTTCCTGAAGGTCCCAGTCTTCCAGAATAAATCCTCTACCTGAGGAACACGTGTGTGAAGTGTTCTCAGGTCTGTGGGGACTATTTGATTATTTCAGATTCAATATCATAATATATTGTATCCTCTGTAGCATTAACTGTCATCTGAGAGGCAGGCCTCAACTGAGGAATTGTGTGGATCAGATTGGCTGCTGGGCATGGATGCTGCTTCTGCTGCTGGTGGTAGTGGTAGATTATCTTGATTATCTTTGATGAAGGAGAGCCCAGTCCACCATGGGCAGTACCATCCTTACGAAGGTGGTCCTAAACTGCGTAAGGAAGGAAGCTGAGTGTAAGCAGACCCGTGAGCCAGTTAGCAAGCAATAGTTCCTGCTGTATTGCTTTGGCTGTGAAGTAGGTACCTTGGTCAGAGGTCATTCTGTGTAGATTAGCAAGCAGGCTTGCCTTGAGTTCCTGTTTTGTCAATGATGGAATGGGTCTTGGTATTATAAGAATGAATAGACCCTTTTCTTGCTTAGGTAGTTTTTAGTCAGAATACTTTATTACAACAACAGATATGGAACTAGAACGATCAGTGTCTAGCATCCTCATATCCTCAGACTCTCCAGCTTCCTAATTTCCTTGGAGATTCTGTGGTTAGGAAATAGTGTGGCTCCTAACAGCTGAGAAGTGTCAGTTCCCAAGAACAGCTTCACAACAGTCTTGTGAGAAGCTTCCCTATCGGTGAAAACTTAGCTACAGAGTCAGGTATGAGCCAAAGGTGAAAGAGAAAGACAAAAGAGCGAGAGACAGACAGACAGACAGGAGCCAGACTAGAGGGAGAAGAAGTGGGGCAAACGAAGCCTGATGCTGTTTTTAGATTCTAGAGCTCCATCAGGAGGCTTGAGATTCCATAGTAACTAAGCATTCGGGTCAGTGCTGGGGTTTCATGCCCAGAAGCCTAAGAGCATTGAAACATTTGCCCTCAGGATGCACACCTGCAGAAAAACATCAAAGGGCTGAAGCTGTTCATGCAGGAGAGGTGAGGCCTCACTGGAGTCAGAGAGAGAGAAAGAGAGAGAGAGAGAGAGAGAGAGAGAGAGAGAGAGAGAGAGATATGGGCAGAGTGGTGTCCAAATCCTACTTTTCTCATTACCTTCTTGAGAAACTTGACTAACACATGGGAACAGCTAGAAGAAATATGCTTTACTCTTCATTGGTTGTTTGGGTTAATTATTTGTGAGGCATCCCTGGCTTACTTAGCACTAACTTAAACTAGACTCATATTCAGAGATCTATTTGTCTCTGCCTCCTGAGGGCCGAGACTAAAAGGTGTGTGTCACCATGCACACCTGGCTTGATTATTTTCATTTTGTTTTTCTATCTATTTATTGTTGTTGAGGGAGAGTCTTATGTAGCCCCCGCCAGCCTCAAAGTTGTAATGTAGCCATGGCTGACTTTGAACTCCTGGCCCTCCTGCCTCTGGTTCCCTAGGACTGCACACACCATCATGCCCAGCATGTGTGCTCTGCTTTTAGTCATTGTTTAGGCTACTCTACCTTGATTTGTAAGGGACATGTGGGAGGTAAGTGCAGAGCACGGCCCTCCATGAACAGAAGGAGCTATGGGGATCTTATTTAGGAAACTATATGTAGTCCCATGGGGATGACAAAGTCACTTCAAAAATATTGTATCTTCCTGTGCCTGCAAAGTTTAAAGTCATAGACCAGGAAGGAAAGATGGGGGATACATCTGGAGCATGCTTACTGCAGTCACAAAGGACACAGTCCAATACATAAAATGACAGGTAGGATCTTTTTGAGTATGTTTATCTTACATCTTAAAGATGGCGGCCATTAGCGCCTCTGGGAAGGGCCAGCCTCCCATCACCAAGTTTTGGGCAGGAAAAGGAAACGGCACTTTGAAGGTGTGTTACTATAGGAGTTTGCTCCTCAGAGGACTTTGCTCCTTGGCTTGCCTGTATAGATCACCGGTGAGCAGTTCTTGAGCCTAGTGCACATTATAATCAGGGCTAAGTAAAGAGTTTTTTAAATATAAAGAGAGGATCCTGGATTTGGCAGGTGGAACTCTGAGTTATTGGGTTTGGGGTTGGATCTTACACCTACAATCTTAGGAAGCTCTTATGTGAATTCCAATAAAGATGGCCCACAGGTCCACAGATTATACTTTACAAAAGATTAAGGTTACATGATCACTCTGATGATGTACTAAAATTTCCCCAGTTCCCAGCTTCGTCCTGTGCTTTGAATTAGAAGAAGCACTCACGTGGAGCCTGAAGCTTGGCTTCTCACACAGTTCCTGAAGCGTGGCTTTGAACTTGGAACCTGAAGAGGTGACTTTTGACACAGAACCGGAAGAGCTGGCTTTTCAAACATGGAACCTGAAGAATGGTTCCTAACACAGACCCTGAAGAGTGGCTTCTCTCTTGGAGCCTCAAGAGTGGCTTCTCACCTGGAGTAGCTTCTCTCACAAGGTGTGAGTGTGACTTTTTCTCTATGGCACCAGTTAGCAGCAATTGGAGAATACTTGTTTGATTAGAAACACATGTAAGAGTCATTCTTCTGAAAGAAGTTATGTGAACCTGCAATGTGAAGACTAAATAGTTTCCCATCAGAAAAGCGCCTACATGAGGCTGGATGTCAGTGCCATGGATCTCGCTTGTCTGGCTTGCGTGAAGCCCAGGTTTGATCCCCAGTCCTACAAGACAAACAGTAAAAAACTCCAAAATATCCTAATCAAGACGACAGTGGAAATAACCGATAAGAGCCTGGCCTCTGAAGCTAGTTTGCCCAATTTTCAAATTGGAGTTTGTTCACTTACCGGCCTTGAGACCTTGGATCTGTCATTGTCATTTTCCCTCATTGCTCCTCAGTTCTCTCCCATGAGTATGAGGCTGCTTATAGCAAGTAACAGGAGTTAAGTGCATTAGCATGCATAATGAACACTTAGCTTGGTGCTTGGTGTCTAACAAGAAACCATGCCTGTTATTTAGATTCTAAAACAGAACTGGCAACGAGGAAGGCAAGTCTTCGTTGACCCTCGCAGTTCCCTTGGACGAGAACCTTTGCTCTTAGAGGATTGGGTGTTACAAATCTCTGGGAATGGGAAAATTAAGTCTGGATCTTGTAGAATCTGATGTGGAGGAACCAAGACATCAACATGAAGTCAGGATCCCAGAAGGAGAATAATATCCTGCAAATATTATAGAGTATAAAAAGCCCCATCTATAGCATAGAAAAGTGAAAAGGAAGTTGACTTGTTCTGAGCTGAACTCTAGCTCAGGAGAGGAAAGTTTCTCCTTTAAGAATTCAAAACCACCATCATGACCCTCTGGTAGGTCTGGGTTTACATGAATAGATCCTGTATAACCCAGAAATCCCCAGGCTAAGAAATAATATAAACTTTGGTCTGGGTCAATTATACTGTATTGGAATCAGACACTGACTACAGCAGCTCGCCCCACCCCCAGGACAGCTCTGTTGAAGATGAGCTTGAAATCTTAAATCATGTAAGACACAGGGGGTGGGGGAAATGTAAGAGTCTACAGGCCCAGACAACAGCAGAATTAGACTTTCCAGGACCTTAGATTATAAACTAGGAGTGCTAAAATGTCTAACGACATAAAATAAGCTTTTTTTTTTAATATATAAAAAAAGTAAAAATCAGTCACATTTTAAGTAAAACAAATAGTATGTTTTCTTAGAGTCAAAAAGTATTCATTAAGATTTAGAACTCAACGAGCATACTAAGTAATACATTAGATATGGCTGAGGAAGAATTTTTAAAAGTTGGAGCTAAAACTGGGAGATTCTCTGACTAGATACTAGGTGAAAGCAGACAGAGACAGTAGAAGACAGAAGAGTGAGACAGAAGCATCAAATGCGCGTGTTTGAGAAGTCTGAGATGAGAAGGTAATGCCAGATGGGTGAGGAGTGTTTGAAGAGAAGGGGATTAAAATTGAACGAACACACAATAAAGATGTCTTAGCCCAGAAATCCCAGCAAATCCCAAGCTAGATAAATAAAAGCAGTCTTTTAGAGCTAGCACAGTCTTTTAGAGACAGCAGAGCACCAGGAAGGGGTTTATAACAGAGACCGGGGAAGAGTGAGTTCTGTGTCAGTGGAGGAGCTGTGAGGACCACCAGGCAGTGTGCTTCTTAGGACCTGCAAGCCAGGAGGAGACCCGCACAAAGGACTTCCGGTGCACTGATTGTGGGGCACATGCAACTTCCGGTGCCCTGACTGTGAGGCACATGAAGAGAGGAGCTTCAAAGCACACAGCGGAGCCAGAGACGATTATGCCTGAGACTGCAACACTGAGATAGATAATGGCTACACAGAGAGATGCTACCTCCAACCAGGGTGCCGCGGCTGCCTGCGGCACTGAAAGAGCAACCAGAGAATTTAGAGCGGCTGCAGAAGACCTCTAAGAACATTTGCAAGGATACAATGGGACGGAATAAATAGACTTGTTAACTGAAAAGAATTTTCCAAAGGATTGTTTTGCGATGACTGTGGTGTGGAAATGAAATCTATTCTGGGGCTCTTTGTTCTCAATTCCAAAGTGCTGGCTTGTTTTGCTTCTTCTTCTCGCCAGCCCCCCCCCCCCCCTTCTTAATCTCATTTCTAACAGCACAGCGAAGCTTTACAAGAATACTCGGATGTGTGCTGAGGTACGCGCTGAATCAACGCAGAGCAAAGGCTTCACTTTGGATGAAGCATCCCGTGAACAGCAGTGATATTTTCAAATGGAAATGGAATATATTAACCCACTTTTTCCCCATTCCCCCCACTACTATCAAACTATACTGGTCCTGTTTAGTCAGGTTGGTTCCAACAAAAGCATTGTCTGGTCATGGAGAAGACCCTGAAATCCTGTCTTCGGGGTGGTGATGGAAAGTTGGGTAACATTTGCCTAAGACACGTCAATAAAGAGCCAAGCACAGCCTGCTAACAAATGTGAGTGAGTTAGAAGGGGCAAGCCCCAGGAAAATGCTGACACGCTCTGAGTGCCACTCAGCTCATTCAGCCATTTATCCAGAAGCATTTTTCTTACTGGCCTATGAATTGAGGACACACCTGGGAGCACGGGCAAGAGCCTGTTCTTCCCGAGCACCCTGGTTGAGCGCAACCATGAGATGGCGTGCCAGGATCTCGGAGTACAGCAGGCAGAGCGCCGGCTCTTGAGCATACGGAACTGTAATCTGGGATACAGAGAAGGCACTGGGACACAGCTTTAGAAGTACTATGCAACGGAGGCAACATGGCTGCAGCAGTGGAGAAATGGGTAATTAGACAAGAAAGAGAGAGAGTGAGGAATATAACACAGTGAGTTCCAAGTATACACTTAACAGGAAGTGAACAACGATGAGTATTGCTGGTAAGTCAGGCAGAGGCCTGTAAGCGGCTGTCAGAATGAACCTGGTCCAGGTGGGTATCCAAGTGTGCTTTGATAAGCATGTTATGATGGAACCCTATTTATTATTTATTTTCTTTTTCTTTTTTCTTCTCACTCTGGCTCCTCTTTCTCCTGCCCTGCTCACTCCTGACCAAAGATTTATTTATTTATTATATGTTAGAACACTATAGCTGTCTTCAGACACCTCAGAAGAGGCGGGATGTCTTCAGTGGTGCTTAGTCGAATATTCTGCTTTTCATCACATTGACAAAATGCCAGATGAGAGCAACGGAAGGAAGGAAGGAAGGAAGGAAGGAAGGAAGGAAGGAAGGAAGGGAAGGAGGGAGGGAGGGAAGGAGGGAGGGAGGAAGGGAAGGTTATTTGACACACAGATTGAGGGTGCAGTCTGTCACTCCAGGGAAGGCATGAGGCAGTCGGTCACATTGTGACCTTTTTATTTTTGCTAATACGAGAGTTTGGATGTGTCTGCTTCCAACAGACTCACGTTCTACTCTCACTAAAATTACAGCAAGATTTAAAACAAGGAACCTGAACTCTAGTAACAGGGCTGAAACAATGTGCAGTGACGGTGGCAGCAGCTGATAGGAAAGGGATTTAATTTGATGGCTCTGTGGTGGGCAACTATTTGCTTGTTTCTGTATGTGCTGGTTTGAATAGGTGTGCCCCCCATAGACTCATATATTTAGTGATTGGCCCTTGAGGAGTGGCACTATTAGGAGGTGTGGCCCTGTTGGAGGAAGTGTGTCATTGTGGATGTGGGCTTTGAGGATTCTATGCTCAAGTTCTGCACAGCGTGGAAGAGACCCTCCTCCTGGATGCCTATGGAAGACAGACAGTCTCCTCCTGCCTGATTCAAGATGTATTATCCCCAGCTCCTTTTCCAGTACCAAGTCTGCCTGGACACTACCATGTTTCCTGCCTTGATGATAATGGACTGAACCTCTGAGCCTGTAAGCCAGCCACAATTAAATGTTGTCATTATAAGAATTGCCTTAGCCATGGTGTCTGTTCACTGCAGTAAAACCCTAACTAAGACACCATGGTGAAAGAAGCTTCCCATTTTTATCGAAGGGGCTGAGAAGTTACTGGATGTTCGGTTTTTCCTGCCCATGTCCAGGTGCAAATCAAGGATGAGGGAATCTTCAAATTCTTCCAGGATTTGACTAAGATGCACTTTTGAAAGATGTGCAATGTTCAGTTGTCCATGGGGCTGTCTGAGAGAAGCGTCACCATGAAGAACCCACCCTGTAACACTTGTTCCTGAAAGCACGGTTTCCTGGTGATGCTTGCTGCAGATGACACAGGCTTCAATCAACCCAGTGTCTCTGTAAATCCTGTAAGACTTTCATGAAGCCTCAATTGGTTAGCTATTTGCATTTGGATGTCCAGGAAAGCTTTGCAATGCCCATGGAGCTGGGGCATCGAGGTCCTTGACATGGCAGTGACCTCGTCAACAACACACATTCTCCCAGGGCTTCCTCCACTCAAGGAGTCCTCCACTCCCACAATTGCCCTTGCTTAGTCATCATGACCACATGGTAGGATTCTATTGCTGAAGACATCATACATTTTTGGCTATAGAACACAGAGAAAACTCAATCATAGGCTGACTAGGAAACGTCTTCTCTGCTGGCTAGATTTCATGGTACTAGAAGGTGTGGTTCAGGCTATGGTGGGAGAAAGGCATCAATGGTTATCGAGTATGGGATACTACATGTTACAATATTGACTTGCCAGACAAGATATGCCTACTGGTACTAACTATCTGCTTTCTAGTTGGATTAAGGCCTGCTCCATAGGTGGGAATTTCATGCCTGATCTATAGTCTTGGGCAAAAGTCAATGGTGGGGACGGTCGTCAACCCAGAGTAGAACTTCATACTATTATTTTGCTAAAGGATGCTGTCAAAGAGCCTTCTAAGTATCTATATTTATATCCATAGACCTGGACTGCTTTCAACTTCGATCAGAGAACCTTCCTTTTATAGTGGGCATCAGTAAATGCAGAGGTGAATAGTTGGTTAATTTACAGAGAATAAAGAGGCTCAGTGCTTAACCCTAACTTGAGTATCTATATTATTCTTCCCTGACATGCTCAGGGAATATCACAGAAGTGAAAGTAGAAAGAAGGCAAGAGCTGGCGGATGGAAAAGAATGTTGGGAGATAGCGTCTTCTGGACATGACCTGGCTGTCCAAGCCATGAATACACAGCAGCGGTGGCTACCTGCACAAGATGTACACAAGGCAAGGCTAGCCAAAATCCTGGTATAGATGGGTCGATGATCCCCAAGCCTCACTCCATAGTGAGGAGCTATTAGAAGTGGATATTTGCTGGAAGAGGGAGAATCACTCTTTGTTAAGGATGTGGCCACTTGTAGGTTTCCTGTGCTCCCGTGAATGCTCCCAAGTCTCAACATCCATGCTTAGACAGGCAGCGTTAACTGGCCTTAGTGGGTTATAAAAGACAACAAAAAACCATGAGTTTGGGAGGGATCATGTTGGGGACACTTAGGGGATTGGAGGGGGGACGGTAACGATTATATTTCACGGCTACAAGCATGAAAGTCTCAAAAATAAAATTTACTCATCATAAAGAGTTTTCATTTTATTTTAAAGGTATACTTGCAAATACTGTATCATTTAAATAACTGTGAGACTGGCAACGTTGACTCAGCTTTGTATTTCTTATTCCAACTCTGGGTCAATTTAAATAATTCGTTCTTTCCATATTTATAAATGAAACGCTTCTTTAAAAAAATGTTTCTCAACATAAAATCTACTTGGTCTGAAATCACAAGGATAAAACACTGTTTTGGTTCAATCAACACACATAGTTGACTGAAAAATGTCTTCAACAAGGGATTGAAATAGCTCAATTGAGATGGCTCAGTGGGGTAAGTGCCTGCTGCACAAGCCTGGGGATCTGAGTTCGAATCTCCACAGCATATAAAGGCTGAGCACAGGGACACACATAGGCAATCCAATGCTGGGGCAGTGAGGGCAGGAGAAGCTGTAGTCCTTGCTTATCAGCCAGTCTAGCCAAAGCAGTGAGCTCCAGTTTTCATGAGAGACCCTTGTCTCAAAAAATAAGGTGGAGGCCACCAAGATGGGTCAGAAAGGAAAGGTGTTTGTTGCAAATCCTGGTGACCTGAGTCCCCCCCGCCCCCGGAATCTATATTAAGGAAAAGAATGAGAACCAACTCCATAATGCTGTCTTCTGGCCTCTGCACATGTGTTGTGGCGTCCTTCCCCTGTGACACATCATACACACATATACACATACAATAAGAATTAAAATTAAAAAATAATAATTTGCTGGATTTACTTCTTTTACTTTATGTGTATGGGTGTTTTGCCTGCATATATGTGTGCGCACTGTAATATGTGACGCTTGGGCCTGCAGAGGTCAGAAGGCAGTGTTGGATCCCCTGGAACTGGAGTTGCAGGCAGCTGTGAGCCACCACACTGAACTGAACCCAGGCTGTTTGCAAAAGCAACAAGAGAGTTCATAAATTCTGAGCCATCACACCAGCCCAATAATAAAACGAACATTAAAATTTTAAGGTGGAGAGTGATAGAGGCAGACACCGAACCCCTGACCCCGGTGCCGACCCCTGGCTTCCACTTATACACAGCCAGCCAAGTTCACCTGTACAAAGATGCACACAAATGAGTCACACACAAGGAGAAAATTTCAACGGTGTGATCCGTCCGTCTCTGGGGTGAGCACAGCATCTAATGCTTGGGACTTTGCTCCTCGACAGTGTCAGGTGGACTTGGTGACATTTGTTGGCTTAAGGGATGGTTTTGTTTTCCCTTATAGATTTCAGAACTCTAATGTTTGTTGAGTCTGGCTGTCTAGGCCTGCAACTGTGGCCCCTCAGTTCACTAAGATCAGAGGATCATGGGCCTGAAACCTGCTTGACTTGGGAGTTCCAAGCCAGCCTAGGAAACTTGGAGATACACTGTCTCCAAATAAAAAGCAAAAAGAGACCCGAGGATTCAGCTCAATGAGAGTTTATCCAACTTGGATAAGGCACTGAGTTCAATCTACTACTGAAAACTATCTAATGCTAAAAATCTACACAAATTGGTACAGAGAGAAGCCTAGAAAAAGAAAAACTGCAGGGCAGTGGGCATGGGGGAATAAAGGCAGTGGGAGAAAACCGGCGTCCTGCTCTGGGCGGGCAGACGTGGGAGGACTGCTGCATGCTTGCCATATGGCCCCAGGTGGGTATCTGGCTGTGGGAAGCTATGGATCCAGCTCTCGGGATGGACAAGGGACAGTCCTAGGTCTCTGGGCCTCATGGAGGCCAGAGATAACAGGTTCTTAGTCTCAGGCATCCCAGAAACCGCTAGACACCGCAGGAGACCTGAGAACAAGATGGGGGCCCGAGGGCAGCTTGGTCAGCCCCGGGGCCAAAGGGAGGAGAGGGCAGGGAGAGAGGGGGTGCTGGGTGGTTCCCAAGAGAGTGGGAGTCCTTGGTCCGGTCTGTGGATGAAGCACAGGAAGGCTTTCCTGTGGGAGGTAGTTGCTGCTCTTTAGGAGAAAGCCTATCCCATCGTTCAAGCATGGTGGGCCTTGATGAGCAGAGACAGTCTATGGTTTTAGAGCTTTATTGTAGAAAGGCATGGGGAAAGAGAGAAGGTAGAAAGAGGGAGAGAGGCCAGCCATGGCCACATGGAGAGAGGGGGGAAGGGAGAGAGAGAAGGAGGGGCTAGAGATGAGAGTAAGAAAGGTGGGAGCTTATAAAGAGATAGAGGAGGGGCTAAACAGCCCCTTTTATAGTGGGCTGGGCTACCTTGCTGTTGTCAGGTAACTGTGGGGGTGGAGTCTAGCCAGAATGCCAGGAGCTTAGGACAGTGTCTGTGTGACTTATAGTCACAGAATTATATAGTTGGGGGCTCTGTGGTGTCAGGCACCTGTCTCTGGGAACATGGTTCACTGTTCCGTCCCTTGTAGAGTTTTCTACTAGGTTGCTGGAGCAAGTCTCATTCAACCAAAATAGGCTTCCTTTCACAGCCCCACAAAAAAATATAGGTCAAACAATAACTATCAAACTATAGATCAAACCAGCTCCTAATGTGACACGGAAGAGGAGAGTTTGGGGACCTAGATGTTTCCTCTCATCATTGTTGGACTTAAATTAGTTGAGACAAATTTCTGTACCTCAATGTTAGTGTCAACAAAAGTGTTTAATTATTCAAAGGTATTTTTTAAAAAGCAAACCTTAATGTGAGCTATGGACTTTATGAGCTCAGCAACTGTAGAAAATGGACCACAACACTGCAAAAGTGCAAGCTACAGCTTTCTGTATTTTATGCTCTCTTCCCTCCCCTCCCCTCCCCTCCCCTCCCCTCCCCTCCCCTCCCCTCCCCTCCCCTCCCCTCCCCTCCCCTCCCCTCCCCTCCCCTCCCCTCCCCTCCTCTCCTCTCCTCTCCTCTTCTCTCTCCCTCTTCTCTCTCTCTTTCTTTCTTTCTTTCTTTCTTTCTTTCTTTCTTTCTTTCTTTCTTTCTTTCTTTCTTTCTTTCTTTCTTTCCTTCCTTCCTTCCTTCCTTCCTTCCTTCCTTTCTTTCCTTACTTTTTTTGAGACAGGATCTCTCTACATATCTACATATTTCTGACTGTCTTGGAACTCACTATATAGACCAAGCTGGCCTCAAACTCACAGAGATCCACTGGCCTCTGCTTCCCAAGTACTGGTGTTAAAGGAGTGCACCACCACACTCAGCCCCTGTGCTCAGTTTTTATATGAAAAGTGAAATCAGTTAATTAAAGAAAAGAAGCCTTAATCACACGTCATATTGACTTTAGGCATATAACCCAGAAGACAGCTCTGGAAAATAAATATAGCACTGTCCTGCATAACTAATGGGCCTAGTCTCTTGCTCCTTTGTTAGGAAAGCGCTCCAGAAAGCGTCATCAAGAACACACCTACAGTCCTACAGGCCGGTCTATCCTTTGGGCTCTGTCTGGACTCCAGGTAGACATCCCGAGAGGTGACATACAGGAGTGTTTTGCTAGATAGGTCTCAGCCATTACTCTCCCCAGTTTTCAACTTCACTGTTTTTAGATTGTAGGAGCCATGATTTCCCTCCAGCTCTCAAAGGGGAAGGAAGGGATGATTCTTCCCCAGACAGCCAAACGATTGCCAGGATTGTCAGACAAGAGGCTCGGCGGCCACAGGGTACAGAAAGAGAGAGAGAGAGAGAGAGAGAGAGAGAGAGAGAGAGAGAGAGAGAGAGAAAGAGAGAGAGGAAGAAAGAAAGAAGAAAGGAAGGAAGGAAGGAAGGAAGGAAGGAAGGGAAGAAAGGAAGGAAGGAAGGAAGAGAGAGAGAGAGAGAGAAAGAAAGAAAGAAAGAAAGAAAGAAAGAAAGAAAGAAAGAAAGAAAGAAAGAAAGAGAGAGAGAGAGAGAGAGAGAGAGAGAAAGAAAGAAAGAGACAGAGACAAAAAGAGACAAAGAAAGAAAGGAAAGGAGGAGAGCCAGGAAGGAAGAAGGAGGCAGGAAACAAGGGAGTCTCCACCACCTGTCTGCTAATGCTAACTCACCTGTCTCACCTCTGCAGACTCTTTCGTAAAGACTGAAAAAGGAAAGTGAAGTCATGGGCAGGTGAGTAGGTGATTTTTCTTAAGAAATCTACAGGAGAGCCTCAGTGTATAAGAAGGTGGTTGCTGAGGCTGAAGGTAAGTAAAGAACCAGCCCACCTCTCATGCATTCTCCTTACTCACTGATGCCCCTGGGCTCCAGAATTTCCAGAACCCCAGGGCCACGGAGCACATTATGAAAACTTCTGCCGGACCCACCACCCTTAATTTATATATAAGAGGGCAGAAGTCTTGTTGAAGGTCTGGCTAGTAGAAGTAGGTAGCAGTCACCAGGAAGTCAGACCCAGGATCCTGACCTCTGGGTCCATGGCCTCTCTGTACACTGCTTTGCTTGGGTTGTCTTGTGGCCACTTTTTGTTTATTGAGTGGGAAACACCCTACAAGCCCAAACATGAGCTCTGTCCTCTGTGAGTGGAAACAGCGGCCCACACACAAATCATTGTCACCCCCTGGGCAGCAGCACCCATCTCAAATGCCAGCAAGAGTCCTCCGATTCTGGGTGGTTACTTGTGTTTGCAACCACAAAAAGATTGCTGCAGGCCCCCAGAGCCTCGGAGTGGGTTCTGTCTGGAGGAGGGATGAAGCTTTGGCTTAGAGTCAAAGGCAACTTCTGTGAATGTTCTCTGTGTCAGCACTATGCTTAGCTATAGCAGCCAAATCCTTTGGTGGGTATTGGTCTTATTTTTTTCTGCCAGATTCTCTGTTACAGAGGACACAGTTCCCTAGCTTGGCATTCTGTACTTAAGCTAATAATACTTAGTTAATTGCGCTTGTGTTCAGTGCCATTTGACCTATTTCTGACCATGAAAGGGGAAGGGAGACAACGCTAAAAGTCCAGAGGCAGGCAAACTTTTGAACCTGGTCTTTCAGGTTCAAAAGGGCATGGCAAACATGAGAAGGAGCCAGGCCTGCAGCCAGTGAGAGTAGACTACAAATAGCACTGTCCATTGGAACAGTCCACGGGCGCATGTGCTGGCTAGTTTTATGTCAACTTGACATGAGCTAAAGTCATCTGAGAGGAAGGAACCTCAGTTGAGAAAAGGCCTCTAAAGATTGGGCAGTGGACAAGCCCACGATGTATTTTCTTAATATCAATGGGAAAGGCCCAGCCTACTGTGTCATCCCAGGGCTGGTGGTCCTGAGTGCTATATGAGAGCAGGTTGAGCAAGCTGGGAGAAGAAAGCAGTAAACAGCACTCTTCCATGGGTTAAATTGTATTCATGATGCATTTGGTCACGGTGTTTCATCACAGCAGTGATAACCCTAACGGGGACAACACATAATCTCTTAGAATAACAAACAACCCCTCTAAAGAACTTACTTCTAGCCTTGTACAGGTAGTGGATCAGAGGCTTAACACACTAGTGAAATAGAACTTGGGCCAGGCTAGAACCGAGATGAGATCACAGATTAGCTGACTTCCAAACCCGAGTCAATTGTATCCATATCAGAATCATCAACAATCCTTTGAGCTTTGAGAGATGCTAGGAGTGCCATAAACAGTGCGTCCATCATACTTTTCGGGGGTTCTCTGCTGGTCTTTAACCTTCAGCACACCATGCTGTTTCTATGTCCTATAATTTCCCAGTGGATCTAGGATACCAGATGAAGCATCTAGAGCCTGAAGATCCATGAGTTTACAAACTAGATATATTAACAAGACTTCCTGGGACAAGAGAGTTGGGTATGCTAGCTGCTATGGTTTGAATCTGAAGTGTCACCCACAGGATGGTCTATTGAATGTTTTGGGAGGTTTTAGTTCTTTTAAGAGGTGAGATCCAGTTAGCAGAGGGAGATGACCAGGAGCAAGCTTGTGAAGGTTATAACTGGGCCCCTGATGCTAGTACACTTTCAGTTTCCTGCTTGCTGCTGTGTGGACAGCTTTCACTGCACACTCTTACTGCCATGGACTAAGCCACTCCCCCACACCTTCACCTCTACGATGGACTGTCACTAATCATTTCTCTGGACAGTTAGTTACACTGGACAATTAGGAGCTCAATGGGGTGGTGGCCGATCTCTTCCTTTTTACCCCCAGCCCTGCCTTCTCCCATAATTCCTGGCTAACTCTCTCTTTCTATTCAACATTCCTACTGTTGGAGGCAGGGTTCTGCTGTATCATCCAAGCTGATCCTGAACTGACCATGTAGCCCAATCTGGCCTGCAATTTGTGATCCTTCTGCTTTAGGCTCTCTAGCACTGGGATTACAGGCCTCTGTTACTACATCTGGCTAATAGCTCTATTTGAATAGTGTGTGTGTGCTCGCGTGCGTGTGTAATCATCAGGGGATGAAAGGTAAGAATTTATGGAACTTCTCCTTCCTCTCCTTCCTCTTGGCCAGAAACAGTGTTCTAGTTGACATTGGTGGTCCCCGTGTATTACGCTGGGCTGAAGAAGACTTTCATGAACTCTGGAGCTTGGGGACGTTTCAGAATCAGTCTTTTCTCTTACTCAGATATGCATCTAGTATATACTGGCCCAAGACTGAACATCAGGGTGTCAGTGAGGAAAGAGAGAGGGAATGGGATGACAGGACAAATTACTTAGATAATTTTATAGATCCAATGCCTGAACCTGTTCTAAATTTTTTTTTTCGAGGCAGGGTTTCTCCGTGTATCCCTGGCTTCCCTGGAACTCACTTTGTAGACCAGGCTGACCTCGAACTAAGAAATCCACCTGCCTCTGCCTCCCAAGTGCTGGGATTAAAGGCATTCGCCACCACTCCGGGCTTTGTTCTAAATCTTGTATCATGGAGAGGTTGATACCACTTTGAGTACCACACAATATAAAGAAATGAATGTGAAAAGCTACTAGAACAGAACAAACACAGAGACCTAGAGTTAGGTAATGTTCGAAGAGTGCGAGACCTCTGAATACTCACCCCTAATGGGGTGTTTCCATTAAGTCCACACACACACACCACCACACATACCTGGGCTCAGGGAACCCTTAGGAAGAGGAGACTGAAAGAGTGTAAAAGCCAAAGGGGATGGAGGACACCAAGAAAACAAGGCCTTCTAAATCAACATATGAACTTACAAAGACTGAGGCAGCATGCACAGGGCCTGCATGGGTCTGCACAAGATGGGATCCTAGAGATGAAAGGAGAAGTGGGCACGTGTGCCTATCCCTAACCCAGAAGCTCTTCCCAGTTGATAACAACTTGCAAATGAAAATGGAGACTCACTGGGGAAACAAAGTACTCTTAAGGATAAGCCCAGCAGCAGATAGCCAACAGCTAGGCCTCTCCGTTGCCTGTTTTCTAACTAGAGACAGAATCAGGGTAGATCCCTATAGGACAGGAAATGGCGGAGGTGAGGAGGAAGTGAGAGAGGAGCAGAGGGGGGAGAAACCTCCCTGTCTCTTTGAAAGAAAAGGAGACACCATCACCCCTGCTGAAGGGAAGGCCTTGTGATTGGATGGACACAGGAGAGGTTATGTCCAGGAGGTGTCTTAAAACAGTCTCTTACCGACCCAGTGAGATGGCGCAGTGGATAAGAATTCTTACTGTGTAGGCCTAAGGTTCTGAGCTTGGTTCTCAGCGCTCACATAAAATGCTGGTTGTGGATGCCTTAGGGGGGAAAAATTCTGGGGTGGCATAAGAGAGTTCCCAAACACCATCCTTCCTTCCAGGGGGTTTTCAACCAAGTACGATTTTATGCTCAAAAGGAACTTTTGCCAGGGTGTGAAGATTGTTACAGTTTGGTAGGCAGACACAATTACCAACTGCTGTGCCCAAGGCAGAGATGCTGATGAACATCCTGGAATGCACAGGAACCCCATCTGGACCACAGAATGATTTGTCACTGGTATAAGCAGTGCCAGGAGTGGGAAACCTTCTTCTAGAGATTAAGATCACCTTCTTTTTTTTTTGGTTTTCTGAGATAGGGTTTCTCTGTATAGCCCTGGCTGTCCTGGAACTCACTCTGTAGACCAGGCTGGCCTCGAACTCAGAAATCCGCCTGCCTCTGCCTCCCGAGTGCTGGGATTAAAGGTGTGCACCACCACGCCTGGCTGGGATCATCTTCTTTAGGGGGTCAGTGAAAAGGCAACCGCAAATCCCTGTTCAAAATACTGTTTCACTCCATTCAGATGGGCTTTGAAAAATGCAAGAGGGTGCACACCTTTAATCCCAGCACTCAGGGCGCAGAGGCAGGTGGAGTTCGAAACCAGCTTGGTCTACAGAGTGAGAACATCCAGGGCACAGAGAAACCCTGTCTTGAAAAACCAAACCATACAAATATTTAGAAGAAAAGGCACACAGGAGAGAATTTCTGGTAGGGGTTAAGAGATGAAGTACATACTTTAAAGAGATTCGTTTCCATGCTGGTACAGCTTCCAGCACAAGGGAGGGACACCCGGGAATGTGCAAGCATAACTGTGAGGTGAATATTTCCCTGACTTCAATGGGCCTCACTTAGGGATGGAAGAAGTCAGATTCATTGTTACTTGTTCTTTATTATCTGATTATCATCCAGAGGTGTGCTGGCCATCTGTGATGTAGAGTCAAGGCTTTTGAGACTCTTCTCTCTTAATAATGGTGATCTAGATTCTCCCCCACAAAAGGCCTGGGTTAACAACCCTAATGAGAAGAGACAAGGTCTGTGCATGTCAGTTTCTGCAGTATGTAGCCCTAGGCCTTTTCTTCCAGGAATCTTAGGATCCAGGTCTGCAAGATCAGGCCGAGCCTGAGCAGATAGTCTCATTGTTTAGACCAATGTATGCTATCTACACCATGTACATAACCTAACATCCCGTAAGTGCCAAGATTCAAGGCAGTTTTTGAAACCCCAACTTCTTCCTTCTAGATTAGGTTACTCTCTCACAGATTTGGGTGATTTAGAAAATTTTAATCCCAATCCAGAGTTTCCACCCCTCCTTGACCATTCAGTTCCTGGATAAAAGACACACACACAAACTTTATATTTACAATAAGCCTTAAACAGCACAAGAGCTAGACAGACATCTACCCTCTGTGCTATTGGAATCTTCCTTCCTACTGATATATTCCTGAGTTATTACTATGTTTCATCTGGGCTGTTCTTAACTCCAACTGGCCAGCCCTCAGGGCCATGTATTCTTGACTCCTAACCCATGGCAACTTTTTCTTCCTCCTCTCCTTCTCCCTTCATGGTTCTCTTCTGATCCCCCCAGGCCAGGGAACCCTAAAACCCACCTATGTTTCTTCTGCCCAGCTATTAGTTGTTGGCATCTTTAGTCACCAATCAGAAATAACTTAGGTGGGGGCAAAGTCACATCGCATCATTTGGGTCTACATGCAGTCTCTGGGACAACCAGGTCTTAAGGGCTTGCATGTAGTTTTTTACAATATACAGCAAAAGACCAAACCTCAACACTTGGGCTGTTAAAAAGAATGTGACAGTGAGAGTAAACAATAGCCCATGGTTTTCTGTAATTTGGGAGAACCCTAGACATAGTTTTCCTGGTCTGTATTCCATTTATGCACGAACCCATCCATTTAGTCTTCCATCCATTTACTGAATCTAGGCTTGCTCATACTCATAGTGGAAACTTAAAGTCAACTAAGAAAAATTAATCCCTGAACTTCCTCTTGAAGTTGAATGGCAGTAGGGTTCATATCTGGACATTCATATCCTAGGTTTATCTTCCAGCTTTGCTATTTCCTTGGGAAAAATCTTTCATCCCTGTTTGCTTAAATTCCTTCCTTCCTTCCTTCCTTCCTTCCTCCCTCCCTCCCTCCCTCCCTCCCTCCCTTCCTTCCTTCCTTCCTTCCTTCCTTCCTTCCTTCCTTCCTTCCTTCCTTCCTTTCTTTCTATCTTTCTTTCTGAAAAGGTGCTCTCAACAGATTAGATGAAACATTTCGGTACAGTGCTTAGCAGAAAGCCCTGTAGAGAGTGAGTACTCTGTCTGCTATCTGTAGCCACTGCTAAAAAGTATTAGGACAGATAATATTTTAATGAGAAGTATTAGAACAGGCAATGTTTGGCTCTCCATGGAACCCTGATCAATGGGGCTCACTAAAGGAAAATGAAATTTCAAGGCAGGAAACAAGCAACAAACGATAACCTAGACACCCCACCCCCCAAAGTCATTATAACCAGTGCAATTTTTTCTCTTTTATGGTCAGTGTATTTTGTTCTCTTCTACTTGGGCAGAATAATGAAATATACAATAGTCTGTACAAGGAATTCAGATGCTGCTAAAAGGTACAGAGTTCATACCCAATACTAACCAGGTCCTCCTGTGACCCCTTTGATCATGGAACCAGCCTGTCAGCTAGAGGTCATCTCGTCCATCAGTTTCATAAGCCTGCCATAACAAGTACCACAATTTGGGGGTCATGAAATAACAGAAACTTAGTTCTCATCATGTGGAGACCAGATGCCTGAAATGAACATTCGTGGGTCAAAGTCATGGTGTTGGCAGGCATGTTCATTTGTCAAGTCTGTCATAACAAAGAGCCACAGGCAGGATAATTTAAAGAGCATAAATTACTAACATCAAGGTGTCCGCAGGCCTAAAGGACACCTTCCTTGGTGTAGAGACAGCTGCTTTCTCATAACCTTGACCTCACATGGCCTTCCTCTGCGTATCTCTTCTTCTCCATATAAGGACATCAGTCTAGTTCCTGCCTCATTTTGACTTGATCACCTCTTAAAAGTCTTGTCTCCAAATATAGTAACATCCTGAGGTACTGGGCCCAGGCCTTCCACATATGAATTTGGGGAAGAGGGCAGTTCAGCCTCCATCCAAATGTGCATGCTTTGGGTGTTGATAAATACTGACACTCTATGACTTCTAGCCACTTGCCTCTAATACCATATTACTGACTCTTCTGTGTATGTCCTGTCCTGCAATGTCCCTGCTGTAAGGACATTTGTGACAGCATTAAATACAACCAGGAAAATCTCTTCATCATCTGTAAGGACCCCCTGTTTCCAAATGAAGTTGCATTGGAAGTTTCCAGAGACCTGGTTATGGCTATCTAAGAGTTAGGTCACTTTTCAGCTTATTGTAATACTCCATTACATAGATGGAAAGTAACCCGCTAAACACTAAATATTATAGAGAACAGAAGCAGAAGTCTGTACCCATACAAGGATCTGAACTCAACCCTCAGCCCGTTCCAGTCCACATGGGTGTGTCCCAGACAAAAGCAAACCAAGAAATACACCCGAAAAGACAACACCAGTAACAGCAGTCTAGCAAGGACCCTGGGGCAAGAAACCCCACTAGCAGTTCACTTGGGTATCAGACTAAAGACTCATACTGTGACCAAGCAAATTCCTAGAGGCAAGGAATTCAGCCTGAGCCTTGGCAGCAGAACAATTCAATTTACTTTGGAAAACGTCTCAGGTGCAAAAAGGGCCAGAGCTGCAAGCGTCAGCGGTAGGAATTCCAGTGGGCAGGCCGAGAGGGAGCTTGTGTTTATTCTCTTCAGGAATGAAGGGCCTGCCAGGTCTTGTTCACAGAGACACTGTGAGGAACTAGCTGAGATAAGGATGGCCACCTTCTTGCGGGGAGGGGTGGACTGAGGCCTGGGAGAGAGACAGGGCTAGGACTCTGACTGGTATGCATTTTAGTAAGTAGACAGTTGAACCAACATAATTTGAAAAAGCACTGAGCAGCGGAGGCGCCTTTCCTCCACGCTCACTCAGTGTTACTGTGACCCCTACATCAGTATCAAATGGCAAGCTCAAGGCCACAGCTCTGCTTCTCCAGGAAAAGGGAAAATGTGAAAACTTCACCCAAACAGGCAATGCAAAAAGGGATTCCATTACTGGGCTGTGAATTTAGCTGGCTGAAAAGCTATTAGAGGCTTAGCTGGAATAGAAAGCCCTTGCTTTAAGTCAGTACAGGGCTCAGGTGGTTGTTCCATGGAGTGGGGAACCTAAACCTTAGGTATCATCCCTACATCCCCTCTTCAGTGTAGCTCTTGTTCTCGGGGTCCGCCAGGTTTGTGCCCCTCCCATTCTGTCTATTTCTTACGCTTCCAATTCAGTTCAAGAATTTGCTGTATCACATGTTTCTTACTTAAAGTGTCCAGAGAGTTTTCTGCCTCTCCTACTTGGATGTCAGCTGACATCCTTAGGGATGAGTCTTAAATATAAGACTTAAATATGTGATTTATTTAAAGTGACATAAGAAAAGCTACAGGACAAAAAAAAAAAGGCAAGGAATGTATCCAATGTCCCTTGTAGATATACCCAAGATGAGATGGAGGCACTTGATGGCTGGATCTGAGATGAGAGATGTCTTCCTGTGTTGCCGTGGGTTCTCAGTTTGAGCTGCAAGTAGCCATAGGGTAGTATAAGGCTGAATGGAAGACCCAAAGACAGGCGTATACTCACTCCAGCAGCAGTAAAGGCTGAGCTGAGGTTCAGAAGACATGGGAGGCTCAGTGGGCTGCTTGAAGGAAGCAGGGAAAAAGGTAGGCTGCAGTCAGGAAACTGGAGGGGTTTGGGGAAGAGAAAGATGGGACATCTGAGTCAGCAAGGAGAGAGGACGAGGGACTCCTAAGGCCTGACTATGTCCCAAATTAGTACTGTACTGTGAGACTGGACCTTCAGGAAGTAACAGAATCAAGTGAGATCACTGTGGCATGTCCTAATCCAGCATGACTGGTGTCCTCATAAGAAGAGGGACTGAAACATGCCCAAAGGGAAGCATGAAGAAACAGGAAGAGACAGCCATCTGTAATGGAAAGAGAGAAGCCGTAGGGAGCACAAGCCCCACTGGTGCTTTGATGGTGTTTGTAGCCTACAGAATGATAAGAGAGTTAACTTCTGTCATTACATTCTCTATCTGCATTAGCGGTGGCAGCAGCTTAAGCAGGCGCATGCAGTCTTTTGCTCCAGATGTAATTTTCTTCTTTAATCTCTTTTTTTCTTCAAAACCTTAAGAAAAACTCTTAAATGCATGAAGGTATGAAGACAATTAAAATTAAATAAATACATCCTAAAAAGAGTTTCCATTCGAGTCTAGCACCTTTAGTTAAATAAGTGAGCAATCGTTAAGGTGATGATGTCCATTGGACCGCAGCACCCAGCCCGTTCACTCCTCCTCACAGGTCTTGGCTGGAGAGCAACTGGTATGCATTCTTTCAGTCCGTGCCTCTGCAGATAGTATTTCTGACTGGCTTGTTTGGGCTTTAAATATTTTGCAGTCCTGGTACGTGAGCACAGATCCTGGCTCTCTCCCACTTCTTAGCCTTCTCTTTGGTATTTCTCAAAGTATGACAAGCAGACCAGGGTACAAGAGATGACATTAGCTGATACACAGACCAGCAGGGCATTAAGTAACATGGAATGGAATGTGAACCGTGACAGAGCTATTCCTTGAAGATTAAATCAAAGAGAAGTAGGAGGGGGTGCACATTGTTGAATGCTCGCTAATTCCCTTGTTGAACAAAGAGAGAGCTCACGCGGTGTGCTCTCAGAAAGCTAAGCATCTGGTTAGGTTTCCACACGGCTGCCATTTCCTATGTATTTTTATGATTGTTTCCTATAAAGCGAGTGATCTTGGTCTGTAGTTTATGCCATCAGAATAAGATTGTTCTTACTTAAATTTATTTACTTGGAAACAAACAAGGATGCTTTCAGTCAACATAGGCTAGCAATCATACAGATAAGAGGCCATTTCTACGAGAGAGACACTCACCCGCCATGGCTTCACTTCCTGAACACTCGGCCTTTGTCTCAGAATGTGTGCTACCTGTTATGAGCTGTAATCCTGGAGAAGACGAGAAGAGATGACCGATCACCATAAGGAAACAGATAGAAAGGCACAGCAGCCTATATGGGAAACCCCAGCTTCTGGACTCCGCTGTGCAAGGCAGGACTGATGTCTTGCCATCTCATCTATGCACGGAGGCCTCAAGAACAGCTGATCTGATGGAGCCAACGGGCTGTGAGGGTAGGAATAAGGCAGAGATGAGCTTCCGGTGACAGCTGAGCTGTGGGCCTTACAGAGTTACTTGCGAGAAATCAAGCTAATGTCTTTAAGGAGCATGCAGTTGACCCTGTTTTCCATTTTTCTCTGGACCTTTCAAACTCAGAGCCAGGCCTGAGTATCACACATGCAAGGACTGCATAGACATAGGGCTGGTGCACAGAACTCTGATCTTCAACTTGGTGCTCTGCATTGCCATTTTGATATTCCTTCCTTCCTTCCTTCCTTCCTTCCTTCCTTCCTTCCTTCCTTCCTTCCTTCCTTCCTTCCCTCCCTCCTTCCTTTCTTCTTTTCTGCCCTCCCTCTGTCTCTGTTCTCCCCAATCCTCCTCCCTCTTTTTCTTCCAACAGCGTCATGGCTAGCCTATAACTTGCTATGTAGATCAGGCTGGCCTCAGATTCACAAATATCCACCTGCTTATGCCTCCCAAGGGCTTGGATCAAAGGCATGTGCCACCGTGCCCAGCTCATCTTGAGATTCCTAATTTATAACTGCATTTGTAAATCAAGTCAGATGGGCCTTCACAGGATGCTTGATGTGGTCTAACTCCCACCTTCTCCCTGGCATGGTTCTTGTATGTTTGTCTTTGATCCTGGCCCTGAGCTCTATCTGGTCTCCTATCCCACCCCCAGCTGCTCTCTAACACATGAGTGCACCACGTTCTGCTGCTAACCTGCTCTGACAGGGATGCAAGCACAGACAGGGCCAGAGCTGGGTGTGCTCCCAAGATGTCTCCCATGGGGCAAGGTGTGGCTGTCTCTCCTCAACTGGTGGTGCCATGACTTGCTCAGTGGGTAACTGAGCAAGGGCCTCTGACCCACACTCCACCCAGTGACCCAGGGCTTCTCCACTATGGTTGAAATTTCCTGGGAAGTCACCTGTCCAGATGGCAGCACGTCGGGGGAGCACCCTCAGCTGCCCCCACGTGTCACTTCGTTCTGCACCCTATAAATTCCAGAGATGGGCCTGAGTGTGGTCATTAGTGTGGGTCTGTACGCATCCAATATGAACCCATTTGGAAAAGCAAGAAGACCCAGGAGACAGGACATGTTTTTGGAGCCTGAGGTGGGGGTCGGGATGGCCCAGCACAGTGACCAAACCTTAGACATCGGTCTCCTTTCAGTACATCATCTTGCCATGGTATCTGTTTACCCATCTATAAAATGAAGCAGCAGACCAATGCGTGGTCTGGCATTCAAATGGGAATGGGGACCTGAGGCCAGGTGCCCAAATCTTTGGCACAACTTTAGCTTCAGCAGCTTCCCCACAAACCTAGTGCTGGACCACAGGGCATCTGGGTCAGGAATCTCATAACCAGAAGCATTCTGAAACTCCGTCTGCGTTCATCCTACAGTGAAAGAAAATGGGTTCAGAAGGCCAAGCCAGCGGGAGATGTGGCAAAAGAGCACCAGATGAGCCTGCAAAGGAACCACAGTGGCAGAGTGAAAATTATGGCAGACACTGAAACTCATGGCTTGAAAAACTGCCTGAAGAAGCAATCACCCTTCATCACATCACCATCCTCCAAAAAGGAAAAAAAAAAAAGAAGGGGGGGAGGAGGAGGAGGAGGAGGAGGAGGAGGAGGAGGAGGAGGAGGAGGAGGAGGAAGAAGAAGAAGAAGAAGAAGAAGAAGAAGAAGAAGAAGAAGAAGAAGAAGAAGAAGAAGAAGAAGAAGAAGAAGAAGAAGAAGAAAGTCACACCCAGAAAGCAGAAATAGATGGGTTAGCCATAAAGACCAAAGTCTTTGGTGAGGCAGAGCTGACTCATGAAATGTGTATGCTGATAGCCTCCTCAGGAACTTGCTTAAATCCCTCAGTGGGAGCAACAGCTGCCAGCATGCTCCCGGATGGGATGCTGGGATGAGGTAGGGATGGAGCAGCTGGCCTAAGTCCTGGACAGGAAGATGGGGTAGACACCAGCTTCAAAGAAAGCAACTCTGGGGTGCTGGGGGGGGGGGGAAGGGAAGAGGAAGAAAGAGAACAGAGACACAGAAAGCCAGGAAACCACACAGCCCAGCAGACAAACCAGAGAACCATGGGGAAGGGCAAAAATGAAGGCATAGACTTCTGATATTCCTAAGAGGTGGGACGAATGGATGGTTTTGTTTGTGGGAGAAGACATATTTGTATGATACATTTCATAATGTAATTGCGTAATTTGCACAAAATTAAAACCCAACACAAATCAAGACCAAGTGTTAATCATAGGCAAGTGGATTGGAAGAAGCCACCTTTGTAACACAAAGTAGGAGGCACCCCTCACCTCCCTCTCCTCTCCTTCTCCCTCTCCCTCTCTCCCTCCCCTCCCTGTCCCTGTTCCCCTTACCCTCTCCAGTGAGCAGCAAGACTGGGGAGCACTAGGTTAAATCATGTTCTCTGACTCTGTGCCATGTGACGACCCATTCCAGTTATTTAAATTGTGGTTTCATTATTCATCAAAAGGAGAAAGTCGGATGAATCCTGCCTGTGTGGCAAGGTGTTTATAGGCTGCTCTGAGTAACAGCTTTGTAACTATAAATCATGAATACTGAGAGACATCTCTTTACTCTTTATTTGTTTATGACCGAGTCACATACTCCCTTTATCCCAGCTAAACAACTGTCATCCTAAAGCTAAACAAAGCCACAGTGGTATATAACCCAGGCCACTTTATCCTTTGTTTTGTTTTGGTTATGGGCTGCGGAGCTGGGATGGGACTTAGCTGCTTAGTCTTGTACTTCTTTATCCTTTCACAGGATCATCATTCCAGTTATCATTGAATAACTAATGCAGATTGTGTGGAGGCCAGAATCCCACAGCTGACCAACGGGAAGGAAAGTAACATTTTCTGTTTGGGGAGCACACTGGCTAGAAAGGGGGTTTACGTGTCACCAACAGAAGGGGAGTTCACCCACCTCCTGTCACACTGGACTTCTTCAATATTCTATTTTAATGTTTGTCAAATCATTATGTCAAAGCCATTGTCATGCCGTCTCTAGTCACTGGGTGCCTGCCTTGACCAGTGTTGGCCCTTCCTCATGTAAACTTCTTTGCCTTTACAGTGTCCCTCTCCTTAAAAAGCCCACCTTTAACTGGGCAGTGGTGTCATATGCCTCTAACTCCAGCACTTGGGAGGCAGAGGCAGGCGGATTTCTGAGTTTGAGGCCAGCCTGGTCTATAGAGCGAGTTCTGGGTTAGCTAGAACTACACAGAGAAACCTTGTCTTTAAAAAAAAACAAGAAAAAAAAAGAAAAGAAAAAAAGAAAAAAAAAGCCCCACTCTCCTTGCAAACTCTTTAAAGACAATATCCAGGCTTCAGATTCTAAAACCCACAGTTCAGGTCTGTTGGTGAGAAGCCTGCCACAGCTCTGGGGGAGCCTGGGACTTTAGTCCTGCTCCTTCTTCAGATGACCTCCAAGCCAGAGCAGGAAACATAAAGATCTCAGGCCTATCCATAGTGGTGGCCTTTGGAGGTCGAGCTCAGCTCTCTGGGGGCAGCAGAACCTGTAACCCTGAGTGAGGTTGGGTCACAGGTACTGTCCCAGGAGGCCTGCCACCGGCCATATACTGTGTGTGTTAGTCACTTTCTTGTTGCTTGTGACCAAATGCCCAAGGAGAAGCAGCTCAGGGAGGGAACATTTGTTTTAGCTCATGGATTGGGGTATAGCCCATCATGGCGGAGAGGGCACAGTAGCAGGAACAAGCTCACTGCTGTTGAAGCAGGTGCTTATCACATGGTACAAACCAGGAAGCAGAAAGAACGAGGGCAGAAGTGTGCCTGGGCTGCCACCCTCAAGGCCTGTTCCCCTATCCATCCATTTTCTCTAACTAGGCTCTACCTCCTAAAGGTCCCGCAACATCCCAACACAGAGCCTCTAGTTGGGAACCATCACGAGCCAGTGTTTACATTTTACACTCAAACCATAAGACTGTGAAACAAGGTGGAGACTGCTTAAAGCCAGAATTAAATCTTTAAAAAAATCTTAAAATAACATTTATTTATTTATTTATTTATTTATTTATTTACATATTGGGGTGGGGGTAGGCAGTCAGGTGTGCATTTGCCACAGTGCACATGTGGAGAAAGTTACTTCTTTCCTTCTACCACATGAATCCTGGGGTTTGAACCCCGGTAGTCAGGTTTGGTGGCAAATACCTCTACCTACCATTTTACTGCTCCCCAAATTAAGCCTGATGCCTCTTCCAAATAATTTGCTTCAACAACAACAACAGACTCCACTAGCATCCCCATCAGTCCCTCCCAAGTGCCTAACTCCACCAACCCAACCCCAGCCTTCCTGCTCCTGGTTTGGCTCTCCCCTTCCCTGATTGCTTCCAGTGAATATCATGAAGCTTGAGTCTCCTATATCAGATACCAAATCCGTCCAGACTCATCCATACTTGAGCCTACCAAAAGGCTGTCTCACCTAGGTTCTGTCCCTCCTCTGAAGATCACCTCTCCTTTGCCCCATCCCTTTCTTCCCTAGTATATTTTCTCCTTTACTCTCCACTTCCTCCTTTCCCCCACCCTCAATTCATTCAACAGGAGGATGGCCATTGTTCTTCATGGGCCCTAGTTCAGTATGACCCCCATCAATCACCTATGACCCCCATCACCTATGAAATCATCAAGCCTGATGTTAGGAAGATGTTTCCTTCTTGTTTTCTTCCCTCGTGCTTTCTTCTAAGGGTTCTATAGGTTTGGCTTTTATGCTTAGGTTTGTGGTGCATTTCAATTCTTACATAAGATAGAAGGTGAAAGTCTAACTTCATTCTTGTATATGTAGCTGCCTAGTTTTCCCTGGACGTGACTATCTTTTCCCCACTGAACAGCCTTGTAAACTTGACTGAAATCAGTTGTCTGTAATAAGGAGCCCTTCATTCTTCTTGAAGTCTTCTCATCCGTTTTCCCTGCCCTTCCTGTACCCACATCACCAACGTTATTAGCTGCTGCTTTTTTTGTTAGAAGATGTTCTGAAGAGCAGGGCTCTAGTCTGCTGCTATCTTCTTCTAACTCCATCTTTCGTGCTGGCCAATCTTGACCACTCCCAACTGTGCCTTCTAAGGATTATGTGGACCCAAAAGGTTAAAAAAAAGCTGCAGTGAGCTTCACTTTGGTTACTGGCTTATTCGCTCCACACATTTCGCAGCATGAGTCCAGTCCAACAGCACAGAACAAACTGAGGCCTTCCCCCTTCAGTGTAGAGGCTGAGTCAATGGGCCTTACAGGGGCTCAGTTTGTCCTGAACACAGCCATGTTGGTTGTGACTGCTGTCTTGCCTGCCAGGTGACCCTAGCACACACTCTTTTTTGTTTCTGGTTTTTCAAGACAGGGTTTCTCTGTGTAGCCCTGGCTGTCCTGGAACACACTCTGTAGACCAGGCTGGCCTCGAACTCAGAAATTCGCCTGCCTCTGCCTCTTAAGTGCTGGGACTAAAGGTGTGCGCCACCATGCCCGGCAGCACACACTCTTAAAGCCTATAGAATAGACACTGTTGTTAAGACAACCCAGTGTTCAGTGCTATACCTGTGTGGGTTTTGAATCACACTTTGACACATGAAGAGTTTTTTCTTTGTTTGCTTTAGAGAAAGTGCAGAAACATCCTGGTGACCTTTGTATTTCTCTGTATAAACCCCTGCCTTTGGGGTGTAGAGTCCTATGATTACAGTTGCCATAGACACACTTCTGTCCCCAAGGCCCCAGCATGCTGCACTATTATCAATCCTGGATTTGTCCACCTCTTCCATCAGGTTCTTGACACCTTTTATCTTTGGATCTTTGGTGGTTTTCCTCCAAAGCATCCCATTTTTGATCGTGAGTGGCATGTAATTCTGTCTTCCCTCTTCTCCATCCCCAAACTCTCTCCTTCCTCTAAGCAAGGGACAGACACTATCAGAGAGCTAGCCTCCTATCACTCGTGATATAGGACATAAACAGCACAGAAAGTGGTGGGTTTCTGAGTTACGGGAACCTAAGCTAGTCGGCTTTCAAGATGCTAGGATTTATTCAGAGTGGTCCTCAAAAGTATGGAGGCTGGCCGGGCGTGGTGGCGCACGCCTTTAATCCCAGCACTTGGGAGGCAGAGGCAGGCGGATTTCTGAGTTCGAGGCCAGCCTGGTCTACAAACTGAGTTCCAGGACAGCCAGGGCTATACAGAGAAACCCTGTCTCGAAAAACCAAAAAAAAAAAAAAAAAAAAAGTATGGAGGCTGATGAGACGACTCAGAGGGTAAAGGCACTTGCTGCCAAGCCTGAAGACCTGAGCTTGATCCCCAGAACCCTTATGGTGGGAACGAAGCACTGACTCCCATGAGTTGTCCCTGATTTTTACATATGTTCCAAGTATAAGATGAATAAATAAAAGTTTAAAAGCATAACCAGCATCTTCATTATGTCAATCAAGTTCCTCAGGGATACATTATTAAAACCAAAGATTTCCTCAAGGTTGTATTGATGCTCTGCAGCGGGCATTGGCTCACTCCCTGAAGTCTTTGTCGATGGCATTTGCTAAGTCAGCTCCCCCAGTCTAAGAAAAACCCACTGACTATTTTGCAAGCACAACTTCAAGTTTCAGCCACAAATGTTCATCCCACCTGACTGCCCCAGACAGCATAACCACACTAATGCACACCTTCTGCCGAAGGTCACTTTGCTCGGGTTGCCTCCTGGACAGCTGTTCCAGGCTATAGCTATGCTCTGGTCACAACCTCTTTATGTTCCTGTTTCCTTCCATTGTCAAGCCAACGGTTTTGTGATCACTGGAATCAACAATCCATTGAAGCGATGTTGTGTTATATATATATGTAAAAGAAGGCAGAAAAAAAAAGCCAGGTGGTGGTGGTGCATGCCTTTAATCCCAGCACTTGGGAGGCAGAGGCAGGCAGATTTCTGAGTTCGAGGCCAGCCTGGTCTACAGAGTGAGTTCCAGGACAGCCAGAGCTATACAGAGAAACCCTGCCTCGAAAAACCAAACAAAGAAGAAGAAGAAGAAGAAGAAGAAGGAGGAGGAGGAGGAGGAGGAGGAGGAGGAGGAGGAGGAGGAGGAGGCAGGGATATGATTGGTGAGAGCATGTTATAGTGCGGGGTAAGGGGGTGCCACTGCAGGCCCATGCTGAGGCATCCCTTCCCCCTGAGGTGGGCCATGAACATGTTGAAGAGAGAGGGGGAGGGGAAAAGAGCAAGAGAGGAAGAGAAGGGCAAGCAGCCCCTTTATAGTGGGTCAGGCATACCTGGCTGTTGCCAGGTAACTATGGGGCAGAGCCTAGAAGGAATGCTAACATAGGATGCCAACAGCCAGCATGGCTGGTGGGAGCTGAGGAAGAAATGCCCTGGCTCCTTCCCTTTCTCTGGAAGTGCAGTTTTGAGAGATGAGACTTTGCTGGTTCTCAGGGGTCTCCACTGGATACAGTCTCTGGCCTAAGGCACATGCTGTGTTGACTGCCCTCCCTTCAATGCCTTCCTTCTCCACTTCCTATTGCTGCTTCCTTGGATCAGTTCCCAAGTCAACCACTTGTCTCCCATCCTTATATTAGAGCCCACTTTAAGGAGATTCAACCTAAACTCCCTCTGGACTCCAGCTACCCTCCTCCAGCTCCCTCCCAGAGACAACCTCATATCATGTCTGGACAAGAGGGAAGGCCAGCTCTATTGATGTGAAGAGATGTAGAGTTCAGCTTATCTCTTCATCCAGTCCATAAAGCATCTAAACGCAACCATATATTTCAGCTTCAGGAGGGAAAACCTGGGCAAACTCATGAATGCCTGCCTTCCCTTGGGAGTCCTCTATGCACAGTAGGGTCTTGTTTGACCACTGTTCCTGTTTCTAAAGCACCTTTCTTCTTTCTCAATATCTTGTTTCATTTATTTTATTTTATTTTATTTTATTTTATTTTAGTGCCTGGGAAAGGTATACTTGGAAGGGTATGCATGTGCATGTACATGTTTCTACATGCATATGTGCACGGGACACACATGCATGAATATGCCTCCCTTAATTGCTCCCTACCTTTGTCTTATTTTTGTAATATTGTTTTATATGATGTGTGTGTGTGTGTGTGTGTGTGTGTGTGTGTGTGTATGTATTTTGTCTGCATGTATGTATATATGTCATATGTATACCTGGTATCTGTGGAAGCCAGAAAAGGGTATTGAATTACTAGGAACTGGAGTCATAGACAGTTGCAAGCTGCTGGGAATTGAATCCTGGATCTTTGAGAGAGCAAGCAATGCTCATAACTGCTAAGGCATCTTTCTAGTCGCTCCACTTTATTTATTTTTACATTAATTTTTGTTTTTGTGTAAGTGTCTCTGTGTGTATATTCCAAGTGTCTGTGTGTATACACCACAAATGTTGTGTGTCTCTATGTGTGTATATTCCATGTGTGCTGTGTGTCTCTCTGAATATATGCTATGTGTCTTGTATGTCTGTGTGTATATATGTCATGGGTGCCATGGGTATCTTTGGAGGACAGAAGAGAGCACCGAATCCCCCTTGGAGTTGGAATTACAAACAGATATGAGCTGCCTTACAGAGGTGCTGGGATTGAACTTAGATCCTCTGAAGAAGCAGCAAGCGCTCTCAACTCCAGAGTCACTCTCCAGCCCTCTCCACCTTATTTCTCTGAGACAGGCTTCCTCACTGAAATTAGAGTTAATCCACTTGGCACTGGGATTTCAGGTGTGCACCTCCATGATAGCACTTTACATGGGAGCTGGGGGTCATGTTTGTATGCATGACAATCACTCCACCAACGGAGTCATTTTCTCAGTCCGTCTTACTGACTTTTTCCTGTCTAACTAACATACTGGGGGTGGGGTGGTGGGAGGCTCACACATTTTAGTGAACTCATCTCACAGCACTGCCTTTTCCTTCACACCAGCCTGAGCTCCAGCTCAGAACTCTGGCTTCCATTTTCACCTGGCCGCACTCCCCCTTTCCCCCTTCTCTCCCCCTTTCTCCTTTTCGTGCCCTGGTTTCCACCTGAGTCACTCTGGAGAGGTCAAGGCAAGGCAACCTCCTATTCTTTCCCTTCTTCCGAAGTTTGTGCTTGGCTCCAGGTAGCTCTGTCAGGTGTTAAGGACGCTTAGTCTCCCTTTGGTTTTATTGTTGCGAGCTCTTATTGTAAAAAGAGAAAGCCCCTTTTCTAACTCATTGATTTCACGAGCTCCATGTACAGCTTCCAGCTTATCTTGTAACCCTCTGCCCCAGAGTGACCTTTCTATTAATCAGTCTCAGAGAAACCCCAAACACAGGCACACCTCCTACAGAAGGCTTCCCTGGATGGGGAGTTCTCTCCAGTGTTCTCTCAGCTTTCCTCCCTCGTCTTCTTTTTTGCATGCACACACTGTCTGCCTCTGCCCTTTGTTCCATTTCTGACTCTTTCTTCACATTGTGTCCTTTCCCTGCGGGGAGACAGAGACTGTGTGTGACGCTTTAGTCCGTACACTGCACTCCAGGTAGTTTGCTGACATTGGCAAAGATCTGCCTTTCTCGGCAGAGGTTGCTGACAGGATTGAGGGCTTCCTGTCTACGAAGCCTCTGCCCTCCTTACTGTTTGGGTATTGCTCTAGGTTCCGACTCTTTGTTTATTGTGTATACCACCCTTCTGGGGACTGCAGGAAGCACGAGCCCCAAATTATCTTTGACAAATGAGTACCCCTAGACCCAAAGAGGGAGAGCACATTGTCCAACGCCACTGTACTAGTGAATGGCAGAGTCAGATCTAGGATTCATGTCTCCTAATTCAGGTTGCCTTCCTGTGGACCTGTGAGAGCACTCACCATTGCCTCTCTAGGAGGGAATGGGAAACTATAGCATCTAGGCAGGGATCACAGCTTCAGAGGTCCTGATGCGCACTAGCTCTTTGACTTCAAGCAAATCACTAAGTTTTGAGCATCAGTTTCTCCATGTGCAAAAAAATGGGGATAATACCTGAGCACTGAATTTGGTGCTTGTAGAATATTATTCTAGAGACAAGGAGGTATTATGGGAAGAATACATCCTTGCCTTTGAGCCTTATTTTGGGAAGGTTTTTGTTTGTTTGTTTTGTTTTTGTTTTTGTTTTTTTGTTTTTGTGGCACAGTCTAGGAAAAGTTATCTGACTTTGCCACCAAGGATCTTGTAAACAGAAAGTAGCAGCTGTGTGCTTCTCTTGGGAGCAAAGGTGGTCATGGTGCCGGCTTGGAGCGCAGTGTCTGTCATTGTAGGTGATTGCCTGTGTCTGGGGCCTCCAGACTCCCAGGAATATTTGATTCCTTCTTTCCCCGTGAAAAAAAAAATACTATAAACATAATAATGGGAACCACATTTAGAGAAGGAAGAGTGAAAGTGTTTTCTGGGGCTTCAGAGCACTTTAGGACATCGCTGTTACTAATTACCAGCTTGTTCTGCTATTCTGTTTGTGTTTCTCTCATGCACTAACCTGCAAACAGCCCCAGGGAGGGTCATGTCAGTTCATCCATCTTTGCTTTCCCAAGTAAGGCAGCCTTAGATCCAGAGCAGAGGATCAAAAATGGTTGTTGGAGAGCCAGGCCTAGTGACACATACCTGTAATCCCACAATTGCAGTGAGAGGATCAGAGAAGTTCAAGGCTAGCCTCAGCTACAGAGCAAGTTCAAGACCAGCCTGGACTACATGACACCCTGTCAACAAAACAAAAGAAAACAACATTTACTGGATCATTATCATGCATTGGATGTTTAGGAGAAAATCAGAGAAATGCAAAGGCACTTAAAATATCTTTATTTAGAGTATGAAGCAGCAATTTCTGTAAGGCTTTTTTATTTGTCAAGTACTGCTAGATAGAGTATCTTGGCCACAGATGCTGCTGGCTTTGTGCTCCTCTGATCCCCTTCACAGGGATGAAGAAACAAGGCTCAAAGGTCAAGACATCTGCTGCAGGTTGCATAATTAGGGACTCAACAGAAACAGATAAGAGAGCAGGTGGCTTGGCTGAGGAGCCTGGCTGTCTCCCCACTATTCTGTGTTCTCTGTCCCCTCCCAATTAAGCCCCAAATCAGCCTCCGGGCATCATGGGGATTAGAAGAAAACAAAACCTAAAGCTCATCATAAATTGGCTCCTGGTAGATTCTTAAAGACCATTAGCTCCTTACAGAGAAGCCCACTTGCAACATAGCCCAGACCATTGGGAGAACTGTGCTTAGCAAACTGGTGAGGCCTGCAGAAACTGAGCCTTCTTGAAAGGTATCAGTGTTGACTGAGTGTACCTTCACCTCACCCTTCCAGCTTTGTCCCCATGCTCTGTGCATGCCTCACTCATCTTCCTGTTTCCTGTCAAGCCCAGAGAAATATTTAATATAATAATGTCCCAAGAATTGGGAATCTTTGTCCTTTTTTTTTTTCATTTTCATGTGTATATCATGTATGTGTGTGTTTGTGTGTTCCTGTGCATGGGTGTGTATGTGTCTGTTGAGGCCTGAGGTGGTTGATAGAAATCATCCTCTGCCTTATTCATTGAGGCAAGGTCTCTCAATCAAACCCAGAGCTCCATGATCTCACTAGTCTAGTTAGTCAGTTTGTCTGAGGATTTCCCTGTCTCTATTGGCTACCACTCTCAGCCATCACTTACATGGGTTTTTGGGGGTCAGAACTCCAATTCACATACTTATGTGGCAAGCACTTTAACTACTGAGTCATCTCCACAGCTCCAAACTTTTGAACTAAATTAAGTCTTCATTGCAGATTCTGGAGAGCTCTTGGGCTGCTTCTAGGAATTTGGCAGGAATTTGACCTTGGGCTAGGACAAGGAAGTAGGCTCAGGCAAGAATTTGACATTGGGCTAGCACAAGAATGTATACAGCTGAGGAATGTGTTCTTTGTATCTTGATGGGCTTGTTAAGGCTCTGAATATAGCAATCAGGGGACCTTTGTTTATGCTTTGTTTGTTCCTTAACTACTTTATTTATGCCTTAGGACTGACTATATTCTTTGCACGTACTTAGGATGATACAAAGGCAGACTGGAAAAAAAATAAACCCGCTTCAGCTTCAGAACTGGCTGGGGTCATGTTATAGTATTGTCTAATTGTCTTTTCCCTTCAATCCTTGCTCCCTCCCTTGAGATCCTGTTGACTGACTGAGCTGGCTTGGCCAGCAGATAATAAGTGAAATAGAACACACACACACACACACACACACACAGTGAAGCTAATGATTCATCAGATTACACACTGTCTGTTCATGAGGCTGATAACACATGTTCATAGTAGAAACATCATCAAGCAGAAAGAAGCCAAAACAATTTTGAAATGGCCAGTGAGTCTGCTGTTTCCACTTTAGCTTATTTTCTTTTTCTTTGGATGTAGGATCACAATTTATCATGTCTGTCATAGCTTGCTTTGGCTGCCAACTTGACCCAAACTTAGAGTCACCTGGGAAGAGGAAATGTCAACTGAAGGACTGCCCTTCTCAGGTTGGTCTGTGGTATGTCTGTTGGAGATTTTCTGGATCACTAATTGATATAGGAGGGCTAATCCCACTGTGGGTGGTACCATTCCTAGACTGGTGGGCCTGGGATGTGAAGGAAAGGAACCTGAGCAAGCTAGAAAGAACAAGCCAGTAAGCAGCATTCCTGCATGTTTTCAGCTCCAAGAGCTTGTTTTGAGTTCCTGCCTAGGTTTCCCTCGAAGGATTATAATCTGTCAAGTGAAATAAACCTTACCAAGTTGCATTTGGTCTTGGAGCTTATCCCAGCCACAGAAAATCAAGCTAGAATATTATTTTCCCCCATAACTTTATATTTTGTTAAGGATTTACTTTAAACCCACACACATATTTTATAGTGGAATCTATAGGGCAAAGAGAAATAAAAAAATCCCACCTCTCTCTCTCTCTCTCTCTCTCTCTCTCTCTTTCTCTCTCTCTCTCCCCCCCCCTCTGTCTCTGTCTCTCTGTCTCTGTCTCTCTTTCAAATGCATATAATGCCAAGCACGGTGACACATGCCTTAATGCCAGTCCTGGGAATAGAGGCAGGAGGGTCTCTATGATTTCTAGGCCAGCCTGGTCTACATATTGAGACTCTGTCTTAAACAAACCAGCCCCCTTGCTCAGAAAACAAACAACAAACAAGCTAACTAGCAACTAAAAAAATCTCACCAACCAAATACATGTAGTAAAACTGACATATATGCCGTTTTCTCGCCTCCAGAAAATCATCTGCTCTATACATATTTTCCTGCTTTCCAACATTCTTCAAAAGCATGATTTCCCTGTGTTTAGAACACTGGCATACTTGTCAACCTCAAAAAATTCTACAACAAAAGTATGACTTCTGTGGTTACTTTCTAATCTATCAGCCGAATGCACTAAAAGTGTTTTTAAAGTGCTGGAGGCTTGTACACTTAAAGACTTGAGTTTCAAAGGACGGGTTCCTTATAGCCAAATATTTTTCCCTTTGAAGACAAGTTTATTAAGGTAAGATTGAAAATATACAGCCTTAGGCAGTGTACAGTTCAATGTCTTTTGGTCCATTTATACATCTGGGCAATGATCACCACTCTCTAGTTTTCATACTTCCATGACCACTGTCTTTTGTTTGTTTGTAGCCCTGGCTGTCCTGGAACTCACTCTGTAGACCAGGCTGGCCTCGAACTCAGAAATCCACCTGCCCCTGCCTCCCAAGTGCTGGGATTAAAGGAGTGCACCACCACCGCCCAGCCCATGACCACAGTCTTTTTTTTTTTTTATAAAAATGTATTTATTTATTTATTATATGTAAGTACACTGTAGCTGTCTTCAGACACTCCAGAATAGGGCATCAGATTTCGTTATGGATGGTTGTGAGCCACCATGTGGTTGCTGGGATTTGAACTCTCAACCTTTGGAAGAGCAGTCGGCGCTCTTAACCACTGAGCCATCTCGCCAGCCGCCCATGACCACAGTCTTAATTCAGGTTACTATTGCTGTGATAAAACACCATGGCCAAAGCAACCTGGGGAAGAAAATGTTTACCTGGTTTATGTGTCAATATCACTATTCATAGTTGAAAGAAGTCAGGACAGGAACTAAATGGGGCAGAAACCTGGAAGCAGGAGTTGATGTAGAGGCCATGGAGGGATGCTACTTATTGGCTTGCTCATCATGGCTTGCTCAGACAGCTTTCTTATAGAACCCAGGACCACCAGCCCAGGGATGGCACCACCCACAATGGGTTAGGCCCTCCCACATCAATCACTAATTAGGGAAATGCTCTGAAGGCTTGCCTACAGCCTGATCTTATGAAAGCAGTTTCTCAATTGATGTTCTCTCTTCTCAGATGACTTAAGCTTGTGTCAAGTTGGCATTAAATTAGCCAACATGACCATGAATGGGAACCTGTAAGCATTTTAACTTAGATGGTATAACAGGTGTGAAGTCCCAGATAGAACCATATTCCCCAAGATTTGATCCACACCTCTTATGGTCACCTTCCACTCCTGAGCAAAGTCAGGCCCAGGCAAGACAGCTGGATTCTGGCTGTTCTGAACCACTGTGTGCTGTCAAAAGACAACTTCTTTTCCAACATTTCCCTGGGCTCCATCAACAAAGCAGAACTTCCCAGTCCCTGACTTCTCTGGCCTTCACTTCTTTCCCCATGTCTTTTCCTGTTCTCTTGTTCTTTTTTTTCTGAGACAGGGTTTCTCTGTGTAGTCCTCATTGTCCTGGAACTCACTCTGTAGACCAGGCTGACCTCGAAATCTGCCTGCCTCTGCCTCCCAAGTGCTGGGATTGAAGGCATGTGCCACCACTGCCCGGCTTCTCTTGTTCTTTAACCATTCTCCCCTCCTACTCTCCAGGGCTTAGACAGAAATGGCAGCGCCCATATCAAACCTCTCTGTCATTTAGACACCAGCTCCATTTCATGTACTTTGTTCTCCCTGAAGTCAGCTTGTCACTGGGCAAGCACAGGGAAGCTGACCCAGTCCCAACCAGGGCTTGTCACGCCTCTGCTTAGAGCCTTCCTTGGATTCTTAATGTGTTTTGGCATGGTCTTTAAAGATATCCACCTGGGTCTCCAACCTCATTCCCTCCAACTCTTTGTCAGTGAGTTTGAGAGGACGTGAGGACATATTACACTCTTTCCATTACTGTGTATTGTCTTCATTTCTTTATGCCTTCATTTCATTTGGTTTTGGTTAAAAAAAAAGTCATCTCAAAAAGACTTGCCCTGGCTACTCAGGACACACAGCATGCTTGGCCTAAACATGACAACAGGAGCTTCTCAATTCGCCCAGTTGATCTTGTGAGAACTGGCAGCAAAAGGATTCTCTGATGTCCATCCTCTTGTAGTGCAGGTCATAGGAACTTCATGTGGCCGGGATGCCAGGAGAAGTTCTCTGCTGTACCTCTCTCAATGAAGTGAGGATCAGTGAAGAGGAGAGACCAATGAAGCATTGCAAGGCTAGCTATGCAAGCATCCCACCACTGTCCATTGAGTCCTATTTATACCCTCTCCAAACAGCACATGTCCTCCCACGGGTCTTGCCTCAGCAAAATGTCATGTGAGTCTACATGACATGACACAAGCAGAAATGTCCACTTCTGAGTCCTCCCTCTGTCACTCCTCACCCCTCCCCCCGATTCTCTCTGTTCCTCTTTGCAGCACAATCTACAGTTGCTGCTTGAGCACAACCTTCATTCAGTGAAGATTGGCTGTCTCACGATGAACTTTGATGAATCTCGGTATCGAGACTGGGTAGCCAGAGAGTGTGTGACATAGAGGGTCTGAATGTGTGAGAGTGACAGGAAGATAGTGTCCCTTCCAAAATTCATTCAGCATCCTGATAGAGTGCTCTGCATGAGCCGTTTCAGAGAAGAATTGTTTATGTTGGTTCACAGCATCGGAGACTCCCGTCCACTATCACTTGACTCCATGTTTCTGGGCCTGTGATGATACAGAATGTCATGGTGATAGGCACGTTTGTGGGAGAATGTTCAACTCAGAGTGGAAAGGAAGCGGAGAAAGGAAAGGAGCCTGGGGACCTGTGGACTCTGGGAAAGCTTGCTTCCCAGTGATCTACCTCCTCTCGATAGGCCTCACCTCCCAAAGTTCCACACTTTCCAAAATAGCTTGGCCAACTGAGACCCATAACATCATCCAAAGCAATAGTAGCAAGAGGTGGGGCCCCAAATAAAAGGGATCTGGGTATGTCTGTAATCCTAGTATGTGGGAAACAGGAAGTTGCTTGCTAGAGGCCAGCCTGGGTTACATAGTAAATAAAACCCTTTTGTCAAAGATGAGAAAGGAGGCAGAGACAGCAGAGAACTGGGAGGAAGAGGAAAAGAGATGGAGTCTTTAGCAGGTGACTGGGTGATATGGGATCCATTGCTAGTGCTCCACAACAGCCTTGAGGGATGAGTTCATTCCTTCTGGTCCTCCCCTGGGGCTGGTTCCTACTCTCTGGGGCTTATGGTCACAGCCATCTCAGGAGAAGACCAAGATCTCTGGGTCTGCCAGTGACTTGATCTTATACCACATGATTCCCGGACATGTCAATCTTGATGTGTGATTGTCTGGGTGGTTTCACTGTAGCAGTTTGATGGACTAGGACAGGTGGAGATTATGAGAAGGAGTCCCCGGTGGGAGCCGAGTTCTGTGCTGTCTGCCTGGTTTAGATTACATCACCTAGGAACTATTTTCTTCTGAGACCAGGGGCTATTCACCCTGGCTCCCTCCTGGAGCCTTTGTAAAGGCTCTGGACCCCAACTGACATTATCATTATCATTATCATTCTAATGGTTAAATTAGGGGCTTGGAATTTTGATAATGCCTTATGAGAAGCTGCTCTGACTTTTCAGGGGATACAAACGGGTTGGGATGGCTTCCTGGAGTGCAGAGCAGGGTTCTCAACATTAGTTTCTTCTAGACCAGCAGCAAGGGCAGCAGCTGGGAGTTGAGAGGCTCTATAGCAGCAGGTCTCAACCTGCCTAAGGCTGTTCCTACTCTTATGAATGGTATTATAAATATTTGATATACAGGTATACAGGTTATCTGATATGGGACTCCCAAAGGGGTCAAGACCCACCCACAGGTTGAGGAATTGCTGTCCTGTGCCTGAAGCATCAGAAACAGGCCAGCAATCTGTGCTCTTTGACTCATGGGCATTTGTTGTTACTGTTAGTTAGTTAGTTTGTTTGTTTGTTTTGAAAGAATTTCTCGGGTAGCTCAAGCTGGCCTGGTTTTTGGGTTATAGGCATGTACTACCACACCCAACTCTTAAGTTTGTGGTGGTTTGAATGAAAATGACTCCCTTAGCCGGGCGTGGTGGCGCACGCCTTTAATCCCAGCACTCGGGAGGCAGAGGCAGGCGCATTTCTGAGTTCGAGGCCAGCCTGGTCTACAAAGTGAGTTCCAGGACAGCCAAGGCTACACAGAGAAACCCTGTCTCGAAAAACAAAAAAACAAACAAACAAACAAAAAAAAAACAAAAAGAAAAGAAAATGACTCCCTTAGCCTGGCAGTGGTGTCACACGCCTTTAATCCCAGCACTTGGGAGGCAGAGGCAGGTGGATTTCTGAGTTCGAGGCCAGCCTGGTCTACAGAGTGAGTTCCAGGATAGCCAGGGCTACACAGAGAAACCCTGTCAAAAAACAAAACAAGACAAAACAAAACAAAACAAATCGGGAAAAAAAGAAAAAACAAAATGGACCCCTTAGACTCACAGGGAGTGACATTAGGAAGTGTGACCTTGTCAGAGTGGGTGTGGCCTTGCCAGAGTAGGGTCTCTTTAGGGGTGGGCTTTGAGATTTCAAATGCTCAAGCCAGGCCCAGAGGCTCACTCTTCCTGATCTGTGCCAAGTCAGATATAAAACTCTCAGCTCCCTCTCCTGCACCATGTCTGCCCGCATGCCACCATGCTTTCTGCCAAGACAATAATGGACTGAACCTCTGAACTGTAAGCCAGCCCCAATTAAATGTTTTCCTTTAGAAGAGTTGCCATGGTCATGGTGTCTCTTCCCAGCAATAGGAACCCTAAGAGAATGTTTTATTTTTGTTTTTAATGCTGGGGATTGAAGCCAGGCTCTTACATGTGGATGCTAGGCAAGTGCTCTAGCCCTGAGCTATACCCCAAGGCTGCAAGCTTTTTTAGTAAAGTCATTCTGAAAACGACTCTCATTTCCAAAACCACCTGGATGAGTCAGAAGCTTGGTACCCACAGCCCGGGTCATAGCTCTGCCTGTGTGTTAGTTAGAAATCTGACATCAGGCAACAACATTTACAGTTTGGGAGAGTTAGCTTTCTAGGAGCTTGCTAACCGGAGTGGAATAGGAACTGATCTCGGAGACACAGAGAGGAATCTCCAGTTGCCCTACCCAGTTGCTTCCTGTTGTGTTATAGTTGGCATGCTTCACTCTCTCCCTTACCCAGCTTGACCTAGCATTGACTGTTATAGTACAGTTGTTCAACAACGGCTGCTAGCAATCAATCATCCAAGAGGAGCCCTTCCTGGCCCAGATGAGGGTGTAGCATCCCTAGAAAGATGGTGGTTTGCTTGTCCAACAGATCCCAGTCCTCAGAGAATCCAAGGTGATGTGACCCCAAGATCTACTCTTGGGGGAGTTGAGGTAGAGAGATGGACTCATAAAGTTAGAGCTTCTTGCTGCCCTCACATTGCCATCTCTGTACAGGACTCTAGGAATAAGCCCCTGAGATGCTGTCCAGGATAACTTGAGACTACATTCCTTTGTCCTTGGAATTTTAGCACGGGGAGAAGGCTGGCAAGCTAGAGGAGGTGGACCTGTTGGTTATCAAAGGGCTGTACAATGGGCCCTGAGGTTGGGCTTCACACATACCTGGAGAAGATTGCAAGAATACAACTACTGGTGACTCACGGTCACTGCTAAGGGTGCTAACATTTGAGCCACCCCAGCTGTCTAGTGTAGGGTGCTTCCTAGGGCCCAGGGAAGAGGAGGAAGAGAAGGGAGTGGGAAGACAGAGAAGAGGGAGGATGGATGGATGGATGGATGGATGGATGGATGGATGGATGGTTGATTGGAAGGAGAGAGGGAAGAGGAACAGGAGGTGGTGGAGGACTCTTCAAGGTGAGAGGCAGGTCTCCAGAAGTCTTCAGGAGAGCCTCTTTGTCAACTGACAACCCCCTGCCACCCACATATTCCCAACTCTCCTGTTTTCTATCTACCTGTTCTTCCAGCCACTTTTCTGCATCTATATCTTCCAGTGCCTTCTCTCTCCTTCATCCTCCTGACAGTTTAATCCCTCTGCACGTTGCTCACAAAAGTCTTTCCTTCAGAATCGACCACAGGTGGCCACCTTTACTCTCTCACTTCCCTGGAAGCTTGCTCCCTTCACGGTCCCTCTCCGGGCTCTCTTGCTAAAATGTCAAGCCTTCCCTTGTGCCTCCTTCTTTATAGCACTGGAGTGAACACCAGCACTTGGAGACAATGCCAAAGCACCTGCATGGTATTCTGTAGTTGGGGATGGGACTAGAGAGGACTGGACGCATGGGTATCAGGGAAGGAGAGGAAGAGCGAACTCTGCAATGTAGAGGAAGTAGGGAAGGAAGGAAGAAGGGATAATTACAGATAGGGGTACATGGTAGGGAGAGGACAGGGAATGAAGTTTGCCTGAGGTCAGACAGACCCAGAGCGTTAGAAAGTATAAGGGGTAGAACTGGAGAGTTGGCTCTGTAGCTAAGAGCACTTGCTGTTCTTGCAGAGGACCTGGACCCGTAGCTCACAATCACCTGTATCACCAGGGGATCTGATGCCCTCTTCTGACCTCCTTGGGTCCCAGGCATGCACATGGCACACAGACATCTATGCAGGCAAAACATCCTTAAACAAAAAATAATTTAAAATTATTTTAAGCCTGGCGGTGGTGGCACACACCTTTAATTCTAGCACTTGGGAGGCAGAGGCAGGCGGATTTCTGAGTTCGAGGCCAGCCTGGTTTACAAAGTGAGTTCCAGGACAGCCAGGGCTACACAGAGACACCCTGTCTCGAAAAACAAAAAACAAACAAACAAAAAAGATTATTTTATTTAATGTAAAGAGCAGAATTGCAGATATTAAAGAAAAACAGTTATTTTAAGACACTTTGTCTAAGCAGTGTTCTGGACTCCCCACTGCTGTAAGGAGACCCCTGAGAGAAACAGCTAGGAGGAGGAAGGGTTTATTCTGGCTCAGAGTTTCAGAGGGCTCAGTTCCTGCTTAGCTGGACTCTGTTCAAGGGAAGACAGATAATCATGGGAACCATGTGGCAGGGCCTGTTCTTCTCATGACAGCCAGGGCACAGAGAAAAGCCACAGGAGGAGACTAAGGTCCAGGTTTACCTTTTGAAAGCATGACTCCAGGAAACTAATTTCTTGAACCAAGTTCTGCCTTCCATAGTTCTCTTACCTCCTGGTAGACTATTCAAATTTTATGTTCATCCGTGAGTGAAACCATGGTGTAGGGCAGAAGCCCCTAGGATCCCCTCATAGTTACATCTAACCAATCAGCTAAGATTTACAGCCGGGCGTGGTGGCACATGCTTTTAATCCCAGGATTTGGGAGGCAGAGGCAGGCCGATTTCTGAGTTCGAGGACAGCCTGGTCTACAGAGTGAGTTCCAGGACAGGTAGGGCTAAACAGAGAAACCCTGTCTCAAACAAACAAACAAACAAACAAACAAACAAAAAACAAAAAGAAGAAGAAGAAGAAGAAGAAGAAGAAGAAGAAGAAGAAGAAGAAGAAGAAGAAGAAGAAGAAGAAGAAGAAGAAGAAGAAGAAGAAGAAGATTTCCCACTGCACAGCAAGGAAGACTTTATTTAGAACTACTATGAGAGTGATGGGGATGACCAAAGGGGGACCTTTACTTGGGAGAGAGATTGGGCTCAAAGCTGAATACTTTGAGTATGGACAAGGTATCCAGGTAGCAGTGTTGGGGTCAGGGGATGGGAAGCTACTAAGAACCATCAGGGGCTGGGAAGGATTCTGGCTAAGCAGACCCAACAGGAATCTTATCAAAGACAAGCTAGGGGGATGAGGCCCCATTGAAAGAGCGTGGAGGATATGAGCTGTTGAGAGCCAGGGATTCCTGGTGAAAAGAGTTGGCAAGTAAGTCTCTTTGCTACATGGGATGTGACACAGATGGGCTTAGGAGAGGGCTCAGGAATCAGACTACAGTCTGGCCACATGGAGAATATGTCACAGGCAGGGAGACTGAATGTGAAACAAGGTCATCTAAGATTTTGGATCCCGGTAAGAAATGCATTTCACATTACAGATCAGTGGATTGCACCCCACCTGGACAGATGGACACGCACATACACACTCGCACATGCACACACACACACACTACAGGTCGAGTGGGAACTTTTATCTCAGAAGTAATAGAAATTAAAACTGGGCTGTGGAGAGAAGGAGCTCACGCAAAGTTTTGTTTATTGTGTGTTTTTTTTGTTTTGTTTTGTTTTTGTTTTTGTTTGTTTTTGAAACAGGGTTTCTCTGTATAGCCCTGGCTGTCCTGGAACTCACTTTGTAGACCAGGCTGACCTCGAACTCAGATATCCACCAGCCTCTGCCTCCCAAGTGCTGGGATTAAAGGCGTGCGCCACCACTGCCCGGCTCACTCAAAGTTTTGAGGAGACATTTTCTCACGACATGAAGAGGTGGGGGGCATGGGTAACAGCAGGGGCAGAGGTAGCAGTCTGCCACAAACCAGAAGAGGAATCTGCCCTTTTACCACACTGCTAGAGTGATCCAGGGTCTGGAAACGTTCTAGTAGTCATGAGGACAGCATTGTGCATGTGTGTGTGTGTGAATGAGAGAGAGAATGTGTGTGTGTGTGTGTGTGTCTGTGTGTGAGTGTGTGTGTGTGTGAGTGAGTGCATGCTACAGTGTATGTACGGTGGTCAGAAGACAACCTTCTATGTCAGCACTGCCTTCCACCCTGCACTGAGACAGTCTTCTTTATAGTCTTTCTGTGCAGTCAACGTGAGCTCACCCAGTGGGCTTCTTGGGGTTCTCCTGCCTCTGCTTTTATTTCCCTGCTGGGATTATAGGCACTCATGCTCAACATCCAACCATTATGTGAGTTCCGGAGACTCAAACTCATGTTTGTGCAACCCACGGAACCATCTTCCTAGCTCAAGGACAGAACTTTATAGAAATCTTCCCTTCATGGTTTAAGGAGCTCTTCCTTCCGTCCTTCCTTCCTTCCTTCCTTCCTTCCTTCCTTCCTTCCTTCCTTCCTTCTTTCCTTCCTTCCTTCCTCCCCCCTCTCTCTCCCTTTCTTTCTTTCTTTCTTTCTTTCTTTCTTTCTTTCTTTCTTTCTTTCTTTCTTTCTTTCTTTCTTTCTTTCTTTCTTTCTTTCGATTTTTCAAGACAGGGTTTCTCTGTATAACTCTGGCTGTCCTGGAACTCACTGTGTAGACCAGGCTGGCCTTGAACTCAGAAATGTGCCTACTTCTGCCTCCCAAGTGCTGGGATTAAAGGCATGCGCCACCACTGCCCGGCAAGGAGCTATTTCTTTCTGCAAAGTACAAATCAGTAGTTCCTCGTTGGGGACAACTTAATGTCACCTCACATCTGATGAGGGTTTTTTCCCTGGGATAAGAACAAGATAATAAGCTGGGCAGTGGTGGCACAGGCTTTTAATCCTAGCACTTGGGAGGCAGAGGCAGGCAGATTTCTGAGTTTAAGGCCAGCTTGGTCTACAGCGTGAGTTCCAGGACAGCCAGGGCTATACAGAGAAACCCTGTCTCAAAAAAACCAAAACCAAAACAAAAACCAACCAAACAAAAAAGAACAGGAAGGCTTCTTCTTCATGTGTTACATTCTTTATACATACGTACTCTCCGGCTTGTGCAATGCTATGCTTTCTGCTATAGCCCCCTGCCCCGCCTTGCTTGCCGCTTTGGTGCAGATTATAACTGCTACTGAATATGTATACTATTATGCTTGGCAGAGTGATTCCACAGCCCTCTTGTGGGCTATCACTCAGACTGCTGGAAAGCCACACTCGAGTGTCGGTGATTGGGATTGGATTGATGATTATTATTTTCTAAACCTAAGGAGGATGAATGATAAATAATAAATAATGCTAGGGCCCAGCACAGCGTTAAGCACTCTTACATTTGCGGTTTGGGACTCACACATCTATGAGAGACTGTTACTATTTGCATTTTTCAGAGGATGCAGAGGAAGCTCTTAGACTTTATACGCTTCTGCTGAAGCTGGTGAGCAGCTGAGCTGGGACATCACACTGGCCATCATGGTCTAGTATTTGGATGCTTCTCCCCAAGGTCACCCACACTTTTCCATTCAGTCATGCATTCAGAACCTTGAATTTACTACACCCGAGATGCAGGCGACCAGATGAAGCTCCCATCCCTTCTTGAATGGCTGACAGAAGTGACGAAGGAGAAACCATGGACCAGAGCATTGTGGCTCTGCCAGGCCCTGAGGGATCTCAGAGGCAGGTGGAAGTTACCAGAGGCTGCCCTGCACTTTCTGACAGGGCACCGAAGCCCCCCCCACACTCACAGGGCAAGAGGCCAAGCTTGGCAGGAACCCAAACGCTCTGGGCAGCTGAGTCTATTCTCTCCTCTAAGGGTCTTTATGGAATTTCGAAGAGCTAAGTTGGCTGGACAAATATTTGCTATTGCTTTCTGGAAATTCATTTGAGCTGTATCATGAGCTCCTGGTAAGAGAAGGGAACAGGTGCCCAGCTCCTGTCCACTAGCCTTTGGTACCGGTGGGTACTTGGTACAAATTGTAGGCATCATATGCACTCTTTCTTTTTCATTGCCATCTCTCTGCTTTGGGCATTTCTCTGCTCATTCTTTTCTTGTATTTGCCACTTCTTTCTTTCTTCCTTTCTTTCTTTCTTTCTTTCTTTCTTTCTTTCTTTCTTTCTTTCTTTCTTTCTTTCTTTCTTTCTTTCTTCTTCCTTCCTTCCTTCCTTCCTTCCTTCCTTCCTTCCTTCCTTTCTTTTTTTTTTTTCTTTTCCTTTTTTTTGGTTTTTGAGACAGAGTTTCTCTGTATAGCCCTGGCTGTCCTGGAACTCACTGTGTAGACCAGGCTGGCCTCGAACTCTGAAATCCACCTGCCTCTGCCTCCCAAGTTCTGGGACTAAAGGCTAAAGGCATGCGCCACCACCGCCAGCACCATTTGTTTCTTGCATTTGGGGTAATACTAGTGAGATTTGATATCTTCCCAACCAATTAGGACCACAGGCATGTGGATGGAATGTGGAGAATATAGGGTGTCTATTGTATGTTTTATGATATACTCCATTGCCATGAGCCAGGCTCATCTAATAAATAGACACTGAATGAGTGAATGACCAGACGTGGGGGCGATAGCCTAACTTGCCCCAGCACACACTCCTCCTGGCTTCCTACCTCTGGAAGCTTTGTGCATAGACTCTGTCCTCAAACATGTTTCTCTGTTGACTTCCTTTGCAGCAGGTAGTTAACTCCCCGCCACAGACTGGAACAGAGAGCAGACTGCAGAAGACTGCCTGGATTATTAACCAGGGCTGCAGCTGGGATTGGGGGTGGGTCAGAGCCCCTTTCCCTTTTCCTGATCCTACATTTCTGGGATTCCTCGGCTCTCTGGCTTCCAGGTAATGCTGTCTGGATAGACTGACTATTGGAAAGCTTCAGCAGAAAGAAAGAGCCAGGTGGCTCCTCCCCGATTCCGTCCACTTCCTACCGTCTGTGACAGCAGATGTGACTCCTCTGTGGCTTCAGCTCATTCCCAGTAGCTTCAGCCTTCCTGCTGGATGGATGGTGGGCAGATTTAATAACTCAAGGACAGGGCACGAGTTAAATTGGAACTGCAGATAAACTAGCACATTTTTTAAAATATATATTAAAATTTGATCATGGTAAGACAACATAAACTTAATGTCAATCTTACCTACTAATTACGTTAAAAAAAAGAGAAATTTATGGCATTTAATACATTCTGTCTTTTTTTGTTTTTTTAACTCTGTGGTGCTGGGCCTTTGCATGATAAATGAGCAGTTTCCCACTGAGCTGGATTGTTAGCCCCGTGCTTTAGAGAGCACTATGCATTTGTGATTCCTACAGTGCTAGCTCACTGTACACTAGGCAGCAGCCTCCCTGTAGAGTCCCAGCTCTGTAGCTGTGGTAAAGAGGATGCCTTTTCTGTGGTTCCTTCCAGCAGAGGACACTGGTAAAACCTCTATGACCAAATTCCTTCCATCTTATTCTGAATAAGAGATCTGTGGCCAGGGGTTCAGCTCAGTGAGAAAGGGCTTGCTTATTACAGGCATGGCCCTGGGATCCATCCCTAGCCCCTTCCTGACCAAAACAGACCTACAGTGACTTCCCTGGCTGGACCTTGGAATGAGGACTGATATAGACAATGGGGAAAAAATCCTCCTCAGTTACCAAGAGACCAGAAATCAAAGCCCCAGGGCTGGCTTCCAATTCACTGGGCCCCAGCCCTGTCGTCAGCCCTTAATCCACCCTGTTCCAGAAAGCAAGCCAGGTGTCTCTTTTATTCTCAGGTGTAGCCCCCACCCCCACCTTTGCCTCAGGATTGGTTCCACATGGCAGTCTGCCCCTCTGGTCATAGGTCCCCTCCCCTCACGCCGCCCCTCCCGTCCACCCACCTGCTTTCAGTCCTCACAGCTCCTCCTCTTGCAAAGCCCTTCCTACAGCACGTCTGGCACGTCCCCTATGTCTGCTGGGGCTCTCCTGCCCCCTCCCTGCCCTCTTTCAGACAAGACAAAAGAAAGAAAGGAATGGCTCATGCCCGCCCGGCATTCAGTACTTTTATTAATGAATGTATGAACTATAAAACAGCTGGCCCTGCAAACATTCCTGCTGAGCTGGGCCACCGCTAAGACTTAAGACAAGGCGGGAGCTTAGCTTGTTGGGGTGGGGGGCAGGGGTGGTGCAGGAGCAAACTAACATTTCGCTTTGTCCTGATACCGTGCTGGGGCACAGGATCATCTCTCATTCTAAACCAGATCTATCTCTCAGTAACAGTGGCTGTCCTGAATCCTTAAGGTCGCTCCAGAGGTGAGCAGTACAGTTGGGCTGCTGAAATCCAGACCGAAGAGCTCTTTTAAAGAGAGGAGACTCACAATTCCATTCTGTCCATAGAACCTGAAGCTGGTCTTGTACATTAGGGCTCCACCAGTAAGTGCAGAAGAGGACCCAAAGCTTTTATGCCAGTTTGACACTCCTGTATCCCCCAAAACCGGGTGTTCTAGTCATTTGTTTTAGGACTCTATTTTACAAAAGCTCAGGCCCGTGATGAGTTAGAAGCAAGTTGGCCCTTTGCCAGAAGGCATTTTATTTTATTTTATTTTATTTTTATTTATTATATGTAAGTACACTGTAGCTGTCTTCAGACACTCCAGAAGAGGGCGCCAGATCTCGTTACGGATGGTTGTGAGCCACCATGTGGTTGCTGGGATTTGAACTCTGGACCTTCGGAAGAGCAGTCGGGTGCTCTTACCCACTGAGCCATCTCACCAGCCCCCAGAAGGCATTTTAAAAGGCAGTGGTTTAGAACCCATATCTGAAAAGAGAAATGTCCTCTTTAAAATGTCATTAAGCCAGGTAGCTGATGGATGCCTTTAAGCCCAGCACTCAGGAGGCAGATTTTGAGTTTGAGGCCAGCCTGGGCTACAGAGTTTCCTGACAGCCAAGAAACCCTGTCTGTGTGTGTGTGGGGGGGGGGGCATAGTTGTGGCTCCTACGTAATGGTATTGTTAAACCCTGGGGGCTGCCATGTCCTTGCGCTGGGCATGGACCATGTAGGGCAGCAATTACCAATCATGGATACTTCTTGATTCAAGTTGACTTTAGTCTAACCTCTAAAAGAAAGAGGTTAGTCTAACTTTTAGTCTTGACCTCTAAGGTCACTGACCACTGACTCTTGGAAGACCTTGCTGATCCTCACTTCATCCAGATGGATATTTGAAGTCATAGCTTCTCTTCATAGTCTATGATTGCTAGCACAACAACCGGTCTTCAAATTCCCTCCCTTGGGTACAAGTGGAGTATACTGAGTTAGACAGAATTGATGATGGGAGGCCATTGTCCTGAGTTAGAGGACACATCCAAACTAGAGGAGACTCGCTTTTTGCTAGCTTCCAAGGAATCAAACTGAACCTTCAAGTGAATTGTTTCCTCCAAAACTCAAAGGTTGGCAGCAGTCAGTCCATCAAAATGGCATGGACTAGCTGAGCATAAGGACATCTTACTTGCTTTGATCTTATGAAGTAACTTAGAGGTAGGGACAAATATCTTACAATATTTACTTAGCGCTCTCAATTCAGTTTCTATAATTGTATACATAAGAAAAATGAAATAACAAACATGGAAGTAGACTGGATGGCCTAGAACAGTAGTTTTGAACTTGTGAGCTGTGGCCTCTTCGAGGGTAGCATATCAGATATCATACATATCAGATATTTACATTATAATTCCTAACAATAGCAAACAGCTCTATACAGTTATGAAATAGCAATAAAATAATTTTATACATCAGGCAGAGGTGGCACGTGCCTTTAATCCCAGCACTCGGGAGGCAAAGGCAGGCGGATTTCTGAGTTTGAGGCCAGCCTGGTCTACAAAGTGAGTTCCAGGACAGCCAGGGCTATACAGAGAAACCCTGACTCAAAAAAAAAAAAAAAAAAGATGCAAAACCCTCCAAACCTGGGTCAACGAGGTTCACCAAAATAAATAGATAGATAGATAGATAGTTGTTATGATGGAATCCCTCTTCCTTCTCTCCTGCATTTCTTGCCTGGGAATCCTAAAAGCCCTGCCTGGTCCTCCTTACCCAGCCATGGGACACTGACAACTTTATTTTCCAATCAGAGACAACTGGGGGCAAGGACCCTCAGTGAAGATGCGTTGGTTCTCATGTGATTTCGAAAGGAAAATTAACACAAATATCATTAGAACCAATCCACAACATTAGATTCTACAAAGTTGTCCTCTTAACTCCACACTCATGTTGTGGCACATGTACCCACACACACAAAGCACACTCACAATACAATTAATTAATTAATTAATTAATTAAAGGAGTGGACATAGTAGGTGGCCTTTTAGGCCACTAGGGTAAATGTTCTAAACAGTACCTCTTTTTGGTTTCTGAACACAAGGGGAGTGGTTTTCCTATGCCACTGGTGTCCAGCTGATGGTCTCCCCACAGATCCAAAACAATGGGGCCAGTGGATCAAGGACTAGACTGTGCAGAACTGTGAGCCCAAACAAGTAGTTTTACCTCATAAGTGAATTTTATCAGAAATTTGTTGTAGCGATAGAAGACTGAGAACACAAGTCCCTGGTAAAAAATATGGAGCTGTCCATGTAGGAAGCAACTTAGTCTCAGCTTTGGACTTGTGTCTTTGGCCCTTCATTTCTCTGTCCTCCACAGCTCAGCATGTCCAGTGTGCCTCTCCTAATTAGATGTCACTCTTGCCTTCTGTTGGATTCTATGGGTACTCATCATTGAGAAGTGCCTTATCCTCTAAGTCACTTCGAAGGGAGCTTTGTACAGTTATACCTTATATTTTAAGTCAGATCGTTTGAAATAAGCCCTCCCAATTGGGTGGGAAAACCTATGTATTTTTATGAGAAGTGAAACAGGAAGTTTATTATTATTACTGTTGTTGTCGTCATTGATGTTATTCCTATGAAGACCTTGCTGAGCGATTCTATCTACAGAGAAGAGTCACTGGGAAGGCTTGGGAGTGGGGACAGGAGTCCAGGCTGCCAGTTCCATTGGAAGGCCATGGTAACTTTCTGACTGGCATTTAGAGTGGCACTGAGAACATAGCCCCACAAGTCAGGAACTGGCTGGCCCAGTCCCTTACCACACACCGTGCTCCGCACACAGCAAGTTGAATGAGTAGCGGACCTTCTGTTAAAACACACCCACTCACCTCACTCTTTGGCCTGACAGGGACCAGGTGGCAATGGATGGGGTCAGAGTCATGAGCAAACCCCAGTGTGTGACTTCGTCACACTGTGCTTATCTCTGCAAATATTGACTCCAGTGGATCAAAAGAGGAGTGAGAAAAACAACAATATTTTCCTCTGAGAGAAGTTTCTGTTCCAGGCTGCTGGGACGGAGCTGGATGGCAGGTAGCGATGGAACATACACCTGGGATTTAAGCCCTCTGCCCATGGGTGCTGTTTTAGCTTGGTGTACTCCCTAGGATTTGTAAGTCAGAACAGGATCAAGGTGCCAGGAAGTGGTCTTAGAGGATGCCAGACAGCTTATATTCTGGACTGTAGTTTTTACAATCAGGTCTATTGCTCTAAGAGGCCGGTGTCCTGCATCAAGGGCCCATCATCAGGTCTACCATGCACTGAAGTGATCCCTTTTTGGACTAGACACTTCAAAACATCCGACAAAAGTGTTCAGAGTCAGTCAGGTATTTTGTAGACAAGGAAACCGGAGCTCTAAGCAATCTGGTGGCTTGCAAAAAAAAAAAAAATCATACTGTGAGTTACCTAAGACAGCTGGGGTTGGGACCCTGCAACAACTACCTCTGAAAGTAGGCTTTTTCAAGTCCTTGCAAGGTCGGAGCTCTTTTGTGTTACAACTCAAATGGCCCATTACACACTGGAAGTTCAAAGAGTAGAATTCTGGACAAAGGCTGAGGTCACTGACTTGGCTGAGCCTTGGGCTGGTTATTATTTTGTGAAAGGTATAGATGGAAATAATTATTGATTCTCCATTCTGGATCTTGGTCAGGAAGCATGTTTTGGAAAGTGTTGGCAAGGTGCCCGGTACCCTAGCCATGTGCTTGGGGCGGGGGTATGAGGGGGTAATGTAGATTTCCCTTCTGCCCACAGTGCCAGCTTCCCAGGAGTCTCTCAGCCAATGGAGATCATGACAATACAGCAGAGTTAAGCTTCTCCTTTACTGATATCAAGAGCTAGAGCACAGAAAGCCTTTAGTCGTGAGCAGGGAAGGGAAGCCGGGAGGTAGTTGGCGGAGGGGTGGGGAGGAAAATGAGTCATCAATGATTGTGGAAAGACAAAATGGGAGAGGAACTAAGACAACCTCCTTAAGTGAGCGCAGTGCTCCAAAGATCGACAGAGTAAGCTGGGCCTGGTGGCCCACACTGTGATCTCAGGACTCAGGAGACCAAGGCTTGAGGATTGCTGTGAGTTTAAAGCCCACCTGGACAATACTGAAAAACCCTGTCCCCAAAATACCAAACAAAATAAGATAAATATTAATAGTCTGGGCTGTGAGCTGGTGTAGAGAGAACAGTTTACATAGAGGAAAAGAAGGTTCTATGGAGGTGACATCAGAGGGAACTCAAGGGTGAAGATGTCGTATACCCAGAGACTATGGGTGAAAGAAGGCAGGCTGCCACATCTTGGTCTTTCTTAGGACATAGGGGGGAAAAATCAAACTGGAATTAAGTTGAACATTTTCTCTCTGCTGGCCAGCTTCCACAGTTCCTGAGGTGCTATGTAGGATACTGGGGGTGGGGATTTCAATGTTATCCTTGTCACCAACTCTAAATGCTACAGTGCCAACCCGCTAGGCAAGATGTGCCCTCCAGTGCAATAGTGGCATAAAGGCTTGGGTGTAACCAACTGCTTCTGTATTAAATTGGAAGCTTGTACCACGGGAAGAAGTTCTGTGCCTGGTAATGTAACCCTGGTCAAGCTCATGACTCGCAAGGTCACAGGGCCTTGGGAGAAGAAGCCTACTCCTGCTGTTCTACTCACTGACATATTGTTACACTGCCTTCTAAATATTTATAGTTAGATTCTATCCTTGATCTCTGCCTTAGTCAGCAGTGATTACAAACTCATGAATGACAATGGTGCTGAGCATAGGTGTCTATTGAGGGCTCAGCCCTAAATAGGACATCTTAAAGTAACATCCATTCTACCAAGGCCCCAGGAACTTTACAGAGAGGGGGATAGAGACAAGAAGAGCCAGAGGATAGGAAGGAGTGCCATGAAACGTTGCTGTTGGGATGTGACCTAGTGATGGTAACCATGAACCCATTGTAGCTATAATTACCTGCAGAAGACCAAATCAGCTCCATTTATCCACACCCTAATAGACAGCACTAATGGAACTCAGTGTATTAACTGAAGAGAGCAGTGGACGCGAAGGGGGAGTAGAATACTTGGGAGTGACTGGGGGAGTGGAAGGGAGGTAGGAGGGTGCCTGAGAAAGTAGGAGGGAGTTATTGGGGTGCCTAGGAGGAGTGGGAGGAGAAAGCTGAGGTTCTTGGGGGAGGGGGAAGGAGGAATCAGAGTGCATGTGATCCAAACGTCTTATTTAAGTGTATGATATTGGCAAAGAATAAATAAAAGATGTTCTATTTAAAAAGAAGGAGGAGGAGGAAGAGAAGAAGAAGAGGAAGAGAGGCTGGAGAGATGGCTCAGTGGTTAAGAGCACTGACTGCTCTTCCAGAGGTCCTGAGTTCAATTCCCAGCAACCACATGGTGGCTCACGACTATCCATATGGGATCTGATGCCCTCTTCTGGTGTGTCTGAAGACAGTGACAGTGTACTCATATATATATGAAATAAATCATTAAAAAAAGGAAGAAAAGGGGTTAGAGGCCTGGGCAAGAGATACTGCTGGTTGACTCCCCAGAGACTCAGCTCAGCTGCTTCCCCATAACCTTGCTCCCTTGTCAACAGCCACCAGGAGCTTCAGAGAAATGGTTTTCAGTGGGATTTGTTGTACATGGTTTCTACCCAGTAGAAACTCAGGAGAAAATGGAGTTGACATGTGGGAGAGAGGAGTCTAGAACTTCCCTCCCAACTAAAGAGAAGGTTGTTCCTTTACAAAGGAAAGAGAGAGGAGCCTTTCCTCTATAGGAGCAGGACTGGGCTGAAGGCTAGTGGGGTAGAAGCTGAGAGGACGGGGCAGAGTAAAGTCAGAAATGCCTAGCGCCTGCTCTCAGTGAACTTCCAGCATTACTGAGAGGTGGGTGGGTGGAGGCAGAGAGGGACCGGAAATGCGAAAATGAAAACACAGGCTTTAGAACAGCTCCAAGAGGGGCTCTTGTCCTGGTGAAGCCCAGTGGGTTGAGAACAGGTTCATCTCCTGTTTGAGAGTATAGTCTGCTAAGGCCTGAATCCAAGGACACAAATGTCCCTCGGAGAGCATCCTTGATCCTCAAAGTGGCCTAGAAATCTCCAAATTGAGGATATTTCTTTTCTTCTAGGGGACAATTCCTTGTTACCCTCACTCCCACCTGATAGGTTATTTCTCTGCTGGTGAAACGGTGAAACGAGGCAATTCAAGCCAGATTAGATACAAGGCAGGTTTACTGGGGAGCTGGACTTGGGCAAGTTCACTGGCCCCAAGGATTGAGGCCAAGGGAGTCGCCATGGGGTAGGGGGCAGAAAGAGGATGATGGGATTGCCCTTACACACACGTGCGCGCGCGCGCGCGCACACACACACACACACACACACACACACACACAGAAAGAGAGAGAATGTTTGGACTGTACAAGGGAGGCCTCTAGGGGACCTGGCAATCAGCCAGTGGACTGGAAAGTTCAGGGTTGGAGGCAGGGAGTGCCAAGTAGAGACTGGGGGATTTAGGGAGAACCTGGAGGTCAGATCCGCTTTGATATGTAAAATATGCACCTCAGTACCCCTACCTACCCACAACCTCTACAGGTTAATTACACACTAGACTATTCTATCTATACTCACTAGACTAGTTCCTTTGGTCACTCAGTCTCCTCCCCTTTTCCCTCAGTCCTGGTGGAAGGAGCAATGGCAGTCTCGCTGGCTGACGACTCTTGACTGGAGGAGACAGTCTCTAGGTTAATTACCCAGTGATCACAAGGTAAAATTGTAACACATATTCACATCCTGTATCCTTCTAGGCAGGGCTGTGGAAGGGTGAACTCAGGCTCATTTGTAACCATTACCAAGTAGAAATGATGTCAGATCAAATGTGCCATTAGCAGCTTTTTGCTGCCCTCCCCCAGCCCCCACGCCTTCCTCCCGGTGGCTCTCTGCTGAGACAAGTGATTGGCCCTGGAAGGAGCCTCAGGGCCAAAAGTATCTGCCCTGTTGAGGAAAGAGGAGCAGTGTGCTCATGCAGCTGGATACACAGATGCTGTGGCTGCCTTGTAGCTCGGCTGTGTGTGTGTGTGTGTGTGTGTGTGTGTGAGAGAGAGAGAGAGAGAGAGAGAGAGAGAGAGAGAGAGAGAGAGAGAGAGAGAGAGAGGGAGAGAGAATGGGGGAGGCCAGTGTCTGTGGGGAGCACAAGGCTGGCTGAGCTGCAAGCTTGCAATTTCCCATTGCCAGGGCCTTGGAGATGCCTGGGCCGCTTCCCGTTCTTTATTTGTTTAGCTTTGCCTTCTAGTGGCCTCAGAATGTGGTGGGGGGTTGGGGGGTGAGGTTGGGATGGGGGTGGGGGGATGGGGTATTATAAGGGATAACAGGGAGATGAGATAATTGTAGGGGCCTGAACAAGTTTGCTCAGACAGTATTGTGTGGCTGAACTCTTTGAGCAAGGAAGGCAGGAAGGAGAGGCCCCAGAAACTCCCCCTCACCCCACTGAGAAGAAAGGGACAGAGAAAGAAAACAAACACAATGCTCAAAGCACATGTGAATACTGAAACCAAGGGTCTTTGGGAGTGAACAGCTTGAGACCTCAAGCGATGCTATCTCTGGGTTAAGGGCCAGGGATTCCAGGAGCAGACAGATTTTGGATTAAGAAATCCATGGTTACAGGAGATCCCCCTCTGGAATAAGATTGGCTTTTGTTTGTATGGTCTGAAAGGTTTCTGTAGTGGCTGCAGATAGCGTGTCCTCAAACAGAGAGATGTAGACTTGTTTCTTTAAAGAAAGGCTCCATGATTGGATGATGGGGAGCAGCAGACCCTGTTCCCACAGGCAGCTACCCTGCTGTCTTTACCTACAGAACTGTCCTGGAAGCTGGTTCTCACTGGCTCTGATCTTGGCATTTACCTTGCCTTCTTTCTCTGCCAGATGTTACAAGTGTTTTCCCTTGAGCTTCCATCCTGTAGTAGATGAACACACAGGATCCTCCAGAGCCTGGCCAGTTCTCTGGTTTGGTTAAGATTATGCTGTTGTGATAATGGGGACTCAGAATACCTTAACTGTGAGCTTCTGGGAGAGAGTAAGGACCAAGACTGGGAACCCTCCCCAAGAAGAAGTAGTTATTGACTGACTGAATTGCCTTTCCCACCATATTGATATTCTTTGTTGGCATTTAGTCTAGGCTCTGCCCCACAGTTACCTGGCAACAGCCAGGTGTGCCTTCCTATAAAAGAGACTGCTTGCCCCCTCCTCACTCTCATGCTCTCTTGCTCTCTTCCCCCTCTCTCCCCTTTCCCCTCCCCACTCCCTCCTCCTCCTCCTCCTTCCTCTCCCTCTCTCTCTCCCCTCCCCCATCCCAATCGCCTGCCTTTCTCTCAACTCCCCTCCCCTGTATAAACTCTGTTCTATACCATACTGTCATGTGGCTGGTACCTCAGAGGGGAAATGGATACCTCAGCATGGGTCCACAGAGGCACCCTTTCCCCCACATCTTATCGCACCTCCACCAAACATATCTCTGGTCTTTCCTATCTTTTTATAAAACACGACACTCTTGATCGCCTGAGGGTAGGTTGGATGCCAGTTGGGAAAGATACTTCGGGCATAGCATGGTTCTCCTAGACACAGGATCCTTCAAAGTCAGCTCTCTAGAGCTGAGGCGGCCCCCAGAGCAGGGGTCAGCACATGACAGTCCATGGGCCAATTCTGGCCTCCATCTGCTCTTGTCAATAGAATTTTATTGGCACACAGCCATCCTCATTTGTTGGAGTATTGTACTTGGCGGCCTCTGCAGTGCAACGGCAGAGCTGAGTGGCTGCAACAGGGACCCCATGAAGCCCTGTGAAGCTTGAGATACTTCTCAGGGCCCTTCACAGAAGAAGTTTGCCAGCTCCTCACCTAGAGAGTTTTGGCTGAGGAATGCCTTGCTCAGACATGCTTTAACGAAACGGGTGGGCCCTGTGGCCCCCAATGCCACAGAAAATTCCCATCTCTTTGATGGTAATAACCTTCCAAGTGTGGAGGAAAAACTAATTAGCTTCATGGGTAATACTCTCCCTTAGACTTGAAGCTTGGCACTGATGTTTAAGGGCTGTAAGTCCTGGAGCTGGGAGGGAGGAAGCGGTAGGCCTGACGGGGGCCTGACTCATGGTTCAGAGCAGCTGTCGCTCCTGACTTGTCAGGTTACAGACAGCAGCAGTTTGAGCAACAGTCAGGACAGCTCTTCAGGACAAGACCTGGCCTGTGTACAAATGTTCTCGACGGTTAGAAGGGTGTGGAAGCCCTACCATAGATGCTTTTTTAAAAGACACCCTTGCAGTATCTTCGGTACCACATACTATTTCTTCACCTCTTTTTACATTTTTTAAAAAAGATTTATTTATTTATTTTATGTATATGAGTACACGATAGCTGTCTTCAGACACCCCAGAAGAGGGCATCAGATCTCATTACGGATGGTTGTGAGCCACCATGTGGTTGCTGGGAATTGAACTCAGGACCTTTGGAAGAGCAGTCAGTGCACTTTCTCTCTTATTTTTTTTTGGGGGGGGGTGGGGGAGGCGTGTTTCCGAGACAGGGTTTCTCTGTATAGCCCTGGAACTCACTCTGTAGACCAAGCTGGCCTTGAACTCAAAAATCTGCCTGCCTCTGCCTCCCAAGTGTTGGTATTAAAGGCGTGCGCTACCACTGCTTGGTGCAGTCAGTGCTCTTAACCGCTGAGCCATCTCTCCAGCCCCTCTTCACCTCCTTAACATGGACATCTTGTGACTATTTGAGCAGTAGGATGCAGAGTGAGGCAGGGCAACCTCTGGTGCCAAGATGCCTTGTAACGTCCATTTGACCCCTTGTAGCACTTGGCGTTCAACACAGTGCTGCTCAACACCCAGCCACCATGCTCTGAGAAGCCCATACTATATAGAGAAGCCACATGGGGATCCACTGTTGACCACTTGGCTCAACTCACAGCCAGAAGTCTGTATCAGCCAAGAGGGTGAGCCACTCTCTTAAGGGATGGCTCAGTGGATCTCCCATGACTCTAGTCCTGGGCACTGTCTACTATAATGATCTGACAACTACCTCGCTGGCCTTAATCAATCCAAGTCACAAAGGAGCAGTGGTTGTTTAAAATGTAAACTTCGATACAGATCTGTTGGGGAAATGCTTGTCTAGGATGAAGGAAGCTCTGAGTTCAGTCTTCAGCACACAAAAGGGAGGCATGGCGGTGATCTCGACACTCAGCAGGCAGAGGTAAGAGGGTCAGGAGTTCAAGTTCAAGGTTGTTTTTGGCTATAGAGTGTGTTTGAGACTAGCTTTGGTCTACCTACCGAGTTCTAAACCAGCCAGAGCTACAGAGTAAGATCTTGCCTCAAGGAGGGAAAATGAGTTTGAGTTACATCCATTGATCCATCAGCCTAGTTTATCAACCAGTGAGACATAACCAGAACACAGGCAATGGCAGTGTGGCTGTGACTGGTGAATGAATGACAGTGGTCATCTGGTCACTTCTGGGTGAGTCCCACTGCCCTTTGGAGGTTGTCCCTTCTGTGCTCTGGTATCTCCTTTTTTGGGAGAAAACCATCTCCAACTCCCTACCTACAAAATGTCAATCAAGAAGGGATCTTTTCTGAGCCCTGTACATCTCAGTGTTTAAGAATCCTCACAGCTGCCCCGTGAGACTGACGAGTGTCCTTGTTAAAGATAAGAAAAGTGCAGGCGCGATGGAGTTAGAGAGACTGTGTCAGCATTATCTAAGAAGCAAACAGCAAGATCCATGTATAAACCAGTGGTTCTCAGCCTTCCTAATGCTGCAGTTCGTTAACACAGTCCCTCCCAACCATAACATTATTTCTGTTGCTAACTTCATAAATGTACATTTACTACTGTTAGGAGTTGTAATGTAAGCATTTGATATGTGAGATATCTAACACGTGACCTCCCCCCCCCCCAAGTGGTTGCCACCCACAGGTTGAGAATCACTGCTATAAACTAAGCCCTCTGATGCGTGTGGGTTTTATTGACATGGACAGATCCTGCCTCTCAGCTTACCTCACCAGCTTCCAGGGGCATCCCATCACCAGTCACTACATGCTGCACTCTCTCTGTCTTGTTCCTTCTCTCTGTTTCCTGGTCTCTCTGTCTGTCCCTATCTCTCTTCAAGTTCTAAGATGGCCTTTCACTTTCCCCTTCTCCCAACAAACCCCTTGCATTAGATGTGTTGTGTGGCATGCACATCTTAGCAGCACATCTTGGCCCCCAACCTGCTAAAGGTACTAGTACCTTCCTCTACTTTATTCTAACAACTGGTAGCATCATACTTCAGGATATAAGGCCTAAGTAATTCCTATACTTTCAGTGTTTAGGTATGGTTTTTATTTTTGAAAGATTTACTTACTTGTATGGGTTTTGTGTGTCTGTGTGTGTGTGTCTGCGTGTTTGTATAACATATACAAAGGCCAGAAGACAGTGTCTCATTACTTGCAAGAGCAGCAAGTATTCTTTTTTTTTTTAAAAAAGATTTATTTATTTACTTTATATATGAATACACTGTAGCTGTCTTCAGACACACCTGAAGAGGGCATCAGATCCCATTACAGAAGGTTGTGAGCCACCATGTGGTTGCTGGGAATTGAACTCAGGACCTTTGGAAGAGCAATCAGTGCTCTTAACCACTGAGCCATCTCTCCAGCCCTGCAGTAAGTATTCTTAACCACAGAGCCAGTCCCTGTATTTAGCTTTCAAATTCCTAAAGTACTAAGAATTCATAACAACCCTATAAGGTTGTGTATTTCCATTCTGTAGATGAAAAAACTGAGGCATATTGAGGTTAAGCAACTTGTCCAAAGTTCACACAGCTAAGAATTTGCTGCATCAATCAAGACAGACTGGTCTACAGTACAAAAAAAAAATATCATTTCTAAATTTCAGTGACTTACAGTACAACACAGTTTTATTTCATACTTATTATTTGTACAAGGCATGGCAAGAAGGTCGGGTTTCTTTTTCATGCAGTTCCTGAGAGTCCAGGCTGATGGAAGATACCTACTGCAGCTTCACCATTTAGCCTTAGAGTATCACATCCGCAGGGCAGAGCCTTGAGGTCATGTAGGGTATGACTTCAGAATCTGTGTCCTTCATCCCACCAGCTGCCTCTGTCATTATCCTTTCCTTTTTCTGGTGCCTGGAAACATCTAGAGCAATCTCCCCTTTCTTCAGAAGGATTCTGGTGATCTCTTTCTGCTGGGGTGCCACAAGATGCCCATGACCACACACCCTAATCATTGTTGCTTCCATTCACCAGGAGTGGACAGGTCAGATTCTGCTATGCTTATTGGGTGACCACAGGCAGGACATTGACCCTCTCTGAGCCTTCTTAGGAGGAGATGTGCTTGGAACAGTGTCTGCACAGCTGTGGCATCGTTACTCTTATCCTCCCCACTCTCAGCCCCGCACTTCATCACTACTCCGGGGTACAGGGTCAGGCAGGTCTTCAACTTAGGGTGGACAGAGGCTTTACAGGTCCAGCTTCCTTGCACAGGAGCACGATACACTGTCTGATTTCTCGTCATCTTTTACACATTTTCTGGAATTTCTATGCCTCTGTTCATCCCATTTCTGTCTCCTAACACACTGGAGGACAACGTCTACCCTCTTACTAGGCAGTGCCTTTAACTCCTGCTGTCCTTGCAAACCTCTTCCCAGCTTCATGAGAGGGAGTGATGGTAGCCTTTTAAAAATCTCACTCTGGGGAACTGCCAATCTCATGCTACACTCTTGCTTGTGTAGGGAGGGCTTTGGTCTTTCCTCACATGCACAAGGTGATAAGAGTTACAGTTAGCGTCAGCTAGAGCACTGGTTTCTCAACCTGTGGGTCTTGACCCCCTGGAGGGGTCGCATACCAGATATTTAGATATTATAATTCATAACAGTAGAAAAACTACAGTTGTGAAGTAGCAACAGAGATAATTTTATGGTTGGGAGGTCACCACAATGTGAAGAACTGTATAAAAGGATCGCAGCATTGGGAAGGTTGAGAATCACTGAGCTAGAGGCTACATGCTTGCTTTATCTCGTTGGTTTCATGTACTCTTTGCAGTACTCCTTGGAAACAAATTGTAGAATCATCACCTTGATTACAGAGAAGGAAACAGAGGCTCAAGGTTGAATATGAAAGACCTGAAGCCCCTTCTCCTAACTTTGGAAGTTTTGGCCAAAGCTTGAACCTACACAGTGTGGCTTCAGAACCTAGGATTCACATTCCCCTCTCCCTCTTTTCCTCTTCATCTTTCTAGCCGGTCCTTTTAGGAACATCCACCCGAAACCCGGAGCTCCTAGAAGTCACACCAGAATCTGTTGTAGCATCTGGGAAGATCTAAGAATGAAGAGGAGGGTCCCCAGATCAAGTGGTTGGTCACAGGTGGTTGTAAACGTAACAGCATGGTGCTAGGAACCGAACTCTGGTCCTCTGCAGAAGCTGTAAGCGCTCTTAACTGCTGAGTCATGTCTCCAGCCTGCCACTGGTTCTTAGTAGTAACAACGTGGAAACTAGCTACATACTCATCAATGGAAGAATGGATAAGTAAATTTTGGTGTTAGTAAAACCACGAAACACTACCCACTAATGAGAAAGAATGGCATATAACAATATGCTAGAATATGGGTTACCCACGTAATACTGAGCAAAGACCAAGAAAACCTAAAGACAGAAATAGGACACACTGAATGTTTTCACATATGGAGAAGTAAAAAGCAGAAGAGTCCAAAATGCATCCAAGTGCAGGTAATGCTTATCCTGGTGGGTAGCAGAGGTACGAACTGCAGAGAACATGAAGGATGACTCTTAACGTTGCCTACCTTGATATGGTGCTTGTTAGATAGCCAGCACTTTACAGCTGTGTATCAAGTTTATGATACGTGTTCTTGGCTTGCATATGATATTCCAATAAAATATCTAGAAATAGTATTTCCTACCTTCCTGATCACTTGGTGAAAATAAAAATCTCAGTGTGGGTCTGGCTGGCCCTTAGCACATCACATACTGGCTCACCCAAAGCAGCAAATGTTCCAGGATTGGAGGCTTCAACAAGTAACAGTATCCAGCCAGGATTGTTTTTATTGTGTTTATTTTTATGGTTACCATCTGTATATGGCTATCCTTATTGGGTTTCCATTTATGGTAATGATATAGAGTTTCCCCATTTTAAATAGCCTCAAGTTAAGAAAAAGCAAATTAAGTTACATTAAAAATTATGTAAGTAATAGTACAGATGGTACTTAGTCACGGTAAACCGTGAGAGGGTGGAGTTTGTACAACATTGTTTGATGGAAAGAAAGCAGGGATTAGCAGGGAGAAAGCCAGTCTCAGCTTGTTTCTATCTCTGAGCCAGTCCACACTGCCCAACAAAGAGAAGCTATCAAGCTGAAGAACTTGTCGTCTATAGAGGCTTTGCAAGAAATTCAAAGTAAGAACTATTCAGGAACAATGATGAAAGCAAGCATCCAGGAGTCTCTAGACTTTAGGCTCACTCAATAAATACGATTATTGAGTCTATGTGTTCTAGGCACTGGTGTAGGCCCTGGGCCTCAGGCAACATGATCAGGACCGAGAAGAGTTATTAAGTTGGTTCGAGTCTCTCTGCTTCTCTAGATTTCAGTGGATTCAAACAGAGCTCAACTCAAATACAGGAGTGATAAACATTTGAAGGCGCGGTACTACAGTTCTAGTTCAGAGAGCTGAATCAGTCTTCAGGGGAAGCAGAAGAGTGTGTGCTCACATGGATGTCTGAGTCATGAGAGAACAGAGGCTGCGTTCCCAAGTGTGACTGTGACCAGCCCATGACGGTGACTCCGACCGCAGAAGATTTCAGCTGCAAGAATCTGCACACTCAGTGCACACAGAGCACATGAGCTGCCTTCCTACCTTAGCCTCCGCAAGTCAGCTGACAAAGGGGGAGCATCACCGAAGTTCACTTTCCTAAATAGCAGGTTAAGATGAGCAGAATACATCATTTTCCTCAGCCCTGGCTCCTTCTTCCCCTTCCCTTCCCTTTCCCGTCCCCTTTGCCCTCCCCTCCTTCCCTTTCTCCCCCTTCCTTCCTTCCTTCCTTCCTTCCTTCCTTCCTTCCTTCCTTCCTTCCTTCCTTCCTTCCTTCCTCCCTCCCTCCCTCCCTCCCTCCCTCCCTCCCTTCCTTCCTTCCTTCCTTCCTTCCTCTTTCCTTTCCTTTTCTTCTTTTGGACTGGATCTTGTTAGGTAGTGCAGGATGACCCTGAACTTGGGATCTTCCTGCTTCAGCTTCCAAGGGTCCTGAAATCACAAGGTTGCATCAGAATACCCCATGTCCTACTTCCACAGTGGCTACCGACTCACAAAACAAAACAAAACAAAACCCCCAAAACCAAAACCTATGTGAATTCTGCTTCACTAATTTCCCTTGTGTGTTTTACAGAAGGTGTCTGCATCAGATGCCTGTGTCCACAGGCTTTTCTTGAGTAGGACTTGGAGGTTTTTTGGTTAGGGAAGGACTGAGATAAGGTTACTCTTGGGGTGTGGGTACTGGGGTTGTGCAGGGTAAAGCTGGCTATTAACTGGGGATAAGTGGAAAGGAATCAGCACTGATTCGACTCACCAGAAAGAGAAATTCTAGAAATTCCCAGTGGCTCATGCCTGTGATCTCAGCACTCTAAACACCAAGGCAGGAGGATTGTGAGTCCAAGGTCATCTCGGGATGTGCATGGATACTCTTGCCTTTATAATTTTCATACTTATTACTGATTAAATGACACTATTCCGAATAAACAGAATTCAAAACAGATTCCACTTACTTCTTCTCTCTTTTTTTCTTTTTCTTTTGAGACCAGGTTTCTCTGTGTAACCTTGGCTGTCTTGGATCTTGCTTCACAGACCAGGCGGTTTACAGAACCCAGGATTTGCCTGACTCTGCTGTCCAAGTGCTGGAATTAAAGGCTCACCACCATCCCAGACTCTTTACTGTGTTTTAATGCCAGTAGTAGGAAATATAACTAGCAATGTGGCTCTCACTTGTAGTTTACAATGGATGTTTATGGCACACCATGATGCTGGGTGGTATCTCTACTACAAAGGAGTCCTCAGTCGGTGAGGCCAATAGGAACATATTCCAGGGCAGGTACAAGACACCAGAACACATGGAGATGTGAACTGGAGCCTCCCCCAGTCTTTGTTGGTTTCCTTCTTTTAGGTGGCCATTGTGTATAGCTCCCGTTATTGTCAGGGGTCCATCCCTCTGCTCAAACACTGATGCTATGTCCCTGACACGCCCAAATCAGGCCAAGTCTCAGCACAATTAGCTGATTTCCCTGCCAGTTCCCCTATCTCCCCAGGGGTTTTGATCTCTGGCCAAAGTGACTTTCTAGTTTCAGTATCACTCTTCAATTTTTTCATCATTTCTGCTGGCCCGTGTGTTGAGAATGCGCCATCGCTAACCCTCCATTTCCCTCTATGCAATTATCAAGCTTTAGTTTCACACCCGCCCCCCTTCTTTTTCATTCGGATAGTCATCTTCCACAGAGGTTCCTACGGAAGTCCAAACTCTCCTCCATAACGCCTCCTCTCCTAGTTTCTTTTTTTTTTTTTTGGTTTTTTCGAGACAGGGTTTCTCTGTGTAGCCCTGGCTGTCCTGGCACTCACTTTGTAGACCAGGCTGGCCTCGAACTCAGAAATCCGCCTGCCTCTGCCTCCCGAGTGCTGGGACTAAAGGCGTGCGCCACCACGCCCGGCTTCCTAGTTTCTTAAGATTAGAACTTTGTCTTCTAGGAGGCATAAAACTCAAACAGACATATGAACAAAAAGCCGCTGAATTGAGATAGGCCCTGAGCCCAGAAGTTAGAAAGGATGGCTTGGAGAATCTTGTGGGGGAAGGGAGACGCCTCACTCGTTGTTAAGGTCACAACCCTGGCCAATGAGTCAATAACTAAGGTCCCGCCAGGCTGGAGTGATGGAGGTTGGGGGCAGCTAGGCTGGGCGACTCAATTGGAACAAAGGAGGCAGCCACTCTTTTCCATTTGAAAACCTGAGCGAGCTCTAATCAGCCTAGCGCTAAGGCTTTCTCTAATACCTGGGGAAGTGGGGGGGTTGTCTAATCTGACCTCTTCAAGACCCCTTCTGTGGGTGTGTCTTCAGATGTCTTGGGGCGGGAGGCGGGGAGAGTGTGTGTTGAGGTGGGCAAATACGGCAGTGCTTGTGGATGGTGACTCGGGTCTCTAGGGGATTAGAGGGCTTGTGGGGCGGAGGTTTGTGAGGCACCAGGAAACACACCAGGTTTCATCTCTTGCAGCCGTGAGCTCTGGGTTGGGAAACTGAAGTTGTTGCTAGGAGGTGCTGTTTGGGACGAGCCTGGTCTAGAAGGACTGAGCGTCCGCGGGACTCACTCAAGGTCATTGTTCCTAGCAACACGAGGGCTGTGGGGAGTCGGTGTGAGCTCCGAAATCTTTAAGGTCAAGACTGCTTTTGTGTTTCCCCGGCAGTCAGTTCACAGCCGGCCACGTGGGAAGTGAGCAAACTAAGTCCTTCCAAATCGAACTAAACTAAAAGACAGGAGACAAAAGCACGGGCTCTTTCCCACTCCACGCCGATTCTACCCACGCTTGCAAGTTATTCTTACTCTCCCGGAGCGGACGAACCCAGGCTGAAGGGAGCAAAGTCCTAACCAAGGAAGAACAGGGGCATCCGCTTGAATGCCCTAGGAACATAGGGTGGGCGAGTGGGCGTGTGCACAAGCACGTGCCCTCACGCAGGAGTGCCTGGGGGGGAGGGGGGAGGGAGTGGTCTCCAAAAGGGGGAGGGGAGAAGGCAGGGGGGCGGGGAGAAGCAGGCTTTTTAGGACCCGGCAGAGGCGGGGGAGGAGAAAGAAGGCAAGGAGGCGTCTCCCGCGTTCCCCCGGGCCGTGCCACCTGCCCGTTAGCTCGCCGCTCTACCGTTGCCCACAAGCCAACATGCTGCCGAGATTGGGCGGCCCTGCGCTGCCGCTGGTCCTGCCGTCGTTGCTCTTGCTGCTGCTCTTGGGCGCGGGCGGCTGCGGCCCCGGGGTGCGCGCCGAGGTACTGTTCCGCTGCCCACCCTGCACGCCCGAGCGTCTGGCCGCCTGCGGACCCCCACCCGACGCGCCCTGCGCCGAGCTGGTGCGAGAGCCCGGCTGCGGCTGCTGCTCCGTGTGCGCACGGCAGGAAGGCGAAGCATGCGGCGTCTACATCCCGCGCTGCGCCCAGACGCTACGCTGCTATCCCAACCCGGGGTCCGAGCTGCCCCTGAAGGCACTTGTCACCGGCGCGGGTACCTGTGAAAAGAGACGCGTGGGTACCACCCCACAGCAGGTTGCAGGTAATGCTGACTGTGAGCGTTAGTTTTGGGCGTGGGAGAAACTCGTAGTTCAGCGGGGTCTCCTGGCTGGTGACCCTCACGTGGGGAAAGAGAGTCCGACGGGACCCTGGGACTGATGTAGAGGAGAAAGAGCTTAGACCTTGATCAGATCCAGGGAGATTCTTGAGAGCCGGAACGCGAAAGACAAACCCGGGAGGGAGGCTGGGGGTGGAGCAAGCGGGATTTGATGGGGTAAAGGAGCAGAGGAAAGACACCTTGTCACCGGGTCTTCCTTAACGGGACTTAGCGGGGAGGAAAGTGGTCTGATCTAGGGGCTGAGGGGGTGGAGGTGGGGGTTGAGGAGCCTGTAGGGACTTGAAACTCATTTGAAACAAAACTTGAGTCGGTGACCACCGGTCGAATGTTTCGCGGTGGGAGTACTGCTGTCTGCCGCGCACAGGTGATACTGCAGACCTCGGGTGAGAAAAGATCGAATGGAGAAGCTCCTTCCTTCTGGCGTTGGGAGGTGAGGAGAAGGGTAAGGATGCACGTGGAGAATGGAGCGGGCTCCATCTGTGTAACTTAAGCCGGTTGGCCAGCTGCGTTCCGGCACCCTGGCTGTGCGTCTGGGCCTCCTGTCTGAATGCTGGAGCCGCTTGAAAGCCAGGGGAGCTACAGCTCTTAACGCGGGTGTGTGTCACACCGTACCTCCTCCTAAATCTAGGGAACTTTTTCTGTCCCACGGGATGGGGAAGGTGGGGTTCTTTGTTAAGGAGCCCTTCTTTCTCAAAAGAAAAAAAAAGTTAAGGGACACAAGCTGACTGCGAGGAGTTCACTTTTTTTCTTTACGGTTTGGAGAAAGCTGCAATTGTCTTGGGGACAGCGCTGAATTTTAGCTAATGTTTAAAAGGAGGCTTTTACTATGTTTCTCAGACTGGTGATAGCCGAGAGAGAGAGAGAGAGAGAGAGAGAGAGAGAGAGAGAGAGAGAGAGAGAGAGAGAGAGAGAGAGAGAGAACGGGAACAAATATCTTCCCTGCTTCTTCGATTTCTTTGTGCACCCCTCTCTTTCCCCGGCTCAGCCATTGTCCCTGTCCCAATGGAGTCAGAGGTCAAGTTTGAAGTTTGAAGTCTTGCAGTTCTTGAGGCATTTTTGACCTTGACCACAGAGCAAGGTGGGGTTTCCTCAGAGGGGAGTCCCAGGGTTTCTTTCTTCTCTCAGCCTTGGGATTAATCCTTGCTCCTGTTTCTAGGTAATAATAAAGGAAAAGAAGTCCTCTTCTCAAGGCCCCTTCCTCCCTTATTACCTCTGGAGCCCCAGAGGAATTTTCTTCAGCAGGCCTTGCAGAATCCTCCGGATATTGACTGTTTTACTAAATCTTGGTGTACTTTCCTCTCAGAGTTTTTTTTTTTGTTTTTTTTTTCTCTCCACCCTTCGTTGCTTTCATTCTAAGCCTGTGAAATTCAGTCTTTCTGCTTCCCAAAACTCTTAAATAGGTTGGAGTCTTCTGCAGGCAACAGATGTGGCAGGTTCCCTGGGTCACTTTTCCTTACTGGCTGCGGGGGTGGGGGTGGGGTGAGGGGGGTTGTCAGGGGAGCCAGGGGACAATGGGGTGAGTTCATGGGAAGAATGTCACTCTGGATTTTCTGTCTGGTTATGGGACTCCGTTCTGCTGGCTCACTCCAGTGGCCACCTCAGCCTTCTCTGAAGGTCCAGATGCCTTCCACATTTTTCTCTTGTGTTTCTGTCTGGAAGAGGGGATATTAACCAAGGTAGGGGGTGGGGTGGGGGCGGGGCGGGAGCTGGAAGCTAAGAAGTGATCAGATGCACAGCAGGGCTCTCAAAGGGGTCGTTTGGGAAGGAGCCTGGTTTTGCAAGGTTGTCCAGATGAGAGGCAAAGGTAGAGGCTTCTTTGGACAGGGACTCTAGAGGCTGTACTGAGAAGGAGATATTATTACATGGTCCAGACAGACCTTAGCAATGAGGGAGGCCGCTCCCCACCGTCTTTGCCCATCTCCTGCCTTCTCTGAAAGCCGAACCCTCCTCCCCCAAGCAGCATTTCTCTCCGAGCAGGTTGCTTTTGAGAATTTTAAACATAGCCTCTTATTTCCACGCAGCGCACCCCAGCAGTTCCGGCTTTGCTGTTAGCTCTTTTGTCTTTGTTCCCAGGGACTCGGGGACTGTATTGCTGGCTTCCTGGGGATGGCAGGAAGGCAGGGGGTGGGGAGTGGGCACATCAGTGAGTAGAAGAAGTGGCTGGTGGTGATCCTACATCCCAAGGGGTGATGGGCTGGGCCTTTTGGTTCATAGAAACAGAAATCAGACTGGCAAGGGCTGGAAAAAATGAGAAGGGAACTCTGAGAACTGTCACAAGCCCATGCTTTGTAAGGATGTGGGAGTGGGAATGGGCACAAGTACCTAAAAAAATTGGAGGCGGGCGCGGGGGTGGGGTGGGGTGGTGGTGTCAGGGAGTTTAGGGGAGGGTAGGTTTGGGCCAGGCTAAGCCCTTTCAGAATTCAGGCCAGGCTGGTTCCTCAGCATCTCCCTGGTCTCCTGCCTTCCAGTCCCCTCTCTGTTTTATACAATGCAGGGGATTATGCAGAGGGGCGGGGCTGCCCAAGTGGCCTTCTGGCCCTTAGCACTTATAAAGGTGTTATAGAAATGTTCAAAGTCCCAGGGCTGACAAGGGCTGGCCTGCTGATGGGTGTTGAGTGGGGAGGCCGGGATCTAAAGGCCCCGGAGAGGGGAGTGGGGGGAAAGAGGCAGGTCCTGATTTACAGTGGTTCACTTCGGCTTCAAGATTAAGGGGGAGAAAGCAACGGGACTTCTGGCTCAGAGCGCTGCTTTGCATCTCGTCTTGCATAAATTTGCATACCGAGTTCAAAACCATAAAATAGACTCTGGAATGAGTGGGACCCACTGTCTCAGCGGATTCTTAGCACCACCACCTTCTTAGCACCACCAACTGGCCCTGATTCTCGACAGAACTTGAACCAGTCAACTTGAACCAGTCCAGCTAAGTTGTCCTTCACTGAGGGCCTTAGAAGGGGTGAGGCATATGCTAGGTAGGGGCTACTGCTCCAGGACATCTGGGGGACCCCTGGAGTTGGTTGGCCTGTAAGCTGAGTAGGGTGTGGCTCTGTGCCAAGGTTTTGGGCAGTGGAGGGACCCAGAAGGCAGATGCTGCTTCCTTGGTCTGCCTTAGCCCAGGGGCTAGGATTGGAAGCAGCCTCAAGGTCAAGTCTTTGTTCCTGTTCTCTGCATTTTCTCATCTACAAGGGTCAGAAAAGTTTCCTGCCCAGCTTCTTTTGTCTGGCAAAGATGACCCAGTTCCTTAAAAGATGGAAGGAAGCTTGAAAGAGCACAGATCATGTGGACTGACAGAGATGGCTCAGTGGGTAGTGAAGGTGTCTGCTGTGGCAACCTGGACTTGATTCCCCGAACCTGTGGAAAGGTGGAGGGAGAGGTTCTGCTTCATGAATTTGTCCTCTGATCACCTGTGTGCCCTCGACTGTGGGCCCACCCTCCTACGCACAATAATAACAAACAATTATAATTTTTTTTTAAAGAAAATCTTGGCTGGGCAATAGCCTCACATGCCTTTAATCCCAGCACTTGAGAGGCAGAGGCAGGTGGATCTCTGTGAGTTTTGAGGCCATCCTGGTCTACAGAGTGAGTTCCAGGACAGCCAGGTCTACACAGTGAAACTCTGTCCTCCACAAGAAAACCAAAAACCAATCAACCAACCAACCAACCAACCAACCAACCAACCAAAAAACTTGGGTAATAAAACTAAAGATGTTAGAAATATAGAAAACCCTTCAACAAACCAGGGCTGAGGATGCTTTGAGTTGGGAACCCACAGCTGTGATTGTGAGAGGCTTCTCTATGAAGCAGCTCTTAGCCAGCGATTGAGTTTGCTAGTGAGCCAAAGGAAGAGGGATGCTTGAATGGCTCTATCAGTCCCCCGTAGCCCAGGTCTTACAGTGTTCAGGAAAACTATTTCCTGAGGGTGGGCGGGGCAACTGACCCTGTAAGTATTTTGGGGTTGATGATGACATAAAAGTACTTACCATGCAAGCCTGGTGACTTGTCTCAATCCCCCGAACCTACAGTGGAAGGAGAACCAATTCTTTCAAATTTCCCTCTAGAGGCATGTGCACACACACTTACAAATCTCCCATCTCTCTCTCTCTCTCTCTCTCTCTCTCTGACACACACACACACACACACACACACATACACTCACACACCATTGTTGTAGTGGTAATGGACTGGAGAGATGGCTCAGTGGTTAAGAGCACTGGCTGCCCTTCCAGAGGTCCAGAGTTCAATTCCTAGCAACCACATGGCAGCTCACAACCATCTATAATGGGATCTGATGACCTCTTCTGATATGCAGGCATACATCAGGGAGAATGAACACTCATACGTAAGACACACAAATAAATCTTTAAAATAATAAATGCTTTGGATTGCTTGGAAGCAGGAGTTCACCCATCCATCCATCCACCCAGTGTCAGACATCAAAGGGCTTACCCTGAGAGGCCTCACCATCAGATGAACTTCTGGTTGGTTTCCAGTGTGGTCCTTCTCTGCTGTAAAATGCCAGACCAGCCGGGCGTGGTGGCGCACGCCTTTAATCCCAGCACTCGGGAGGCAGAGGCAGGCGGATTTCTGAGTTCGAGGCCAGCCTGGTCTACAGAGTGAGTTCCAGGACAGCCAGGGCTATACAGAGAAACCCTGTCTTGAAAAACCAAAAAAAAAAAAAATAAATAATGCCAGACCAGTTGCTATTAGAGTTGATAGGAAGCTCTGAAAGCTCTTACTGCTAATGGGATGGAGAAGAGGGTAACTCACTCCTGGAAGATAGGCCTGGGGCTGCCAAAGGGATTGAAGGAGCACAGAAACCTATAGTTGATGGCAAACCTCTACCACCTTGCCCAGTGCTTGCCTTCTCTAGCTCTTCTCTGCCCTTATCCTGTCCTTGAAGTCTCAAGCCCACATTCCCCCCGCTCCCCAACACACATATGCTTGTCTCTTCCTGCACCTCTTCCACTGCTGGCCCAGTTGGAATACTTGACAATATGGTAAGTAGGTGGACAGTGTTCAGAAAAAGTCGCCTGGGTAATTTCCTGGTCCCAGTCCTCTTCAGCTCCAACCAGAGGGAGGCCTAGAAGGTGAGTGGAGGCTCGGGTGTGGAATTCAGTATGGGATGAAAAAGGGTGGTTGACTGCCAGGGAAGAGGAGAGGGACTGGGTTTTAGAGATGGAACTTCCCCGGACAAGGGACGTGGTACCGTGAGGGGCTAGTAGCAGTGCTCCTTTTGCTGAAATGGACAAAGAGGAGGGATTTACATATGCTTCACTGGGGAGCCAGAGATCTGGCTGGCAGATGTTCCAGACCCTTCTGCTTCTCTTTGTTATCTCTGGCCAGCGCCTTCCTGAGGTGGCAGGCAGCCATCAGAAGATGGGTCAGCCCCTCTTGTATCCTCGTCCTGTTCTGGAACAACTGCTTCCTTTGGGTTAAAACTAGAGGGACAGAGATGACCCTTGAACTTGGACCCTGAGGATCTTGTGACAGCTTTTATTTTATGTTCACATAGCTAACAGCAAAGGGTTGAGTCCTGCCTTCACCTGGCCAGGCAAATAGGGGACCTAGGCTTCCTACTGTCAGCTTGAAAGGCTGTGAAGAATCCCAGAGGTGTCCCTGGGGTAAGATGGTTGTGGTGGGGTGCCTTTCCTCTATAGGAGCAGACTGAGGGGAGAAGGCGCCATCCCCCATCCCCCCTTAGCTCCTAGCCCCCTCCCCTTCTGTTCCTTAACAACAAAGCCAAGGAAGATCTGGGCTGGCCCAGCTTGTGTGTCAGTCAGTCCTCAGAGGGAGACCTTGCTCAGAAAGCTGGCTTTCCCTGAGAGGAGTACAGTTCACTAACTGTCAGGAATTTTTTTCTCCCCCACACCCCTTTTTTTTTTGCCGAGGGTAGGCAGTTGGAAGCCTTGAAGCCCTTCTGGCTGTCTGCCCCATATCCCTTCCTGGCTGTTGGGAAGCAGGGCAGAAGTGAAGATTGCGGGGAAGAGGACAGGGCCTGGCACACCTCCAGGTGCTGGGCAGAGGAATTAGCCCACAGACCCTGGTGGAACTAACTGGCTGAGAGTGAAGCCTGGGGAGTTTCTAATTAGTAGACTGGCTTTAGGTGTGTTAGCCTGTGTTCGTTCAAGGAATTAAACAGAGCCAGGATGTCGAGGAGGGAAGGAAGGGGACCGGGGACTGAAGGCATTGGCAGGTTGTTGGAGCTTGGAAGACAAGAGGAGCTTATTTCATGTGTTCATCCTGGTGGGTTGTAAAGGAGTGGGAGGTGGGAGTGTGTGGCTTCCAGCTGGCGGGGTGCGAGAAAGGTGGTAGCTGTAAGCCAAGGTACCATCTCAATGGGCAGACAACACATCTGTGGCAGCTGGAAGTGCCTTGCTGCAGGCATTTCCTACCTCGCAGCTCAGAGAGAAATGAAGGCTGCATCCTGGGCCAAGTGCCAAGGCTAACCCAGGTTCGTTCTTGTGCTCTTGTGCTCCATTTTACTGGAGTTCCTGCATGCACAAAAGCAGTGCGGTGCATACTGCTTCTTGGAAAAGTTCTTTTTTTCCCCTGTGTGGCGGTAATTGAGGCATAATTTCTCAAAAATGTTCCTTTATGCAACTCCCCAGGAAGTTTCCTTTGGGACTATTGTCTTTTCTTCTGGACAGAGATGCCCAGTCTCCTGGATGACTAACTGAACTTGCTTTCCGAATTGCCCGAGGCCAAGAAGAGACTGAGAATAGCAGTTGCCTTGTGTCCTGGGATCTTTCCTGTAACTGATACCACTGACTGGTTTTATACCAACAGTGGTGGGTACTGTGCCAGGCAGGCTAAAGGATCAAGTGGGCTGGGTTCACTGGGTTTTCTGGTTGGATGGGCCCACCTGGCATATTAACTGGTAACCCCCTTCCTAGGGGTTGATATGTCTTGGTCACCCTTCCTTAAGTGATCTAATGATCAGAAGGCATTCTGAGGAGCTAAGAGCTGTGTAGCCCGGCAACCTGGGTTTGGTTTGGGCCCTGCCTCAGGTAAGGTGACTTTGTGCAGCTGGCCTTCAAACTCCAAGGCTCTTATCGAATGTGATAGTGGGGTAAGAAATCACCAACCTGATGAACAGCAGTATAGAAGTGTAAGCTAAATAAACCCTTTCCTCTCAAAAAAAAAAAAAAAAAAAAAAGAAATCACCAACCTCTTGTGACTGTGTAATAAATAGAGTCATGCTACAATGACTTAGCACAGAAACTCAAATATCCAAACGATGTTATCCACACTCTCAGCAGAGAGCAGGAGGCAGCCACCACTGTCTGTTTAGATGAAGTCTGATTGGTCATCTTAAGGATTCTTTTTTAAAAAATATTTATTTATTTATTAATTATATGTAAGTACACTGTAGCTGTCTTCAGACACTCCAGAAGATGGCATCAGATTTTGTTACGGATGGTTGTGAGCCACCATGTGGTTGCTGGGATTTGAACTCAGGACCTTTGGAAGAGCAGTCGGTGCTCTTAACCGCTGAGCCATCTCTCCAGCCCCATCTTAAGGATTCTGATAGGTGGAGGGGGAAAGCTGGGAGCTGGGTCAGTAGGTAAGAAGCACTTGCTATGTGGGGTCTTGAGTTTGGATCACTAGCACCCACGTGTTAAAATATAAAAATAAAAATGAAGCTTAAAGCAACCACTAGTGCTTATAATGTAAGGGAGGGGACAGAGACAATAGGGTCACCCACTGTGGCTTGTTGGTCAGTGAGCCTAGTTGAAACCCACCAAGCTTCAGGTCCAAAGAAGGAGACAGTCTCCAGGAAATGAGACAGGAGGTCTCGAGCACAAGCAGAGACACCTCCCCCACCCACCCCCACCCCCACACCCCACACCCCACACCTACCTCTCCATACACACAAAGAAAAAAGGGAGATATGTCAAGGGTGCACTTAATTGCATAGTCCCCTTTGCTTGGCAAAGCTTTCAGTAACTCCAGAGCTTCAAGTCTGAGGATTTCCTATGGGCAGTCATGACCATTGAAATCTTCCCTAACGATGTTTCTTTTGATGGCTTGATGGCCTGTTAATATCCCAGAAAAGAGGATTCTCTTTAAAATCTTATTATTTTGGTGTTTGTGTGTGTGTGTGTGTCTGTGTCTGCTGTCTGTTTAGGAAGTTGTCTGTGCCATGGAGCACATGTAGAGTCCAGAGAACCACTTTGTAGAGTTGTTTCTCTCTTACCTTTATGTGGACTCTGGGGATCAAATTTAAGACACCATGGTTTTCAGCAAGTACCTTGACCCACTGAGCCATCTCCGCGGCCTAGACTTGAGAATTTTTGCTTAAGGTCGTACGCACCCTTTGTCTCTGGTTTGGTTTGCTGCTTCTTAAACCAAGAGAGCAGGGTCAAGGACGGCTATGGGATCTGTTGTAGCATTAGGTCAGTCACAAATCAGTGAAGCAAGAGGGATGCACGGTGACCTATTTAAAGACACTTATTTATATTCAGGACACTGGTGTGCTGGTTTGAGAGTGTGGCTGGCAGGCAAGCCTGGACATTCTCGCAGGCTTTACAGTTCATTTGTGTTCCTCTGGGTTCAGTGTGTCAGTGTGGAGTATCTGGGAGTGGTGTTCTGGAGACCGAGGAGCACTGCAGGAGGGCGAGGTGGAGGAGGAGTGTTTGGGAAGGTCAGTGGGTATCGTTCTCTTGGCTGGGGACTGTGGCATCACATCCTCAGAATCAAGTATGGGCAATGGCTTGGCTGTAAGCCCTGGTAGAAGCACACGTCCCTAACCACTCTTGCTGCCGTGGGGCCTGGAGGATGATGGACAGGGGATGGGTGCACAAGAAAACAGTGAATTAGGAAGGTGCACTAGGGCAGCCATGAGGGGTTCTTAGCATTTCTCTACTTTCTAATGTTCAAGCCACAAAGGATTACATGCCGTGCACAAGTTAGCCTTGCCTTGTAAAGACACTACTGTTACCGCTCCCAGAGCACAAGACAAACAGTTCAAAGTAACAAGGTCGGAGGAGAGGTCTGTGAGTCTAACACAGGGGACTCAGCCTTTGAGCAAAGCTCTAGGAAGATTTAGGTTCCCTTTACAGTGGCAGAAACCACGCAGAGAGAGTCAAGTTGGGTGGGAAATAATATTCCTTAAGTCTGGAGGCAGAAGAAAGCATGCGACCTCAGAAAAGCGAACTTTTTAATTTATTTATTGAGGTTATAAATCATTTCTCCCTTTCTTATCATCCATTAAAATCTTTCTACATACCATGACCACCCTTGCTGCTTGCTCTTTCAAATTCATTGCTTTTTTTAAAAAAAAATTGTGAAATACATATATATCATATATATGTATATATGCACACAGATATATGTACATTCTTTTTTTGTTTGTTTGTTTTTGTTTTTGTTTTTTTTTTCGAGATAGGGTTTCTCTGTGTAGCTCTGGCTGTCCTGGAACTCACTCTGTAGACCAGGATGGCCTCGAACTCAGAAATTGGCCTTCTGCCTCCCAAGTGCTGGGATTAAAGGCGTGCGCCACCACGTCCGGCGATATATGTACATTCTTAAATATATAAATATAACCTGCTCAGACTATAATGTTCCTGGTATGGATGTTTTCAGGGCTGACTGTTTGGTTTTGGATCCCCAATTAGTGAATTTTCCCCGGGGGAAGACTGTTTCTTTTGCTCTCGGCATTCCTTGGCTGCCTGTGGGTTTTGGTTCAGGTTTGGAACCTCGTGCGTTTTTCTCCCTTGCATGCCAGCCCATATGTAAAGTTTTACTTAAATTGTATATGTATATTCATGTACCTCCTCCTGTGTGTTACCGGTATTTTGAAGTAGATAGTTAATAGTGTGATCCCTCATGCCTTTTCCACACACCCTTACCCTTATTTTGCCCACCTTTGTCTGCTTTCATCTCTGTCCTTCCCTCATCAGAGACTCCCATTTCCCCCATCTCCCCTTCATATCAGCTGTATCCTGCTGTTCCCTTTCTATTGCTCATCTCCTCCCATAGTGGTCCCTTTTGATGAAGACACTTAATGAAGGTTGCTTCTTTGTGGAAGCCAAGGTTAGTGTCTTTAAGGGGCTCCGTTCTTCGGAGGAGTTGAGGTCACAGACTCAGGGATTTCTGTTTTCATTAGTCATTGATCTCATATGTAGGTCAGTCAGAGGTCAGCTTGTGGGAGTCCTTATATGAGTTACTTTCCTGGTGCTGTGGTAAAACACGACCCAGACAGACCAGAGTCCTCATGCATGACAGGGAAGAGGCAAGCAGGGCAGCTGAGTTGCAAGCTGAGAATTACATTTGGAACTACAAACATGAAGCCGAGAAACTTGGAATGATCGGAGTCTTTACTCTCAAAGTTCCACCTCCAATAACATTTTTCTCTAAGAAAGCCAGACCTCCTAAAAAGCACCACCAACCAGGGAGGAAGCATTCAAAGCCAGAGACCAGAGAAACAGTTGAATTTCCAGGATGTTTTATTATCCAGCAACGTCTTTCATGTCAGAATCAAGTGGCTTTGCACCCTTGGTGGCCACACCACTTCAAAAGCCCTCCTAGAAGAGATGTGTGATTTTTTTTCCCCACTTTTTATTTTTTCCTACCTGCTGTTTATCATTTATTTTTGTTCTTGTGAAATCCCAAGTTAGATAATTGCTTGGATCTCTCCCCTTGCTTGTTTTTGGGGACACAGAACAGCTGTCTTCTTACTACCCCTTGGACATTTCTACCTCGGCATCAGCTGGAATCCGGTACCACCGATGATCTGCGCTGCCCCGTGGTAACCTTGATTTCCTGTTCTCTGGGCTGAGTCGTCTTCTTTTCTTCATTTTTTTTATTCATTCTTTCTAGAGACATTGACTGTCTGCCACTGTTAGCTGGGCCTTTCCCTGACTCACTCCAGTTCTGCAGGTCACAGAGAGATGTTGTGGGTCCCACGTAGAGACCTGTTGATGGGCAAACCATACTGACAACATTGCAGCCCCTGAAAGTGGTCTTGATGCCTGCCGTGCCACTGTGAGTCTGTGACGCTTTAGGGCTCTCCAAGTTTATTTATACTCTGTTTGACGAGATAGATGAGGGGCGGATTGTGGTTGTCTTAGGGTTACACCGTGACCGAAAAGCAACTTGGGAAGCAAAGGGATATACCAAAAAGATGGATCTATGAGTCACGCAGTTCACTGAGGGGAACCAAGGCAGGAACTCAAAATAGGGCAGGAACCTGGAGGCAGGAACTGATGCAGAGGCTATGGAGGGGTGCTGCTTACTGGCTTAGACCTCATGGTTTGCTCAGCCTGCTTTCTTACAGAACCCAGAATCACTAACTAGCCTAGAGGTAATCTCCACTCACAGTGGGCAGGGCCCTCCTACATCAATCACTAATTAAGAAAATGCCTTACAGGCCTACGCATCTTAGGGAGGCATTTTCTCAATTGACTTTCTTAGATAACTCTAACTTGTGTTGGGTCGATATAAAACTAGGCAGCACAAGGTGAAGTATTTTATATATATTTATTTTTGCAGTGCTGGGGATGGATTCAGGACCTTGTATATGCTATGCGAGCCCTCTACCACAGAGCTACATACATCCCTAGCCCAGAGAAATGACTTTTTTTTTTTAAAGAAAAGTCTAGAAATAGTAAGAAACAAAAATACCAATCTACTACCCAGAACTGTGGATGCTTATTATTTTGTCTACTAGCATGTAGTATTTAAATAGTACCTTTTTTAATCTAAAGAGAATTGCACACATGATGAATGGCTAGTTTCAAAGTTTTGTATGTATGCAGATGTGTGTATGATGGATGATCAATATTGTTCAAGTTCTCTAAGGTAAACTGGGAAATCTTGCCCCATTGGTTCACACCTTTAATCCCAGCACTTGGGAGGCAGAGGCAGGTGGATCTCTTGAGTTTGAGACCAGCCTGGCTTACACATTGTGTTTCAGGACAACCAGGGCTACACAGAGAAACCTTGTCTTGAAAAACAAAATAGGATACGGAGAGGAGCGGGAGAGACAGACAGAGACAGACAGACACACATAGGGACAGGGATAGGCACAGAAAAATAGTAAATTAGTTTCCCCTGTCTGTCTTAGTCAGGGTTTCTATTCCTGCACAAACATCATGACCAAGAAGCAAGTTGGGGAGGAAAGGGTTTATTCGGCTTACACTTCCATGCTGCTGTTCATCACCAAAGGAAGTCAGGACTGGAACTCAAGCAGGTCAGGAAGCAGGAGCTGATGCAGAGGCCATGAAGGGATGTTCTTTACTGGCTTGCTTTCCCTGGCTTGCTCAGCCTGCTCTCTTATAGAACCCAAGACTACCAGCCCAGAGATGGTCCCACCCACAAGGGGCCTTTCCCCCTTGATCACTAATTGAGAAAATGCCTTACAGTTGGATCTCATGGAGGCATTTCCTCAACTGAAGCTCCTTTCTCTGTGATAAATCCAGCTGTGTCAAGTTGACACAAAACTAACCAGTATAATTGACCCCTTGTCAACTTGACACACAAACACATCACTAGTAAGCCTCAACCCTTACATTCTTATTCATCCCCAAGATCTAAATAACTTTAAAAGTCCCACAGTCTTTACATATTCTTAAATTTTCAATCTCTTTAAAATATCCATCTCTTTTAAAATTCAAAGTCTTTTTACAATTAAAAGTCTCTTAACTGTGGGCTCCACTAAAACAGTTTCTTCCAGCCGGGCATGGTGGTGCACACCTTTAATCCCAGCACTTGGGAGGCAGAGGCAGGTGGATTTCTGAGTTCGAGGCCAGCCTGGTCTACAAAGTGAGTTCCAGGACAGCCAGGGCTACACAGAGAAACCCTGTCTCGAAAAACCAAAAAAAAAAAAAAACAACAACAAAAAAAAAACCAAAAAAAAAACCCAAAAAACAAAAAACAGTTTCTTCCTTCAAGAGGGAAAATATCAGGGCACAGTCACAATCAAAAGCAAAAATCAATCTCCAACTGTCCAATGTCTGGGATCCAACTCACGATCTTCTGGGCTCCTCCAAGGGCTTGGGTCACTTCTCCAGCCATGCCCTTTGTAGCACAGGCGTCGTCCTTTAGGCTCTAGATGACTGTACTCCACTGCTGCTGCTGCTCTTGGTGGTCATCTCATGGTACTGGCATCTCCAAAACACTGCGTGACCCCTTCAAGTCCTGGGCCTTCAATTGCAACTGAGGCTGCACCTTCACCAATGGCCTTCCATGCCCTCTCACAGTGCCGAGCCTCAGCTGCTCTGCATGACCCCTTCATGCCTTCAAAACCAGTACCACCTGGGTGACCCTTACATATTACCAAGTCCCGCTGCAGCAGGAGTACAACCTTGGCTATCTCTGGAACACAGCCTCTTTGTGCTTTCAGAAAACACTTTCCAGAAGATGTCACCTCAGTGATGCTGGTCTCTTCTTAATCACCGCTAATTTCTTAGCTCCAGCTAATCAGCATCAATAGTCCTAGTAATGCAAAGTTTTTGCTTTAGTAGTTCTGGTATCTTGTTAATCACAGCTGACTCTTCAGCCCCAGCTAACCAGAACTACAGAATTTTAACAATCAAAACAGCAATGGCCCTGAAAAGAGTCTTTAATTTTCCCTCTGAAATTCTCAAGCCAGGCCTCCATCTTCTGCACTGTTCTCAACATTATCTCCCAAGCTCCTACAAAACATCTGACAGAGCTCTTAACAATGAATGGATATTCAAGCCCAAAGTTCCAAAGTCCTTCCACAGTCCTCCCCAAAGCATGGTCAGGTTGTCACAGGAATACCCCACTCTGCTGGTACCAATTTGTCTTAGTCAGGGTTTCTATTCCTGCACAAACATCATGACCAAGAAGCAAGTTGGGGAGGAAAGGGTTTATTCGGCTTACACTTCCATGCTGCTGTTCATCACCAAAGGAAGTCAGGACTGGAACTCAAGCAGGTCAGGAAGCAGGAGCTGATGCAGAGGCCATGAAGGGATGTTCTTTACTGGCTGGCTTCCCCTGGCTTGCTCAGCCTGCTCTCCTATAGAACCAAGACTACCAGCCCAGAGATGGTCCCAGCCACAGGGGCCCTTCCCCCTTGATCACTAATTGAGAAAATGCCTTACAGTTGGATCTCAAGGAGGCATTTCTACAACTGAAGCTCCTTTCTCTGTGATAACTCCAGCTGTGTCAAGTTGACACACAACTAACCAGTACACCTGTCCATATTTAATTTTTAAATCTGTGTTGACAAACAGGCAAATGCTTGCCTTTATGGCCACTGTGTGTTATCTATTATACCACCCTATTTGTTTTGTGTCTTCGTTTGCCAATTGCAGTACCAACTACAGATAGTTGAAAAGAGATTTAAAAATATATATATATATGTGTGTGTGTGTGTTTGTGTGTGTGTATGTGTGTGTAGAATTTGAGGCTTAGATACTTTATTTTGTCCCTGTAGTTCTGGCCCAACTCCTCACTTGGGCCTCTGGCCACTAAGTCACTTTGCCAGCTTCTTGGATGACGTGAATGAGCTGGGGGAGAAATATGTAGGACTCATGGGAAGAAGTGAAAACTGATAGTGCTGTTTGCCATCTTGATATCAGTTTCTCTGACTCTTCAAGGACAACCGAGCTTGCAGAATCCCAGAGGACTTGGGCTGAATCTGAGTATGTTTTTGTTTTCTCAAACTGTCTGCCTCAGCCCTGACCCACGGCAGGTCTTTGCGATTCCAGGAATGAACCTGGTGTTTATAAAGCAGCCCTTTTTGAGTACACACTGGCAGGGAGGCTCCAGAGAGGCTGTGCTCACTTGGGGAGCCTTCGATGAGGCAGCAGTGTAAGGCCATGCTCTAGATATGCCCCTGGGGCCAGGCCAAGGACGAATGTGTGTAAGCATTCATAAGTTTCTCTACAAACCTGAGAGCCAATGGGTATAAAGCCTGAGGCCGGCACTTGGCTGAGTATTTATCTGAGGTTTTCTTGTTCCAATAGAAGAGGTCTCTTTTTCTCTTTACCAAGTGAGTCATTCAGGATAGCCTACAGAAGAACCACAGGAAGATGGAACCCCAGGAGTGCCAGTGATTGAGGAATTTTGTTTAAAATAGGTTCCTTGGTAGCCCAGGCTTGTTGTCTCTGGAGCTCCCAGGGCTTGGCTCCAGGGCTATTCTTAGAGACTTCAGATGGTGCTTTGAGTGTAGCTTCATTTGGAAACGGTGACCTAGTCGAACTCCACAACTTACAGATGAGCAGCGCACTCACGCCAAATCCTGCTCGGCACCCAGCCTTCACTCATGGCCCCAGGGATAGCAAGTTCAGGGTCAGAGCCTTGGTTCTCCTCTGACTTTGAAGCCAGCACTGCTTGCTCATCCATCCACACTAGAACTGAGTCAGGCCTTGGAGTTCAAGGGCCTGTGCTGCAAGAATGGAGGGGATTCCTCAGCCAGGCGATTGCTGCCCTGCTTTGGTACAATGCTGTCCTCCCCAGTTTCCCACTTGACTGTGTTTCCTGAGTTCTTTAATGCTCAGCTGGGCAGTAGGCAGTAGCTACGGGATGGCCCCTGAGGCTGGCGGATCCAGCGATTATGACAAAGCCATTTATTTCCATCTTCAAGCATGATTCTGAGAGCAGGGCTGTCAGTTGTGGAGAAGCTGGTCTGCTGGACGAGGAGAAATTCTTCTAGAATGTGGCAGTGATGGTGGCAGTGTCTGAGAGATGCCAGGCGTTACTTGACTGGGTTCTTTTCTGGGAGCAAAGGTGATACAGAATGAGAGGGTAGCTCATTCTGTATAGCTCATTGCTGGGTATGTTAGCAAAGAATCGATGGACCTGCCGACCCAAAGGGGGTCACTCAGTAACTAAACTGGACTGTGTTCTGGGGCTAACGTATCCCATAACATTACTCCTCTACTCAGTTAAGGACTCAGGCACACCATACACCATTTGGAATTCGGTCTGCAGTGATCAGAACTCAGGCACCCCTGTGAACTAACTGTTGTGGATTTCAGAGCCAGAGGCTACTGCTGCCTTGAACCTATTGGGAAAGGTGGGGTGAATGCAGTGTTACTTCAAAAGACTAAGGTCTTTAGGTTAAATATTAACTAAACAAACAAGTAGGACCCTCTTTCTCTCTTCTGACTCCCTTACTTCCTGTGCATGTGCTAGGGTCTAGCTGCCTACTGTGTAGTAGGTTAGTGTGGTGGCTATGGTCAGCCATCCAAAGGGAATGGCTTCAAATTTTCACTAACACAACTTGTTTTCTATGTGTTTTGAGCATTTGCCCCTATATGCTGGGAACCTCTGTGTGCGTGTGTGCGTGCATGCGCGTGTGCGCACGTCCCATCTTTCTTCCTCCCCTTCCCTTTTTGCTGCATAAAATGTATTTAGGCAAGTTCCATCTTCCCAAAAAACTCCTGTTAAGCAGCAGAGAGCTTTGTTCTTTTGCTACATGTAGGATTTAAATAACCAGCCTAGACATGTAGTTCCATGGTAGAGCATGCAGTTAGTGGGTGCAAGGTCCAGGACTCTATACCCAGAAGCACAAAAGAAAAACAAAACATCATCTACTTTGAGCTTCTACTCAAGGGTCTTTAAAAAATATGCATATGTCTATATGACCAAACCAGCAGGAGCCTCTTTCTCTCTTCTGTCTCTTACCTGCTACAGCATGTGCTAGATAGATACAGCATGTGTTGAGATAGATAGATAATCAAATTTAAGAAAACAGGTCTGGGTGTATGTAGTCCCAGAAATGCAAAGATGAGAAAAAAACAAAAACAGACTCCACACATCTGACTGAGGGGGCTGGAGAGCTGGCCCAGTGGTTAAGAGCACATGTTGCTCTTGCAGAGGACCGAGGTTTGATTCCACATGCCCACACGGTGGCTCAAAACAGTCTGTAACTCCAGTTCCAGGGGATCTGAAATCCTCTTCTGGCCTCTACAGATATCGAATGCACATTCTGTATTGATATACATGCAGGCAAAAAAAAAAAAATCGATGTACTTAAAATAAATTAAAAAAATCTTAAAACTCAAAATGGAGAAATATCACAGCAGGGAATATTGAGGAAGAGTGGTCTAGTTAGTTTTTTCCATGTATTTGGTTATTTTGTTATTAAATATTAGCTACCCTTCCTTTTCCCCTTCACAGCAGACAACCTTACATTACACATTCAAGAAACAGATCGTCCATACATTTTGTATAAAGCTTGGATCTGCTCCGTCCCCATGACAGTTTGATTGAGGATAGTAATAAAACAATATTATGTTTAAAAAGCACTCAGAATTCCCACTGTCTAGGCCTAAGAGGTCATAAGAATGAAAGGGTCCGGTAAGACAATGAACTTAGACATTGTTTACAACCAATAAAAGGACAGGGGAAGACCTGTTGGTCTACTAGGAAGATGGGGCTGACTTGGAGGTAAGGACCAGGGCTAAGTACTCAGAACAAAGACTGGAGGGATTGCTTTTAGGTTCTTGGGGTTGGTTTTTCTAATAGTGCTTTAGACTTAGCCACAGATCATGGACTTCTTAGCATAGCCCCAGGACCCAGACAGAACGTGGCCCTGGAAGAAAGCAGGGCTCTATGGAACATAGAGACTTTGATTCCCTGAATAAGATCCTTAATGCTACAGTCAAGACAGGGCTGCCCGAGAGAGAAAGATATTAAGTCTCAATTAAGTCTCAAAGCCAATGTAAGAATGCAGGAAGTGGACACGTGGCCCTTTTCTGATGTCAGCCTCCAGCTGGGCTCCCTGGCCAGGTTGGTAAGGGTGTGGGGTCAAAGGACAACCTGAGGCCGTGGCCAATTGTGAAGCTCCTCTGATGTCGACTGTGTTTGCTCCGTTAGACCCAGATGGACATGGTCCTCAGGTTTGCCAGTTCTAAAGTAGGGCAAGCCATCCGTTCCCTTTAATCTCTGCTGCCGTTTCCACATGTCTAAGTGATGATGTAATACAGCAGGCCAGGGAAGGGACGACCCTCCATTCAGGGCTCTGATTGCACTGCCTACCTCTCTTCCTTTTGGGAAAGCTTTACCTTATGTATATTAATATAATTGTGAAATCCAGTGCCTCCGTGTTGATCCTTTCCTTAAACTGCTACGCTGGGGAAAACGGCTAATGCTTATCAACCCGTGGGGCGGAGTCTTAAGGTCCCTTAAGGGGCCTTGCAAGTCCCTACTGGTTACCTCCAAGCCTGAAGCCTTTTCTACCTAAATCTTGGGAGGTGATTAAGAAATGTTTCCTGAAGTGACCTCTGTACAGAGCCTGCTTAGCCTCACGTCTAAGTAGTTGCTTAACGGATACTATTCTGGATCTAACTTAGCTCTCTTAGGCAGAAAAGAATGCAGCTTGGTATTTTTGTTCTGAGGGAAAATTCCATCTCTAGCTGAAATTCTCTATTCGGAATGTTTTCCTGTGGATCAACTCTGTAGCTATAAGAAAATGTATGGCGCTGGGGGGGGGGGGTCGGGTGGGGGTGGTGGGGGTGATGCCTGTTCAGGTGAGGAGGGGCCGATATGGAGAAATAGAAGCATCTGTGAGCTCGCTCAGATCATCCCACCCTCACCCCCCATATTTCATTCCAAACACACCATGAACAGCTCTCAGGAACCCTTCTAGTAGGATCCAAAAGCTGGACTGGAGATTTAGTCAGACTTTGGTCTCGAACCCCTGACAGCCCCCCCTTTTTTGTCAGGGATTAGAGTAGTAAGGTGCAAGGCTTCTTTTCAGCCACCCATCCTTTTGCTTCCCCCTGGCCTGCACTTCATTCCTTTCCCGGGTGCCCCTTTAGGATATATTTACTTGGGTCCTGCGATCTGTTCCAGAGAAAGAAATGGATGCCCTGCTGCCTTTAAAAGGAACCTGCAAGTCAGCTGGCTCCGCCTGGGGACTTCCCCGTCTTATTGGCATGTTTGCTGGTAGTGGTGAGATCAATAAAGGGAGAGAATAAAGCCTATCCTTGAATCCAGGTGGTCTCTCTGAGGATAGACGGACAGACTGACCTTCACCTTCAGGAGCTTGGGAACCTTTAGGACAGACAGGAAGCCACGTAGTCTCCCAGGAGAGAACTGCCCAGGTGACCTCAGTCTTCCGGGTAGCCATCAATGATCACAGGACACTGCATGAATCAGGCTTCTCCACGTTTGTGGGCCCGTCCATAAAAAAGCATTGCGAAGTTTGAACATCTGGTTTTACAAATGAAAGTATATCAGTATTAGACTGTTTTTGCCCCTATATGCTGGGAACCTGTGTGTGTTTCTCTGTGTAGCTCTGGCTGCCCTGGAACTCACTCTGTAGACCAGGCTGGCCTCGAACTCAGAAATCCGCCTGCCTCTGCCTCCCGAGTGCTGGGATTAAAGGCGTGCGCCACCACGCCCGGCTTCTCAGAATTAGGTGTTAAGACTTCTTGACTTAAAAGGCTGAATTTGGTTCTTCTGTCCTTAATACGAACAAAACCACTTTCCAGACCCCTATATCCTATGTCTGCTGTGTCTAAGGGACAGGTTAGCCCTGCCTATAGACTCCAGGCCTGCGTACACGTCATCTGAGAGTGCCCAGGCCTTTGCAGATAGGTCTCCAGAGTTGGAAGAGGGTGTTCTGATCAGTCACTGTTGAACTGACCTTGAAGACTAAGTCAAGGGATTCTTCTTCGTCTACTGTCTGTGGTTTAAGTGGGCTTGGAGGACATAGCTCCTCAAGCCAAGTACTCTGGATGCCCTGGGAAGACCCTGTGCCCTGTTCCATGGAGCTGTGGACTAGTGTGGCTATGGGTAGAAGTGAGGTGGAGGGGAGCTAGCCATTGTAGGAGAGCTTTTCTACACCGCGTGGAGCTTAGTCATTTCTGCACTAGGCTGCGGGGCGCTCCTGGTTCTCGGGGTAAGGACTGACCAGACAGTGTCATGATCTTTCGAAGACTGTCTTGAGGTTATGAGGAGCTGTCAGTATTTGAGGTCTCGGGTTTGTTTGCTGAGATTTGGCTCATTTCTGACTTCCCTAAGCTTTTCTTAATTCTCTTGCCCTCCACCTCTGTGTCCTTCTGAGCATGCAAGGGCCGTGTTAGTGGTTGATGGTGGTTCCCAGCTGCACCACCAGCCCCAGAGCATGGTTCTGCAAGGACCGGATACTACAGAGGAAGTCTGCAGCAAATAGGGTGCCTCAGTTCCCATACTCCCATGCAGACCCTGTGGGGAGCCTGATCTATGTCTGGATGGAGCCCTTGGGTTTCCTTTCTTCCCATGTCATACCCCAGAACAGCAAAGGGAGACGAGGGTGTAGGAGGAGTTTGGGGCCTGGTTCCTGGGTCTGACTGAACCCGAGGACAGGACTCCTCTCTCACGTTGATGCAAAGGTGAACTCGTTAGCCTTCCTCGTGGCTGATACCGGGGCTGTTGGAGTGGAGTTTAATTTTGCTTAAGTTACGGTGAAGCCCATGTTACCCAGGAGCCATAGAGAGTTAGCCTTTCTAGAAGAAATAATTTTTCTGGTTTCAAGCAGTTTATAAGTAGCTCAGCATTAATAGTTTTGGGCAGATACTTTTGTCTTTAATGCTGTATACCTGACCCCTTCCCTTTTGTGAAGTCCCAAGGGCATCATCCTCAGTAAAGTTATTTGGGCTTTTCTTCCTTCCTTCCTTCCTTCCTTCCTTCCTTCCTTCCTTCCTTCCTTCCAGAAGATTTATTTATTTATTTATTATATGCAAGTACACTTTAGCTGTCTTCAGACACTCCAGAACAGGGCGCCAGATCTTGTTATGGATGGCTGTGAGCCACCATGTGGTTGCTGGGATTTGAACTCAGGACCTTCAGAAGAGCAGTCAGTGCTCTTAACTGCTGAGCCATCTCTCCAGCCCCTCTTTTTTTTTCTAAAGATTTATTTATTGTATGCTCATGAGTACACTGTAGCTGTCTTCAGACAAACCAGAAGAGGGTATCAGATCTCATTACAGATGGTTGTGAGCCACCATGTGGTTGCTGGGAATTGAACTCAGGATCTCAGGAAGAGCAGGCAGTGAGTGCTCTTAACCGCTGAGCCATCTCTCCAGCCCCAGTTATTTGGGCTTTAAGACTCAGGGGCTTAAACTGTCCTTAGGGGCTGCTGGTGGGTGTGGACTTGTTTGCCATGCCTGATCCACCCCAAGAATTAATATCTTCATTCTCTACCTCCCTACTTCCCTCAAGATGGCATTGCATGTATCCCAGGCTGACCTTGAACTCACATATAGCCTAGGATGACCCTGAACTTCTAAGCTTCTGTCTTCCATTTTGGGATTATAGGCATGTGACAGGACACCCCAGAACACTTGTTTGTTTGTTTGTTTTTAGTGTCCTTTACCTTTCCAACCTTTAATACTCCTGACACTGTTCACATTACTGTTTTTCTCATTTTCCTTTTGAAGTGTGTGTGTGTGTGTGTGTGTGTGTGTATGTGTATGAATGGTGTGTGTGTGTGTTTGTGTATGGGGTACAGACATGTGTGCTTGTGGAGGTAATACACCAGCTTTGTGTGTCAGTCTTTGAGGTCTGAACTCTGGTCATCACTTGCTTAGGCCTGTACCCGACTAGCTGACCTATAAGTTCTGAGGATTCTCCTGCCTCCGACTCCCATCTTGTCACACTGGTGCTGGGATCTTAGCCACACGTTACTGTGTCTAGCTTCATGTGGGGTCCAGGGGTCTGAACTCAGGTTCCTGTGCTCACATGGTGAATACTTTATCACCTGAGACATCATCTCCCTTGTGCCCTGGGCACCAGATGTCTAGAACCCAGGCTTCCTGGAGCACTAGTGTGGTGAACTGGCAAGGGTCTTGCGCGATGGTTCTCCCTGGGTCGGATGTGAAAAATGCCAAGCCTTTTCAATTTGGGGACATGGCGATAGTTCTTTGGTGCTCTTTGATTTTTGCTTGAGAGTTAGCAGATAACTGGGGATGGTTTCTTTCCTTACAGTGACAGCTGACAGTGGCGTGATGTCTCTGTTCCCAGTCATCATCTAACTGCCTGACCTCTCACATAACTCTGCTCAGTTCTGTGAGCTGTTAGGTAGCCCACCATTTACATGCAGGAAAGCTGAGGCTCAGAGAGGTGACGTGCAGGGACCCTCAGCTGATAAAGTGACACAGCAGGGATCGGCTTGAGCACCCAGTGCATGAATGAGCACAGCTTCTCCAAGTGCTGCCGAGCCCAGTGAGAGCAGGTCAGGCCTCAGACACAGGGAAGGGAGAAGGGAAGGGAAGGGAAGAGAGAAGGGAAGGGAAGGGAAAAGGGAAGGGAAGGGAAGGTGTAGGACAAACTTCTACTGATAAGGGTGAGGGAAGAACTGAGTTTGGATCTCCCCATTTCTCTCTGCAGTCACACAGCCTCAGTTCAACTCCTGATCCATCTATCACTTAACAGGGATGTGATCTCGCTCAAGCTTGATGCTAGGACACCTTAGCAACAGCAAGTGCAGCTGTTAACACTGGTACCCAGTTCTGTACCTGGTGTGGAAGAGCTGACTCCTCCCTTAGTTGAACACCATCTGGTTTCTAACAGCTTAGACAAGGCAGTATACCTTACCTTTTGCAGTCACTGCTGGCTCTTTCCAACTTGTGGTATTGCCTAGGAGGGGGACCCGTGGTGCCCTCTATACTATATGGACTCCTCTGTACTGAGGGGTCCATTGGGAACTATGTGCTTTGAATCGTATCTATTAAGAATTATCCCATTTGGGGACAGGGACTGTAAAGTTTTTGAATGAACATTAAAAGCTGGGCAGAGTGATGCAAAATGTGTTGAAAAACCCTCTATGCACTCACCCAGATTTTTTTGGTTTGTTTTTGGGACCAGATTTTGCTGGGTAACCATGGCTGTCCTGGAATCACTCTTTAGACCAGGTTGGTCTCTAACTCACAGAGATCCACCTGCCTCTGCCTCTCAAGTGCTTGGATTAAAGACATGTGCCAGCATCTCCTGGCTTCACGTAGTTTTTTATTAGGACTTTGTGGGCTTGTGTTTCTGGATGACTGGGGTGGGGCTAAGATGCCTTGACTTTTAGAACATGCTGGGACTTGTCCCCCTGGTCTCAGACTGACCACACAATTCCCCATCTGTTACCCTACCCTGGAGAGACATTCGTCAGCCAGGCTGAGACTGGGAACTAGGGGCTGCTTTTAGTGTCTGCATGCACACAGTCGGCTCTATGAGAGTGATTCTCACTGGCAGGTGGCTGCCTGCCTTGCAGTCCCTTGCCAGCTGTGCCCCAGCCCAGGGATCTTGTGGTAGTAGTTTTTAAAACCTCAACTAGTCTGCCATGATAGGACTATAAAGGAAGAACTTAAACTTGGGATTGGTGGTGGGCGAGCGCGATATTTTCTGATGGATCCTGGGATGACCTACTTTCCTGTTGAGGGCCTTGTGTCTGTCTTCATTCTTTGCTGCTCCTAGGTTGCAGCTTGGAGGGTGAGGGAAGAACTGAGTTTGGATCTCCCCATTTCTCTCTGCAGTCACACAGCCTCAGTTCAACTCCTGATCCATCCATCACTTAACAGGGATGTGATCTCGCTCAAGCGACCGGCTTCCGTGAGCTTCAGTTTCCCCGTGTGTGAAAGAGAAGGGGATTTGAGCGTTGGGACCAGACTCTCTATCTCTGTGCTCAGACGCCTCTCGGAAGCCTCAGGGGCGGAATGCATTAGTTTGGGGGATAGTTTCAAGACTTCACCTACCATCAAGGGGGAGGCAGTGCGAGTGGGTGGTGGATGCTTGTCACATCTCAGTCTGAATCAGAAAACAGACTGGGATGTGGAAGCAGGATGGACCATGACCCTTAAAATGAAAGTCCCACCCGCAGTAACTCCCCTTGGCCAGCCGGGCTCCACAGCCTTCCTCAACAGTGCCAGCACCCAGGGAGCAAGAGTTCAAGCACACAAGTGTGTGAGGGGAGCTTTTTACATGCAACCCACGTTACCACCTACAGAGTTAGGAAACACCCAGCTAAGTTGTGGAGGCTGGGCTCCTGGCACCTGGTGGTCACGCGTTAGCTAATAGTCTTCTCCTTAATTACAACAGCCACCCTCCTCAGGGAGGTTAGGGCTCTGGGAAGCTGAATCTGGAGTGTCTTCCTCTCTTTCTCTGCAGACAGTGATGACGACCACTCTGAGGGAGGCCTGGTGGAGAACCACGTGGATGGGACCATGAACATGTTGGGAGGTGGCAGCAGTGCTGGCCGGAAGCCCCTCAAGTCAGGCATGAAGGAGCTGGCTGTGTTCCGGGAGAAGGTCAATGAACAGCACCGGCAGATGGGCAAAGGTGCCAAACACCTCAGTCTGGAGGAGCCCAAGAAGCTGCGCCCGCCTCCCGCCAGGGTCAGTGGTGGGATGGGGTCTGATGGAGGAAGGTCCTGCTACCGACAAACAAAACCTAACAACAGTCATGTGACTTTCTGGAGGGATGGGATGAGCACAGTGGGGTTGGTGGCCACTGATGCTGCCCTACTAGCCACTTGGTGTTGAGGGAGTCTCTTCCCCACGGATCAGGCAGTGTGTGAGGCCTTGCCTAGTACCAGTGTTTTGTGGGCTCCTTTCCCTCACGCTAGGCGCTCCTTTTTTGTCTTCAGACCCCTTGCCAGCAGGAGTTGGACCAGGTCCTGGAGCGGATCTCCACCATGCGCCTTCCGGATGATCGGGGCCCCCTGGAACATCTCTACTCTCTGCACATCCCCAACTGTGACAAGCATGGCCGGTACAACCTTAAGCAGGTGAGTGTGGGCCAGCCTGGGCTAGGGAGGCCCTTCCTCAGCCCCGAGTCTGCTGCATCTGCTTGTATAGTCCCTGGGAGCTAAGAGCTGAACTTGGATGCAGTGGTCTGTAAACTGAAGGTTGGGTGGGTGGTACCTCAGCTCCGTGAGGCTTTCCTCCTTGGCCTCAGGCGGGGCAGGTCTAACGCCACTCTCTCAGCTGGCTTCTTCTCTCTGTGCTCGGTGTCTGTCAGGAAAATGCCCTGGAGAACTGAGAAGAAGGGCAGAAGAACTGCCCTTGCAGCTCAGCTCTTCCAGAGGTTTGGATGTAGCTACAGTAGAAGTAGGTTTCAACCTAAACCAGTATACCTGAGAGTAGTGCTCTAGGCCCACCTTCGGAGGATGTCACTTGAGGTTTGGTGGAATCTGCAGTTTGCATTTCTCCCTTCCCCTTCTTCCCCTTCTTCCCCTTCCCTTTCCTTCCTTTTCCCTTCCCCTTCCCTTTCTTTTCCCTTTCTACCTTGCCCCTCCCTCTTCCCTTCCCCCCTTGCCCCTCCCCTCCCCTCCCTTCTTTTCCTTTCTCTGTATCACTGCCCTGGCTGTCCCAGAACTCATTCCATAGACCAGGCTGGCCTCTACTTTACAGAGCTCCGCCTGCCTCTGCCTCCTAAGTGCTGGGATTAAAGGCATGCATCACCACCATCTGGCTTACAGTTTGCATTTCTAAGCCTCTCCCAAATTGCTAATGGTCCATGAACTGTGTATTTATTGCTAATGATCCATGAATCAATCTTTGGAATCAACAATTTAACCATATGTCAAGTAGGCTCTCTGTTGTCCAGGTATCACAAGAGATAGAAGTTTGGGGATTAAATGCTGAACATATAGTTCTAACCATAGGGTTAAGGACTGAATGTAAACTCTCAGGAGCCTTTGCCCTCCTGCTTCTCTGTATGTATACATCCTTTTATGTGTCCCACTCCTCACTGCCTTCTCTACCTTACAACCTCTTATAGGGGAAGAACCAGGGTGAGAAGAACTCCTATTTCCTGTAAGATGGAGGAGAAGGGATGGGGCAGGGGTGTGGCTGGCAGGAGTGGTTGGGGGAGTGGGGACTGGACTGTCACCTGTCATCTTGTTAGTCAGTAAGCAGGATCTCACCTTAGAGCTGAGAGCACATGGGATGCTTTGGGGTTCTATAGCAAATTAAGATGCTGGGTTTTAATACAGGGGACTTGGGTCTCTTGAGTATGGGGTATTTTTCTGAACTCTCCCAGTGATCCTAATGGCCCGTCAGGGTTGACGTAAGGAATGGATGTGTGGAGCCGGGGGCTGGGGTGGGTACAAACAAGACTGTACTACTCTTTCTTGGATCTTCCTCAACTCCTTTATCTAGCCCCCCTCCCATGCCAGTGTAAAAGCTGTCTGTCTGTCTGTCTGTCTTTCCACCCATGTCTAGTGAACAATGGGCATACTGAACCTCATAAGATACCATGTCCATTTATGTTAGTCACTACTGCAGCATATATGATAAGATCAGGGACCCTGGATGGCAACGCCTGGAGTTCAAATATCACGTTTCTCCTCAGATCTGAACTGTATAACTTGGCTCCTTGGCCAGTGGCTAAATTGATTCTAAGAATGCAGAGCATAGACCATTATCAACACATGAGAGCTTCTTAGAAACGTGACCTGTAAGCTGTGGCAAAGACCTTTAATCCTGGCAGGCAGAGGCAGGCGGACCTCTGTGAGTGTGAGGTCAGCCTGGTCTACAGATGGAGTTCCAGGACAGCCAGGGAACTTAACCAGTTACAAGTCACTTAGCCAGTTCTTGCTTCTGTTTCACAGCTATAGAATGGGGACATTAATGATACTTAATACACAAAGTGGCTGTGTGTATTATGTGTATAAATGTGACTCTCGATGCCAGTGAGTGATTGGAATCTCTTGCTTACACAGCGCCTGGCACACAGTCAGTCTCTTGGGATGTGAGGGTTTTCATCTTAGACCATGGCTGAAGTCTGGGGTCTTCCACAGGAGCTGATTCTTCTTGATCTTTGTCTCCAGCAGCATTGGTAATGGGCACAGCCTCTGGGCCTAGGTTATCATCATCCTTCTACTGCTTGTAGGCCAGGCAGAAGTTTAGGGCCACCTGTCTGCATTTTGACAAGCTGCCAAGTGCTCGCTTATGGTTGGTACAGGCCCCTGTGCGGCAGAACCCTGCACCTGGGAACTGCATGCATCCAGCTCTGGGCTGGATAAAGCTGAGGGAGAAGCTGAGGTGGCTTAGTGGGTGGGACTCTTGATGTTTTGCTCTTTTTACCCTTCAGTGCAAGATGTCTCTGAATGGACAGCGCGGGGAGTGCTGGTGTGTGAACCCCAATACCGGGAAACCCATCCAGGGAGCTCCCACTATCCGGGGAGACCCCGAGTGCCATCTCTTCTACAACGAGCAGCAGGAGACTGGTGGGGCCCATGCCCAAAGTGTGCAGTAAACCCCAGCCAGTCGGTGCCTGGCTTCCCCACCCCGAACACCAGCAGAAATGGAGGGCGTCAGGGTGACGGGTGTGGAGGAGTTCCCAGTTTCGACACATGTATTTATATTTGGAAAGAGACCAACACTGAGCTCAGAAGCCCCCCCTGACCCCCCCCCCAGCGGCTGTTAAGCTGAACCTCCCTTGCTTCTGTTAGAGAGTGGAAGGGTGGTATGGGGGGTACTGGGTACAGGCTTGGGAATGGGGAAAGAAATTTTTATTTTTGAATCCCTGTGTCTCTTTTACTTAAGATTAAAGGAAGGAAAAATAAAGTGTGTGTCTTACTTGAGTCTTTGGGGTGTCCCGGGAAAGAGTCTTTGGGGGGGGTGTCTGCTGAGCTCATGCCCACCTTGTCCCTAACACCTGGAATGGCGGGGAAGTCACTGTTTCCATCTTACATGGGGACAAGAGAAAGGCTTTTGAAACCCAGATGCCGGCCTGCGGTGGAACCCAGGGCTCTGCTGCACTAAGGAAGGTTTCCAACCCCCTGGACTGACTGAGGAAGATGGGTGGTGAGGACAAGAGTGCAGATCTTCTTCTGTGTGTGCAACACCCAACGGACACTGGATGCACAGTCCACAATCCCAGCTTTTGGGAGGCTGAAGCAGTAAGACTGAGAGTCTAGTCTAGCCTGGGCTACACTGCATATAAACACCCATACAAAGCAACATCGGTAGAAAGCTTCAGATGATATTGCAGTGGGAGATGGGAAATGGGGAACATTGAAATTGGGATTCTCTTACCCCCTGAAATAAGGAGTTTTCAGGTATCTTGGGGGTTTCCATTGCTGTGAAGAGATACCTTGACCAAAGCAACTCTTTTTTTTTTTTCTGACATATTTTCTTTTTATTAGGTATTTTCTTTATTTACACTTAATTTTATTTCCTTTCCTCATTTCCCCTCTGAAACTCCCCTATTCCATCCCTCCCCCCTGCCCCCAACTGCTCACTAAGCCACCCACTCCCGATTCCCTGTTCTGGCATTCCCCTACATTGGGACTCTTCACAAGTCCAAGGAAGGGCCTCTCCTCCCATTGATGTCCTCCTACAAGGCCATCCTCTGCTACACATGCGGCTAGAACCATGGGTCCCTCCATGTGTACTCTTTGGTTGGTGGTTTAGTCCCTGGGAGCTCTGGGGGTACTGGTTAGTTCATATTGTTGTTCCTCCTGTGGGGCTGCAAACCCCTTCAGCTCCAACTTGGGTCCTCTCTCTAGCTCCTCCACTGGAGAGCCTATACTCAGTCCAATGGATGTCTGAGAGCATCCACCTCTGTCAGGCACTGGCAGAGCCTCTCAGGAGACAGCTCTATCAGGCTCCTGTCAGCAAGCACATGTTGGCATCCACAATAGTGTCCGGGTTTAGTAACTGTATATGGGATGGATGCCCAGGTGGGACAGTCACAGGATGGCCTTTCCTTCAGTCTCTGCTTCAAACATGAGCACAGCAACTCTTTTAATTGGGATTTAATTAAATGGAAACATTTCATTGGGATTGGCTTACAGTTCAGAGGTTTAGTCTGTTACGGTGGGAAGCATGGTCGTGTGCATGTAGGCAGGCAGACTTGGTGCTAGAGAGTTACTTGTGTCCTACATCTGGATTCAGAGTCAGCAGGAAGAGAGTGAGACATCAGGCCTGGCTTGAGCATCTGAGACCTCAAAGTGAACCCCTAGTGACACCCTTCCTCCAACAAAGTCACACCCACTCCAACAAGGCCACTTGTCCTAAACTAACAGTGCCTAACAGTGCCACTTCCTATGGGTCCATGGAGCCATTTCATTCAAACCACCACCCCAGCCCAGGACAAGGAATTACACTTGAGCCCCCGAGGAAAGGCTGGTGACCTTGCTTCTGGGCTTGTTCAGAAAGGTCACCCCTGGGCTTTCAGAAGCTGCTCCTGGAGTGGCTTGCGTGACTGGCCCCATATCAACAAATCAGCCAGCTTCAAAGGGGTCTCTGTGGATAAAGAGCATGGGCTGAGACTGGGCCATGCTTGTGCACATTTCAGGCAGATCTCTGAGTTCAAGGCCAGCCTAGCCTCCAGAGCAAGTTCTAGGACAGCCAGGGTGATACCTTGGCTCTGTCTCAAAAAAGAAAATAACAGAACTTGGACCAAGAGACTGGGAACTGAGTCAGGGTATGGGGGTGGGGGAACCCTTTTTGAAGCAGTGTGTGGCAGGACTCTAACTCGATGTTTTGTCTGTACCAGAAGCCCCAGTGAAGTCCAGGGACTCTCCTCACCCTTTGGCTGTGGGCCATGGGGAAGGCAAACCATTTTCCTCCCCTGTGCAAGGCTGAGCTCAACTTCAGTCTGCACCTAAGCCCTCTGGCTGTGGAGGGGTCTCTCTCATGGGCTGGCTCAGTCCCTTCAGACTCATCATCTAGCACATGCGGAGGTGGTGAGGGACACCTGGGACTTTGGGCGGGTGCCAGGACATTAGATTCTTAGAGAACACCCCCTGTCAGGAAAAGAGCTACTTCAGGGTGGATGGAACAGATACATGAATTCAACTAAGTCCCATGATAAAACCGTTACCAGTTTCATTTTACAGGCAGGCAAAGGTTTCCAGAAGCCCCCGTTGCTCAGTATCGAGGTTGCGGCTCATCCCTGGACCAAGCATCCCCATTTGGGAGCATTTTCCCCTGGGCTATCGGGGATGGTTTAATCTTCAACGAACAAGGCTGCGGAGGCTGCTGGGAAGCACTGTATCAGAGGGATGCTTCAGGGTCATCCCTGTGCTACTACGGGCCTCAGAGAGCCACCTTTTAGGTTCTTTCTAAACATTTTGTGAAAGTCCCGTGCTGTTGCCACAACCTGCTCTGCCCATTGCTAGTCCCTTGTTCGTTGAAAGAGGGGGCTGGTTGGGTAGGGTTTTAATTGAATGCGTTCCCACATCACTCACTCACTGGAGACCTAGACCTCTGAAGTTTAAGCCTGGCCACTGTTAAACGCTGAGGCCATACTGCCCCCGTGTGGCAGTATGTGTAACTGCAGCCAAACTCATTTTGGCCTTTCAATTAGTTAAAGGGAGGCGCAGGAGCCTATATTAAGTCAAATGGAGGAGCTCTCTCGTAAGGATTCACAAGCTCTCCCATAGATTTCCTGGAAACAGGGACTGAGAATCTTTATGTATACCTCTTGTATGATTTCTAGGGAAGACCGGTGACCTAATTTGTAGGGCCTGGGACATTATGAGGCCTCTTGTTCTTCCTAAGAACTTCAAGGCAGTGATAAGAAAGTTCACCATAGACAGTGCACTAAAGCTCTGAGCTCCAGGTGATGTCATGGGTACGTGTCCACAAGGCTGGCCCTCCTCTGTGCCCTCTGGACTTGCAGACACCCTGCTGTAGCTGTCGCATCTGCTAAGTGTATCTTTGGTACTACGATGTGCTAGCAACACTGGGAAGACCTTGCTTGTCCCTGATTATAAATTGTATGACTTTGCGCATATTTCTAACTTCTATACACCCTTTAAAACCTCAGCTTTAAGTACTGGGATGATGTCTGTTTGAAAGAACAGCTTGGAGGGTAGAAATTCATTTCTGTCACATAGTAAGTGTTGTTTAAATGTACTCATGACTACATCCTAAGTAGGGTGATGCAGTGTTTGCATGTGGAGCTGCAAGAGATGATGGCCTCTGTCCCGTAGTGTCTACATTTCAGTGTTGTAAATGGCCCCCGCAGTCAATGATTGACCGTCTCATGGCACGATGTGACAGAGGCATATCCTCCAGCACTGTAGTGCAATGATGAGCAGCCTTGTGGAAGGCACCTTGGAGCGGTAATGGACAGTTGTGATGAAGAAATAGAAATTAAAGAAAGGGCATGTGGGTGTGTGCGTGCATGCTTGCGTGTGCACGCATCTGTGTATGTTTTCTAAGGGACTGGGTTCAGAAAGAGGAGGCAGCACGTGGAAGGCCTTCAAGCCTGAGCTGCACCCTGAGCCTGGAGGCCTGCACACGGCCGAGGATGGGTGTCATTCGTAGGGCGAAGGCAGCAGAGGGACAGCTGAAGAGGAACGTTGTAGGGAATCTATCGGGAGGGATGTGGTGTGTTGCTGAGGGACTTGAACTTAGGCCAAGGGTGGTTAAGGCTAGATATGTGTTTGGAAATCAACTGTGGCTGAGAGAAAAAGGCATGAGAGGAGAGATGGAGTTGAATCCACCAGGCAGCCCTGAACATGATCCAAACCAGGAAGAAGGAGTATAGTGAGAGTTTTCAGGAAGTAGCTGACTGCTGGGCACATTGGATGGAGAGCTAAGTGGGGGAGTCCGGACTAATACCTAGGGGTCTGGCGCGGACCGTTGGGTGGATGTGATGACGTCATCGGAGACCAGGGAGTTCTGAGACCCAGAGTGTGGCAAAAGGAAGAACTGAATAGGGTACCAGAGCCACGTGGTCTTGGACCAGCTGCCTGCCATCCAATGAGGATGGGAGAGAGAATGGAGCGAGGCTCCGGTCCACTCTGTAAGTGTCCGGGTAGGCTGCATGATCCGAATGTGCTGTGTGGGTTATGGTTCCTGATCAAGAATTGTTTGGAGCAGCCAGGGGGCAGAATGGCCACAGGTTGTGAGGAGTCAGACCGGGCGAGGCTTCAAGGGCCACATAAGGGCCTGCGGAGCCGGGAGGAATATGGAGCAGGTTCCGTTCATGTGGCTTCAGGGAGATAAGCCCCGAGGACAAACAGCTGGGAGGAGAACCCTGGCTCCTACTTCCTTCAGACATTGCATGGGCTATAGTAACCATAGGACAAGCAGCTTCTGACAGAGAAGCCAGCAGACTCTCCCAGGTGTCCTAACATGGCGAGCCACCCATGCACCCTCCGCTTGCCCTGCCAACTTTCACAAGCACCCGTTCCCTCTCTGCAGCACTGCCTGCACCTTCCACACTTCATTTTGACATAAAACATGGTGTTTGGGTCTCTGGCTCTGTGACCTGGAGGACTGAGAAGCCTCAGGGAAGATGTTTGATGGCTCCCAGAGGACCAGTGGACTGTGGGAAACGAGGCCCCACTTACCAGATGACTGCAAGGTCCGGACACTAGCTCTCCTGCGAGCCTCAGTATTGAGTGCGTGTGTGTGTGGGGGGGGGGGGCAGGGGCGGGGGCAGAATGGATGGTCCATCACCGTCATCTCCCCAGCTATGGAAGCCTGCTAGGCCTGTATTGTGTGTGTGGTTAGTGACAGACTTAAGGAGCAGAGATTGAGCATGAACTTGGGCCATGGAGAGCTAGGCGGAGAGCCGGAAGAACCTGAGAAGGAAGGCCACAGGGAAACTGAGGCAAAGGGTGTGGTTGAACCCCAGCAGTCAGGGCCACAGCTTTGCTTTTCCCTGGGCACAAACAGAGGTGGAGGTGCCAGAGAGGGGCCGGAAATAGGCATCACCTGGGCCAGAGGTTTCCACGACTTAAGAACTTGTAAAGGGCCGGGCGTGGTGGCGCACGCCTTTAATCCCAGCACTTGGGAGGCAGAGGCAGGCGGATTTCTGAGTTCGAGGCCAGCCTGGTCTACAGAGTGAGTTCCAGGACAGCCAGGGCTATACAGAGAAACCCTGTCTCGAAAAACCAAAAAAAAAAAAAAAAAAAAGAAAAAAAAAAAAAGAACTTGTAAAGGACTAAGGAACATTCTAGAAATGTCTTCCTTAGCATTCCGTCCAAGAAGAGACTCATGATTTGTCTAAGGGTGGGTTAGACTACTTTGTTCACCAGCAGTGGCAGATATTAAATTGTAGCCATGGTAGAACACATGTGTGCTCTCGGTTCTGTGTGCTTTATGAATAATTTAGTCTCTGGAGTCTACAGAGTCCCTCAGCTCTGTAGGGTTGAACCCATAGTGTGGGGATACAGAGAGCTCAAAGAGGTGGTGGCTTGGAATGGGTGAAGGATCTGTGGGGTTGGGGGATGCTGGTGGCCTTCCTCCGTTCTGGGACCCCCCTGGAGGACACACTCCGGTTTGGATCCTCTCTCCTTCCCCTCCTGTTGGCAGCCTGGGTGCTCACAGAGCCCTCTGCCCCAGGAGGAAGGCGATGCAAGCTAGCTGAATGCACACTTTTATTAAATAAATGCTTTGTCACGACAAAAGACAAAGATCAAGGAGTAACATAAATTATAAGTTGAATAAATAGAATACAGCAATCTTCACTTTGTAATAAAATGTGAGATCTTCCAGGTTTTTCTTTTTTATTTCCTTAAGTACAAAATGCTAAAGAGGAGCCGAGCTCTTCCACATCAGGGTGATTTTTTTCCCATTTTTTTTTTTCACAAACTGGTTTGTTGTTCAATTTTTTTTCAATCTGTTTCACCAGTAAAAAGTATAAGCATTTTTTTTAAAAGTCAAAAACAACAAAATAAGAGAGGACAGAGCTACGGTGTCTGAACGTAACACTACAGAGAGCTACAGTAATATGTGATGTGGTTATTGCTGTTGTAAAAAACAAACAAACAAAAGAAAACAAAACAAAAACCAAAAACAACCGGTAGGCGTCTCGGAATCTGAAGGAGTCTTGTCTGAACTGTGCTATCCGTGTGACAGGCTACTGTGTGACAGTGATGGTGTCGGAGATGGGGGCTGAGGCCGGTGACTAGGGACCAGAGAAGTGGGGGTGAATGGATGCGGGGTGACGAGGGACCCCCTTCCCCTCTGACCCTCTACCTTCCTTTTCCCCATCCAGAAAGACTTGGAGAGGAGGCCAGAGTCTGTGAAGTGGTGAAAGTCTATACTCCATTAAAAAACCAAGAAAGTCTGCTCAAGGAAATGAAAACCTAACAGGGAAGAGAGGCGGGGTAACAAGAGTGCAGGAAACATTGCACTTTAGTGGTTTAAAAATAAAGACAGTACAACCCCTAAGCTCCCTGGGAGAGGCCGACGAGACCTCTTTCCCTTCTACTGTGTTTTAAATCATAGCCTTCTTTCTCTTGAAAGCCAGAGGACTACAGGGTCTCTTCTCCTTGGCTCACTCCTCTCTTAAGCTGTAAAATTTCACCTAGAGTCCTCTAGGGTTCTGAGCAGAAGGACAGCTGCCCTGCCTGGGATGGGCAGGTGGTTTGGAAGTTGCCATAGCAACCCTTGGTAGTGGGAGAAGGATGGTGAGGATGTTACCATGGAGATAAGTCATGGTCGGAAGAGGGTCTTGGAAGGAGAAGAGGAGTGAGCACAGCTGACCTCCTCAGTATCCTGTGGGGCAGATGTTCCCAAGCCTTGTGTGTTTAGGCCTGGCTGTCAGAGAAACGTAGAGTCTTTGTCAGAGGAACGTAGAGTCTTTTATTCTCCAGGTTCCCTGCTTTGTTCTGGCTGGTCAAGACTGGCTGGGGTGGAGAATAGGTCCTGGTTAGGCCTCTTTGTTATCTGGCAGTAGAGGGGGAAGAGAGCTATCTTTCCACTGCTCGAGTGAGGCATTTGTCAAAAAGGGGTGGGAAGAAACCTTCCACGGGATAGTGGAGGTGAGGACAGGCCATACTTAGGCCTACTGCTGTGGATAAACCCAACAGAGAGAGGCCTCTAATGGAGCTAAAGGCTAGCCTGGGCCTCTAATGGAGCTAAAGGCTAGCCTGGGCCAAAAGCTTCTTGCTCAGGGCATGATGGGACCATTGCAAACCTGCCTTCTCTCCCCCTAGCCTGGAGAAGGACATCCCTCTTCTCTTGATGACCCCATGTCCATGGTCTCTGTATCCTGGGTTCAGCCAGATCTCCCATTTGGAAGGTTTAGTTCCATCTGTCTGTTAAAGGCAAGCTTCCTCTAGGAGAAGACTTGCTGTCTTAGACATGCCTCTTCATATGAGCAGTGGGGAGACTCACAAGTTTGGGGGAGGTAGGCTGACCTGGGGAAGGCTAACTGTCTATACAATGACCTCCATCTGTGGCTCACAACGAAGAGCCCACGTAAGGGACAGAGGCTCACTCAAGGTCCAGTAAGTGGTGGGGTGAAGAGAGCACCCCTCACAGGAGATAGCTCCAGGCTCGGGAGGGGGAGCGAGTAGGCAGTTCCTGGCTCAGTCTTTTCTTGGGGGGGCAATGGTACCCCAGTATCCACTTGGCAAATCTCAGTCAGATGACTGCTCAAGATGCAGAGAAATAATGGCAGAAAGGAGAGAGTTAGGTTTAGAATACTGGCCTAAGATACATTGAAGTTTGAGTTGGGGGCTGGGGATGTTATGCGGGGTGATGGGTATACTGACCCTGCAGGTCTGGTAAGTCCTTCTATTGCCATCCCATCAGGCCCTTTGTCTTATGAAGATCAATTTTCTCTTTCCTTCCCAGCCAACTGTCCTGTCCAGGCAACAGGAGGCATCCCTTTCTGTGCCCGCAGCCACCCATGTCCTATGAGTCGACACACGTCAGTTTCTTTGCTCTCCCTTTGTGTTGCTCCATGTTCCGGGTTGGAGGGGGCCTCTATTATGCCATGCCATCAAGAGAGAGCAAAGAGCTGTGTCCCCAGCCAAAAGGGAACTCCTGTACCAATGTCCGAGTCCCCACTCCTGGAAGGCTATCTTCAGTCTTCAAAGACAGTCCTGAGCCTTTTGTTAAACACCCCTTTGTTGAAGAAGCCAGTGGGCAATGAGAGGCTTCTCTTGGATTAAAATCAGGCTGGCAAATGACTATAGCCGTGAAGATCTGGGCCTGAGTTGTCCTGGGCTTTCTACCATCCTCCATCACAGGGAAGGATGTGTGAGTCGGGCAGAGGAGACTCATGAAGCACTCGAAGGATTCTTTGGCCTCAGTCCCTCCTTGGGGTCCTGAAGTTGAACTGAAGTTGTGCTGTCTTTCCAAGGCATCCTCTTCACCCTTCAATACCCAGTCAGGCTAACCAGCCTTGTTTCCAACCGTGCGTCTCAAATCTGGATCCTGCCTCAGTTACCTACCATCTGGGCCCTGTGACTTGAACTGAGCTCGTTTCTACCTCAAGTTCTTCCCCTGCCTCCTTTTTCCTCTCAAATCTCAGAGAGTTGATTAGATGGGAGACACCAAGGAAAATGCTATTGGTATTTTCCTCTTTCTGTCTCTTTCTTGTCCCCCCACCCCACCAGACCTCTGCTCCATCTTCTATGTCTCTCTGTGGAAGTTTCTGCCCCCACCCTCCACTTCCTCCTCCTCTGTCATCTCTCATGTTAGTATCTCTCTGATCTGTCAGCCTGGCATCTGAGGGAGGCTTTCAAAATGCAGTTAAAAAAAATGCAGATGGGAAAAAAAGGTCTGGGCAGGCCAGTGGGTTACAGATGGATCTGGCAGGTTTATGTGGTGTGGTGTGAGACAGTTACTTTTTGCCGGTTGGAAGGCTAAAATGGGGTGACCTGGGCTATGCACTTGATGCACCCTTGGGTGCTGGCAGTTACCTGGCTTGGTGGATTCACTTCAACACACGTTTGGAATCATGAGAAGATCCAAATCGGTGCCCCACAAAAGAGCCACACTTGTAGCTTACAAGAAAGGCTGCCTGGACGCAGGCCAAGCTGGCGTTCTGGGTTGTATTTGTGAAATATGGATTTTCCCAGAATGAGGAAGATCTTCAGTGCCCTAAAAAACTACTTTAAAGAGGTAATGCAAAACTTCGAAAGAAAGGGAAAGGGGAAAAAAGGTAAAGAAAATAGATTTATATGCCTATAAAGTCTACATGGAGTCTTGTGGGTGAGTACAAGCCCCTTGGTTTTCTCCACCTCTCATCCTCCTCCACAGAGGCTGCTGGGCCAGCTTTGAGTCTAGTGAAATCAAGGGCTGAAGCCACGTGCTTCTGAATTGCTTGTCACCCTAGAGAATCAAGTCTTTCCAGTGTTGGGGGGTGTGTACTGACTTCTTAAAAAAATCTTCAACAAGAGTAAAATTTGCACACATTCTGAGTTCACTCATCTGCTCGGGGGCGGGGGGACCTATCTTCAATCACTCACTTTTTGTTTGTTTTCAGAGGGATGGAATGCATTTTAGTCTTTGTAAATTTGGGGATGAAATCACCCTGCCCTTGGGTAAGAGGAGAGGAGGGTGAGGGGTCTAGCCATCCACACTGCTGGCTGTAGGAGGCGACAGACCCAAGAGGCACTGACACACCTTGTTTCTTTTCTCCCCTTGACCAATCTAAACTGGGTGTCACTGAATGCCACACTTTTGAGTGCCCCAACCTTTTTCTGACCCCAGGCTAGAGCTGAAAGCAAAAGGACAGATTCAGCCTTGGTTGTAGAGCCCTTTCTGCCTTGCTGTTTCTCTTTTCTCTCTCTAACCCTATCTGTCCTTCCCTCTTTTCCTCTATTCCAACGCGTTCTTTCCATCTCTCACTCCCTCTTGCTTCTTCTCTCCTTCCTTTCTCTGTCCGTTCAACTGGCTTCAAAAAGGAATACATTTCCGGGGTCACGGTGGGGAGTGTCTCCTTAGCCCTTGCTAGAGATTCCGAGGTCCTCAGTTTCCTCAAATATATATGTATATATATTTCCCCTAAATGAGATGAAATGAGTGACGTCCTGGGGTGGAGGGAGGCGCTGGCTGGAGTTGGGGCTGGGGGGGTAGGAAAGGGGGAGGGAGGGAGGGGACGCATCACTCAACGTTACTGCTGTCGAAGGCGTGGCACTGAAAGTCCCCGTCCACGTACTCCATGCCCGGCAGCTTCATTCCGTACTTGTCCACACACCAGCAGATGCCACGTTTGCGGCCACGGGAGGGCTTACACTGGGAGAGAGACAAGCGGCGGTGAGATACCCGAGTACCCCGAGGCTCTCTTCGTATCTGACCTTTCCCACTGCACTTGAGGGTTAAAAGGATTACTACGCCTTTAGCTAACTCTTGGGGTTTTGCTGATTCTATCTCATGGGAGGACCCAAAGAAAATAGTTCAGGCATCCTGCCCTGGGATAGGTCCTGCAATCTCCCTTTCATTATTTACTTTGGGTTACCCATCTCACGTTCTCCAGGGATTCTCAAGAGAGGAGCACGGTCATCAAAGTATGAAACACTATTCTGTGGCTCTATCATGGGCCAGGCGAAGTTTATCATGGGTCATTGTGGCAGGAGCCGATCGCAGTGCTTTGTCAACATAAGGACGCATTTCTCCCCATCAGAGTGAAGTAGATTGCTAGTCCCAATTTTACATGAGAAACTAAAGACCCAGGGGCTTTAAATAGCTGGGCCAAGGGTTACACAGCTAGAAATGGCAGGGTCAAGATACACGCCAAGGGGCCCTAGCTTGTAACTGTTAACTTAGATTAGGGATCCCAATTAGAAATGCAAAGCGCTTGGAGTCCTCTAGAACTGCCAATCGGAAACCTCAGAGGTGAAGCCTGGCACAAGGGCACATACCTGCTTTCTCTTGTAGAATCCTTTGCGGTCACAGTTGGGCAGGTACACAGCACGGGGCACCATGCGTGGGCTGGCTTTGAACTCCTGGAGGGAAGCTTCCATGTGTCTGCGGCAGGGGCCCTGTGAACACAGGAGGGATGAGAGGCATGACCCAGGTGAAAACCACTCGGCGGTGCCCTCTGATGGCTCATGTGTGGCATCCAAAGGGACCCGGGAGAAAAATCTACCACCTTTATCTGAAGCTACTTAGGATCTTTCTTCTCACTCACCTGTCTGCTACCTTGGTTGTATAGTAAGCCGGCACGTGGCTAGGCAGCAAGCCCTGGGTCACTTGCTCTCAGCTTTCCTACCCTTCCAAGCACTGAAGATATACAGCTTACATTCTCTAAATGTGCTAGGATAGTGTTCAGCCTCTTCCTGGAACTGGCCATAGCTCTAGGTGTCACATTCCTGGTGCACGCTTGCAGTTACAATAGGACATTCTTTGAAGGAGAACTACCTCTGTTTCCACTAACTTGGATCAGCCCTCAGTCCAGATAAATAAATTCAAGGTCTCAAAAGCATCCTTCCAAATTCCCAGCTGAGCCACTGTAAGCAATAGGTCCGTTGATAGGTCTAGCCTGTGCATCCTCTATGACCACAGATGCTAAAGTAAGACACATGGGAAATCAGATTGGGATGGTGGCCAGGGTATGGGGAAGAGAAGCCCCTGAGACTCACTTGTTCGGATTCCTGTCTCATCTCAGGTGCAGGGATGACTCTGGGGTGGGCAGTGTTCTCTGCACCCCCCACAAACTTGGACTGGGTCAGCTTCTTTCTGCGGTCCTTCTTCACAGCCTCAGCCTTCAGCTCGGAAATGCGAGTGTGCTTGGGCCGGAAGACCTTGGGGGAGTAGGTCTCTTCAGCCATCTCCGAGGTGGTGGGTTCCTCGTGTTCCCGAGAGTCTCTCTCTGTGGGGAGAAGGAGGCTGAGAATCAGCTTCTGGGGCCAGAGGGCAGTGTCTAGAGATGGGAACTGGGAGGATTGGGGTCAGAGGAGTCATGGAGGCTCAGAGAGATCCAATGATGAGGTCTAAGAAAGCAAGAGGGGGCGGGGAAAAGACATCATGGTGGGGGGTGTATTCTTGACCACACCTCACTAGTACACATGGGCAGGCTAGAGAAGGAGGCAGCACAAGGCTCAGAGCAGGTGAAGGTTATTAAAACAGTTTGCTCAGGAGAGATGAAGTGGCTGGAGACAGAAGGTTAAGCAGTCAGGGCTTGGAGAGCTGGGCCAAGGGAAGAAAACAGGGCACAGTCCAGACATAGGCAAGAACAGCCAAGTGTGTCCGTCCTCTTAAAGAGGTCTTTGTACTTTCAGAACAGCTGGGCTGAGGGGTGAGAGATGTTTGGACCTGGGTGTCCAGGGACAGGAGCAGTAGATGGGGCAGGGGGACTGTGGTGAGGGCTGGGAGATGGGAGAGGCAGAAATGTGGGCCCTGGAGAGGAACAAATGGAAGCAGATGGAAGACAGAGGCCTCATCCTCTTACACTGGCTCCCAACTGGCCTTGTGCTGTGCTCTGGACCCTTGGAGGCTGGGCATTCCTCAGCTCTGTCTGAGAGGGGCTGACAGCTGGCTGGGGCCAGACTAGTTATATATAGGAGCAACTTGGTGACAGTCTATACTTAGCTGACTTATGACCTTTAGAAAAAAGAAGTAGGACTTTGTCCATGTGTCTCTTACTCTCTTAATGCCACCTGCCTAGCCTATCTCAGCACACATTTCCAGTAAGTTCTTTTCTCATCGGTGCCCCCAGTCTCCTCTCAGCCCCCGACCTTGCAACCTTCATGAGTGGGGAGACCTTAGATGGCTGTCTCCATGTGGTGTGCTTCAGATGGCCCACAACAAGAGCAAATGCAGGGTCAGAAAGGGGTGGAGGACTAGACTCCATCACCTTTCCTAATTAAATACTCAAAAAGGAGGGGGAGGGCTTTGTGATATCTCAAATTAATTAAGCAGGGTGAAGGAAAACCCACCACTCCTCAGATACCTAGATATGATGGTAGCTGCAAGAAAGGAAGGGGAGGGATGGGAGTACCTGTCAGTGTTGGGGCGGGCTCTCCCTGAGTCAGACTCTCTGTGGGGATATCAGCCCTCCCCCTGCACACCCCACCCGACCCCCCAGTGCCTGACTCTAAGGTATTAGAACCTGCCGGGATGCCAAATCCCAGGCTGCCTGTCCAAAGTGGAATCTCTCTAGGGATTAATAGACCGTATCTTGGGGGTGAATCCAGTTTTTTGGGTTGTGGACTTGGAGGATAGGATGCAGGAGGAGGCATGTCTAGTTTGGGGGTTCTGTGCAGATAGAACAGTAGAGTCTGATGTTTTTCCTTAAGGAACTTTTGCAAACTTCGGGACTCACTAAGCAAAGTCTAGGCTCCTGGGAGTGTCTCCTCTCCCCTAATTTTCAGTCGACTTGCTTGTGAAGAACAGGCTTAAAATTTTCATTTGCCTCCCAGTTCTTGGTGTTGCTTCCTGAAGGACACACCAGGACCTAGGCTTTTAGAAACAAGCAGGGGTATACCTCTAGGTGGCCAGTAGGTGGCGCAGGAGACCAAAGGTGCTCAATTTGTGCACATTTCTAGGGAAGATGAAGGTTAAAAGCTGGCACTTGGTTGTCTCCCCCTCCTACTAGTTTGGGAATCCCATCAATCCTTTCCCCCTCTTTGTGTGCTTGCAGCATGCATTAAGAAGGTCGGGAGGGGGACAAAGGAGCACTGTGCAGGAGTGGAGGACTGTGCGAGCAAGTCTTAGTTGTGCGTGGTAGAATGTTGCTTCTTGATCGTGACTAGAAAGAGAAGAGAAACACATCCCAACACCCTCCTCCTCTAGACGCTGCTGGGAAGGTTTCTGCAGAGGTGAGAAACGTGGGGTGCTTTTTGGTTAAGGTTTTTCATTGCAGCAATAAAGACCCTAAGACAGGGGTGCTATATTCTGGTATTTCCTCTAATGTATGTTCTGCTACGGCTCCAGCTTTGTAATGTGCCTACTCTGTCACAGGAATGTTGATCTATTCATCCCCCCACCCCTTCCCGTGACTTAGGACCATGGGGTACATCAGCGTCTCCCTGGGAAAAGGCACAGCTTTATGGTTGCTGAGACACCCCAGGAAGGGTAGCATTGCACACAGCACTGCGGCACCATGCACACACCTTACCCAAGCTCAACCTCTCTAAGCACACAGTCTGGCTGCCGATGCTTTCTGTAGACTCTTTACCAACATATGAAGACGTGTTCTTAGGATGCCTTCCCATCCAACCTTGCTTCCTAGCCCTTCTAATAGATGAATCCAATGGCACCTGTTGCTACTGGAACTATTACTTTCCACCCTGGGCTTCTTGTCATTCTGGCACCATGAATAGCCTGATCCTGGGGGCTGCTATTGGATGCTGGCTTGACTTGACCTCACAAACAGAAGTCTGGGGGAGCCTTATCTGTGATGACTTCTCTTCCATCAGAAAACCAGCTAAGCTTGGAGTTCATGGCCCAATAGGCCACTTACCATCTGCAAAGTGAAGTTCAGTCGAGAAGTATGGGGCAACTTATAGCTTAATGGATGCTGTGGGGGGGGGGGGGAGGCCATCTCAGTCATGCCCCTTCCTCAGAGCATGATTACTTTGCTACCGGAAGGTGAAGAAACAAGCAGTCTATGAAGAAGGTGGCCCTAGTGTGTGAGGTTTCTGTTTGGCTGAGGCTGTGCCATCCAGAAGCCAACGTGGCATTTAAATGAACAAATACATAATAATAATAATAATAATAATAATAATACATCCAGAGGTCCTCATTTCCAGTTCTTCCTAGCCACATGTTGGCTGCTACTGGGCTGGACAGTGCAGATATAGAACACTTTCATCATCACTGTAAGTTCCACTAGATAGCACTGGCCCAAGACACCCATCAGGACAAAAATAGCCAGCTAGATGCTCTGCCCATTCCGTGTCCTGTCTTGTTTCCCAGCCAACAGGCAGCCTCCTGCTCTTTGCTGCAGTGCTAGGCTTGGGGGAGAATCAGAATCTGGCTGCTCATTGTCCCCCCCCCCACCTCCAATCCACCCAAACGTAAGCTGTGTTTCAGACTCTCCAAGTCTCACTGCTTTCCAGCTGCAGATGGATGCTATTTAGCTCAGCGGTCCTGTGTGGGAGCATTTGCATATAGAGAGAAAGAGGAGGGGCTCTGGGTAGAGGCTGTGGAGTGTCCCCTGGCCTTCCTGCTGGCTCACAGCAGCATCTGCCTGGCCCCAGGCTCACTCCTGAAGATCCCATTTTCTTTTTCACTGTGGTCAGCAATAGAGGTCGTGTCCAGGGGTTTTAGCAACCAGGATGATGAGCTGACTTTTCAAGAGAAAACAAATGTCGACAGCTGTATCCTAAGGTGGGGGGAGGGTCAGAGGGCTCACTTAATTTCATGAAGTCTAAATTTAAATTTTGAAACAAGAGAATTTGCTCACTGGGAACGTTTTAAGTATGTCTGGCAGAACATACCATAAACTTTATGACATATACGTATACAGTGTCTAATTGAGATTTTTCTCTGAAGGTAGAAAGATGCCATGGATTTAAAAGACAGCGAATGAAAGAAAGTTGATGATTTCATTGTCATTCTTTGGGTACATGTGGAGATGATAATATTTTCTGGTACGCTCTGTTAAAATACGCCAGTAAAATAAATTTCTTCTGCTTCTTCTTAACCTTTAAAAATTTTGGCTGCTAGAAAAAAAAAGTATGAAAATTGTGGTTCCTGGAAAATGAAATGTTATGTATGTGGCTTGTATTATATTCTGGTTGGATGTGCTAGTCTAAAGACTCCTGAAGGAGACATGCCTTTAGTGGGGAGCAGAGAGATGTTCCCCACGGAAGCCCTGATGGACAGAGAGTTTAGAGAGCAAATAACTAGATCCTATATAAATTCACAGATTGGGAGAGGTATCGTATGCGGCCCTGTTCTGAGTACAGTTTCATTGAAGGCCTTTAGACTCGGCAGGGAAAGGCCATTGATCTGACAGTTTAGGTCTCGGGCTAAAGTCTAAGATAAACTATTTGGTTGAGCCTAAAGGCTCAGCTGGTAGACCCTACTGGGAAGACAGGCTTGTGTTATCTGCTTCCTTCCCCAGCAACCCCAAAGGAAAGAGCTTCCTCAGCCTCTGGGGCAAGTTAGCATGAGTCTTGGCATAGCCTCTGAGTAACCTGAAACCCTAACTATAACCTCTCAGCCAAAGGCAGGCCTGCTGAAAACCCGAGGCATACCCCAGTATGTTCACAAGGCGGTGGTTCCTGAGGTTTTCTTTATCATCTTTCCTGACGGACGGTCTCTCCTTTCTTTCTGATGTAGAAACCCTGTAGTCACTTCTGTCAGTCCACTCTACCTCAGGTCTCATTATGCAGTTTGCCAGCCCCAGGGGAGACCTGTGCCATAGAGTCAGGCTACCACAGGCAGTAGACCATGGACTGAAGTACTATGTTCTCCAGAGAGGCAGGAAGCATGGACAACCACAGGGCTGCAAAGACCTGCCTGCCACATTAGGAGAACTCCTTGTGTTCAGGAAATGAGGTTTGGCCCATAGACACGGAGGCTGTGCTGAATGCCGTCTCTTCAAACCCTCCTTCCTCTCTTTCTCTGGCCAAACCACTGGCCTGAGCCAGCTGTCTGGGAGACTGTGCAGAAAAGGGGATGGAAGAAGCCATTCCTCCAAGAGGGTATTGGAGTTCCCACTTTTAGGTCACTTTGCTACTTCTCTGGCCCACAGAATAGAGCACCCCTAAGTGGAGGGTTTTCCTCTTTGCTTTCAGAACACCTACCACTGGAGGGTAGCATTTGGCAATGTTGGCCAAGGTTGCAAGGTTAGATCAGGTCTAGGCAAGAGCCCTAGTGACTAGTGAAGGAGCCAGAAATAGCAGAAATAGCAGGGCAGAGTGCCTCAGCCCCCTAGGGAGAAGCCAAGTTCAAGTCCTGACAACCACAGATCTTGTCTTGGGCAAGTGGCTTCCTGTTTTAGGTCTCAACGTCTTTATCTGTAAAGTGGGGCCCTTGACCATGAGGGTAGCCCTGGGTTTCCTTCCAGCTTTAAGGTTCTTTGGACACTATCCAGACAATTCCTGGAGAGTTGCTAGGACACAGCTCAGACATGCGGCCAGGCAGAAAAGGTCACTTCTCCATACAAACAAATGTCTAGTTACTCATCTGGATTTATGTTTTATAAGAAATGGGAAGCAGACATATGCATCAGATTCCTCGGTTATTTGCCTGTTTCTGCAGACATGTGACTAATCTTATTGCCTTGAATAGTCTACCCAGCTAGGAATGTAATAGTAGCCTTTGAGAATTGCTAGTTTTCACCTAATTGGCAAAAGTGCAAACTTACAACTGAACAAAACCCCTCCCACTTGCCCCGCTGTGGCTCCTGGTAACCATCCCCTCGCTTCTTGGCTCCTAAGGGATGTCCCTTGTTCATACTTGATTATGCACAGAGTCCCTCCACCTTCTGAACGTGGTGGCTCTGGAGGATATAATCCCTTCTTTCAATTTTCTCCACATTAAATACTTTAAGGTTTCATAGGCATGGGCTGCTTGGGTGCAAAGTAAAACTTTGTTTTTGGTAAATCTTCCCGTCCCTCTTGCTCCTCCTCCCTGAATTAAGAAAGCGGGACCCGGTCAGCAGGGAATCTTGCTTCCTTGTCCTCCGTGTCCTCGGTTCTAACCAGCTCCGTGACCTCTGGCTGGGGGATCAGCCTGGCTCTGCCCGTGCAGCTGCAGGTGGCTGCTTGCTTAAAGCGAGAGGGCAAAGGCGGAACTGCTCAGATTTAAAACTCCGCCCTCAGTTGGGGCGTGGACATGAGGGAGGGGTTAGGGGAGCGGAGGAGAGGCTACCGAAGTCCGTGGGGGCGTGGGGGAAAGGGACTTGGAAAGAAAAGCAGCTTCATTGGGCCAGCTGTGCAGTCTCCTCTAAGCCTTGCTGACACAGCAGAAAGATGGGGGCAAAGGCAAGAAACGTCTCGTTAAAGCGCCATCCCTCTCGCCCAACTCCCGTTTTGGTTGGCTTCAGCATAGCCCTCGCTCACAGACTTGCTTCAGAGGAGGGCGTGCGGTGGGAAAGTCATCTGGCTCCTTCAATTTTTCATAGTCTTGTTCAATCCAGACATGAATTTGGCCAACAAGTCTTAGTCTGGGTTGCCTTCAGCGTGGCGTTTGGACTAGGCTTGGAGCTGAAGCCAGGTCGATGGAGCCCAAAGCCGCCCAAGAAGCAAAGGCCGAATTCATTTTCACTTTCATAATGTCCCCCAGCCCCTTGGTTTCCCAGAAGCACATTTTTTTTTTTTATGTTGCTCTTTGCCTTGTTTCTCAATGACAGGATTGACATTCACAGCCCTCTGCGCCCCACATCTCAGATTTTGCGTTTCTGCTAGCCCAGGAGACACTCCCCAGATTCTCTTGTATGCTAGGCTCCCACCGCTGAAAGCACATTTTCTAGAGAATGCCCTCAACACATTTTAGGTCTTCCTTGATCTATCGAGCCTCACCTTTCTTGGTCCTAGAAACCCCTGTGTCCCTAGTCCCCTTAGCCTCACACACACACTGCCTTCTGTATCTATCGCTGGCTCCTGAACTGGCCAAAAGAATATGCAGGACTATGCGCGCTCCAAGCCCTGGACGACATCTAGGCGACTCCCTCTCCAGTTGCCACGCAACGCAACCAGCAAAACCCGGGTCTCCGCCTGCCTGCGTACACCTCCCTCTCCGGAAGCTTTGGCTGCCAGCCACCTCTCCTTTGCTCCTCACTTCTCAATCTAGAAACTCACTGTACTGGGGTGTTACATAATACAATAATATGAATATATAATATATATTTTTGGTTGCATACCAAATATAAATACAGCATATGTATATTATAGCTTCCAACTGCGGGAGAAGAGGATTGTCCAAGCTCACACTACTCAGATTTCAATGGTGGGGGAGGGGGCCTAGGGAGCAAGAATTTCTCCTAAAGGACCCAGAAGACAACCACCTCTCTTCATTATCCATTTTCCTTTCTTTAAGAATGACGTCATCTTTAGCTTTTTTTTTGGGGGGGGGGAGGGCATCCAACTAATGGCTCGAAGGATCTTCTCCGAGAGCCGGCTCCCATTCGGGAGGAAGGTATTAACCTTTGCCACTGTGGTCCGCAGCCAGGGCGCTATTGTAGGCTGCTAGGCACCTGCCTGAGGCGGGCTGGGGTTGGAGTGAGGGCGAGGAGAGGGGGGTTGCTTCTGGTTGCTTCGGCCGCAGAGAATTCTAAAGCGATCTGGCGTGGGACAAAAATATGGTTCGTACGTGTGTGCAGGTATGCGTGCACGCGCGCGTGTGCACTGGGTCCACTTGAGAAGTAGGATGCTGCCTCTTTGCTGGTCCAGCATCTGCGTGCGTGAGTGCGTACAGAGAGCACTCCTTTTATCCCTAGCCACTCCCTATCTACCGCTTGGCGGGGCAAATAAAAGTGGGGCCAGGATACTGCGGAGTCATAACTTGCGCAATTCGGCTGTGATGGGATTGCTAGCCATCCCTTTTGTCTCCAAGCCAGGTGATGGATTCCTACGGCTTCAGCAGGCAAAAATGTAATAGAAATAACCTCAAAAAACGGTCTCTGGGGGCTTCCGCGGTTTGTACGCCCCCATCCCCCTCATTATGCAACTTCTCATGATAGCTCAAACTTGCAGTTTCCGGGGAGAGAGGCTGAGCTCACGCAATCTACTGATGGGCACTCACGTACCCTCCTACGTGGTGGAATCCGTAGGCCTTTAGCTTGCGTTCAGAAAAATTACAAACCTCCTCACGTTGGAGTAATGGAGGACAGGTGGTGAGAAGGGCTTTATCTTTGTAAGGAACCGCACCAAATAAACATTTAGCTAAGTCTTAACATCTCTCCTAGCTCAGATTTTGTGCATCGTTGGTTAAGCTTAAATATTTATAATATATAAATATAAAAATAATTTGATAAAAATATATAATCAGGTAACTCCCCCAAGAAACCTAGCTCGAGGCAAACTGTTCTGATTGAACAAGAAGCTCTGTCAATCATTTAAACCACAGACTCCAGGCGCGGAGAATTTGGAGGCGGGGCAAGAGGGGCGGGGCAAACGGAGGGGTGGCTCCCAAAGCGTGGTCTTCCTGTCTCCGCCCTTGAGTTTTGCATTCGGTGTTTCCAGGGCCCCTCACGCACACTCACTTTTAGTCTGGTTTAAGTGATGGGTGGAGGGTGGGGTTGCTGGGGGTGGGGGTGGAGTGGGGAGAGAGGGAAGGGAGATGGAGAGAGCCAGCATCCAGTGGGAACTTGAGGATGTCTTCACCCCACATCCCTCTTCACCTCTCAAACCTGTGTCCATCTTTTATCTTAACTAAAATCTGAATTCAGGAGGGGGGAAAAAACCATTAGATTCAGGGACGAACATTCAGCACAGAAAAACAAACTCTTTCAGCTCATACCCCACGCCCTACCCCAGCCCTCCCGAAGTATTCCTTCTCTTCCTGGGAGGAAAAAAGAGGGACGTTTTACAGTCTAATGTGTTTCATCGATCATAATCAATCATATCAGTTCAAAAGCAGCAAGTGTACGTGTGGGTGAGCTCTCAATACCTCCACCCAAAAGACATTAGTTGTCGGGGGGGGGGGGGTAGGTATGCGCGTACGCGCGTGCGTGCGCGCGCTCCTGAGCAAATAGGAATAGAGGGAGAGATAAATTTGGAGGCACTGAGATGGGGGCGGGAGGGGGGTGAGGCTTGGAGGGATCAAGGTAGAATTAGCTTTAAAGATGGAACGCATCTTCAGATTCCAATTAAAATGACCTTTTAACAGAAAAGATTTTTTAAAGTTTAGGGAGAAAAGTACGGGGGTGGGGTGGAGAAGGGAATTGATAATTTAACCTGTTCTTTTTCAGAGTGGATTCTCTTGGGATTTGGACTTTGAGACTCAGAAGGAGCTCAGAGTCAGAACTGCCACGAGTTAGGAGTGGGGGAGGGTCGGGTTGGGGTGGAGATGAAGTGTAAACTGGTAGAGACCGGGTTAGACAGCCGCCTAGGATAGCTTGCTCTGCCAGGGATTCAAGTCTGAGGTGCAAGGACCCACCCCATCTACTCTCAGGAGCTACTAGGGTCTAAGCCACTTGCTGCGCGCGCAAAGCGCGCGGGTTCCCAATAGGTCCCGGGTCCCCACCCATCCAAGGTGTCTCCCTCCCCAGCTCCTGTGCGGTGCAACTGGAACCCCAGTAGCGCTCACCTATCTTGGTTTGCTCGCCGTAGCTCTTTTCGTTGAGGCAAACCCCGCGGCCGTGCAGCAGGGCGTGCAGCGGTTTCTCCTCATCCTGCCGGGGGAGGCAGCGCAAACCCTGGGCGCAGCGCTCCGTGTAGACGCCACAGGACTGTCCCTCCGCCAGGGCGCAAGTCATGCAGCAGCCACAGCCGGGCTCTTTGACCAGCTCACAGCCCAGAGGGCTGGGGGGACACATGGACAGAGCTTTCTCGTCGCAGGGTTCACAGTGCACGAAAGAACCTAGGCCTTGAGCCGGTACGGCATAGGCGGCCAGCAGCAGGAGAACCACGCTGATCACCATTTTCTCGGAGTCTGGCTTTACCTCGGGGCGGGGCAGGAGAGCGAGAGTGTGTGGAGAAAGAGGGAGCCTGGAGATTTTTTTTTTTTCTTTTAAATCTCTTGCAGGTAGAGCAGGTGCTCTCCCCGAAACACTTGCAAAATATGAGGCAAGGAGGATTCAGGTGCCTGCACGCAAGTCCCAATTGCGAGGATTAAAGACTTGCAACAGGTTGGGGGTGAAAAAAAGAGGCGCGCCAGGTGCACGCAGAGTGAGCGGAGACCGAAGAAACCCCCAGGCGGGATCGGGTCAGAATTGGGGGTGGTGGTGGAGAGAACCACAGAATTGCTCACTCCAAAGCAACAGAAATAATTAGCTTGGAGGCCTTGAAAAGGGAGGAGGTGAAGAAAAAAATGGATTGGACTTAATTTTCCCCCCTTTGCTTAAAATCTAAAACGCACCCCCACTCCTCTCGGTCTCAGCGGCCAGCTGCGCTGCTGCCGCAGAACAGGTAAGAGGCGTCGGCGGCTGCCAACAAGATCGGGAAAATGTTGAAATCGAGGGGGAAAAAAAGGGCAAAAACCCAGACCTCACCAAACCTGGACCCCAACACCTGCTCTGTCACCACCTCTTCGAAACCCGCAGGTTCTGCGTGAAGTCCGGAGAAGGGTGCAGACCGAGGAAGGGGGGGGGGGTAACGAAAAGGAACAAAAAGGGGGAAAAAAGCCCAAACAGCTTTGCAGCTCTTTCCTAGCTCTTTTAAAACCCCCGGCAGAAGTTTCCAAAGAGACTGCGGGCTCTGGTCGAGCAGGCGCTTTTAAATAGACGGCCCCTGGCTGCCAGCCAGTTGTAGCTGCAATTTGAGCTCCCCAACACCCAACCCATGCAAGGATGCCAAGGAGCTTTGCAGCGCAAACTCACACGGGGTGGGGGTGGGGAGAGAGGCCTTCTAGACACGGGGGCTCCCCTTCGCTCCCTACACAGAGCCCTCCTCCTCACGGAATGTACGGAAAGGGCTTGGGGGGGGGGCGGCGAAGACAGGCGAGCTACAGAGGAGAGTAGGGAGAAGGTGGAGGGAGGAGTGGATGGCAGTAATCTTCAGGAGCTGGGTGAATACAATGGAGCGAGTCTGTTCCCCGACAACTAGCCAGGACACTGGCTGTTAGGAGTCACATTTTCTTATTATCCGTGTATACCCTGCCCAAGAAGTCCTTTCCAACTTTGGAAAAAAAAAGTGTCTAAGAGACCACTGAAGGTTTGTCTGTCTGTGTGTTTGTGTTTGGAGGACAAGTACTGTACAGTAGCTGGTGAGGGGCATTGAGATAAATTTAAAGAGAAAAGGAGTGCGCGCGCGGGTGTAGACCCCTCCCCCATCAAAAGGGCAGAGGGATTATGGCAAGGGCTTGTCATTGTTGTTCTGGTGGGGTACTGATTTTAGTTAAAGTCAGTGGTCATTTTCCTTCACCTACATAGATGATCAGGGAATCAATCTCTCTCTCTGTCTCTCTCTCTGTCTCTCTCTCTGTCTCTCTCTCTCTGAGTGTGAGCGTGCTATGTGCACTTTCAAGAAGGGATAACGCACCCCCCCCCAGCTTTGTTGGGAGTAGTGACTGAGACCCTGGAGGAAATGCTGTGGGTTGTCAGTTTTATCTGGTGTCCTCATGGACACCTTAAATGTCCTTTTAAATGGAAGGAAGGTAGGCTAAAGTGATAACCTTCTTGGGTTGACAATGAGGCATTTCTGTGGGGTAGGCAGATCCTGGAGTGAGCAGGTACCTCGCTGCAGGAGACCTCGTCTTAGGGTTAATATGTACCAAGGTAGCATCCTGGAGCCTGCACATGAGAAATCCTCACCATGCCACGGGAAGCCCCAGATCGCTAGTCAGCACTAGGGACCATTCTTCCCTTAGGAAAATGAAAGAAAACCTAATATTTGAAAGAAGGAATATGATGGCTTTAGCTTTTTTTGTTTGTTTTAAAAATTAATTTGACATGGTAGGTGGTCTGTAGACTGCCCACCACAGGTAAGAAAAGACATGATCAAGTGATGGTCTCTGGGGAGTTCTTGGGGCAGGGCTCTTGCCCTTTCTCCAAGTCTCTTCTTCCCCTGCTCTGTTCTTTTGGAAAAAGGGGCTGCATTTCATGGATTTTGCCACTAGACTGCACCCTTATCTATGATAAGAATTCTTGCTGGAGGACTGCAATATTGAGAAGATACTTCCCTTGCTGGCTCCATTTGGGAGCATCTCACCGGGTGCTGTTCACACTCCCAGATCCTGATCCAGATTCTCTGCCAATAGGCACATTTTAAGACAGGACCAAAGCTTAAAGGTGTCCTTTTACGCCCATTGCCAGAGCAGTTTTATTGTATTGGTGGCTAGCAGAGTGAAGAAGAGCTGTGTGCACCAATGTACCCCCACACCCCCCAAAAAGGCAGGAGGGTTGGTTGGTTCCAAGAGCCTGTCTCTGCTGTTGGAGGGCTTGGTAAAGCAGGGAGCAAATTAACGTTAGAAACTGGGTTGCATTATTTTAGAAGGGGACGAGATCAAGTGTTATTGTCTTATTTAAATTAACTTCAGGAAGGAAGAGTGTTAGAAAGGAGCAAGGTGTGGGGATGGGCTCAGCTCACCCTGGTGTAGCATTTGAAACAGGAAATCTAGGGTGGTTCTTCTGTCCAGTTTCTCAAGAGTTGCCCAGTACTCTCAAAATATAGCCTCTAGAAGTAAATTTTGTTCTAGCTGACTTCTTGTGGCTAAGTACAGTGTGTAAGGACCAGTAAGAGAAGGAGAGGGCTCATAGAGAAGAGAGGTGGGCAGGGAGAAGAGAAGTGAGAGAGTGGGAAATTGGTCCTTGAAGGTGATGGTGGGGTCATGGGGAGAGATCAGTGAATGACTTTCTATGTTAAACAACCATGATGACCTCCACTTCCAAAAGAGCAGAAGGAACCGAGAGACGGGCACTGCTCTTCAGGGGCACAGGGTAGGCTCTTGAGAACACATACGAAGCCTCCTTTGAACCCTGGGATCGTCTGTAGGGATTTTTATCCAAAGATCAGTGACTGGAGAGGTGAATTTTATGCTCAGCAGTCTATATGTGGTGTTCAGTGACAAGCATGCTGGGTGTTGGGGCATAAGGGCTTCCCATGAGTCCATTCTCTCTGCCCTCTATTCGAAAAGCCCTGGGCTCTTCAGTAGATGGGAGGGTGGGGGGGGGGACTTAATATCAACAGGGTTTCACTGAGATGACTAACTTATTCTGGACACACTCAAATCTGGTCGCACTCTCAGAGACCTCCTTGATGGCTGGCTTAGCTTTGCTGCCAGGAACGTACCTGTGTGTGGATAGCTGAGCTCTGATAAGCCTTTGGACACCATCTTCTTAGTGATGTTTGAAGTTAAGTATCATCTACCACGCTCCGTCTCCCCTGAGATCACTCTTTTATTTGCTTTGACAAGAATTAAGTGATGACCAGGACCAAGCTTCAAGAACTACAAGAGAATGAAAGATTAGTGCTCTTTGTCTGGACAACATTCAAAGGGCTTTAGTTCAGGAAGCTTACCAGACCTCCAGAAGCCTTGGGGCTGCTTCTCCAAGGTTTTGGAATGATTTCTATGGCAAGGATGGTTCTTGATAACAGGGTTGAGAAAAGCAAGTTTACTGTTGTCTAAGGGAGGTTTATTCATATCATTGGTTCCACTTTTAAGGCCTGGTCATTGACTTTTCCCCCACCAGATACATGCAGACAGAGAGACCAAGACCTATCAGGAAGACTAATGCCACTGTCTCATCTGGATCCTACACTCTGGTACTTTTAAAAATAGGCACCCAGTCTTCAAGTCCTTCTACAGTAAAAGAAGTTGAACAGGATAGAGCCAGGGTAGGGAGCAGCTCAGGGCTGCTGTGGTGTAGTGTCATCACTGAAGGCTAGGTGGCAGAACAGATACATCACTGAAATCAGGCCTCTACCTCCTTTCATGCAGGGGAAGAAGAAGCAGAGGAGAGGCGAATGGACGAACGAAGAGCTTTAACAATGGGGTTAGGTGCATGGGAGAGACATAGCCTTGCAGAGGGGCATCCTTGTGTGCCTGCACCCTTTGGGCTCACTTTCATGCTGTCAAGCCGGCCCACTCTTTCTGGTGTTAGCACCACATATGCCGGAGTTACTAAATGTCCTTCCAGCAGCCCCTCAAGATTTACCCTGAAGACAAGGTTCCTACAGCTTGGAATATGGTGACTTCTCGTTCATCAATACAAGCCCTAAAACTTCTCGGTGGTGGTCTTCATTAAAAAGCACAGTGAACTCTCCCTTTACGAGTTCTAAGATGTTAATTCATCTATTTCACACAGTCCAAACACATAGCTGTCTGCTCAGAACCTCTTGCCATCATGGCTCGGGACTTTCTCAAGAATAACACGGTGTTGCAGGGAACAGCTCACGGGCTCCACCCTCTCCGGTAGTCTTCTGGCAGAGGCAGACTCTCTCCTCAGATAGCTCTGGGTTCCTTTGCACAGCGGATTCGTAGGTTTTATATGACATTTCTTATAGAAAGGAGGATGGCTTCTAGGATCAAACCATGTGCTGCTTTAAAGTTCAAGTTTTATAAGTGAGGCTCGCTGCAGCGGGCAACTTAACCGGAGTTGAAATTGACCCCCGAGGCGGACTGTTTTATAAGAGAGCAGAAGCCAGCTGTGACTCAGAGTGATTTGTGTCCCTATGTGAGCAGTATATGCATCCATGGTTTTACGGATTAACGTTTAGGAGGTGCTGGAGCCGATCCAGGCAGAGAGGGGCTGAGCAGAACTCCACAGATACAGTTTGGGCCTGCAGCCCCCCTGTCTTCTCAGACCACAGGATCTGGCTTGTTTCTACAACGGGCAGCTCAGAAGCCCCGTTAACTTTGGAAAATGAGATTAACAAGGACAAGTGATCCGTTGTGACTTCGAAGTCAGGATGGGGAGGTCCAGCTCTGGGGGGGGGGGGGAGAAGTGGGTAGGGAAATGGAGTAAGAGGAGAGAGAGACAGAGGGTTAACTGCTTGAAACGGGTTTAATGAGCGTGAACTATGGAAAGGCCAAATAAAAACCACAGAGCCTTGTGGAGGACAGGTTTCATCATAGTTCAGCGGGGAGAGGGAGTGTGGGCGAATTTATGTGAAGCAGGAGAAGAAGGCCTTGCTCAGGCTGCCTTCCTTTTAGTTATTAGAAAATGGTTACAAGATAACAGATTTTGGAGTCTTAAACATAAAATCTGGGGGCTGGGGAGATGTCTCAGCAGTTAGCAGCATGAGCTGCTCTTATAGGGGTCTAGGTTGGATTTCTAGCACTCATGTCTGACGACTCCAGGGGGTCAAGCGCCCTCTTCTGGTCTCTTCAGACATCACAAACATATGCACCCCCATCCACAGTCATGAAAATAAAAATAAGTCTTTAAATAAATCAATTCTGACTCTTATTGTTAGCCTTAAAATCGTATACACTCTAAATTTGCACAAATATGCTAACGTCTTAATCCCCAACCAAAATTCAATTAACAACCTTTAAAGGAAACTCAAGTCAACAACTCAGCCATTAAAAAAAAAAACAACAACAACAAACATTCTAACACAATACAATCTGAAGATTGTATTATTTCCTCATTTGATGCTGAAGAAAGACTGTAGGAAAATATTGTTTTGGTTTTTTTTCATAATGAAATCATTTCAGTTCTGTAAGAGAAGACTGCATGGGTACAGTAAAGTCAGTGCGCTTGACTCGGAATGCACAATAGTCTTACATTCAAAGCACTGTCAAATCCATCAAAAATGCAAATAACGTCAACCAAAGCTCCCAGCCCTACAAAACAAGTGGCAATACTAATTAGTATGTTGGTTGGTATTAGGCTGAGGTCTTGCTGGAAAATATGTATCAATATTTCTGATTGCAATTTAACTGTTACAGTGTAAAGTTTTTGAGTACACATGTTGATTACATCAATTGATCCGTTATTTAATCCTTTGGTTACTCCTTAACCAATACTTGGAGTCCTGCCTTACACAGTGGTTAGGTTTTTGTTGTTGTTTTGTTTTGTTTTTTGAGACAGGGTTTCTTTGTGTAGCCCTGATTGCCCTGGAACTCACTTTGTAGACCAGGCTGGCCGCGAACTCACCGCCTGTCTCTGCTGGGATTAAAAGCGTGTGCCACCACGTCTGGCATTGTTTTGTTTTTCCAGACAGGGTTTCTCTGTATAGCCCTGGCTGTCCCGAAACTCTCTCCGTAGACCAGGGTGCCCTTGAATCCAGAGATCTGCCTGCCTCTGGCTCCTGAGTGCTGCAATCAAAGGTGTACACTCCCACTACCTGGTTTCACTGTGATTAGTTTTAAAGTCAGTTTGCAAAGTGAAATTTGGGTATAGTCAAAATTCCTACCGGGAAATTCCTCCAGTCATGAGAGAAACAGAACCAGCATTTTACAACCTGACTCATGCCGCGGTCACGTGGGCTCTTTCCCTGCTCTCTCAGGATACTGACGATGTGAGTGGGGAGTGAGACTTGGCTTTGATGTTTTGTTAGGGGAAAATGTTCTTCTATAGCGAGATTAGAAGGTGATCATCCAAAGTGATCTAAGGTGCGTTCAGTCTTCGAGACCACTTAAAAAACAATGAAACAGAAATGCACATCCTTATGCAACTTCCAAAGAATGCACCCATGTTTCTTCAACAAGAGTCGTGTCCCCGCACACATGGTGTCTCGGAACTGAATGTGGGGCCTGTGGGAAATGTGGCGATAGTAAAAGGTTTCCAAAAGTGCAACGATTAAAAAGTAACTCACAGTCAAACGTGTAACAGATTCAACGTGCGTCTGGTGGTACTCATCACGCATTGCATCACGGGACTTTACCACAGCTCTTCTATATACATATAGCACGCAAACTTCATACTGAACATACCGTATTGGCACACACACCAGTGCATACTGCATGAATGAAACACATCGGCTCAGATCGGAGACTTTTGTGCATTACCCATTAAGTTGACTTTACTGTACACACAGTTTTCTTCTCTTACATAATGGTTTAATTGTGGAGAACAAAGGCTTTTAATATTTTCCTATCATGTTTCCTCCTCATCAAATGAAGTGTATATCCGGATTGTGTTGTGTTAGAATGTTTTATTTTAAAAATGACTGAGTTTTTGGCTTGCATTGCCTTTAAAAAACTGTTAAGTGACTTTTGGGTTGGGATTAGGACAGAATTTCCATCAGTTTCTGAAATGGCTGTAAACATACTTTTTATCATGAGTTTCTATGGAGTGGTGCTCTCAGCATTTACAATTGTAAAGTAAAAATCTTGATCAATTCTAAAAAATACTGCAGATGCTCAGTGTCCTTCAGTGTCAAGTGCTAAGATTTAATTCATTATGTAAAAAAAGCAAACATCTCTCTCATTTCTATGTAGAGTTTCTTTTGTCTTTTTTTAAAAAAATATTTTATTTTATGTACATTGGTGACTTGGCTGCATGCATGACTGTGAGAGGGTGTCAGATGCCCTGGAACAGGAGTTATACACAGACAGTTGTGAGCTGCCCTGTGGGTGCTGAGAATTGAACCTGGGACCTCTGGAAGAGCAGCCAGTACTCTTAACCACGGAGCCATCTCTCCAGCCCCTTCTTTTGTCTTTTATTACATTTTATTGTGTGTGTGTTATTCACAGAATACATGTGGGAGTCAGAAGACCGCTTGTGGGAATTGGTTGTCTTTACTATGTAGGTACAAGGGATGGAATTAGGCCACCAGTCTTGGCAGCAAACACCTTGACCTGCTGAGCAATCCTGTCAGCCCACTTTGTCTTTCATAAATAATAAATAATAAATCACACACACATCAAATAATTGTTTTAAAATAATTTTCTCATGGTTTGTTATCAGATTTTTGATTTGTAGTCTTATTTTATATACCTATATACTAAGGTGAAAAGAGGCCACAAGTACAAAAAGTTTAAAAAACTCTGCTGTGCATTGAGATGGGAAGTGGACACACGCCCATATTCTTAACCCAGAAGTTATTTCCAGTTGATAATCACTCGTAAGGAAAAATTAGTTTTCTCTAGTGGGATTTCATTGAGTATGCACACCTCGCTTAAGGACAGGCCCCATGCTCAGCAGTAGATGGCCAACAGAAAATAAACTCAGTGGTAATTTTGGAGTTTATTGTCTCATACAGCTTTGTCTAGGCTATTTTTCTTTAACCTTACAGGTCTTTTGCATATATATATATATATGTAATGGTTTCCAAATTTGTATTTTCTGTGGGATTTCTGTGTGTGCAAATACGTGTGTATCTGCATCTATATGTGTATCTTGTGCCTTTTCTTTGGTTGTTCCCCCCCCCCCATTTAAAAAGTTTGTCTTATTCTCGTTTGTTTTTATTGCTTATTAATATTATTAAGATGATTGTTTTCAATTGAGAGCAAGAAAAGTATGGATTTGGCTTGGAAGGGAGGTGGGAGGATCTGGGAGAAGTTGGGTGAGGGGGTGGGAAAGAAAATGCTATAGGTCCCGTTAGTTTGGGAAACAATGGTCTAATTGCTTGGTCACTAATCTGATTATTCAAGATGCACATATCCAGTGATTTCTTTTTTATTTCACAGCCATCAATATCTCTGTCTTTAACAACACAGTGAACGAAAGACCCAATGTTAGGCTCACAGTTTCTCAGATCCCTGACTTCCCAGAGCGTTGGGAAGCCTATCTACAGATCTTTGGCTCCAAGTCCTGGCCTACTGATGGGACTGTGAACATATTCAACTTAATTAGGCAGAGAATAGCCTTTGAGCCATCTTGGACCTGTTTCTCTGGGAGCTCCTTTTAGGCTATTCACTGCCAAAATGAGACGTGGATTCTTCATCTAATTTTGAGAGACATTGTGGACAAAACCATAAACTGAACACAGGTGCCTAACATGATTAGCTTGAGTTGTATGTCTCTGCTCTCTCTCTCTCTCTCTCTCTCTCTCTCTCTCTCTCTCTCTCTCTCTCTCTCCATCCATCCATCTATTATCTGTCTATTTGTGTGTGTATCACATACAGATTAGACATCATGGGCCCCAAAAAGTGGTCTACCAGTTTGTTGGTGAATGTGTATTCTCCACAATATAAACATAATTCACTAGAAACTTATACTCCCGTAGACTTGGAACAGTTAAATAAAACAATTGACCACCAAACACACATCATCCAACTAACTATAGAATCCATCCATCCATCCATCCATCCATTCATCCAAGGATAGAAAGGCTGAGAGGAGAAGGGAAGGAGGGCTTTTCCCTGAGTCTTAAACTTTGAATATCACTGTCCTCTTATTTTTGGTTAAAACATCTCAACTTTAAGAAAGTTGAAACTGGTGACAAAAATACATTATTGATTATGAATTTAAAATACATAATTTCTGTTGTTAGAGTGAACTCTACTTACTTATATTAAAAATATAAGGGCCAGGGAGATGGCTAACTTGGTAAAGCACTTGTTTTGTAAGTATAGGGATCTAAAAAGTTGGGTCTTGTGGCACATGTCTATAATCCCAGTGATGGCAAAATGGAGAGCGTGGGCAGGCAGATCCCTGGAAGTTCATTCATGATTATTTAGTCTAGTCTACTTGGTGAGGTTCCAAACTAATGAGAGACCCTAGCTTAAAAGATGGAAGACCCTGAAGAATAATATATAAAATTATTTTCCGACTTCCATATGCATATGCACACATGTATATAACTGTAGACACAAGTGCATCCTCTCATATAGGAATATTATGAACACACACACACACACACACACACACACACACACACACACACTCTTCAACTTCAAGACATGCTTGGGTTCATCAGAGTGAATTCAAGTTCAGCCTGGGCAATTGAATGAGATCTCATCTCATCCGATGGTGGAATGATTTCCCATTGTATTGGAAATACCACATTTTGTTTAGTCACTAAGCAGCTGGAGGAAATGTAGATTTTCTTTTCTTTTCTTCTTTTTGGCTTTCAATTACTGTGCTGCTATGGGTAGAAGAGATGGCTCAGCAGTTCAGAGCACTTTCTTTTCTTGCAGAAGACCTGGGTTCAATTCAGCACTCACATGGTGGCTTACAATCATCTTCAGTTCCAGGAGACTGGTGCTCTCCTCTGACCTCCCCTGGTAACAGGACTGCACATGGTACATATACATACATGCTGGGAAAACACTCATACACATAAAGATAAACAAACAAATGAAAAAAAAACCCAGGAGAAACTCATGCTGCTACAAACATTTATATACAAAGTCCTGTGTGGATATGCATTTTTATTTCTCTTGAGTGACATTCCTATTGCTGGTTCATATGGTAACTAATTCCATGTTTAACTTTCTGAGTACTGACTGGTTTGTTGCCAGCAGCAGCACCTCTGTGTATTTCCTGAAGCAATATAAAACCAGGTTCCAATTTTCCATGTTTGCCAACACATTATCTTACTTTTTATTATCATCCTCCTATTGGGTGTGGCACAGTACCTTACTGTGGTTCTGATTTGTACTTGTGGGCTAAGAATCTTTTTTATGTGTTTATTGGCCATTCTTTGGAAAGAAGTCTGCTTAGATCCATTATCCTTTTAAAACTGGGTTACTTGTCTCTTTGCTTTTGAGTCATATCTGTTTTTTTTTCTCTTCCTTTTGATTAGGTCTCTTCATCTTTGAGCTGATTTTTGTTTGTCATAAAAAACGCTTCCTGAGGACCCGTCAACCCTTCTGAGTAACTCAAAAGTCTACTTCTTAGGGACTCACATTTTGTTTGTGATTCCTACTGCCTTTGCCATATGCAGTAGCATGAGTTCAGAAGCTGTGTCCTATGTCTCTTACCATGGTCTCAGATAGAAGCAGCCTATGGGTCCCACCAGCACTCACGGGGAAGGGATAATTCATGGGCTTGAGTCATCAGGAGTTATCTTAGAGAGTTCTTTCTTTCACAGTGCTCTCAATAGGGCAACTCTATTTTCATTCTCAGGTTGGCCATCAGTAAAATAATAGGGCTGACCTGGAAGAGAAACGGTCTCAATTGCAAAATGGACAACAGCAAAGCAGAAGTAGAGACAGAGATGAGGGAAGAACGTGGGTAAGAAAGCAACATTGAGTTGTTCTTCATGATTCTCTAGTTCTGTAGTTCCATAAAAGCCCCAGGAGGCCACCAGCAGACAAACGAAAGGAAGCAGATTCTCCCTGAGTTCACATTGGCCCCAGGCACTTTGCTTTACTTTGTGTTGCCCGGGACACATAAATGAGGGTGGTACCTGACTGTAGGACACAACAGTTGTCGATGAAAGAATGGACACAAAGCAGCATCTACCAAGAGAGATGCAAATAGCTTGCCTATTGGCCATCGGAACCATTTGTGAGCTTCTCATGACACTTTGAATGGTGTTCTACTTCTCTGGTCACTTAGGCCCCTCACCTGATCTTCTGACTGTCCTAGAGAATATGACTAACTTCAGGGAAGAAGGTACAGATTGTCTCCATAGGCTGTGAGTTGACATTGGCTGACATCTGGTCAACCTCACAGTAATAACAAAGCCACTCAGAGCAGCGGTGCAGAAGAGAGGCTTGATGGGTTTCATGAAAAATTAGGTTTTCCACTTCTGACTTCCAGGGGTTATTCACAGTGTGAGGGAAGTGAGGCAAGTGGGGAAAGACATTCAGGAAAATTGATGAGGAGTGTTTGGGCCAGAGCCTTTTGGAATCAGTTCTTGTCCTGAGGCTGGCCCAGACCGGTCCAGTTTACCCTGATGCCTTTGAAGTGTGTTACCTGGATGAGGAGCTAAGCCAGCTTGGCAGGGCGGGGAGGGAGGCTGTGTGGTCTGGCAGAAAGCAGAGCACAGGGGCAGAGGGACTGAGCTCCAATCTGCAGCTGACTCATGGCACCTCTGGCCAGGCACTGCACGATTAGATCCAGCTGGAAAATGGGGAAGAGACCCAAGTCAGGCTCTCACTGTGAAATCCAGATGTCCTTCATGAGAACAAACAGCGCAGCTCTCGGTTCTTTCCCTGGTCTCTTTTCTCCATGTGTGTGTATCTAGGCCTCTGTGAGAGTATGTGTGCATATTCTGTTTTGTTTTTTGTTTTTGTTCCTCTCTTCTTTGTGACTTCTCTTCAGGGCCCGAGTTTGATCTCTTGCTGTCTGTCTTTGAAAATGACTGTCCTGAGTCCACAGTGGCCCTGATGTCAGCTTTGTCTTGCTTGTCTTTAACTTTCCTAAAGTTCAAGTGAAACTTGGGTTTCCATGTCTTCTGTATAAAGTGTCTGGACCAGCCTTTGCCCCTCTTCCTTTGAAATGGAAATGTTGCAGTGATGAGAGACTAGGAGACGCTCTTCAACCTGGCTCTGGAAAGTCTCTGAACTAATAAGGATTCTTGTTCTTCATGCTTCTCGAACAACTGCAGACTTTCTCTTCCTTCCTTCCTTCCTTCCTTCCTTCCTTCCTTCCTTCCTTCCTTCCTTCCTTCCTTCTTTCTTTCTTTCTTTCTTTCTTTCTTTCTTTCTTTCTTTCTTTCTTTCTTTCTTTCTTTCTTTCTTTCTTTCTTTCTTTCTCTCTAACCTGTGCTTCTGGTATTGGAACAAAGGGGACAAAATCCAGTCCTTTAAAGTGAGTGCTTTACTATGGCATTGGATCTGTTTTTCTGTACCACTCTGTATCTCCACCTACTGTTCTCAGGTTCGTGAGATTTCTTCTCTTGCACTTTCCCATTTTCTGACATTCCTTTCCCTTTCCATCCCTCCTTCATTAGAGTGGTTTGCAGAGTAGACTGCTCTTTAAGGCCATATATCACTGGACTCTGTCTGCAGAGGAAAAGCCTTGCTCAGCAGCTGACTTTGATGCTGGCCCAGAGCACCTCTACAAACTGAGCGACCTTCATGCTATTTGGGACTTCAGGCTTTTTTTTTTTTTTTTTGGTCTTAACCTGTAAGACAGGAATAATTTAGCTTACAGTGCAGACTTGGAGGGCCTACAAAGCAGGACAGTGCATGTCAGATTCTTAGCATACAGCACAGTAAGTGGATAGGGGGTTCTGACCAAAAGTTCTAGTTCTTCATGGGTGGTAACCTTGCTTTTCCTCTCAGTGTATTCTCTGAACTAGTTGTGTTTCTGTTCTTTGTCATCCAAAGAGATTTTATTCAAGCATCTTCCTAGATTTCCTGAGTTGGAGTGGTGTCTGGATATCACAGTCTTCTTTCCCCCATTGACGGGTATTGGAATTTTTGTCTTCATCGAGTGTTCATTCTTACCACACACAAAGCATTTGTTTCCATGTCAGTTTTCATGTTAGACATACATCACTTATAGGAATGTCCCAGGGTGTCAAACACTGTTACTCATTTGTACTTTGAACACTTCTTTTTATTTTTCTTTTTTCCCAGGGAGTCTTGTGGCTCTGTATATTTTCTTTAAATCACTTGGGTTCTAGGAATGCTGAGATCATTTTCCCCCCTGACTCTAAAGACTTTGAACTTTCCAATGGAGAGGCCTGGGGACCTTCCAACTTGATTTCATTTCATCCCCCCCAATACTGGGTGTTGAACCAAGGGTCTCATACATAGTAGGTGAGAGCCCTAATCATAAGCCAACACGCACTTTATCACTGAGCCATATACCTGACTCCTCATTTGTATTCCTGTGGTGCTCAGGATGGAACCCACGGCCTTGGTCATGCCAGAAAAATGCTCTACCAATGAACTATGCTCGCTGTGCTCATAACCTGACTTGCAAGTTTTAAGCCATATCTTGTTCATGTAAGACACTGATGTTTTGGGTCTTTATCCTATCCTCTTGAGAAGTCTTGAGACATTGTATGCCCAACAATACTTGGATGGTTAAGTGAATTTATTCTGTCCACCTTGAAACTGAAGCCAAAAAGGCTGGCTGCAATGGTAAATCCCTAAGACAAGTTAACTTTGGAGACTTGGAGGAAATGCATCCTTCATTGACATTTCCAGGCTCACTGCCAAACTGTCACAGACACCTGAGTTCTGGGGAGAGTTCATTTCAGAATGAGTCAAAGACATGAGAGAGACTTGTTCACACAGGTCCAGCAGGGGAGGAGCCTGGAGGAAGATGCTTCTAGGAGTCCTCTCGGGGAGCTGGGAGATCTTTCTTTCTTCTAGGTAAGAGAGATCACCAGCTTAAAGGAAGCACAGCCCTCCAAGTTGTCTTTGGGGGGGGGGATAGACATTCAAGATATTCTGAGACTGTCTTTCCATGGCTGTCATCAGTTTGTACTGAGTACTGGGTTGGGGGGCATTTGTAATAGGTGCAGAACACTCCTCTGGGAACGAACAGAACAGCACTGTACAGGAAATCTCTGTGATGTTACCCTAGAAACTAGAAAAAAGATTGGAAATATTTCTTTGACTTTTTTTCCTAGCACCTGGGAATTAAACGTTTTAGATGAGCCACTAGTGTCAGCTCTTCCTAACCCAAACTTCCTCTCCCAGGAGTGAAGCAAAGGAAGACTTTAGAATGGTTAAGATAATAATAACCATTTGGGATTAAAGGCCATTGACATTTTGTGGGTTTGAGCAGCTCGTCTTTCCTATCCTTTGAGTCATGGACCACATTCCTGAGTGAGATTTGCAGCCAGGCAGATGGCTGGAGATCTGAGAAGAATCTTTTGTTCCTTAGATAGCTGGGGTGAATTTCAGAGGACTGTGGAAATGGGGAAGATTCAACAGCTCAAGGTTATGTTTAGAGGAAAGTGTCCATTGCTGTGCGTCTAGGTGAGAATCCCTCTATGAGGTGCCTAGAGCTAGCTGCCTTAGGGATAGGAAAGCCAGATAATTTAGAATGCTTAGTTAAACTTGAGATTTAGACAAAAACCAGATTTTAGTGTACACCTGTCTCATTCAATGTTTGTGACATACTTACAGAAAATTTATTTGTTGTTGTTTGTTGATTCTGGCACCTCTTCCTGGAGTCTTGGAATCTTCTGGTTTCCATAGAGATGAGATGTGCATACACTTGCACATGAGAAGAAAGATACAGAGGCAGATGGGCAGGGTGTGTCAGTTGTTCATCTGTGTCATGAAGGGAAGCCAAGGCTGGGTTAGAGGTCATTTTGGTGTTTCTAGTTTTTCTATTTTGAATGATTGTACAATTACCAACTTTGTATTTCCAAACCTTTCTCAAGTCCCAGAGGGTTGTTGGAGAATTCCAACATCCATCCAAAATTTGACTGATTGCTCTTAATTAAATTCCCCACTAGGTCATTTGGAAAAATGTACAAGGCGAGAGTCTTAGAGACATGCTCACCCCACCCCCACTTCTTCTTTTGATTCCAGGCTGCTCTCATCACACTCCTTCTCTTCTTTGGAGAGAGAATATGAGGAAAGAGCTGCAAGAACTTAGACATAATTGGGGGAAAGTAAATCACATCTCAGAGGCTCTAACTCCAGTGCAAGAGGCCAACCCAGCAATAGCTTCATGAGTGTGGCAAGCAAAGGTTTTGGGCTGGGACTTATTGAAGTTTGGCAGGGTCAGTCCTTGGTAGGAGGAGGGATGGAAGACTTAACAGAATGGAGCATAGCTGGCTCTGGGTTGTGAAAAGGGGTGTTGGAAGAAGCCTTTAGCTGCTGGCTGAGTCCTGGAGGACAGAGGAAAGAGGTCAGCATTATAAGTTGCAATGAAGTCTGAACAGTTGGCCAGAGCTCTTTGATTGGCTTGGAATGGTGGCACCCAGATCTTTCAGTTTAAGACACATCCCCTGGTATTTTTGATGCTAGTGGTCAGAGGACTTGACCAGAATTAAGTAGTGTCAAGCAACGGACAAGAGTGAGGCATGCTGGCTACAGTTTTCCAATTATAGTGAGCTCTTCCTGTTTGTAAAGTAGGACTCCTACTTTGGAACCAAATATTCCTGTATTGCCCAGGCAAGTGACCTCCCTTCCCTTTCTTCACTAACTTGTCTGGGGACTTGTAGGTCCCAGCTCTAATTCCAATAGTACATTCCTATTCCAGGAATAGGTCATGTGGACCAAAGAGAAGCTGTTTTAGTCCATGGGTGTGGTCAAGCTGGAGGGCTTACCTAGAAAGGTGGGCTTTCTTTTGCTTTCGCTGTGCCTCCATCTTCTGGCCAACCTGAGCATCAACCAGTCCTCTGTGGACCCTTCAAAACATTCTCTTCTTTGTCACGTCTTTAATTCCTCTGTAGATAAGGACATTGACAAAGCCAGAGAGTCCCTTTGTCTCACTGTCTTCTTCTCTAATGTGGATCACACCTCACCCATCCCTTAGTCTCACTTCGACATCCCTCCCTGAAGCCTATCCTGATGGAGAGTAGACTTAGAGTTAAGAATCTCTGTATAAGCCTGAGCATTGCTCACACCTGTAGCTCCAGTGCTTGGGAAGGAGGCTAAGGTACACTGTGAGTTTGAGGTCTGTTGGGGCTACATAGTGAGTTTCTGACTATCTTGGGTTACAGTATAAAATCAGTACCAACACAACAAACAAACAGAAAACAAAAACAAAAACCCATTGCCAGTCCTCTTGGGATTGTCTTTGACTTTTCTGTTTCCTTAAATTTGGGTATTCACAAAGACCTTGAGGTCTAGCCTTCGGAAACGACAGGAGTTTAATGTTCACTGAATTACCCATAATGTGTGATCCAAGTTGTTCAGATAATAGATAACCTTCTGTTTATAGGATGTGTGTGTGTGTGTGTGTGTGTGTGTGTAAAACACCTGTGTGCTTTCCCATAGAGTCCAGAAGAGGGTGTCAGTTCTCTTGTACTTGGAGTCATAGATGGGAGCCACCCAACACAGGTGCTGGAGACTCATTTCTGGTCATCTGTAAGAATAGGAAATTTCCTAACCACTGAACTCCACTCTCCAGCCATGGCAATAGATATTCTATGTTCCTGTGTACATTAATATGCATTCTATGCTGAAAGAGAGAAAGGGGGACTTTTAAAGATTGTCATTGAAGAGAGAAAGGTCCAAGTCACTTGTTCTCATTTTTCTGAGTGTACTGATACACGAGCAAGAATTGTGTGTGAAGAGGCAAGTTCTACTCTTTTGCTTTGGGAAGGTCCAGACAGCCTATAGATCATGTACCCAGCGCTAATTCATCACTTCCTGTGGGAGTATGTTGCCCAAAACTAGAGGAGGAAGAAAAGAAGAAGAAGAGATGGGAAGAGAGGGAATGGAGGGAGAGAGCAGAAGAGAATTGCACCATCACACAAAAAAAAATTGAGCTCTTCCCTGCCTTGCTCTCATAATTAACTGGTTGGTGTAGCTGGAGGGAGGGCTTCTGCTAAGTTGGAACTTGTTAGGTTCCAGTCCTCTGGACTCTAAACTGGCAGAGCATAGGAGCAAAACATGGTTCTCTGTGGCCCCCTTTCCTCTTGTCATGTTTGGATTCCTTTCCTAGGAGGGAGAATTTTGAGAGACTTAAAGGCTTCATTGTTTTCCTTCCAGAAGTCCTTCCCCAGGGATGGTGTGGCAACTCCGGGAAGGACTTGCTTGAAGCTTGCTTCTCCCTAGAGATGGTTCAGGGCCAGCTCCTCAGAGGCCTTGAGGGAGCAGTAGAGACCCTTCTCTACTGAAAAATGAAGAAGGGACCAGGGTCCTGCAAGGCCAATTGTAGTCTGGATGGATGTGCCAAGACATGGAGTCTCTTAGTCTTCCAAGGCAGTGTGCCTACATGGCCTGGAGGGGAGTTGGGCATCTAGTGAGGTGATTGTATTCAGATCCCGATTCTCTTAAACTCTATATCTACTTCATTGCTCTAGCTCTGCTTATTTTCCCAGCAAGCAGGCAGAATAGCGATACCAGCTACTTAAGAGAGCCTCTCATCACTGCTCCAGCACAGGCTGAGCATACAGACACTTGTGTTATTCTTGTTCTTCAGGGAAGCCATGTGACTGTATTGATGGACAGGGCATAGGTGCCTTCTGGACCCACTCAAAGCTGAGCTGCAGACAGACTTTGATTCCAGGTTAGTGAGTATTAGAAATAGGGGCACTGACTTTGTAGTGAAAGAGTAGGGTCCTTGAAAAACTGCCTGAAGGTGGCCATATCCAGAGCAGATGACACTACGGGTGGTTTGGGTGGCACTTCTCCTGGACCAGGAACCGCTCTTTTACTTATTCAGTCAGCCACACCTGTCACCGTTACCACCACACCAGTGTCATCGAGGTGAGCTGTTGAAGTTGGGGAGGAACAGAGAGGGTCTTCAAGTTTACCTGGCTTCCATCTGGTGTGAGGGCTTCTTTCTGAAGGAGAACACACCCCATATCTCTTTTCCTGAGCCTTTACCAGGCCCCAGCTCACTCTGTAATCGTTGTAGACATCCCAGCAGTCCCACAAGTGAGAAATATCATGTTGCTTTTGTGATAGTGTATCAGAACCAAGAGGAGACAGCTTGTAAGTGCATGCAAGAGGGCTGGAATAAAGACCTTTGGAATCCCACAGGATGGGTTCTTCATAATAACAACAAAGGGACACCCACAGAGCCATTCCTATGAGGATTATTTTGCAGAAATCTTAACGATTTACTACATTTATTTATTTGTATATATGTATATATGCATAGGTGTGCATGTACTGTGTTATACATGTTGAGGTTAGAAGCTAGCTTTCTGGGGTTGGTTCTCTCTTACCATGTACATCTTGGGGACAAACCCAAGTTATCAGGCTTGTGGCAAGTGCCCTTTTCTGCTGAGCCATGTTTTAGGTCCTATTTTGCAGAAATCTTAATATCTGTCAGGAAAATCTGTTCCCTTATGACTGAGGGCATCATGGTGTAGAAAAGGAAAGACCAGACTCCCCCTGATAATTCTCCTTAGATTAGGTAGCACTCACAAAGTGGCCACATAGGTAACATTCATCTTTCTTCAGTAGTAACCTTTAGTTTACTATCAGAAAACCCTATTATCTTAGGGTTCTCCTGCCTGACATAGATGTTCCATAGATTCTGTGTCTTCCATCGGCCCTTATGGGCCCTCATTTAAATAAGGCTGTCCTCTTTATCTAACACCTACACTACTTTATATAATCATTCAGTAGATGCCTTCTGAATGAAACAAAAACACATCACACTTATCATTTGCTTGTTGTATGCCTGTGGTATAGAATATACCATATGAATCCACCTATAGGGTCCTCATAACAATCTTGCTTGATGGAGAAGCTGAGGCCTGGAGAGCTGACCCTGAGTCATTTGGAAGAACGAGTGAGCTGAGATTCTTAGAGAAGTATATGGCTCCCCCTCCACACTTCTTTTCCTTCCTTCTTTCCTTCCTTCTTTCTAATGGTTTCCCCTAGCACATCTTCTCTTAACAGAAGATAAATTCCTTGAAGGCAGGGGCCGTTTATTAGCACCAACTCTTCTGTCTAGAAGAGCACACAACTAGTGAAAAGCGCTCTCTCTCTCTCTCTCTCTCTCTCTCTCTCTCTCTCTCTCTCTCTCTCGGTTTTTCGATTTTTCGAGACAGGGTTTCTCTCTATAGCCCTGGCTGTCCTGGTCCTGGAACTCACTCTGTAGACCAGGCTGGTTTCAAACTCAGAAATCCCCCTGCCTCTACCTCCCAAGTGCTGGGATTAAAGGTGTACGCCACTACCACTCCTCCTCCTCCTCCTCCTCTCTTCTTCTTCTTCTTCTTCTTCTTCTTCTTCTTCTTCTTCTTCTTCTTCTTCTTCTTCTTCTTCTTCTTCTTCTTCTTCTTCTTCTCCTTCTCCTCCTCCTCCTCCTCCCCTCCTCCTCCTCCTCCTCCTCCTCCTCCTCCTCCTCCTCCTCCTCCTCCTCCTCCTCCTCCTCCTCCTCCTTCTTCTTCTTCTTCTTCTTCTTCTTCTTCTTCTTCTTCTTCTTCTTCTTCTTCTTCTTCTTCTTCTTCTTCTTCTCCTTCTCCTCCTCCTCCTCCTCCTCCTCCTCCTCCTCTTCCTTCTTCAGTTTAATTTATTTATTTTATGTATGTGAGTATACTGTTGCTGCCTTCAGATACATCAGAAGAGGGCATTGGATCCCATTACAGATGGTTGTGAGCTACCATGTGGTTTCTGGGAATTGAACTCAGTCAGGACCTTTGGAAGAGCAGCCAGTGCTCTTAACCACGGAACCATCTCTCCAGCCCCACCCCTTATTCTTTTTTTTTTTTTTTTTTTGAGTTTTATTTCTTTTTTTTTTATTATTATTATTTTTATTACATATTTTCCTCAATTACATTTCCAATACTATCCCAAAAGTCCCCCATAGCGCCCCCCACTTCCCTACCCACCCATTCCCATTCTTTTGGCCCTGGCATTCCCCTATATTGGGGCATATAAAGTTTGCAAGTCCAATGGGCCTCTCTTTCCATTGATGGCTGACTAGGCCATCTTTCGATACATATGCAGCTAGAGACAAGAGCTCCAGGGTTCTGGTTAGTACATCATGTTGTTCCAACAATAGGGTTGCAGATCCCTTTAGCTCCTTGGGTACTTTCTCTAGCTTCTCCATTGGGAGCCCTGTGATACATCCAATAGCTGACTGTGAACATCCACTCCTGTGTTTGCTAGGCCCCGGCATCGTCTCACAAGAGACAGCTATATTTGGGTCCTTTCAGCAAGATCTTACTAGTGTATGCAATCCCACCCCTTATTCTTATGCTTCCAGGTCACTCTTACACACTTTTCTCCCCCTGAAGAATGGGAGGGCAGAAACTATAGCAACTCAGGCATAGTCAGCAAGTGGCAGAGTACAAGAACATTTTCTGCCTGTAGACTCTGAGCATCTTCTTCATAAGTTTTTGATCCGCAGGACCTTTTTCCCCACCCCCTCTTCTCAGCAGCTTCTCCAGATTTCCAGAAGTTTCTTTTTACTTGTTTCTGTCTCTGTCTCTCTTTCTCCTTAAGGGTAGAATTTTCAGAATGGTCATCTTGGAGCAAACCCTTGGAGATCACATGGTACTAGTTCCATGGTTTTACTTCTTGTTGAGTCTGCAGGCCCGCCATCAACGGACAAACCCCTCCAGTCCCCTTTGATTCCTCTTGTGATCTGCATTCGGGTTGTGAACTCCTTCCTTTCCCCAAGACAGTTGCAGAGCCCAGAGTATTGGGGCTCTCACTCTGTTTTGCCAGAAGGTGGGTTGTCTTTGAGGCAGTTCACTTCTCCTTCACCTCCTCTCTTACCTTGATTTCCCCATATCCATCTCCATCTTTCTCTAAGCTCCAGGTGTCCCTTAGGAACTCTTGAGAGTGTATTTCTTTCCTCCCACAGCTGTTATAAATAACTACAAACTTACCTCCCTATTCTTCTAGAAGTCAGTAGTGAAAGGAGTCTACAATTAAGATTTCAACAGGGATTGTTTATTGTGGAGGTTCAGGGAGGCACATTAGCTCTCACACTGTAGCCCAGGTTGGCTTTTAACCAGCAGCAGCTTCAACATCACATTCTCTCCATCATGGTAATCCAGACTCCGAGTTGACCCTAGTGAAACTTACAAGAAACCTTATAGCAGAGTTTCTTTTCCTCTAGCAAGTACTCACTATTTTTGTTTATCAGGCAGGGGTGGATGTAGGCTCGTGAATCTCGTAGGGTCCATGAATCTTGTGTGCCTCTGTCCTCCCTACAGGAAGGAATATTTTCCTTCAGAGGTGATAGCTGTAGTTAATATGAGTGAGAAACCATGTGGAAAGTGGCAGGCCTGTCTTTTGAGACTGGGACATTGCAGTTTTTCTCTTGTTATCTGTTGAATACTCTAAGGACAAAGTGCCATGTCAAGAGCTCAAGCAGCCATGGAGGGGCTGAGGTCCCCCACCCGCTGTAGCCCAGGTTGGCTTTTCACATGAGGACCTGAGGTCCCCCACCCGAGATCCGCATCATCTTCTCCTCAGAGCCATGTGCATCCTTTGTGAGAACACACCCCTCAGGCCAAGGCAGACCCTCAGGTATTGGAGCACAACCCAGTACCTTTACTCAACATTGTAGTTTGGTCTCTACCGAGACTCTGAACTAACTACCTCCCAATTTCTATTCTTGAGATAATAAATGTTTATTTTGGTTTTTCACTGTCAAGTATTGAATCAATTTGTTTTATACTTATAATTGACCAATACGAAGGCAAAGAAGTCTAAACAGAGCTTGTTCTGAGCTCTAGCTTTGCCTAAGGGGGTGATAACCAAGCTTTGACCCTCTTGGACACATATTCCATTCCATCCAGTTAGCCTCTTGCCCTGGAGCAGAAAACCCAACTATTCTATAGCTTTCCACACTCCTGAGCTGCTTCCCACATGGGACCTTTGCTCTCTCTGTCTCTCTGTCTCTGTCTTTCTCTCTGTGTATCTGTGTCTCTGTCTCTGAAATCATTAGCGGTCATAAATGACTCTCTGGAGCCCAAACTCCTCATTTGGCTCTTCCCCTCTTCTGGTCCCACTCACAGTGACCCCTCCCACCCTGCCCTCTTTAATTTCTCATGATGTCTGGCAGAGCCTTCAAGCCTGCTCAGACCAAGTGGCTCCTTTTGGTTTGCTGTCTTCCTTGCTCTCCTCTCATGTGAGGCAAATTAGTGAACTGATGCAGAGTGAGGCTCTGCTTGGTACCAGGGACCAATGATTGACACTTTTATGTGTGGTTCCTTGGTTCTCACAGCAAGACCTTTTTTCTTTGAATAGATAAGGAAACTAAGGTTACTTAACTTGTTCAAAGGGCAAGGGGAACAAGTGATAGACTTTGCCCTTGGGCCCCCTCTCATTCTGTGACTTTGAGTTCAGTGTTTTTCCACCACACCATATTGCGTCTGACTCATATTTCTATGGAATTTTACAGTTCAGAATGCTCCTGCTCATTTATAACTTTTACTGAGTCTCACAACCACCCAATGAGACAGAGGGAACATGAATCGCTCATTCCGTTTTAAGATGGGAAACCTGAGATGAGAAAGAGCGTCAGTGGTCAGAGTTGGGATTCCCAGCCTTCCCTTGTTTCTGGACTCACCAGTTTTCCTTACCCTTTTGTCTTTTTTGTAGACATCTCTCTAAACCAAGTATACATGTTTGTGAGATGGTTATCAAGCATGAAGTACAGAATGAGTACTTATTTATTGGCAGTACTGGGCATGAAGGTCTTGGAGCATGATAAGGAAGAGGTCTACCACTGAGTCACTTCACCAGCCCAATTTTTAAAAAAATTCATTCATAAAGGGTACAAAAGGGGGCTCAGATATCCAGGAAATTATCCATGGTGATTAAAGGGATTTCATTTTATATTGAAAACAAAGATTTTTATGCAGTATATTATGATCACTGTTTCCCTTCCCTTGTCTCTCCCCAAATCCTTCTCACTTTTCTAAACTTTCAAAAGAACCAAAGCAGAACATCTAAGGCTTCACAGACAATCTCCTGTACTGAGGAAAAAAAAGACCTTAAAAAATGTGTAACAAGGTCAGACATGAGAAGAGGACTGATGGGGGAAAGCGTCTATTAATTGCTGACTATAATGGCCAATCTCCAATCGTGTCCCACGCTTGTTTATGACAAAAGGAGTGTTTATTCTTTGGGCAGGCTGATAGATACGTTGGGACATGGAGGACCCAGACAGCCTTGAGCGATTCAGTGCTCAGGGCATGATTGTTACCCAGGCCACCGAAACAGAGCACAGAGTGTGGTAAAGCATGTGTGACTTGTCTGTGGTTCTTCTCAGTTTGAGCTCTTTGTGTGAACGCTCAACGTTCAGCATTATATCCAATGGCAAGCCTACTCTGCGAAGAGGTTCTTTGAGGGCAAGTGATTCACGCTGATGTTCTTCAAGTCCTTGTCCTTAGCCTAGCACAGGAAGGCATGTAACCTGCAAGTGTCAAATGAGGGAATTATGTAATTAAGTAAATGGACAACCCACCTCCCTACAGGATTGTCCCCTCTCTGCAGGATCCTAACATTTTCTTGTCTTGAAGTCACTGGCATTTCAGACCCCACTGTCTGTGTGTGTTGTTGAGGACTCTTTCTACCTTCTAGCCCCACTTAAGATAGATCTACTAGATTTGATCTGTGAACAAAGTCATGGCCTTTCACCCGTGACCATTGTGACCTGTTTCTCAGCACAACTTTTCATTTAGATTCAGAGTGAGTCAAATTAGACAACCACTGGTTTGAGGGATTTCAGAGCCCTGCTTGGACACCTCCACTGGTGGCCCCAGAAGGTTCCAGGAAATTCCTGCTGTGATAAAGACAAATTCCCCCATAGCCATCTCCCAACACAGAGGAGGTGATGGCTGTGCAAGCTGAAATGGTGTGAGGGGTCGCCAGGGAGTGGTGGCACAGGCCTTTATTCCCAGCACTCAGGAGGCAGAGGCGGAGGCGGAGGCGGAGGCAGAGGCGGAGGCGGAGGCGGAGGCGGAGGCGGAGGCGGAGGCGGAGGCGGAGGCGGAGGCGGAGGCGGAGGCGGAGGCAGGCAGAACTCTGAGTCTGAGGCCACAACTACTGAGCAAGACCCAGAACAGCCATGGCTACACAAAGAAACCTTGTCTCAAAAACAAAACAAAACAAAACAAAACAAAAAAAACTGAGAGAGAGAGAGAGAGAGAGAGAGAGAGAGAGAGAGAGAGAGAAGTATGATGGGAATTAGAGAAGAAGCAGGCTTTGAGAGTTGAGCAGGAGAGAGATGAGCAGGAGGAAGGACAAGAAACCAGAGGGATGTGAGAGGATCAATAGTCAGTCATGTGAGTTAAATACCAGGCCAGATTACTTCAAGTGGAAAAAAAAAATCAGGGACATTGGTTTGGTCTTGCTTTTTTTTTTTTTTTTTTTTTTTTTTAAATCCTAATTGCTACTAAATTGAGTAAGCACAGATAATTTTCAGGTAATAAAGGAGGTTAAATATTTATGTTACATTCAGGTCAAAGGGCAAGTCAGGCAGGAAAAGGAGGGAAATGTTGGGGTCAGAATTAGGGAATTTCCTGTTTAGACAGAATGGTGTCTGGCTACTTGGAGACAGTTGATCCTGGGGAGGACAGAAAGTCTGGGAGGCCTGCTAGACAAGACCCTAAATTTACACTACTCAGATCCAACCCCAAGCCACCCGTCCCTCAAGGGGCTCCTGGTTCTCTTTTCCTAGAAATGGCTGTGTTCAGAGTATTGAGGCCAAGAATGTGATTTTAAAAAAGAGTCTGAAGCACCCTGACAAAACTTGTATTTTCATCAACCCTTTCACTCAAGGGTTTAGATTGCAACAGGGAAAGGACAGCATCAGGTTCTCACAGTTTCACCCTGCTTTGTTCCCAGACCATCCCTTCTGCCAAAGGAAGAAGAGGCAGCCCTGGTTACATACAGCTCCTGGGATGTGGATGGTGCTGCAGGAATAGGAGCCAGTCTGTTAGGAGCTCACACTCATGTCTCTAGCCCCAGCTTTAGTGTCAAGCCTGCATTGGAAGGATGGCTGTCTGCTCACTTGATGCCATCCATGTTAGCACTCAAGCAGGCTCTATGGTTCTCAGAAATCTCCAGCAAAGAAAACATGGAACTCTTTGTGAAACTTTACTGAAGCTCCAATCTAAACACATAGGGAGCTCTTGATATCTAACACAAGTCCCTTCAGCTGTACTTGAGCCTGACTCTTTTCGGTTCTGTTTTAAATTGGCACGAAAAACAGGTAACTTGCTCTCATGCCTCTTACTTCAAGGAGTGCCTGAAATTTTCTCTTAACTGGTCAGGTTTTGTGTGGGTGCATATAGGTCTATTTGTGTATTATGTATGTTTCTAGGGATTTAACTCAGGGCCTTGTTCATGATAAACAATACTTTGCCACTGAGTCATACCCTTTGAATACCTTATAGAGTATTTGTTGAAGTCATATTCTTTCCCCTTCCCCAAGTCCTCTCAAGTTGTTCCTGTCTTCCTGCCCACCCAACTTCATGCTCTTTCTTCCCCTTCCAAATAATTCTCCCTCAAATGAACAACAAAACAAAAAAGACAAAAGACATCAAACCATAACAAAAGAAAGTACACACACATTAAAACAAAATGAAACATGGAATCAGTTTTGCATTACTCCTGAACATGAGGCCTGCCCCAGAATATAGTTGATTTACCCAGGGTCACTCCATGGAAAGAACTGGTTTTCCCCATTCCCAGCAGCTATCAGTAACAGAGTGCTTCCTGGTTAGGGTTGGGGCTTGGTTCTCATGTTACCTTCTCCAGGCTTGAATTTTGTCTGGCTTGTAGGTCTGTGTCATGTAGGTCTTTTGCATGGTATCAGTCTCTCCCAGTTCATATATGTATCAGGCCTGGCAGGTCTGGAAGATGCTGCTTCCTCTGTCTCCTACAATCTTCCTGCATCTTCTTCCACGTAGATGCCCAAGCCCAAGGAGAAGGGTTTGATACAGATATCCCATTTAGAACTGACTCCAGGTTTTTTGCCTCCCCTCCCCCGAACAATTTTTAGAACTTAATTGTTTCACCTTGTAAATCAGAAAGGTAGGCTTTCCCAAAGCTGATGGAGAAGCAATTCCTGCAAAAACAGCTATTAGAAGAGGCTCAGATCAGTTATGGAAGGGTCCCTGTCATGAAGGGGCTTTTGGAAGATGGCAAAACAGACAACCTCAAAGCAAAATTTCTACTTAACAACCTTGAACAAATCCTTGATAATCTATAGTATTGCTAGGAGAGTATAATCCTGATACTAATATAACCATGATATTAATAGCGATGGTAGATGACTTTTGTGAAGTGTTGACTGTGTTCAGGAGACCTTTTCTCAGGATTTTCATCAATGTGCTTTCTCCTTATGAGAGAAGCTGCAGTTTTGTCCCGCCAAGGAGGAAAAAAGTCCTAGAGACATTGAAAACTTGCCTCACTCCATACAGGAAGAAGGCAGAAGAATTTAGAATGTGAATCCAGATCATTTAATATCAGAATATAAATGATTGTATTTCAGAATTTAATTTATTTAAAATTTTAAATAAATTTGTTTTGCTTTTTATATGTGTGAGTAGTGCCTTGTCTGCATGTATGTGTGTACACCATGGGCATATACTACCTTAAGAAGTCAGAAGAAGGCATTGGAGTCCCCAGAACTGTTTGTTGTTGTAGATAGTTACAAATCATCACGTGGTGCTGGGAACTAAACTTAAGTCTTCTGCAAGAGCATCACGTGCTCTTACTACAGACCCATCTCTTTAGACCTATGACTAAGTCCTAAAGGGAGTTAAGAGCAATCTTTATCATTACATGAGGCAGATTCCAACATTTGTAAGATAGCCAATGGAATCTTAAAGAAAGTAGAAGACCATTTACATACCAAACTCGTTGCAGCTATAAAGCAGGGCTACTGTACCTTCTTCAACTCAAGTAGGGACTAAAGAGGATTCTTTAGATTATGTTTAAAAATATCTGAGAAGCTCCTGAGTCTAAATGTGGTGGAGAGAACTGCAAATTGGAAGATCAGTCTTCACATTGCTAGATGGACCTAGATAAGTCGCTTCCCAATAGTCTTTGTCTCCATCTGAAAATGAAGGCATATGGGACTTAATCTTTAGGTCCCGTTCATCTCCAAACACAGTAGCTTGTATGCCTCTTGTGTAAAAAGACTCCACAGGGCACTAAATGAATCAGCCCAATCCAGAATGAAGCATGACCAAAAGTTTTTCTCTTCTAGAAGAATGTTGAGGCCAGACATGTTGCAACCACATGCTTGTGATACTAGGACCTGAGGCCAGCCTAGTCTGCAGAGTGAGTGCTAGGCCAGCCTGGTCTACAGTCTGAGACACTGTCAATTAGGATGGAAGATGAGGAGGGATGCCTGTAGGTGCTGGCCATGAGGAGGTGGAGTGTAGTGCATGTGGAGAAGGTGCTGAGGTCACACCTATGTGCCTTATCCATGAGGAATCAACTTTCTAAGTCACCGGGTTGGGTTGAGGACTGTCCTTAGCCATTGTGGCATAGAATCAGTCGGGATGTGTTCAGTTTCAACTCATAAAACATTTCCCCGAAACTTGTTTATAGAGTCAAAATATCCAGCTGAGCCAGGGATAGAGGCTCATTCCTGCAATGTTAGGATGTGGGAGGCTGCAACAGGATTGCTAAGAGTCTGAGGGCAGTCTGACAACAGAGTGAGATTGTGTATCAAACAAACAAACAAACAAACAACCGAACAACAAAACCCCACAGAATCCTACTGCATGACCGTCTTTAGGAAAAGTCTTCACATGGACTCCAGTACACTGGTTCTCTGAGCTCTCCTCTCCTCTGTGCATTGGATTTGGCACACAGTTGGGCTTTTTCTTATAGATTCCAGATGGTTTAATATAAACAGCTATGGTTATGTGCCTGTTTGTTCTTGTCCACCCTCAAGACAAACTACTATTCTCTATAAGATGGGCTATTTAACTTCAGGGGCCCTTTATTTAAAAAAAATATGGAGAGATTCACTAAGTTAAAACCCCAATATTAAATTATATGGCTCTAGTAACTTCTGGGGTTATGTGTGGCTACAATAGTCACAGTCTGTGAAGTTGACCCTCGCCATATACTTTATTCTTATTGGTGTGACCTGGCCCCATTATTGCATTTCCCAGGGGGAATGCCTTGGGTTGACTGGGTTAAATTAGGGTTGTTGTTGGTTCTTGGAACAACTCTTATGGTAAACTGATGGTATTGTCTGGTTGGTTTGACTATCTGGAGCCACTTCTTGGAGTTGTAGGGAGGCCACCTTCTTCTACCCAGTCTATAAGTGCTCCATGGTAAAGACAGTGAGGCAAGCTGCTCATCCTTGCTGTGTATCAGTGGTTCTGTGCATGTTTTGGGGGTAGATGGATCGGAGAATATCTCCTTGCCTGTGGTGACTTGAATGGAAAAACATTTGCCAGAGGCTCAGGGATTTGAACACATGTCTCCCAGTTGGTGGTGCTATTTGGGAAAGTGTCAAAGCTTTAGGATGTGGACCCTTGCTGGAGAAAGTATGCTACTGGGGATGGGCCTCAAGAGTTTATAGCCTCTCTCCACTTCCTGCTCACCATCTCAGCTTCCTGTATTAAGTTTCCTGCCCTGACAGCCCATTGCCATGTATTTCTTGCCATTATGGAGACCATATTAGTCAGGGTTCTAGAAAGAACTGATAGAATGAATCTCTCTATATAAAAGGCAGTTTATTAAAGTGGTTTATAGGCTGTGATCCAGCCAGTCCCAGCAATAGCTGTCTCCTATTGGAAAGTCCAAGAGTCCAGTGATTTTTCAGTACATGAAGCTGGATGTCTTAGCTGGTCTTCAGTACCTCAAAACCCAGAAGTTGGCTGTGATACCAGCAAACCTGCTTGATTGAGGGCAAGCAGGCTTCTTTCTTCCTAATCCTTCATGTAGGCTGCCAGCCAGAAGGTGTGGCCCAGATTTTGGGTGGGCTTTCCCACCTCAAAGGATCCAATTTACTAAAAGTCATTGTTCACAGGTGTGCCCAGTGATTTGAGTTTTTAGTTAATTCAGATGTAGTCAGACTGACAGCCAAGAATGGCCATCACAGACACTCTTCTGGAACCACCAGCCAAAAGAAACACTTTCTACCCAAAGTTGCCTCTTTCATGGTATTTTATCACGGTAACAAAAAGTAAGCAATATACTGCCAGAGAAGCACACATATAGTCGCCCATCACTTCAGTTTCCATCTTTCTCCTCTGATCTAGGCTTAACTATGCTTTCTTCTTCTGAGCAGAACAGGGCATAGGCTTCAGTCAGTGTGATATTATGGAAAGAACCCGAATTTACATGAAAAAGGTTGGAATCAACCTCTCCACTTTGTTCCCACTAGATATACCATTTTGAACACACATCTTGATTTCTCTGGGACCAATTTCTTTTCCTTAAAGAAAAACATACCTGTAGTTCCCATTACACAGAGCTGATGACAGCCATCTTGGATTGCATGTGTGAAAATGCTTGTCAGCGTGGTTATGATATAAAAGGATTGCTGGTAGTTATTTTTACTTTGGGGGACCTTAGCGTTTGTGGGCTTTAAAATTTTGAATGTTTATTTGCAAATCTCCTTGAGATTTTAAGTGAGCAACCAAAGAATGGGAAGTGAAAGAAGAGATAAACAAGAGAGGGGGATTTGGGAAGGTCATGAAAAGACTCTTAAGTTTTAAAAAGTAAGAGCTGTGTGATGGGTATTACATACAGAGAACAGACTTACTGGTCCAAACAACAGTTTCAAAGGAAAATCATCACAGGCCTTTTCTAACTTGCAAACCCAGTGGGTTTCCCCCATTGTGTCCCTGCCCTTATCACACCCTCTTCTTCTTCCCATCATCTCTCCACTCTTCTAGGGGCTCCTTTATTATTTCTGTAGTGCCATGGCTCCTATGTCCTGGAAAGAATTACCAAGCACTAAGAGTCAAAAATGGAGAGAACAGAGCTACGTTTCAACAGGTGCCCAGAACTCAGACTTTCCTCCTACCCAAGATCCAAGCATCCATCATTGCTGACAGTTGTTTGCATGGGGAGGTCTTTTCCAAGTTTGGAAATCCCAGGTGCTCCAACAGGAGGGCAGTTTGCCTACAGCACATTCACACATCTAGATGCTTATCTTGACACGTGCACCTGCAGCTCTGAACACATCTGTACATAAATTAGACATGCCTATTATACCCAAAGCTGGTTATGCATATCCCATCATGCCTCAGCCTCTTTGCTTTGCTTACTACCACGCTGAAAAATGAAAGCACGGTTTTCCATCATCTCATAGAAAGACACACTAGGACAGTGTCAATGACTTGGTTCTGCTGAGATGTTGGATCTTAAATGTCTAGAAAGAGGGACCAAATATGTTACTTTGTTCTTCTAGTTCCAGTTAGTGTTCATTAAAACAACTCCAAGAGTAGATTTATAAATGAATCATCAGAAGGAAGCAGACTTGGTACTTTCTTTGGGCCATCTGGTCTACCACTTGTGGCATGGCAATTTGGTAAAACATAATCAGAAAGGTATTTTGTTTGATAATGACATCCAGAATTACCCAGGAGTATGGTTATGGTCTAATCAAACATTACTTGTCCTTGCCTAAGCAAGCAGAGGATCTGAGCTCCAAGCTATACCAGCCGAGTGTTCTTTGCCAGAACTTAGTGGAGGGTAATCAGTTGGATGGGTGGGCTCCTGAGCTTAGTGGTCTTTCTTTTGCTCCCAGATACCCAGCCCTGCTCTTGATCCAGCTTTTTCAACCCTTAGAGTTTTTCTTCTAGTCCTGAAAACCACCTACATCAGCCCAGAAAGCCATTTCCATTCCCCAAATAGATTTTGCTTATGTTTGTGTTGGGTTGTCTATTTTCTCAAGTCTCCAATGTCAGTTTTAAAAACCCAATCAAAGGAACTCATATAAACTTATGGTCCTTAAATTGTACCCAGGCAAGAATAACTCCCACCCATAGCCTCAACCAATCATTTTTTAAAATCTTGTTTCTTTTAAAAAGTTTGATTTTAATCTCCACGGTCATTTCTCCAATGGCAAACCAGTAAGTCCAACAGGAGTGGGTTTCTTTATCAGGATGACAATAGACATACATGTCTCATGACTAGATCCCCTCTCATCTCTACTTCAACCAGAGGTCTGGACTCTAGGGCCTAGTATAAGACACAAAAAACCCAAGCATCCCAGTCTCACAAGCTCCTAGCGTTATGTTGGGGGAAGTCTAGGACCTGGTCAAAAGGTCCAGGAAGGTTTTTTCAGGAGATAATGTCAAGGCATAATTACAAGAGCAATAGAGTTAACCCAGTAAATACTACTGTTGTGGTCTTTCTGCCTCTCTCTGCCTCTCACTATACTGGTCGATTATCTGAAATACCCTCACTTCTGGTTATCATGTGATAGTGTCAGGAAGCAGTAGCTTGCCTTTCCTCTCACAGATGTCTTCATTGATAGACCAGCACACTGTGTATGCTTAAGGGGTTCTGAAGAACCATGTTAATTTGGTACACTGCATTTTAGCTGACCCTATTTTTGACATCCCATTAACTATGGTTTCCCTTTTCAAATCAACCACAAAGCATCCCTTGACCTGTCTGCTGAGAGTATCATCTCCTTGAGTATCTTTGCCACGGTTGCCTGGACTGTCATGGACAAGGTCAGTCTCCTCGAGTTCTTACAGCTCTGGTTAAAGTCCACATGACTTGTGGGGTTACTGGCTGTCTTGCTTTAGACTCCTTGTCAAGAAATGTAGCTGGTTTTGAGGGGGCAGAGAAGACAAAAAACATTGTCTGATTTTATTGGGGATGGTTTTTCTATGGAGGGATAATTTTTCTGTTCTGCTTCCTGCCCTTTCCATCACCCTTTCCAAACTCTATGATCTTATGAGTGAATACTGGTTGTTTCAGATGGCTGGATGAGGCAAAGGAAGGTGTAAGGCAACAGTGACTGCCATTCTTGCCCTCACTACTCACATTATTGTACATCTATGAGGCACCCTGAAGCCTCACTGAGTACAATCTCAAAACAGTCTCCCTTGATCTCCAAAGAACCTTAGGAGGTAGACGCTATCATTAAGCCCATTATACAGATGAGGAAAATGGGCTTAGAAAGGTTACTGTTCAGATCCTTAGTTACACTGCTGTGAATCAGGGTGGGTAAGGACTTGAAGCCAGGCACTCTCAGCAAGGACATCTCCACAGCTCCAGCTTACTTATTTTGAGTGTACTGAATTAGCACAGGGCTAAGGGCCTTGCTATGAACATCTTGAGGCCATACTCATCCTATCGATCCAGTGAGTTACCTTTTTTGGGGATGGCGAACTTTCATATGTAAATAATTTTTCTTCTTTCCTCTTTTTCCTCTTTTTCTTCTTTGTCTCTTCTTCTTCTTCTTCTTCTTCTTCTTCTTCTTCTTCTTCTTCTTCTTCTTCTTCTTCTTCTTCTTCTTCTTCTTCTTTTCTCCCTCTCCCTCTCCCTCCTCCCTCCCCCTCCCCCCTCCTCTCTCTCTCTTTGTGGGGAAGGATTTTACTGTGCAGCCAAGGCTCATCCAGACCTCTCTCTATAGATCAAGTTGGCCTCAAATTCTAGACCCTTCAGTTTCCACCTCCTGAGTGTTGGGATTACTCTCTCGGGCATACAGAATCTTAGGCATTCCCATCCTGCACAGAGCTGTCATCCTACTGCTTTCAGTTATGGTTTGTGAAGTGTTTCTCAAACCCTGGGAAAAATATTTCCCAATTACACTGGGAAAATACACTGCCAAGTTTTCTTCAAATGTCCACCTGCTGTGCCAAGCTCTTTACAGACCCAGAACCATGTGGAGGTAGGGGTGCTTTCTGCAGCCCCGCCTTATGTGAGTTCTCTGGGCACCTCGTCTACAGCCCTGACAGCCGTTGGGAAGATTCTTCCCTACCCCCACAGATGAGCATGCTCCCAAGTGAATTCAGGCCTTGCTCTGTGTAGGTAGAGGTTTTGAGCAGAGGTCTAGCTCTGATGTGAAAAGACATACATTGTTCATAGTTCAAGCTTTGGTCATTGCCAGGGTGATTTCTAACATAGAAAGTCTTCTCTTTCTGCAGAGGATCATGGGATTGTGGTGTTGGTCTTAGGTTCACTTTTAGTGTGAAATTGTTTAACTTTCTCACTTTCCAAATGAGGAAATGGAGCCTAGGAAAGGTTATATGTTTAAGGAAGCTCATGATGCTGACAATGCCCTGTATCATTTGGGGATATGACTGCTTGCAGAAGCTAATCAAGAGTTCCAAAAGCACCCCACAGAAGGAGGTTTGGGTTACTAGGTTGTGAGGCTGCAGCCCCTAAGGTTGTGAGAGAGGGATGAATGGAGTCCTAAAAACCTTGGTTATCAAATAGGTTCTTGGATAATTCAATGTATCCATTTCTCATAATGATATTTTCACTTGCTTAGTAGCTTACTAAGCATACTAGGAGAATGGAATCTTCAGGGACAGGAGATGTAGCTAAATGGTGAAATATTTGCTTAGTATTTGGAAAGCCATGAATCCATAATGCAACACACACACACACACACACACACACACACACACACACACACACACACACATTTATGCAGTGTTGAGGAGTGTTTGGAGAACTAGTAAGCCTTCCCAGTCCTGACCATGCTCCTAACGAGGCTGGTGGTTAGGATGCTACATGGTGACATTGCAGTATGATTTGTAGGTGACTGGGGATAGGGAGAGTGGTCCCCTAAACTCCATTATGCCCTCAAATTCTTAAAACCACTGTAAGCTGGGACTCAATCCTGGTCCCAGAGATGTTTCTTCACATTTGTTTCTTGATGGGGGTGGACTGCCTCTGCCCAGATCACTAGTCACTGATGGTCACTGGACTTTCCAGCACGGCAGAAGTCGATCGTGCTGGAAACTATCTCCAGGGAGGCAAACACAGTCCTTCTGGAGCCCTGTGGTTTAGTTTCCTTAGACTTAGGTTGCGCTTCCTCCTTGGGGCAGTGTTAACTCTTCCCTTCATTGTAAATCATCAGCAGACATGGCTATGATACTCAGGAATCAATTATACATTTATTGATCACACTCAGGGAACTGTTCTTAAGCATCACTGAGATGGACCAGGCAGGGACTCCATTTTTAAAGCTGTGGATGGTATACACACTGCTACAGGCAGATCACATGGTCCCACCTTTCCTCTACTAAACACAGAATTCCATTGCAGTATTGGTTCTCAGACGGTCTTGTTGTACTTGGGGGTGGGGTGTGTCTCCGTTGCTCACAGTTCCTGTCTTCCCAGATAGTTGCCCTGGAAACTATGCTTGTCAGAGTTCCACCAACTTCAAGAGAAGTGCAGGTGATGAGGCCAAGCTGACAGTCACCAGAGTCAGTCTTGAACACACGCAGGGACTCTCAAAAGTCAACATGCCTCCCATCCTAATCCTTCATCTGCCTTGTTCACTCTCATTCTTCTCTGAGGAAACCCTGGAGTTTTCCAAGTCTCCCTGTCTGTCATGTGGTCTTGCAACAGATTGAATACAGGGGTAGCAGGAATGGAAACCCAGCTGTCTTCCATCAAACTGAAATAAAAGAAATTTGTAAAAAAAAAATGTGGAACAATGCTACACTTCTCACTAAATCCTTTAAAAAGTAGTTTTTGTAACAAGTCAAGTCAACCTTATATGTTAATTTATAACATGAGAATTTCTCTGAAATGAACTGATAAATAGTAAAAGCCTTCTCAGTATTAATTTCCAATGTAATACATATCGACTGTCATAATGCACCTAAATAAAAGTTATTTGAACTCTCCAGTAAGTTTTAGACGTGTATGTCCATGAACATGTGTGTGGTACCAGAGACTGAATTAGAGACTCATGGGTTTTAGGCAAGTGCATTACCTCTGTGCTATATTCTTAACTACATTTTTACTTTTTGGAGACAGGGTCTCAATCAATTGACATGGCTGGTCTGTATAGCCCAGGATAGCCTTGAGTTTGTAATCTTCCTGCCTCAGCTTTCAAAGTAGCTGGGATTGCAAGCCTGTACTACCAACCATGACTGCTTTTTAGAATTTTAAAATAAAAAGTTTAACAACCACAGTCTAGTCTGGTGACAGCTACTGGCCATGCAAGTGACTCAAATTAGGCCAGTCAGATTAGATTAAGAAAGAATTTCCATTCCCTGTCACAGCAGAGCTTTCTCTGTTTTCTCCTAGTGTACATGAAAGCTTTAGTTAGTACTGCCAATGGTTGCCTGTTGCAGCCATGAGTGTTAACACGGGCACAGTGGATAAAGGGGTGGTGTTAAATGGTTTGAATGTGGAATGTCCCTTGTAGGCTTATGCCTTTAAACACTTAGTTTCCAGCTGGTGACACTGTTTTGACTCTTGATGATGGGGGCCCAGATGTCATATGTAGGCCAGTGGGAAAACCTGGACAGTAATAGATTGGCCCCAGTTCTGGCCAGAATTGTTTTGTTTCTGTTGACATGAAGGAAGCCCAGATATTTCCTTCCAGAACCACGAACTCTACTACACCTTTTCCATTATAATAGATTGGACCCTCTCAAACAGCAAGCCCAAATCAAACCTTCCTTAGGCTGTTTCTGTCAGGTCTTCTGTCACAGTGATGAGACTAGTAATTAATGCTAGCAGAAAGAAAAATGATTATGGGGTATTGAGGTATCACTCATCTGCCCATGTTCTATGATCTAAAGCTAGATTCTCCACGACTTCCCTTAGGCTCTCCCTAGCTGATGCGACATTTAGGAAGTGAGGGTTGGCATGGCCTTGTTGGTCTCATACATTGAAGGATATACTTGCTGTTGTGTATAATCTATAAACCACTATATTAGATGATCCCCAGAGGCCTCTGCAAGGCCAAAGAATCACAGGGCAGGAAGAAAGGGGGCAGAGACAAAGAAGAGGTAGCAAGTGCACACCGTGGAGGCCTCATTACATTCAGACATGAGGTGGATCATGCAGACAGCATGGGAGACAGACTAGAAAATGTGGGTGCTGATGCGCTCTAGGCCTTGTTGGTCTTCTGGCAGTTGGGATCCACCAGTGCCAGCCCCTCCCCATCCACATCCTCCAGCATCTCCCACCCCCCCACCTCACCCCGTGGCTGTAAAGCTATCCTTTGTATAGCAAAAGGTCCATATATCGTGGGATGGCTGAACTTATGGAAGGTTTGCTCCCTGCTTGGCAAGTGGGGAGACTTGATTTCACAGCTCTGAGACTGAGAAGCTGTCACACTGGGGATTCAGACTGCCAACAGGAGAAGCAAAAGGAGGCAGCGTTATGGAGCAGAGTCCTTTACTGTCCCTCGGAAAATGTTCCGGATACCTTTGATTTCTGATGACAATTGTGTTGCCTTCTGCCTTGCTGCTTTTTTTTGAGAACTATCAAAGGATCTTGTAGGTAAATTGAGCTGGGGCGAGGTGGATGTAAACAGTATCAAATCAGCTTGGTGCTTGTTAAAACTAGTCTTATGACCTATTAAATCAGCTTCCTTCTCTTCTGGAAGTGAATTTGGTGTCAAGGCATTGCCACCAAGGCCTCTGACAAGCACCCAGTGCCATGGATGAGCTGTGAGCCTGCACACTTATAGGCACCTCTTAGCTTGGAAATCACAAGAGGCCGAAAAACCAAGAGACAACTTGGTTTTCATTTTTTGTCTTGATAGGCTGTAAGTCCTAAGAGGAAGCAGAAAGTGAATCCAGGAACCTTAAAGGTTCTGGACTTTTCTTTAGCAAATTGCAAGAAAGATACAAAAGCATCTCTTGCTAGAAGAGGAGCAAGGTTGAAAAGAAGCCACTTGAATTTTCAAAACACGACACGAAATGCACTAGGCTTGGGATGAGACCCTGGAGAGAATTTACATTGAAATTAGGATCATCAGAAAGAATTTCATCATCCAAGTTCTGGAACAAAAACCAAGGCTATATTCAGCAATATGTGAAGCCAGTTAAAGCAGAAAATGTGATGACCATATTTAGGTGTTAGCGTCTATTTTCATTTTGCTGTATGTGTTTTTCATATTTAAACAATGTCATGAGAAATTATTTCTATCCTAGCTTAAAGATGTCACAGGGAATAGTAAAAAACATTTTCTAATCTTCATTATTTATTCTTTTGCTCCCAGGGGTCCTGGAAGCCAAAGAGTGTTAGTGAATTAGAAGAAAACCATGGATAATTACTCTCTCAGCCTCCGGGGCACCATAAGTTGCTTTTCATTGTAAGAATGCTGAGAAGTTGCCACAAAATTAAACCAATTAGGATAATAAGGAGAGCGGGAGAAGATTGAATTTATTTCTATCTGATTTAACTTATTAATTTCTCAGGGGAAAGGGATTTTCCTGCCACTAGCCTCTGTGTTTTAACCTATGAACCCCTCAAGTTCTCAAGACATGTCAGAAATTTGATTCGTCTCTCCCTGTCTGTGGGGTTAAAGTCTCTGTCTTTGGGAAGGAACTTTGAAGGATGGCAGTCAGTGAACAAGTTAGTCAATACATTTGTTTGAAGCCTCTATTATAGCTACTCATGGTTGTACACATCTGGGGCTCAGCACTTGGGAAGCTGAGCAGGAGAACTGTCAGTTCAAGATCAGTCTGGCCTGTCTGAATCTATCCATCTATGTATGTATGTATGTGTGTATGTGTGTATTTCAATGTATATATGCCTGTCTCAAAAAAAAACCAAATAAAAACCCAATAAAGAATTATAGGAAAAGCTGGATATGAGTACACAATTTTATTTCAACACTGGAAGGCCTTGACAGGAGGTTCATAAGTCTGAGGCCAGCCACAGCTACACAGAAAATCCATGTCTCATAAATGCAGAAGGAAAGAAAAAAAGAAAAGAACAAATATCCTTCCATTTGCCTAGCATTTCTACACTGGCAGGATCTAGTGCGAGTAAAGCAGAGCTCCTGGCCTATAAAAGCTGATATTTCAGAAGGGCAAAAAAAGATACTAAACACACAAGGAAATCCATCGATACCTTAATCAACAAGTGATGCAGAAAAGGATGGAATACCGAAAGGAGGCAGAAATCACCTCCCAGGCTAGGGGTGTGGCTCAGTTGGTTGGGAGCTTGCTTAGCATGTGTGAAGTTCTGGGTTTATTCCCCAGCATTGCATAAACCAGACTTAGTGGCATACACCTGTAATCCCAGCACTTGGGAAGTAGAATCAAGACATCAAGAATTTGATGTCATCCTTGTTTATACTGAGTGTGCCTGAGAGAAGTCCTTGTATGGCGAGGCTGGGGAGGAAGGCAGTGCTCTTTCATCCCCCTCTTCCTCATTTCCTCTTCACTGTGGCCTGTGCAACCACCATCTTCCACATCCTTTCTCTGCCTGATGGCCAGGAGCAGCTCACTATCAACAAAACTGTCAGAGAAGAATTGGTTGAGTTCTTAGGCCTCCTAAGCTGCCAACTGTGATGAAACGAGAGACTACTGGCTTCTCCTTCCCAGCCCCATAGGAAATATGGCTTTAGAGCAGGCTTAAGGCTTGGCCCCACCACACTGATCTTGCTGAGTCACTCAGCTCTTCCTGCTGCAGCCAATGGGAACCTGCATCTACGGGCAGGCCGATAGGAATAGGAGATATATAATGTCACAGGTCAACTGGAAGGGATGGAGATTAAGATTAAAAAACTACTCTGCAGCCCAGAGCCCCAGGAGAGCTGACCCCTCTGCTGCACTTAATATGGAGCTGCAGTCCCAGAGGGCTTGGGGTCCACCTGCTTCTGCTCCATCTCTTTAGGCTCAATGGGCATACCATATTGTCTTCTTTCTCTTCATAATTCCAGTCCAAATCAGAGAGTCTCAAACGCTGATTTTAATTGTTAGCTCTCAAGCCCCACTCCAAGTCTTTGCTGCCATGTGGTTTTCAGGAGGGGGAGCCTATGAAACTGGAGCAGGTGCTGAGAAAGGCAGTGTAGCAGCCTGTCATCCCAACCAAGCTCTGATTACGCCATCTCCACTCAGCCTTGGGCCTCTTTCCAGCCACTCTCCTGTACTGTACAGGAAGGACAGTTGAAAATCCACAGTCAATTTTCCTTTACAGCTTCTGCAGTCAGGGTGTGTGTCCTCAGGCAATATTTGATCAGGATCGGGCTGGTTTCATCTGTCCTAGGTTTGGAGGAAAAGTTGACCAAGAGAGACTGCGTTCTGATTCTAAGCTCTAAGGGAAGGGCAGCCATGGCTGGCTTTGCTCATTCTTTTTTTTTTTTCTCCTCATTTTTATAGCTGCTATACTAGACATGGATTTTGACATATAGTAGGCACATGGTAAATATTGATTAAGTAAACAAGTAAATGCATGAAAGTAGAACTGAGAGAGGAGCCTCTGGCATGGCATATCAGGCACATTCATTTAAGCCCCTGTTTGTTTAACAAATGCTAATAACGCCTGCTGTGTTCTAAGAGCTTCACAAATATTAACTCATTCAACTCTCATAATTGCTTGATGAGATATGCGCTATTATTAATCCCATTAAAAACACAGGCTCAGAGAAATCGTGTTACTTGCCAAGGTCACATAGCCACGAAGTGGTAGAGCTAGGGGTGTATGGGGGATGGACTTCCCTTACTCTCTCCAGCTATCCAGAGAATTACAGGTTGCCAATGTGGTGTCCTGGGAGCATCTTGAATGCTGGTCTGTAGTGAGTGCAAGGTGTGTAGGGCTTCCCCTTAGGGTCCCTCTGTCTCCTGCTCTGGGGTTCCTTCTCGTTTCCTCTAGATAATACTTGGACAGGTATTTTCTACCTTGTTCCTTTCCAGCACAGATGGGCTATGCTGGCCTCTCAGGTGTCCCATGAGCCTCAGCAGCCCAGATGAATTCTACAGTAGGGATATGGCTGAGGGCATCTCCCCTCTGTCTGGTTTAGATCAGTTCTTGGGACTATACCAGCCTTGACTGCTACAGCTTTCCCCAAGAAACTTCTGGAGAGACCTCAGCAGCCCAGAGTATATTGTCTACTGATGATCTATAGGGTCCAATGGGCATTCTTTTCTTGGCTGGTGTATTTGAGGGCAATGGATCCCTTGTAAAGGCAGATGGAGAGACAGCTCTGAGAAAACTCTGGGGCCCCAGGAAACAAGGTATTTGCAAAGGCTCTGGAGGGCTAGCTTCTTATAGGTACAGCCAGGATAATTTTCAAAACACAATACAACAACAAAACAAAACAAAAAAGCAAAACACCAGAGACTGCTGACACTTTCACAGATCACGGGCGTGGAGGTGAGGTGGGGGAGGGGTGGGGGGTAGTGTCTGCCTACTAAAGCAACAGGATGGGTGATATAGGGACTTCTTCAGAGTGCTTCCCATCCATGCCCCTGACTCTAAGCACTGCAGCTCTTCCCAAGCTTAGACTAGAAAGGCCTTCTGATACCCTAACTGCTGTTCTTCTGCTTTAAGACTATGGAAGTCTAGCCTCTTCTCTTACATAGGGGAAAAATTCAACTTCATGTAGATTTGCTGCCAGTGACAGAAAGTTCCCCTGAGATTAGGGGGTTGAGGCTTTCTGCACGTAGCAAGAGCACCACGAGGTTAGAGCAGACCCTGCAGTGCTGAGCTTTTCTCTGTATGAGTCTCAAAGCTCCATCCCCTGCTCATCTCTTCAGAGCATAGCCTTTTCTTTGACTGGTTTCTTTCCCTCCCTCTGGTGTTTACATGAACTGGTTGAACCCATCACATGGTGACTGTGTTTATATTTTCAGAAGCACCACCCGGGGACGTTCTGTTTGCATAGAGGTCACCCCATCTCCTGGGCTTGGCTGCAGCCCCACACTGGGGTTTCAGTAGCAGAAGCCGAGTGCCTGCCAAGGCTCCCTTCCTTGTTCTCTCTTCATTGTTCTCTCCGCTTCTTTTCTAGGCGTTCCAGCACTTCTAGAGAGAAGGAAAAGGAGGAAGAGGAGGACAAAGAAAAAGAACACTAGGAAGAGGAAAAGGAAGAAGAGAAAAAAGAAAAAAGAGGAGGAGGAAAAGGAGGAGAAGTAGAGGAGAAGGAGGAGGAGGAAAAGGAGAAGGAAGAGGAGGAGGAGGAGGAGAAGGAGAAGGAGAAGGAGAAGGAGAAGGAGAAGGAGAAGGAGAAGGAGAAGGAGAAGGAGAAGGAGAAGAAGAAGAAGAAGAAGAAGAAGAAGAAGAAGAAGAAGAAGAAGAAGAAGAAGAAGAAGAAGAAGAAGAAGAAGAAGCAGAAGCAGAAGCAGAAGCAGAAGCAGAAGCAGAAGCAGAAGCAGACTGGGCATCTTAATGATGACACACCATGACCAAAAGCAACTTGGGAAGGAAAGAGTTGATTTCCGCTTACAAGGCTCAGGTCACCCATCCAACACTGGGGAAAGTCAGGGCAGGGACTCAAGGTAGTAACTGAAGCAGGGGCCATAAAGAGTGATGTTCACCCACTTTGTCCTAATGGTTCACTCAGCCTGCTTTCTTATAGCACCCAGGACCTCTTGTCCAGAGGTGACACCACCCACAATGGGCTGGGCCCTCTCCCATCAATCATCAATCAAGAAAATGCTCTATGGGCCAATCCTAAGGAGGCATTTTCCCAATTAAGATTCCTTTCCCTCAGATGACCTTAGCTTGTGCCAAGTATGAAAACTAGCCAGAACACTGAGTGATGGAAGGTTCATTGCCTTCCCATTCTCTCTTCAACCTAGCTCATATCTCAACCCTGCTGTCCCCTTTCTTAGACCCTCACTTGTTGAAGTTTGGTCTGTTGCCATGTATTGTCATGATCAATTCTGTACCTGAAAGTCTAGGCCTATGAGTGTCTTCTCAGGTTTACAAGCTTTCGTTGTGCAAACTTGGTTCCTTAATTAAAAACTATTGGTTAAATAAAATTGTCTACAACCAATTACTGGAGGGATTAGAGAGGTAGGTAGGTTTTGAGTTACAGGGTTGGGGGTGGAGAAGCAAGAGGAAGGAGGAAGAACTAGAGGAGTAGAGGAGGCCATCTTGAGAGGAGATGGACCATGAGCACATGGCCAAGAGAAACAGCAAGTATTTGGGGTACACTGCTGGGGAGGTATCCATGCCAGCAGTTAGAAAAGCAGATTAGGGGTTTCCCTCCAGTAATTGTCAAAGCCACATAAAATAACCATAGTCTGAGTCTCATTTATTTGTAAGCTAGTCAGGGATACATTTAAATTAGTTCTACAACATTTGTTGGTCCCTAAACTTTCATAGAAGAACAGATGAACCCACCCTGTGACCCATGGGTAGCTGCTACTTGGCTGGCTGGGTTTAGAGTCAGGCTGCCATGTGGTTGACCTCTTCACGGGGCTGAGGATTCAGGAGGCTCAAGGCCATGGGCTTGGCAGATGAATGGAAATGGACAGTCATATAAATGAAGATGGACTCACGCCTTCACCCCCTGCTCACTTGTGGCCTGGGGCAGTACCTCTGAAGGTTGGTTTTATCATCTTGAATGAACATAGTAGTCTCTGTCCCTTATGATTGCCAGGAGGAATAACCTAGGGCAGAGGTATAAAGTGTTGAAGGATGCTGCGACTGTGGCTGATAACTATGGTAGAAGCAAGAAGTGGCAACTTTCCTATCCTTGAGCCACACCTTGGAGTGGTGTTTGTCAACTGTTTTTCATTGCTACTCCCATGAAGAGTCTTTGTAGATACCGTCTCCCCTTCCTCTAGTATTCCATTTCTGAGTTGTGACACTCCAGAGACCCGGAGCCATTGTAATTCCTCAGATTTTTAAACATGAATGAATGAATGAATGAATGAATGAATGAATTTTATCCTCTGTGTGGTTAGTGTCAACTGTCAACTTTAATGAATCTAGAATCGTCAGTTAGACAGGCCTCTGGGCCTGCCTGTGGGGGATTATCTTAATTGAGGTAGAAGCGCTTTCCACTGTGGGTGGTAGCATTCCCTGACTGCATCCCGAACTGTAAAAAATGGGCAAAGTGAGGCAAGCACTAGTTAGTGAGTTGCTTTTCATCAGAGCATTTATCACGGCCCTGGAAAGAGAAACCAAGCTCCTGGTTCACAGCAGCATTGCCCCATTGGGAATTGAGTAGTGGGAGGCTGTGCTCACTGGGGAGCCTGCAGGTGATTTTGGTCAGACAGAGTGGCAATAAGCCCCAGTATAGCCCTGGCTCGGCAGAGAAGAAAGGCCAAAGAAATCAAATGCTGGTCTAATAATGGGGACCCACTGGCCACAAGGACAGGTTATTTCATTATCCCTGCTGAAGGTTCATTTTAGAATAGCTCTCACTATCAAGAGAACCACTGATCAGGCCCATGGGCTAGAGCCTTTTCTTCTCCTTGTGTCTGAGCCTGTGAGGTTGGCTGCATGGGCTGCTCTACCTGGGACAGGAAAACAGGATGGACTCAGGAAAGTGAGGCCAGTTTGAGTGGGAGGGAGAGGAGGGTTCCCCATGGAGAGAGAGGCATTAATGATGCAGGGATAGGTGTCTGCGGCCATGTGAGACTTCAAGTGGGGGGGGGCAAGGCTGCTTCATTGTTAACTTGATTGGATTAAGAAACACCCATTGAACCCCACCTTTCAATGTCTCTGTGAGGTTGTCTCTAGAAGGACTTAGCTGATGGGGAAAGACCTGCCTAGAGTATGGATGGTGTCAGCCTGTGGACTGGGTGTCCCAGACTTTACGAAAGAGGAAAAAGAAGAATTCCAGCTAATGTCAGACACCCCCCCCCCCGCCTTTTTTCTGCTTCCAGTTTACTGAGATTTGAGTAGGCAGCTGCCATATACTCTCACTACCAGAGAGCTACTCACTGCCATGCCTTTCCTGTCACAATGAATGGTACCTTCTCCAACCATGAGCCATGGCTCATCCTTCCTCCCTGAAGTTGTTTCTCATCCGGTATTTGAACACAGAGACTAGAGCAGTAACTAAGGTTGTGGGCCATGCTGCACACATGATGAAGGAGAGCCCATGCACAGTCTACTGTGGGAAGGTGTCCCCCCCTCCCCCCAGGGATGCAGTATGTGATTCTGCACAGATGGTCCTTGTGAAAGAATAGGATGGCCATCTTCCCAGTTCATTACAAAGTAGTCAAACAAGCCATTCTTTTTTGGTTTTTCCTAGTTCTTCAATAATGATTTGCATGTCACCACAGCTTGATGTGTTAGGTTAGTGGTAGCTAAGGAGAGAGAGAGAGAGAGAGAGAGAGAGAGAGAGAGAGAGAGAGAGAGAGAGAGAGAGAGAGAGAGAGACTGACTTGGGGTGGCCAGAGGATGGACCCTGGTAAAGCCTGCAGCAGAGTATATTGTAAAGACTCATATAAAGAAGAATTCATGTCATTATTTCGTTTGGTTTTGTTGAGACATCTCACTTGGTAGCTCAGGCTGGCCTGGGATTTATAGTAATCCTCCTTCTGTATTGGGATTATGGATATATAATTCCACTCTGGGCTAAAAACAACATTTGATCAAGTCCTGAACATTCCTACCTAGGCCTGAGAGGGGATACGGAATCTGGGGAGGACTCTTGGGTGACAGTCCTTTTAGCTGAAGTTTGTAGGTTGCAAGGCAAAAAAGTGCTTAGATTTCTGTCATTGGTTGTTATTTAGCTTCCAAATGTATCATTTTATTTTATTTTTGTTTTTTTTCGAGACAGCATTTCTCTGTATATAGCCCTGGCTGTCCTGGAACTCACTTTGTAGACCAGGCTGGCCTCGAACTCAGAAATCCGCCTGCCTCTGCCTCCCGAGTGCTGGGATTAAAGGTGAGTGCCACCACGCCTGGCTCAGATGTATCGTTTTAAATAAAAATAAGTTTTTTCCCCCTCAGGTTGACTCATCAATAGTGTGTTTAGGTCCTTTCTGGTTCTGACATCCTGTAGAATTTATTTGAGACATTCTTTAAAAAAAAACCATTATCATTACTATTCACTATTATTATTGTTGTTGTTGCTGTGGTGGTGGTAGTGGTAGTGTGTGCCATGAACCACACTGGAAGTCACATGAAAACCTTCAGGAATGGGCCCTCTTTTTCCCCAGTGTCTTCCAGAGGTTACGTTTGAATGGCCAGGCTTGCATGTCCTGTGTTTGTGGTTTTCCCTGCTGAGCCATGTCACTGGGCCTGTCTGAGGAGTTCTTCAGGCAGCCATGGCGCTGTGTGTGGAGGAGATTGGGAGCGTGCAAGAAAGTGTTTGCGTTTATGGTTCTTCCAGCAGCAGACACTTTGTGGGCTGTCCACAGCGTCACTCATCTAGAAAAGCTCAAGCATCTCACATTGTCAGGGTGTCAACGCCGTTGATTCTCCTTTATTCCCCACACTTTGCTGCCCTCTTACGAGGCCTCTTTTGCCACAGTCCTCCCCATGTGTGAGCCTCTACTGATCATGTAGTATCAGCTCTAACTTTGCAACCACAGCAACCAGGAAATAATCCTCATGCCAAGTGGAAGGGTGTGAGGGAAGGCAATGGCTTGGCGAGGCTCCTGGAGCTTGGCACGTAATGGAACTGTGAGGGGGAGTGACATTGAGAACCAGAGGTCATGGGGTTGGAGAGATGGCTCAGCGGCTAAGAGCACTAGCTGCAATTCCAGAGGTCCTGAGTTCAATTTCCAGCAACCACATGGTGGCTCATGACCCTCTATAATGGGATCTGAGCCTCTCTTCTGGCATCTGGGTGAACATGTAGATAGATCACTTACATACATTAAAACAAAGCAACCAAACAACCAAGTAACCAAACAACCAGAAGTTGTTGCAGCCTCAACTCTGGTTTGACTTGCCTGATTATTTTAGTCAGCTGACAATCTGGGTGCCTTCATCAGAAAAGGGAGCAATTTCTAGGAAAACCATCAAGGTTTTTCTTCTTCTTCTTCTTCTTCTTCTTCTTCTTCTTCTTCTTCTTCTTCTTCTTCTTCTTCTTCTTCTTCTTCTTCTTCTTCTTCTTCTTCTTCTTCTTCTATTAATATGTGCAGTGGTCAGTTTTCTGCTGCTATCATGAAACAGCTGAGACTTGGTACTTTACAAACAACAACAACAACAACAACAACAACAAAAATGCTCCTTTCTCTTGTAGTTCTAGAGACTGAAGAGTGTGACACGCTCATCCACGTGGTTCTTCTGAAGATGTTCCTCCTACATCAAAATGTGGTGGCAGATGGTGGGGGACAGGAGGACATAGGAAGTCAAGGATCAGGGAGGGACCAGCTTTGCTCTTTATGTAACTAATTAGGGGACTAACCTGAGCTCTGAAAGAACTAGATTAACCCCTTCTTAGTGTGGCATCCCCAGTGACCTACTTACCTTCCAGGAGACTCCATCCTTAGAGATAGCAGCAGTTCAACTCCACACCATTGGAGACCACACTTGTTGGGCCCTACTTGGCCTTGGTTTGGGCCCTGAAGACAAACCCAAGCCTGGCTCGATCTTTGAGAAGTTATTCACCTTCGATTGAGAATGACTCAACACAGCCTAGATGAATTCGCCTCTGCCCAGCCAGTGATGATGTCTAAAAGTTTCATAGGCCCCATGAAGTCACCCCCATATCCCTTGTCATCCCATACCACCCATATGTCATCTCACCCCTATCCCCATCTCCTTGCCCTGCCTATATAAGGAAATTGCTGCCACATTAAAGCGAGTTCCTGCTTCAACAGAGCTCCCAGCCTGTTGTGGTTCTTCTCCAGTTGCAGACACTCACCATCCCACTCAGCCCTGGAGAGAACCAGTGGATCCAGGCTTCTCTCCTCACAGTGAACTGCCAGCAAAGAGCTGACACACACTTCCAGCATGTGAGCTTTTAGAAGCCAAAGCACATCTAAATATAGCAATATGCCACACCTTTTATGAAATTAGTTTGAAGAGTCAAGTCCTTTTCCCTATAGCAGTTATGTCTCATTTGCCAACCCCCCAGGGCTTGGAAAACACCACACCTTTCCAAATTGTGGTACCCATTGTTCAGTGAGGGTCCTTACTATAATGCTTCTCTATTGCTCTGTGTTCCCATCCACAACCCTGGGCCCATCTGCTTATCCATAGTCAGGAGGACAATTCCCTGTGGGAAGCTGGGTAAAGGAAGACCCTGGTAACTTAGTTACTGGAAGCTGACTCAGGAAGGGCTCTCCACAAAACTTAGAGGATGAGTACCAACTACTGATGGCGCCATTCCATCCTTCTAATTATTATTTAAAAACTGTGAAAAAGAATTCTCCATGCTTCTCTCAGCACTATAGGTATATGTCTCCTGAGAGAGATATGTCTTACATCCCCCCCCCCAATTGACATTTGTGGTTCCATAACACATGTCTTCATCCTTGGGTTCTTCATCCTTGGGTTTGACAGCAAGATTGTGTCAAAGCAAGCAGTGGCTTGTCCCACTAAGTCCTTCAGGGCTGGATGCTTTCTCTTTTCCCATCCAGCCGCTGGTAGCTGATATCTTTATGGAGCCTGGAGAGTGAGAAAGGGTGGACCTCTCTCCATCTTGGTCCTTATAAGTTCATCCCAGTCTCATGGACTGTAGAAGAGGTACTGAATGGCAGGATGTGTGAGCCCTCCTGTCTAAGGCTGGAAGAGTTCTCTCCTCAGAGACCTTCTCCACAGTTTTGACCATCACTTCTCCAGCAGTCATTCTCTCAACAAAGCAATACCTGCCTCACCCAAGAACACTTTTCCTTTTTTCACTCTTCTGCACATGTTACACCCAAGGTCTATTTTGGCATCATACTATAGAGAACAGGAAGCTAGAAGGTGAGTTTTGGCAGAAACAATACACTAACCAACTCTAGCTAATAGTTAAATTTATAAGTTCCCAAGCCTTAAAGAAGGGTAAGACTGAAAAGAATTTTTTTTTTTAGGACTCTTTCAGTGCAACCTACTTGGAACATGCCCAGACCAGAGGAAGCAAGGTAGAGAGACTGGATGTTCAAGATACAGTATGGTATGGTTCTGGGACATGGGATCATCTATGAGTTTATTTTACAGAGGAAATTGGGACTTGAAGGACAGATCCATTAAGTATCGTCAAATACTAACTGCTTTTGTTAGGAGTCACATTTGTATCTCTTGGCATCTAGGAAGAACTGACCATAATTTACCCGAGACAGAAAGATCCAGGAACTTTCATCGTTTATAATTTAACTTACGAGTCTGTACAGCTTCAGTTTTCATTGCTCTTATTTTATTTGGATCATAAAGCAACAGAAAAGACTGCCTTCTGTGTTGTATTTGGACATGGTCTTGCAGGAGCTTAAACCAGGTGATTTCAGTCTTCTCTTCCTGGCCATGAATCATATTGAAGGTTTTCAACATTCTGTCCATGAATTGGGCTTCATCTTAGAAGAAGCCTCCAAAGAAAGAATGTGTATAATATGGAGAAATGTGTGTGTGGGGTGAGATGAGGGAGAGGCGGCACTGTCCTGGAGAAAGTGTGGATCATAGGGTAATGAGAACAGGAGGCAACACAAGAGAATTCCACTTGAGATGCAATCACCTACATCCCAAGATGCAATCACCCTCATCCTACCCTCAGTTTCTTAAGAGATTCCAAATCCTTTGCAGAGTGTGGTTGTTGGAAGTGGGGCAGGTGGTGTCCTTCCTGGTTACCAGACTTGAATTATACATTTCTTTTTGAATGGAGCATCCCTGGTGGATCTTCTGGCTCCATACTTATTTCCTTTGCCTCTGATTTTTTTTTTTCTTTTTGGAAAAACAATACATCACCTCATGTATCTTAGGTTAGCCTTAAACTTGCCATGTAGCCTAGGGTGACTTGGAACTTCTGATCCACATGTCTCTACCTCCCCAGTGCTGGGATTATAGGTATGCATCATCTTGTCTGGTTATATAGAGTTAGATATCAAACCCAGGGCTTTCTATAATATACTAGGCAAATACTCTACCAACTGAGCTACATCTCCAGGGCAACCCTGACTTTCCCATGTACATAAACATGAATAGGTACATCTACATTTACACACTTACTCTCTTCTAATTTAAGCTGTGACAAGACTGAGTGGTGCCTATGGGTGGGGGACCTATCCAAAGGTACTGTGTAAAGGCCAGTCAGGTGACATCAACCTTCTAGTCACCTGAGAAATCAGGAACCCAGTGGCTGCAGAGTTGGACATGGGATAACTGCAGAAGACACTGGTGACTTGCTCTCTTCTTCTTCTAATCTAATCTGAGGGAACAAAGAAGAGAGTGCTAAAGTCCTCCTGCCTTTGACTTCACTCTGAGGATTCTGTTAGGGGAGGGCAGGTGGGAAGACTCCTAAAGAAGGTGGTGTCAAGGTTGTTGAAACTCAGCCAACATGGCTACTACCCTCCTTCTCAGGACTTAGAGTTACTTCATAATAGAACGAACCCCTTCCTTTTCTCGATCTGGGCCAGAGTTCTATCTCCAAATTTGTCTGTGACTCCTGCTATGTCACCTGTCCTCAGTGCCACAACAGTGTAGTATCTGGGACTCAGGGGTAGGAGATACCTTCTCACACCTGAGTTCTTGTTACAGGCTAATCATTCCAATGGCCAGGCTCTTCCCTGGCCTACAGATATTCTAAATGCCTGGTTTCCTGTACTTATGTGCTTAGTGATCTGAGCAAGGAGGCCAGATTCTTGATCCATTTGCAAAAACCATCTATTCTTGCTCAGGTCTGTAGCGCTTGGCTGCTGTTCCTGGGCTTTGGCAGTAACTTTGGTAACTATGTGTGGCCAGTTGCAATGGCAACGATAGCTAATGTTTACGGAGCACTTGATAGGCATCAGGCGCTGTCTGAACAATCCCTGTGCTAACTCAGCCTTCAGCTCTGCTCCACAGGGGCAGTTATATATTAGCTATTTTGCAGATGAAGAGGCTGAGAGGCTCTTGCCCAAGGTCTCCTAAGCCAAGAGTGAGCAGAGACTGCTTCTGAATGTAAGCCAATAGGACTCCAGAGGCCACTCAATCCTGGAGCCCAGAGCTACTATTGTTCTGAGAGAGTGGGGACAACTCAAGGGAAACTGACCCCAGTATCAGGAAAGGGCCTTGGAGGCCCTGCGGGTGTACCAGGCCACCATCTTGAAGCAGGCACATGGCTCATCTGTGTGTTCCCAGTTACCAGTGTGAAGCCCAGCTCCAAGCACAGAAGGCTTGGTTGATTGGCTGTCCTATTGGGTTGGGTAAGCACTTGCTACACAGAGTTCCTAGCATTCACAAAGGGATAGGAGGTCTAATGTACTCTGTACAAAAGAAGCTGTCTGTGGAGGATGCTCAGCATGGAGCAGGGGTTCTGCCTACCCTTTCTTCCTTATATATTTTTATCATCCTCCTTTCCCAAGCACACACATCACTATTCCTATGGTTCTGCCCAAGGGTGTTTCTCTCTGATGTTTAGTTCTAACTCACAGTAGATTCTTTCTTCCTCCATGCCTTGAGTAGCTGGCTTCCCCAACTCATTTTCTGGGACTGTCAAACAATCATGGAGGAACTCCAAGACTTCAGGACAAAGGCTAGAATGTTTCTGTACACACAAATTATGGAAGAAAAAAAAAGGAAAACCCTAGCCTGGGTTTTGAGAAGGTTCTCCTGCTGTTATGAATGATAAGAAGCATTCACATTCTCAGCCTTATAGGTTGGGCCAAAGAAGAATGTACAATGTTGTTGGTGGGTAGACTTGTGAACACAATGGAACCTTGAGAGCTGGTCAAATGACTGTCAACGTGGATGCTTAGTATATCTGGCTTTCTTTTTGCCTGTGCCAGCTTTCACCCCAAACTAGCTGGACTCCATCAAAGGGATCATGGCTGTAAGCAAAGCGACTCCTTTCCAATTTCAGCTGGCATGAGAGCAAACACATTGTCCTGGAGGCACACCCGGCTTGCCAACTCCAGATGATGGGAAGTTATGTCCAGGGCTCTAGCCTGGACAAGCAGGGCATTCTGGGTATTGACATGCAAATACCCAGGGTACAGCGTGTGTAGGAGGGCAGGGACATTGCCTCCAAGGTTAGGCATTCCCCATTAGATCCTCAATCTCTCTCTCTAAGGCAATGGCTTAAGGCAAGGAGAGCCTGGTATGGTGGAGCACACCAGTGATCCCAGCATTCAAGAGGTTTGAGGCAGGAGAATCTCAGAGGTTTAAGGTTATCCTTAGTTACATACTGAATTTGAGATCAGCCTAGGCTACAGGAGACCCTGTCTCCAAAATAAAGGGTGGAGGGGGAGGGAGAGTAGGACAGGAGAGTAGAGTTCCAAGAAAAGAGAAGAGAAAGTGGGCCACAGTGGGAACCAGCTGCTAAGAAACAGTGCTGGCTCATGTTTCAGGGGGATGTTTGAGAATGGACTTGGCTAGACCTCAGATGAAGTCTTGGCTGCCCGGGGTGCCCATCAGAAAGTTGTCCCTTCCCTCTCCAGTTGCTACCATCCTGGGGGAGCTGTGTAGGCACACTCTGAGCCTCTTGCTCTATTCCTGCCTCACTGGTACCCAGCATCTTGGTGGCATTCTCTTGGCTTCTCAATGTCCTGTGTCCAGCTCATCCCTCATGTCTTTGTCAGCAGCCTCAAGGTGTGTTGTGCCCAGTAGACCAATGACATACAGTCCTGTGGGCACATTTGGTGACATTCTCTTGGCTCAATGACCCAAGACAACTCCTGTAGTCTTGTTGCTGCCCCAAATATGGCTTTCAACACAGTGGGCCTGCTTCAGTGAGGGCCAAGCACTTGATCAACACCTTAATCTCAACGATGTTGTATGATAACTGTTGATTCTTGTCTGTGGCTCTGGAGGAGGAGGGGTAGAATGATAAAGGGTGGGGATTGGGGCCAAGGACTTCCACTTCATTGTCACAAATTCTCTAGTGGGCCTTTTCATTGATAGTCCTTGTGGGCAGGGGTTGTAGTACAATGATAGAGTGCTTGCCTGGCATGCTCAAGGATATGGGTTCCATCCCCAGCTCTGCCACATACAAAAATAGTTGAAATTGTAAAATCAAATCAAATCAAATCAAATCAAATCAAATCAAATCAAATCAAATCAAATCAAATCAAATCAAATCAATTTAGCTATAATTGGGAGTCCTCTACTGGAGCTGTACTCAAATGGCAGTGTGGTGAGAGGAGCGAGGAATCTCTGGGTAGATGGCCTGCACAGTCTGTCATGATGCTCACCCTACCCACAATCCCTCAGCTGATGCTGGTCATACCCAGTCACACCTGACTGGAGACTGGAAATATAAGGCCTTGGGAGTTAGCGTTAGGGAGCTAGATCAGCAGTCTTCAGTATGTGGGTTGAGACTCCTTTGGAGGTCGAATGACCCTTTCGCAGGGGTTGTCTAAGACATAGATGTTTAGATTATGATTCACAGCAGTATCAAAATTACAGTTATGAAGTAGCAACACAAATTTTATGGTTGTGGGGGTCGCCACAATATGAGGAACCGTATTGAAGGGTCAAAGCATTAGAAAGGTTGAGAACCATTGAAATAGTTGGTCTTGAGCACTGATACTTTCAACTTTGGACCACTGTTTTCAGAGTCAGGAAGCCTAGAGTGGAAAGGTCATCCCTACCACTCAGTGGTGTGCTCACAAGAGAGGACCGACTTCCGTAAAGCATCCTTTAGAGAAGTTGCTGACTACCAAGGTTAACGATACACAGTTAATCCTGGCCCTCCATGTGCACCTTGATGCCAGTGGTACTGGATAGGGTGATTGCTTAAATAAACCCTCCACACAGAATGCCACGGTCACTACCGCAAAGGGCCCCAGGGTTGTTTGGTCTTGCTCAATCCTGCCATGGAAGCTGAGATCAAGAGATGAAACTAAGTAATGCCTACCATTAAGGGCTCTTACTGGTTTTAGTGGAGATAGCATGGAGGCTTTCCTTCATAAAGATCATGTCCAGAGGGGAATGAATGCTTTGTCTTGGTGTGTTAGTGAGGATGGGGATTGACGGTCTCAGAGATGTAGTGTTCTATGAGGAGAGGACTGATAGGCTAGAGAAGTGGGAAGAGGCTGTGGTCAGGCCTGAGCAGGGGGGCTGACAGTAAGCACTACGGCACTAGGCAGAGGGCCTGCTCCCCTACCCTCAGAACGATGGGAGACACAGCAGAGGACAAGGAGACATTAGCTGGGGCCGTGGGAAATGGCTCAGTAAGAAAATGTGTCTGTCACTGAGCCTGCACATCTGAGTTTGATTCCCAGATTCACATAGCGAAAGGAGAGGACCCACTTCTTTTTTTTTTTCTGAAGTTAATTTTGTAATTATATTTTTGTACAGAAAACTTAGTGTACATTTAGCCCGGTTTAGTGGCGAGTTCTTTAGCCTTTGCCTTTTCCAGCTTGGCAATGTGAGCCACAGACTTAGGACCCAGGGCATTGTCTCCCCAGTGGCGGCAGATCTCATCATATCTGTCATTAGAATTGGTCCGAATGGCTTCTACCAGCTTAGCCAGAGCACCCTTGTCTTCCAAATTAACCTGTGTGAAGGCAACAGTGGTGCATGTCTTCCTGTGGACCAGGTGCCCCAGCCTGGCCTTTCCCTTGATGATGTAGTAGGGCACCCACAGGGTAGGCAGGAAAACTACCAGCTCAATGGGGTCTACCCATGGGCAATTGCAACCAGCTGAGCCTTCTTGTTCTCCACTAAGGTGTGACTGTATTGACTCCTGCTTGGAGGAAAGGTGGTCTCTTAGTTGGGGTGTCCCCTTTGCCAGCAGCTTTCTTCTCAGCATGGGCCAGTAGCCTTTGCTTCTTCTCTTGCTTTGTCTCTGGCCTGTACTTTTGTCCCGTGCACAGCACTTGAATGCATCATTGCTGTTCCTGTGCACCCTTCAACCATGGCCAAAAGCAAGGTTTGTTTTGTTCTGTTTTCCTAATCTTGCTTCAGGTATTTCTGCACCCCTCCCCCCGTCCTCTGTTTCTGTCTGTGTCTTTCTCTCTCTGGCTTTGTCTCTCTGTCTCTCTATAGCTCTGTCTCTATCTCTGTCTCTCTTGTGTCTTTCCGTGTCTGTCTGGTCTGTCTCTCTGTCTCTCCCTCCACTATTTCTGCCTCTATCTCTAGTTACCTATCTCTCTGTCTCTCTATCTTTCCTTCTATCTATCTCTCTGTCTCTTTGTGGGTATGTCTGGTCTGTCTCTCTGTCTATCTGTCTGTCTGTCTCCCACTTATTTATTTACTTGATTCATTGTTTATTTTGGAGAAGGGGTGTGAGCAAATGTGCTGTGGCACACATATAGAAGTCAGAGAACAAACAAAGGACAAGTTATAGAAGCTGGTTCTCATTTTGTTTTTTCTTTCTCTCTCCACAAGCTGAGTAAGATGGCCAAAGGAAAGAAGGTTAAGAAAAGAAGGTGGCCCCAGCCCCCACCATCATCAAGAAAAAGGAGGCCAAAAAGGTGGTCAATCCTCTGTTTGAGAAAAGGCCCAAGAACTTTGGCACTGGGCAAGCTACCTATCTCAAAAGAGATCTCACACACTTCATTAAATGGCCCTGCTACATCAGGCTGCAGCAGTGGCAAAGAGCCATCCTCTATAAGTGGCTCAAAGTACTTCCTACCATTAACCAGTTCACCCAGGCCCTGGACAGGCACCATGTGATGCTCTATAAGGAGAAAGATGATGATCAGGTAAAAATAGACTTGGTGCTCATTAGGCTCGCTAATGTGTGACTCAGACAGCACTGGAAGTTGTTATCCAAAGACCTGAGGAGGCAGAGGCAGTTTACAGGTTGTCCTTGGAGGGTAGCAACAGGTCCTGCCTGTTCTGGGCATTGTTCATTTCCTGCAGTGTCTGTGCAGTCTTTCTTTAGCTCTAACATTGTACCAGGACACTTTATTTGTGGGAAGTCACCACGGGAATGGACTTATCTATGTGGATCAAGGAACATGTAAATTTGTGCTTTTGTAGGGTTTGGAGAGAATGGAAACAGCCATCCATGTGGCTGGACCACAGTGGAGGAAGAAGCATAGGAAGGCGATGAATGCAACCATCTCAGCATCCTAGGCTGCTGCATAATTACATCCATTTTGAATCCATCTTTTGCACTCATTCATCAAAACCAACACACATGGAGGACTGTAGGCTTTGAGCTCAATGCTGCAAATTTGAAGGTGGTTAGGTTGTGACTTCAGTCCTCCAGGAATACTCAGGCAGATATGGAAGTCTTTTACATTTACTTATTTGTGTGTGTGTGTGTTGGGGGTGGGACATGTCCATACTAAAGCACATGTATGGAAATCAGAGGACAACCTGCAGGAGGTATTTTTCTTTTCCCGCCAGGTAGGTTCCAAGGATCGAATTCAGATTCTCAAACTTGGCAGGGACCTTGGTGAGCCATCTTGCTGGCTCTCAAGAAATTCTTAAACTGGGGTATACTATTGAGACTTCCCATATCTGCAGGTGAGTGGACTCGAAGCTGTATGAATGTATAAAGCTCCTAGATTGAGATGGGTCCTTGGACATGAAGAACTGACTCATTTCTAACCAAGTTTAAGAGTAGAAACTTTCCTGCTAATTTGCAATGTTCTCCTAATGGTCAGCAGAAGACACTGGGGGGTCTGAGACCTCAAAGCTCCTTCAGAGAAAGCTGTCTGGCTTCATAAACAGAGCCCTGCTGTTTGCATGGTATATTATTATAGGAAGGAAGGTTGATTTGTTTATTTATTTATTTTTAGAGCAGGTTTCAAAACAAACGTTGACAGCTGGAGATGTCAAAGCCACCCACAGCCAGGAGGACCCGGATGGTGCTGAGCCACATCTGCCCAGCCTGCTTCCGAAAGCTGACAGATCTGTTGATACAAAGCAGCCAGGTGCAGACTTGCATAGCACAGGGTGAACTTAACGTTTTATAATTTGTTTCTTTTACTTTGGATTTTGAGACTGGGTCTCACGGTGTAGCTTGGCTCATCTGGAACTTGCTACATAAAACTTGTGACAATTCTCTTACATCTGCCTCCTTAGCAAAATAGATGCAGAATCTACTTGGACTCTGCCTTTCTCATTAAATTTTCTCTTCTATTCCTCCCTACTCCCGAACCCCCTCAAAAAGTTTGGAGTGAGACTTATAGGTTAAAGTTTTGTTACCAGACCCAGAAGACCTTGCTTGACAATTAGGGAGGCTTTGGCTTCCAGAGGCATAACACCAAGCCAGGAACCTCTTTCAGCTTCTGTCTCTGCCAGTCTGTTCTGGTCTGAGCTGGTCAGGCTTACACAGGCATTGTACAGGGGCCAAAGAAGGACTGGACAGCCTATTTCTTTGGGGCTGGTGGCTCCAACTCCAAATTAGGGGTGCAGTGAATGTCTTTCCAAGAAGGTAAGCTTGGGTTTTGTTTCTAGATGGACTCCGGTGTTTGAGGAGGAGAAAACCATTTTTTTTCAAAGCACACAGCAGGCTGGGCAAGCTGGTGAACTCTGGGAGCTAAGGAGATGAAGATGATTCAGGTTTGCGCTCAGCCCAGAGTCTCACCATTTTAAGATAAGAGGTAAGCCAATAAAGTGACTGTGTTGCCAATACGGGTTCACTTTCCCCAGGGAGGCCAGCTGGATTTTCATCAGAGTCATGGGATATTTGGTCTCAGTGTTCTAAATATAGGCCAGGCTCTGGGGTGAGACAGCCCTGTGCTTGGCTGCTCATCTCTTCAGCAACACCTTCTTCTGTAGGTTCAGGTCTGTGGAGCGATATGAAGGTGGTTTCCAAAGGAGGGCATCATATGATTGCTGGAGCCTCCAACTCACTATGTAGTTAAAAATGACCTTCAACTTCTAAGCCTCCTGGCTTGGCCTTTGTTGGGATTACAGGCAAGTACTGCCATGTCTGGTTTCATGTGGTGTTGGGGATTGGAACCAGAGCTTCATGCACGTTATTCAAGTGCTTTACCAACTCACCTATATTCTTGTCTCCCCTTTCTTTTTCTCTATTTCTTTATTGCTTCTTCTTTTTTTTAAAAAAGTGAGTCTTTAACTAAAGAGTGTATTCTACAATGAATTGTAATGTTTCAATATCCAATGCTACTTTGTTTTTTCTTTGAAACCAGACTTTGTAGTCCAGTGGCGCAGACTGGTGTCAAATTCCCTACCTTCCCCCTTATTCTCCTGAGTGCAGAGATTATGGTCATGAGTGACCACACCTAGTCATTATGGAATAGTGTTTAAGAAGATAGCCTGAAACACTGAAAATTTTAAAAAGTAGGGAATTGAAAAAAATTGAAAAATTGAAAAAAATTGAAAATGAGCGGCATGGGGAGTTAATCCTGTTGGGGCAGTGAAAGCCCCTAAAGTCAGAGCAGGAACATCAGGAGTTCAAGGCCATCTTCAGCTACAAAGTGAGTTCAAGGCTAGCCTGAGATATTTGAAATACTATCTCAAAAAAAGTAAAGAAACTAATGAACAGCCAATAGTCATGGGAAATCTAAATAAATCACAATATACCCTTACAACAGGATGCCGCCAACAGCTACGGAAGGCCATGCTGGAGAGAGTATACATAAATTCCAGGAGATGACAGAGAAAAGGACCCTGGAGCTATAGCCATCCAAACCCATTTTATCAGGTCTATTGTTACAGGAGACAGAGAACTAGAAGCCAAACTGGACTTAGTCCTGACTACAATAGAGAGAAGTGTGGTTTGTAACCTAGGAACCACAGTGGGAAGCAGCAGAGGGAAATGGGCAGGATTCTGGCTAAAAACACTTGCCTGGGGACTGGGGAGATGATTCAGTGGGCAAAGTGCATCAGAACCTGAGCTCAAGTCCTTTGACCAAATGTAACACTGGTAGCAGTCACAGGAGTCTGTGAATAGAGTTCTCCTCTGACAAGACAGAGAATCCCTGAATTCTTTGGGGACAGCCAGGTTGGCCTGTGCAGAAGAACAACAAAGATATCCTGTCTCGAACCAGGTGGGAGATGAGGACTGACATCCGAGGCCGAAACATATGTGCGTCATCCTCCATCATACACAGACACATATACTTTACCCTCCATCATACACTTGACTGGGTTCCTGCTGAAGATGGCCATGGTACTTATATATCAAAAATGCTCTAGTACTTTGATTAACGATGAAGACTCTGGGCTTCTTTCTGAGCTGACTTAGACAGATTCTTTGTGGAGATGGGCCATATAGACTCAGCAAGGAGTGAGGCCAAGGTCAAGGTTTCTGGATTTACAGTATCTTGACTAAAGGGCGATGAAGGAGGATGTCCTCGTCAAAACCTTCATGTGTTGTTTCTACAACACCAAAGCAGTATAGATGTTGGTAGATGCAATGTGCTCCTGATTATGTTAAAATATTTATAGACAGACATGTACAAACCAGGAGGGTCTTGCATTAATTTTTCTTTTATAATTAAAAATACATTATCTACATATATTTGAAAGGTGGAAAATTCTTTACTCTGACTTTTTAGGGTCACACTTATTTAAGTTTTGTTGAAAAATTGCATCCCTTAAAGCAAAAATTAATAATCTTTATAGACCACTACTTGAAGAAGGGTCATTAGCTCTTGCCCCATGTGTGTGTGTGTGTGTGTGTGTGTGTGTGTGTGTGTGTGTGTGTGTATAAAGGGAGTGGTGGTGGTAAGCTTTGGCAAAAGGGATGTTGAAACATGAAACAACTGTGCCATTCCTCGTAATAACTATGGCACGGACACAGTCCAGTTGCCTGGTCTCAAATAGAAATAATTGGGCATCTCACTCTGTGATCCAGCTTATATAGCACCTGCCATTTGCTTGTAGAGAGAATTCCTCATCCTGAGCACAGGGTGGTGTGGGGGGTGTTATATAATACATATTTATGTGACCATTTAGGGTAGAAACAGGGTAAAGGTAGCTATGACTCTGAACTGTCCCTACGAGCAGGGGCATCCCAAGAAGCATACAATGAACCATTATTTTAGCCTTTTAGGAAAGAATTTGGAGGGAAATAATCTTTATAGAGCCATTAATATAACCTTCAAGAGATGGTATGGATGGGTAGCAACAAAATCTCAAGTGAAGTTAGTAGGGTTGGGCTATGTTCCTAAGTTAGCAGTTTACAACCTTTTTGTATTGGTAGCATCCTGCTGAAGTCTTGCTGAATCCTGATATGACTCAAACATTTAAGACAGTGCTTAGTGGCTCAGGATCCTCAGGGCTCAGGGTCTTTATAAAGCACTGCATCTTATGGTCTAGTATATGGATTTTCAACCTGTGGGTCAGGACCCTTTGGAGGGGGTTGAAAGACCCTTTTACAGGGGTCCCCTAAGATAATCAGAAAACACAGATATTTACATTATGATTCAGTAGAAATTGAAGTAATTATAGAACAATTTCATGGTTAGGGTTCACCACAACATGAGGAACTGTATTAAAGGGGCAAAGCACCAGGAAGGTTGAGAACCACTGGTTGGTAGGTAAGAAAGCATTCACTTATCCTATGACTCCCTGGGGGGGGGGACCTTTCAGTGTTCTGATTCTTATTAATAGAACTGCTAATTACTCTCACCTTCAGGTCAGGCTCCTATGGTCTACTGAACATGTCCTCTTTGGAACTCATCTCTGTCCTCTTACCTATGTCAGAAGGAATCTATTCTAAGCTGAGTTGCATAATGTAACCATTCAAGGAGTCATGTGACTGCCACCGTTCCCTTTAGTTGGAACAGAATTTGAGAGCACACCTTTAGATTGAAGACTGTCTCGGGATGCTTGTGGTTGGGGGTAGGGTGCTGGGTGGACATAAGTCTCCAGCCCGTGCTGATAGTGAGGTTGGTGGTCCTTGCCAGTGTCTGCTCACGGAACTTGTAGCACGGGGCTGTCTGCTGAGGTGACACTTTTTGTTTCTGCAGAGCAAACGTTCATTAAATGATTGAGGTATTCATGGTGGTCTTATGGTGAGTAGATACTTTCTTTGCTTCTATTTCTGCAGATCTTTGGGTGATTGACAGTTCTACTCAACTTCCACTATAAAATGAGAAAGTGGCTAGGTGAGGAATGCTTTGGGTCATCCCTGTGTTCCCACAGCTGCCGCCTGAGAAGGGTTTTTTTTTTTTTGTTTTTTTTTTTTTTTTTGAGATACCTAGCAAAATTAGTTTTCTCCAATGGAATCTTACTGGGTATATTAACCACACTTCAGAGTCATTGGGCAACAAAATGAACTCAGTGGTATTTTTTTAGACTTTTTGTCTCATATTGCTTTGTTTGGGCTTTTTTTTTTTAAGCTTATTGGTGTTTTGCTTGTATATTTTGCTTTTTGTTTTTGTGGGTATTCTCTATGTATGTTTCCTCCTCCTCCTCCTCCTCCTCCTCCTCCTCCTCCTCCTCCTCCTCCTCCTCCTCCTCTTCTTCTTCTTCTTCTTCTTCTTCTTCTTCTTCTTCTTCTTCTTCTTCTTCTTCTTCTTCTCCTTCTCCTCCTTCTCCTCCTCCTCCTCCTCCTCCTCCTCCCTTTCTCCTTCTCCTTTTTCTTCTTCTCCTTCTTCTTTTAAAGATTTTATTTGTTTATTTTATATATAGGACAAGTACACTGTAACTGTCTTTAGACACACCAGAAGAGGGCACTGGATCCTGTTACAAATGGTTGTAAGCCACCATGTGGTTGCTGGGAATTGAACTCAGGACCTCTGGAAGAACAGTAAGTGCTCTTAACCGTTGAGCCATCTCTCCAGGCCCTGTGTGTTTCTTTATTATTTTTTTAAAAATCTTTTGTTTTGTTTGATTTTTAGAGAGAGAGGAGATAGAGGTGGGGGGCATCTGGACAGATCTGAGAGAGGGGAAAAGTATGATCAAAGTATGTTGAATGACAATATCTTTCCAATTAAAATATTATGCAAAAAGAATTTTTTGTATTTTAATAATTTGTGTAAGCTTTTTGGTATACTTATTTATTTTATAATTTGATTTTTTGAAACAGGTCTTAGGTAGTTCAGACTGGCTTCAGATTCCATATGAAACCAAGGCTAGCCTGGGACTTGATCCTTTAGCTTCTACTTCTTGAGCGCTTGGCATTATAAATGTGCACTACTATGACTGGACTTTGTTCTTGTTTTCTTGAAACAGGGTCTTTATTCTGTAGTCCTGGCTGGTCTGGAGCTCACTCTGTAGTCCAGGATGGCCTTGAACATAAGGCAATCTTCCTGTCTCAGACTTTCAAGAGCTTGTACTGCAGCCATAAGTTGCTATTCCCGGTAACTTTACTCCAGTAAAAGAAACAATCAGGTGGTTTCTGAGGTACATGATGGGCCAATGAGATAAAACTACAGATCAAAAAGGCCAAAGGAATACTTGTCATATGTAGGTCTCAAGGAATTCAAGCTATGTTAGACTGTAAATATGGTTCCTGTTTGTGGGAGTCTCCTTTTTGGGGGAGGGGCTTGCCAAGTAGTCTTGAATTCACAATGTATGTGAAAATAATCTTGAACTCCTAAATCTTCTAAACCCAGAAAACTTCCACTGTGTTGGGTTTTGGTAGGCTTAGATTTTTAAAACCTACTTTAATAAGGTTGTCAAACACTTCAACATCCCCTCTAGCCACATCGACCAAAGGAAGGGGAGAAAAGATGGTAACTAGGACAAGGGGATGTGGACCTGTTTAGAAGTAGTTTCTGGGGGTGATTCCAATCTCTGTCAGGATACCAACAGTCCAGTTCAGTAGGATAGCAAACACAAGTCAGCAGTGGTGCCATGATCTAGCAGTAACTGCCAGGCCTTGGCCAAATTGGCACTGGTCAGTGGGAGTGACCAGGACTAGCAGGGACATTAGGATAAGTTCCTTGCTGAGTGTCTCTCAACAAAGAGAAGATCAGCACAAAGACATGAGACTGACGAAGCATTGCAAAGCTAGCTATGCAAGCATGCCATCACTGTCTGCTGAGTCCTATTTATACTCTCTCCAAGCATCATGTGTTCTCCCGTGGGTCCTGCTTCAGCAAAACACGGCGTGAGTCGGCCTCACCACGTGAGTGTGTATCACATGACTCAAGCAGAAACTTTCACTTAACGTTTTTTATGAGCGTCGTTTTGAATCTCAGCCAGCAAGGACAAAGAGTTCCTATCTCTGCCTATGCTTCCTTAATTTTCTTTGTCTGCGTTGATTCCAGAAACAGGGGAGCTACACAGCAGGAGGATTGCTTAAAGGGCAGCTTGGACTACACAGCTTGAACCTGTCTCAACATCTCCTAGAAGCCTCCCCACCCCTCAGTTTCCCCCTATAGTCTTGTCTTTCTATCCTGCTTCAAGGTAAGGGAGACTTAGTTGGTGGAGACAATTAGAAGAATCCTGTAAGTTAGAAAACATTGTAGTTACAGTTCCATGCCAAAGTCTAACTTGAGGTAAGATAATGGATGGAAAATATAATAATAAAAAATGTGTGTGTGCTCATATACCCACATATACACAGGAGGAGTGTTTCATATGCTTGTATTTGCATGTTAGTGAGGCAATGTGTTGATGCTAATTGTGGTAGTTTGAGTGAAAATGGCTTATATAGGCTCATAGGAATGGCACTGTTAGGAGGTGTGGCCTTGTTGGAGTAGGTGTGGCATCATTGAAGGAAGTGTGCTGCTGGAGGTGGGCTTCAAGGTCTCAGAGGCTCAAGCTAGGCCTAGAGAATCACTCTCTCTTCATGCAGCCTACTGATCCTGATACTCCTGAACTCTCAGCTCCTTTTCTAGTGCCACATCTGCCTGCCTGCCACCATGCTTCCTGCCATGGTGAAAATGGACTAATAGCCCTCCGAACTGTAAGGCAGCCCGAATTAAATGTTTTCCTTTGTAAGAGTTGCTGTGGTCATGGTGTCTCTCCACAGCAATAAAACCCCAAGACATCGATGCTCTAATATATAGGCTCTCTAGGCTGTGGTCTTCACTGAGTTAGGACAGTCTGGATGGCGTGGAATGCGTATGTTGTGAGCACTGAAAACATTCCCTGGGGGATTCTGATTCGTTCCTTTGAAAGAATTGTCACTTCTCTTTTGCTTCTTCAGGAAGGGGCCTGCCCTCTTGATCACATCTCTGGATTGCTTACATCCTCACCAGGGCCCACCTTTCTCTAGCTCATTATCAGAGAGACAAAAATGCCCCCCCACTGGTAGGCTAAGGAACCACCCCTTGTCCGAATTTGCAGAGAGAGCTCCAGGGGTCAGAGAGACATCCCTCCACTCATCTCTCTGAATTCCAGCCCTGGTGGATATTCATACATTAAATCTGTGGACTCAGTCTCCTGAATGGATGGGGCTGGTTATACTGAGACTCTTTAATGATGAAGGTGCCACCTGGGGGAGGGGCACATCAAGAGCAGTTTTGGGAAAGTGCCTCATTAAACATGCAATTATTATAAGATCCAGGTACTTGCTCATGGACAATTACCACAGAGAAAGAAGACTCAATTAGATAAGGACACAAATGTGGATAGGACCCCTCCCCACTAAACCTGAAAGCAGCCCAGAAGTCCTCCTCCAGGAGGTGAATGGCTAACCCGACTGCCATCCATTCACATGATAGAGTGAATATTGCTAAGCCATCCAAAAGAATAAGCTACTGATAACTACTTGGGCTAATCTCTAATGAACTATGCTGAAAGAATGGCAGCCTCCTTTAAGATAGGACTAAAGATCAAACCCAGGGCCTCCTGCCTGCCAGACAAGCCCTGTACCACTGAGAGATAGTCCCAGCCCAGCAAATGAGCAGCCTCAAAAAGGTCACATGTGATTCTATTTATAATAACGAAACAGCAACTCATAGAAATGGAGACAGGGGATGGAGGAGTGGGTGTGTGGGAGGGACGTGGATGTAGCTGTGGGAGGGGAAGGAGGGATCTGATGCTGGAAATAGTCCTCTCACAATAGGCAGCAATATTCCAGCTGTGACACTGTGCTACCCAGTTTCCAAAGACCTTCTTACTGGGAGGAAACTGGACAAAACCACCAGGGTCTGGCTTATAATTTTTTCACTACTGCATGTAAATCTGCAATTTGCTCAAAATACAAACTGTAGTTAAGAGGGGAAAAGGTTGGACTTTACAGAGCCATCCCTGGTCTTGGAGCAATGGTTCTGTACCATACAGGTTCAAGTTAGTGTAAGAAAACCCAGGTCCTTTCCTCAGTTTTGAATGTGAGCAAGGAATTTACTTCCTCTAAGGCCCTGAAGGCTTTCCTTGTTCTTGTCTTGTTTTGCTTGAGGAAGGGTTTCCAGTTCAGATAGTTAAGGGTGACTTGGGACTTCTGATCTCGCTGCCCCCTCTCTCTGAGTGCTGAGATTATAGGTATGCGCTGCTACACAGGGTTTTAATGAGATACTAGGGGTTAAACCCAGTGAGGCACACACTCTAAGAACGAACGCAGTTACATCCCAAGCTCTGGCGAAGTTATTTTTAGCATAGTGGTATCGGGTTGATGGCTCTTCACAGAGGCAGTCCTCAATAGAGAGCATCTCTCAGTGAGACTCTGGGAGTTCTCTTTTGTGCTGTCTGGCGTCCTACCTTTCTTCCCAAGGTGTCATAATCTCTACTTGGCAGCCGCGGCCTGCAAGATGCCGAGTCCAGGAAGCCAGAGAAGGGTGACCGAAGGGTGCGGCTGCCCTTCTTTCCCCCTTTCTCTCCCCTTCCCCCTCCCGCAGCCACGTGCAGCCTGGGGTGGGAGGCTGGGTCAGGGGTGGAGGAGGGTCGGAACACTTAGGTCAGCAGCTCCAAGCTGATTCTGTCTGGCTTCACGGTTGGCTTTGCTTAAGCCAGAGTTGTCAACTCTGCCCTTTAAAAACTGGGCAACAAAGGGGAAAAGAAAAAGAAAAAAAGGAGGTGGGGAGGGGCACACAGGGTGGGCGCGCTGGGGGGAGGGCAGAGCCGAAGGACAGGTGGGGACTCAGCCCTTTTCTTTCAAGGACTTTTCTAAAGCACTGTTTGTTTTAGTTCCTCAGGGGAGTGGGTGTGAGGCTGGGCGGGGAGGAGAGATCAGGCATCCAATGGACTCCAGACACCTCTTTTCCTGGGGACGGGGTTAGGGACCTCCATGCACTTTGAGTAGGTTCTGCTTTCTTAGTCGCTGGGCTTCTGTCTAGGAAACATAGGATCCTAGCGGTTGGAGGGAACAGTGGGACGCAGAAGCGTCCATGACATGTATATGGTCCCTCTACGTGAAATAGTGCCGTAAAAAACGCGTCCGTGCCTCCTGGGGTGGCTATTACAACACAGTTTGATCTTTCCAGACTGGAGTTCGGAGTTCCCTGTTATACTCACAAACAGAGCAGAGCATGGGGTTGCAGCTGTCTCCTGGCAAACCACATCCACAAGAAAGCCCCCGTATGCTCCTCCCCCACCTTGTATTTGGTGTTAGGGATTCTCCAAAAAAATCCCACTAGGTAGAGCCTTGGTGGGGTGTGGTCAGCGGTGTACTGGGCAGGGTAGGGCCCTTCTGCGGAGGGGTGGAGAGTTTGTTTAAGTAATTCTAAATGAAAACTGATTTCAATGATTTCAAAATCATTAGCCTTACCGGGCCACTATCAGTCTCTAGGAATCAATGAAGCAGTTGTAGGATTTGATTGATTTCTCCTGAGGGAGTCAGGCTCCACCTGAACTCAAGTTTAGAACAGTTTGGGCTCCAAGGCAAAGCTGTGCTTAAGGCAGTGAGAGGTGTAAGGAGGACTGTCCCGCATGAATTTGTTAGTTTGCTCCCGGCTAGCCTGTCTCTTTAAAATCTGATTGGTCTCCACCACTCTGCCCTGTGGTGGCTTTTTCCTCTGCCTCTTCCTCTCTCCCTAACTGCTGCTTCTGCATTCCCCCTGCTGCCTAGAGGTAGCTTAGCCAGCCTGCGCCTGAGCTTGTCTGGGGTCAGGGGTCAGGGGTCAGGGGTCAGAGGTCATTCCCTGTGCACAGAACCCAGGGCAGAGGCAGGTGAAGATGCTTATTAATAATCTGCTGGCTTGGATGCATGACAAGGGAGGAGAGAGCTGGAGTCGACTGACAATATTTCACCTGATGTTTTGCTGAGAGTCAGACCAGAGTCAAAAGATAAAACGCCTATGGCTTTCTATTTTTGACTAGATCCGTAATCCATGCAGAGAAAGAAATGTTCCCTCCTGAGGATGCATTGGAACTAGCGTCTATTCTAATCACTCTACCTTAGCAACAGACAAAGGACACAGGACACTTAATCGGCCCTCTGGTGACTTAGCTTTTCTCTTCTGTTGCTAAAAAATCGGACAGGCTGGGTGAAATAACAGGTTCCTCTGTTTTGTGTGTGTGTGTGTTTTTCCTCACTTCTGAGCTACTGATGATCCAATTATTAGATCATTATATGAGCTCTATCTAGGTTGTGGAATGTTTGTGATGAGACTCTTTAAGGATAGTATTTTATATTCCAAAGCTTTCAAATCAGAAGCTTTGGTCTGGAGGGGTAGCACACCTGTGCCCTGCGTTCAGTCCCCAGGAATACGTACAAACACATGCTCTTGAACACAGGCACCCACCCTCCATCAGTGTACAGGATAACAGTGCTTACCATATAGAGTTTACATAATTCTAAGAAGGAAACAACTACAGTTATTATGACGACTGCTCAGTGAATTCCTCTTTGAAACTACTACATACACAGTCGTCTTCACCCTCATCCAAACCTGCATGTGGTACATTGTAAGACAGAGATAGTTATGATCCATTTTCAATATGAGGTGTGATTAGAGTTCATCAGAGTGACTGCAGGAGCCTAGCTGTCTGCTGGCACCTGCTTATCTCAGACTCTGAGAGTTAGAAAGTTTCAGGGAGTCTGTTACTTAACTGAGTCCAAGATGGGAAAGGGATTTGAGAGTTTTAAAAAAAAAAACACCACCATGGGCTGGACACAGTGGCACATGCCTTTTATCCCAGCACTTAGAAGGCAGAGGCAAGTGGACCTATGTGATTCAAGGCTAACCTGGTCTGCATAAGTTTCAGTACAGCCTGGAACACACACAGTGAGACCCTGTCTTAAAAACAGAACAAATAAAAACAAATCAAACACCACTGTCTCCTCTCCTGTCACATCAGCATCTCAGTTATCAAATCAGCATCCCAGTGACCCCCCCCTTTAAAAAAAACTTTCCACTATGCCTGTATCCCTCACCCCCCCCCATTTTTTTCAGAATTGTACAATCAAGACTGGCTTGTTTCCATTAGCCTTCTGAATTTATTATTGTCTTTTTCCAATATACATTACCATCTCAAACACTGCACCAATTGGTTTATTTTATAATTAATTATACTAGGGTCAGGAAAGTTAAGTAACTTGCTCCAATCCACATGACTGGTAGAAAATCATAGAGTTGGAATTTGAGCTCAGATCTAGTTCACCCAAGGCCCCTATCCTTTGTCTCTCAATGATGCTTCCTAGACACAAAAGTCTACTATTTCTTCTAGTTTGTTGGCCTTACTCTTGGTTTGTCTTTCGCTCCTCTGCCTTTTGACATCTAAGGTTGAACCTCCACAATTAGGCTGTTGGAACAGCAAGATAAAGTAAGCAAAGACAGAGACAGGAGGTAAGGATGATAACAGATACAATTTCATCTAATTAAAAAAAATTATGCTTTAAAGGAGGGCGTCTTCAACTTTATTCACTCAAAACCCCTCAAGAACGTCATGTAATGTGGGCATGCAGAAACGGGGCTTCTTTTGTGTCTTGGTTCTGTTTACTCTCTCCAGTTGTCCTGCAGGCTTCGAGAGGAAGGTAAATGGCTCTGAGGAGACTGGGCTGTTTCCCCAGGTCACTGGTTACTTTTTTCCTTCAGGGCAGGCAGTTAGCAAGAGGAAGGACTTTCTCCTCGGTGGTTCCTGCTCAGCACAGCGCATTGTCATCTTCTACCGGCAGGTCAGCTCTAGAAGTAAAAAAAACAGCTGTCACAAATGTCCTTTGTGGCAGAAGAGGTAACTTCTCACCATCAGTTTCTTTATTACAGTCAGTAGGCAGAGTGTGCATGTGGCAATGGAGTTAGTGGACATTAAAGAACAAGGCTTTAGAACAGGGATAGAATCAGTAAGTTAGATTTTTGCACGGGATGACGGGAGCCTGAGCCTGGTACTGGTCATTCACGGCTTCCCTGGGAGTTGAAACAGGTCATTGAGCTAGCAGGAGGCAGATGCATTCACCAGTGGAGGGAATCAACAGGTTACCTTGTTCTCATGAGACACTGGCTCTGGGATGCACGCCCCATGGAAGGTGCTTTGCTGCAACCAAGTTTTGTACCCTCAGTTGTTGTCTTAGTGATGGAAGGCACTATGTCTGAGCACTGTTTCTCCTAGTTGAGAAACAGTGTCTGAGACATCTCTCTTCACTTAGGTTACTCAGTCCGTGTCCCGCCCACTGCTGTTGTTCCCTGTATCTTTGACTGCCCTGCCCTTCCCCTCTTTACAGATGGACTGATGGATGGGAAGCGGTGGGCATAATTGACCAAGTGGTTTTTAATAAGAGACCTAAAGGTAAATTTGGTGGTTCCGAGTATTCTCATTTACTCAGAGGAAAAGATGTATTTGATCCCTCCTGACAATGAAAGCAACATTTATTTTTTCCAGTATACAGTGCCTGGCATACCAAGGCAAGTAACAAGAGTGGATTTAAGAAACTGTCTTAGATTGTTCTCCATCCATCGATAGATCAATCGATCCATCCATCATCCATCCATTCATCCATCCATCCACCCACCCACTGTCATCTACTTATCCACTCATTCACAGCACCTACCCACCTGTCTGTCTACCTCCCCATCTTTCCAATTACATATGAAAGTACTACATTCATCCACCCACCTACCCAGCTAACTACTTATCCACTTACAACACCTACCAAGCCATTGATCTATCTATCCACTCACCAATATATCCACCCATCCTTTATGTAAGTATGAGTGTGTTCATTTACTCACCATTTATCCATCTGTCATCCATCCATTTATCCACCCACCTAATTATTATTATCTACTCATCCATCATCTATCAAGCTACCATTCACTCAAACATTCATTTATCCAACCATCATTCATCTATCCATCCATCCATCATCCATCCACCCACACATTTATCCTTCCTTCCTTCCTTCCTTCCTTCCTTCCTTCCTTCCTTCCTTCCATCTGTTGTCTATCTACTCCCCACTTATTAATTTATCTACCCATCCATTATCCGTCCCCTTTGGCAGTTCAGGTGTGGCCATCTACCTTTGGGCAGGACCCGAGGAGGGCCTAAGTAGAAGTTGTGAAGTTGCCCATGATCTCTGAGGAGCTTCAAGCACACCCGTGCCATCATCCTGCCTAGAATATGCTTGACCGGGGAAAGTAGGGCCTCAGAATGTCCCCTTTTCTCTCCTCCCACTAAAGTTATCTTTGTAGACTCTGCCTAGTCCTGCCTCTATTTTCTCTCCAGATGTTTTGACCTCTTGAAGAATGCCTCATGGACGCACAGAGGTTACTCCCCTGAGGCCAACACCATCTTCTAGTGACTGTCTTGGCTCCCTGCCACAGTGCCTCAGAGTTTACAAATGTTTAAGGGGCAACTATATTCTCCCTGGCTCCCAACAGGGACTTCCGTAGGAAGGCCCGACTGCTCTGCAGGTTAGAGGGCTCTGAGAAAAATCCTTTAAGAGGGTGTTCAGAGTTTTTTTCAGAGAGCTGTGTGGGTCTGGGGATTAGGACTCCTCACCATGGGAGCCTTTGGTATGGAGACCCTCAGTAGATGTGGACAGGAGCACAAGTCGGGTGGTGAGTAAGGAGAATGTCACAGACAGATGCACACATGTCTATTCCTAAATGCGGAGTTCTGCTTGGTGCCAAGGCTTCATCTCACGAGTCTTGCCTGCTTGTCTGGCTGCAAAGAGTTCAACTGAACTATTCTCATCACCAGCCTGCTTTAGACACCAGCTGCATTCATCCATCAGGATAAAGAAGGCCAAGGTCTAGCCATGGGCTTGCAGGTCTCCCACCAGCAGCTACAGGCCATCAGTAGGCTTTTCCTATTTCCTTCCATCTTGGACCTGTGGTCTCTCCCTACCCTCCTTATCCCAGATGATGAAGGTTTTTGCTCAGTGACTGGCACTATTGTTTGTACAGGAATTCCCCCCAGAACCAGGCTTATTATTGCTATTGTTCTTGCTGCTGTTGAGACAGACTTTCACTGCATAAACACAGATGGCCCCTTAAGTACTGAGACTGCAAGTGTGTGCCACTGAACCCAGCAAAGGAAAGTGTTCACCTATGGCATGGGTCTGGCTTCCTCAAGCTGGAGTATCTCCAAGCAAGCACTTCCATTTTTTTTTTTTTTTATTTCTGCAGTTCTATGGATGGAACCCCGGGCCTTGTGCATGGTGCACAGCCATGTTGCCACTGAGTCACATCCATAGTCCTCAGGGTGCAAAGATAATGGGGTGGGGCATGAAGGGCAGTGGTTATAAGGTCTGTGGCATCAGAATCACCTCTATCTCAGGGTCCTTGGATACTTTTAGATAATCTGTGAAGTATCCGTTAATTTCTTTAGAAGACTTGGGAAAAAAATCCAAGACTATCTAGAGAAATAAGAACAATTTAACTTTATCCTCAGTGCCAAGAAAAAGATATGCCAAGTGAGGATGAGCCTACAGACAGCCATGGGCACTCCCTGCCTAGCCTTAAGCTCTCAGAGGGTGCCCCGATACTGTGTCTGGACGGTGGCTTTAGTTATTGCCCGATGTGCTTCTGGAAAACACTGTCGGTGATAACACCTTTAGAGTCATGGAGAGTTTTAGATGGCACCGCAAAGATGCTCAGTTAGGATAGGGGAGTCTAAAAATAGTTCCCAGAGAGGGCTCCTGAGGCCATCTCCCGCTTTTTCCTGTCTGTGTTGGACAGAGCAGCTGAGTACAGTCATCCTCATGGAGCAGGAGCGAAGATGCTGTGTGGCGAACTGGGAAAGGGTCCAGAGACTGGACCTAGAGGTGATGCAATGGCTGAAAGATAGAACTGGAGGCCAGGTCAATCGAAGGGATGCAGTGCCCCGTGGGGAGCAGGGTGAGGGAAAAGCCGGCAATGGTAATGGCATCAAAGCACCCTCTGTGGTTGTTCTCTCACCCTGGAGAGGATAAAGAGTGAAGGTTGCACTTTGGCTGTGCTCTTGGGACCAGACCATGACTTCCTGCGTGCCAACCTTCCAGAATGGACAGCTAGGCTTCAGATGGTCAGTCGGGACCTTGGCCCTATGTGGGTTTGAGGGAGGAAGATTGACAGCCACTGCTGCGAGCTGATCACAAAGCCCTCAGAACCCGGAAGAATGACTCATGAGACAGCTGGCTCTGGGGACAGTTCATAGCAGGTGGAGGCCTGCTTAGTTTCCATCAATCACCCACTGTTACACCGGGTCATGAAAGAAGGGACGAGGCAGGCTGGGTGGGTAGCAAAGGCCTTCTATAGAGGAGAGGACTACTTAATTCTATTCATGGACTCAGCAGCTTTGCATGGGTGGAATATTCCCCCGGTTTTAGGAATTAATAACTAGGAAAAAAAACAGGCAAAAAGAGATCGACCTACCTTGGCATGTTTTTTAGTGTAGAGGTTTTTGGGACTTGAACCTGAGTGTCTATGGGGTCTAACTCCCCATAGTTGGGAGGGAAATGTGCAAAATTACAGTTAGCTGGTTTTGTCTGTCAACTGTCCTCAGTGAAAGCCAGAGACCATCCTCAGATCACTGTCCTGGGCAATTTTTGTCAACTTGATATAAGTTATAGTTAACTTGGGAAAATATCTCTGTCGGATTGCCTGTAGGTAAGTTAGTAGGGAGTTTTCTTGATTAATGATTGATGTCAGAGGGGGCTATGCCACCCCTGGGCAGGTGATCCCTGGTGCTATAAGAGAGCAGACTTAGCAAGCCTTGAGTGAACAGCACCCCTCTATGGTTTCTTTTTTAGCTTGTCTCCAGATTTCTGCCCTGAATTCCTGCCTTGGCTTCCCTTTATGATGGGCTGTAACCTGTATGTCAAATAGCCAAATAAACTCCTCCCTCCCCAAGTTGCTTTTGGTCCTTGTTTTATCACAGCAATAGAAACCAAATTAGGGCACTCACACTGGTCACTGACTCTTGCAGCTCTTGGTTCAGGGAAAGCCAGTGGAGGGGTTGATCCTGCCCATGGCTCAGCCTTAAGAGGGTCTGATTTGGAGCATCCCTGATTTGTAGTCTCTCCTTGGCTTAGAGCAGAAAGATGCATCCCCCAAGCCCAGATTTTCACTGGGGATCTGGTTGCCCCAGCCTGGAATCTGAGCCGGTCCATTTTTCCACTGGTGAATTAGCGGAACAGTCCAGGCTGGCAAGGGAGCACCTCAGACAAGTCTGTGAATGAGCTCAGAGGAGCAAGTGCTGGGCTCAGGTGAGCCACACAGGGTGGGGCATGGGGAGGAGCCTGCTGGCTAGAAACTGACCTCCTCTTGTCTGGCTGCCCCCTTCTCAGCCCTCTCTGCTTGGGAACCTGCACAGAGGCTGCTCTCCTTTTCCTGACTGCCGAACGGTGGGAATTTGCTTCAGTGGTAGATTATATTTTCCCGAGATGGTTTGAATTACCTCCCGTCCTTTCACTTAATTAGGCCGAGGCTGGTGTTTATTGTGTCCAGCGGGCCTTCCTGCATGAATAAATAGTAACATGTTTGTTTTCTTTCAGGTGGGGTTCAGTTTTAAAGAGGTGGATTGGCAAAAAGAGGAGAGGGGGGAGGGAATTGTGAAGTCATGGGATGAGAGGTTAGAGGCAAAGGTTTGCCTCCCTGAGTGACCTCAGCAACTCTTTCTTCTCCATTTTGTACAATGTATTCAGAACCCCTCCATTCTCACGTGTCCCTAGCTGGTGTCTGTCTGCCTGCCTGTCTGTTCTCCGTTTCTTGAACGTCTCCTGGGAATCCAGGCACTTCCTGCTTCCCCACTGCTTGCCTAACTTCGTACCTGCTCATTTTACTGTTCTTTCCTACCTGAGCCTTCATCCCTCTGCCCTGTTCTTCTCTAACTCTTGGCTACCCAAAGCAACAATGACCTTGGATAAATAAACCACAGTTCAGTCTTGCCATAAAATACTATGCAGCCAAGAAAAAAGAAAGAACCTAGAGATCTTAGAGTTGCCTTCCAAGAGACACGATAAAAAAGTAAGCAAAATAAACTACTTGTACTTCTAAAAAGGCTTTTAAACCCATGTACACAGCATTTCTGGAGACATCTGAAAGATCTCTGAATAATGGTCGTTTCCAGAGAAAGCGAGTGGAGGCTGGGTTTAGAGAGAGATCTACACTTACATGTTTTAAACATTTGCATTCCTTTCTCTTTCTCTCTGTCTCTGTCTCTCTCCCTCTCTCTCTGTTGCTGTGACAGGCATGCATGTGAAGGTCAAAGGACAACTTCTGGGAGTTTGTTGTCTCCTTCTACCATGTTGGTTCTGGCCCAGGTTGTCAGCCTTGATAGTGAGATAGATGAACCCTTGGTTCATCTCATTGATCCTTTATATATTGACTTTTTATAGTATATTTTTGTTGCTATTTGTAATTTTAAATTGTTATAGATATATACCACTTTGTAACCAAGGCTGATTTATAAGCTGAAAATGTGAGCTTTGAAGATATGCTATGAGCCAGTGCATGCTTAGTTAACCCCATGGTGAAGCAGTGATTGAGAGCTGGCTTGGAGGATTCAACTTCACGTTATAGTCCTACCAAATAGCCAGGGCAAAACTCTTGGCAATTGACTTCATCTTTCTAAACCTCAGCTTCCCCAGCTGTGAAATGGGATGGGAACAACTGCTACTCTCTGAGATATGTGAAACTTATACTTTGCCATGAAGACTGTTGCATAAGAATGTCACTAAACAGACTTACTGTGACGTCTCCACAAAACTCTGCACGAGACGCCAATTCTGTGGATCATATAAGGCAGTTTTTTTTTTTTGTTGTTGTTTTTTTTTTTTTTAATTTTTGAGACAGGGCTTCTCTGTATAGCGCTGGCTGTCCTGGAACTCACTTTGTAGACCAGGCTGGCCTCGAACTCAGAAATCCCCCTGCTTCTGCCTCCCGAGTGCTGGGATTAAAGGCATGCGCCACCACACCCGGCATATAAGGCAGTTTTAAAGGCAAGTGTTCCAATCCTCTTTTAGAAAGTGCCAGGGTCACTGAGAAGAACTCTGCATCCGAGGTAGGTAGGAAAGTCCACCGAGGAGACTCCTAGACGCTGAGGTTTGAGTGCCTGGAGAATTGCTAAGTCTGCCCTTTGAGGCCACTCCCTCTGAAACTTGGCATCACTGAGTGTTGAATGAGCTGTGGAAGCTCAGAGGTGAGAATGAGGATGTAGGTGAGGCTGTTAGTGCAGTCAGGGCTGGGATTTGTTCTCTAGAGGGTGATGAACAGTGACCAAGAGGCTGCTACTGAGTTATTTAGGACCTTGGAGGCTGCAGTGGGCACTTCAGAGTTACTTCAATGAACAGTGGGAGGTGTGAAGACGGGTCAAAAGCAGTGGTTCTCAACCTGTGGGTCACGACCCCTTTGAGGGTTGAGTGACCCTTTCACAGGGGTTGCCTAAGACAGTTGGGAAACACAGATATTCATATTCTGATCCATAACAGTAGCAACATTTCAGTTATGAAGTAGCAATGAAAATCATTTTTCATGGTTGGGGAACTGTATTAAAAGAGGTTGCAGCATTAGGAAGGTTGAGAGCCAGTGGACTAAGGAATGTCGAGGCTTTTAGCATTGTCACGATGGCTTGCATATCTAGGGGTACAAAACCACCATTTGTCATGATCAGAAGTTCCGTGTGTCAGGAACTTAGACTTGTGAGGGTGTGGCTGCAGAGGCTTGTCTCTGCTCCCCCAAGGTTTTGTGGTACATCAGTGGCTGCTTCTGGGCTCCCCTGGGGCTGCTTCTGTGTTTACATGTACTGCTGGCAGGCAGCTAGCTGAATCTTTGGCTGGGTCTCTCTGTCAGAACACAGCATCAGAGGTTCGCCAGGCATTCTAGTTCCTCACATCATGGTGGAGCACTCTCTGGGTAAGCCAGTCAAGGGGGCCAGAAGACTATAAAGCATTTCCTCAGATAATTCTTGAAGTCTGGTAGCAGCTTATCTGCAGATCCTCTCAGAGCAACCACAGAGTCTTGTCTGAGTGCAAGGGCAGAGGACGTAGAGGTCACTCCTCAATGGAGGAACAGTAGTACCAGAGACACTGGGGGCATTTTTTTTTTTTTTTTACAAAATGCCGTCTGTCACAAAGAAGGGTGTGGGGAAATCCAGGTGCTGCAAATGAGCAAATATTTGTCAGAATTTGCTGTGTGGTAGACTCCAAAACAAGGGATACAGAGATAAGCAAAACTAGACATAATTCGAACTTTCTAGAGATAACAGCTGGAGGAGCAGACACTGACCTGCTACAGTCTAGCAGTGTAGACTGCTGTGGTAGGTCCTTGAGAGGAACTCTGGGCTGTGAGTTCTTAGGCTCTTGTGTTTATAGCCAGAGAATAGCCAGAGAGTGGAGGAAACGTTTCCCTGAGGTTATCTGAGCTGAGAAGAAAGGGATGTAGAAGCTGAGTAAGCAGTATCAGGGGAAGAAACTGGGCTCTTCACGCCCAGGTCCCAAGATAGGATGGCATCATACTGAGTGACTGTCATCCTGGGTGGAGAGGAGCAAGACTACAGAGCTCAGTGACTCTATTCCATCGTTGAACTGATTCCTTCTTTCTCCAGTGTTTGTAGCATCTGGTTGACCATACGTCCCTGCAAAAAGCCATAGTTTTGCACCAAACAAATGGAGGCGAGGAGATGGAACAGAAGCTCCCCTTTCTGGTTCCAGCCACAGATAGGGGTTCACAGGTCAATAGAAGGTAGCAGCTGATATGAGAGTCACTCTATAGCAATCTGGAAGTTAGTCTTGGGGTCCAAGCAACACATCGACCTCATTTCTTCTCTTTGCTGAACTTGGGAAGAACCGAAGAATGCATCGACACCCTCATCACTATGGAAATCAAATGGAGAATATTTATAGCTAGGGAGGTCTTAGAAGGAAAGCTCATCTTGATCAAGTTGGTCATAGAAGCATGAAGCTATTTTGATATTATTGCTAATAGCAATGGACCAGGAGATAGAAACTGACTTGGGTGGGTTGCAAAAGTGAGAAAAAATTCCAGGTACTTTCCAGAGCCCAGCAAGGAGCACAGCTGATTGCCCAGCGCACACAGCACTGACTAGGTCTCTGCAGATGCCTCCTCTACCAGTGGTTTGTGTAGCAAAGAGAGAGTGTAGTGCTTAGCAAACATCTCCACAAAGATCGTCAAGAGTTTCTGGTGCTGCAACTTGCCTTTTGTGTTGACAGCAATGACAGGGACTCAACTGCTCCCAACTGCAGTTCTTGTTCATTCAAAGACAGCCACAGTATTCAGGACTTTACAGTTTTCAATAGCAATGTGACTCAGCGAGATAGCCAGCGTTGTGATGCTTACGGAACAGTTTGCTTGAGTCTCTCACTCCGGAGAAGCATTGGTTTTCACTTGCGGGTACTTGGTTATCTTTCCCCGAAGTGTCCTTGATAGAGAACTGAAGATTCTTTCCATGTTCCAAAATAATGTTTGCTGCATATCCCCTTCTCTTTGAGAAAGGAGTGTCTGAAAGGTCTCCTCAACTTCTGTCAGGGGTAGAAGGAAGAGCATGACAATTCTCTATGTGTTTTCTCTTGCTTGGAGAGAGTGTCCAAGTCCATCAGCATGCCAGGCCAGTGCTCTGGCCACTCTCGTTTGATCATCTCTACCATATTTGGGCACAGAATGTCTTTAATGTGGTTCTCTTCTTCCCAAATACTCAGTGTTCCATGACACTGGGCTTCAGAGGGGACTTCCCATAGAGACATGCTGTCCCATAAAAACCTGGCAATATGCTCCAGCATCCAAAGGGCAAAGTGACCATGGCAGCTCCTGTTTTCTCAGCCAACCTCAAGCTGTACAAGACACGGATACTCTTTAAACTCTTCACAAAACTTGAATGCTTCCTGTTGTTGGTGCTGGATGGAGCTGGATTCCGTCATGACTGCCCCTGATTCCCCAGTTTCTCACTCAGTGTGTTCATTTGTACCCACTCCATGCTGGTGCCAGGAACACCACTCTCATCTCAGAGCACAAGACATGCACGGATCCCTTAGCAGGACCACACATGGATCCCACACCACATCAGGTTGGTAATCCTTCAGCATATTTTACAGGGATAGCTTTCAAGCCAGAATAGCAAGTATTTATTTATTTCACACATAGATAAAGTTTGTTTGTTTGTTTGCTTAGGATGAAACCAGACCATTTGAAGGCAGAACTGATGGTCATTTCCTGAAGAGAGAGAAGGAGACAGTGGAAAGAGGGGCTTTCTGGAATTGCCATTGGCTGAGAGCTGGAAAGACTGGGATTGCTCAGCTAGTAGGAGGGGTAGGATGCCCTTTCTACTCAACAGACTAGAGTCCAAAGTACCCAGGAGAATGTGGAGGGCTCTAATGTACTGTGAGGAGTCTGTAGCCAGAGGAATGATGCCCAGATGGAAAACTAGAAAGCATCCCTAATCAGACCATTGGCTTGATTAAGTCTGAGGATCCCATTTCCACATAAGTGTAGCTTCTTGTTATAGAGTATTGGGACTTTAATCTTTAGTTCTTTGTGGTAAGGATACAATTCAATATGTGTTACTGACACGGGGCTAGGGTGATGTGACCCTGAAAGATGACAGTGGGAGGCAAACCATCCTAGCTGGGCAGAGCAGCAAAGACAGGAAGACATGGGGAAGATTCCAGACCCAGGAGAAAGACTATACACTCTTGGGACCCGTACTAGTTTGCAAACAGCACATTAGATGTTATGTGAATCCCTTATTTGTTAGATACTATACGAACAACTCTACACTGTCATGACTGCTCCAATGTTATAGAGAAAGCATGATATGAGTTAGGAAGCAACTGTCACAGAGTGAGACTGCAATATGGCTTTGTGGTAGGGACAAGGATCCAGAGCAGTACCCCATGTCTAGTGATTCACTTAAAGCAATAGAGTAGCACTGAAGTTACTCACAGGTGGAAGAATGCTCGGAGGATCAGGCATGCTTTTAGTTGTGCCCAATACCACTGCAAAATGATGGGACCCTACTCCACCATGAAAATGACCAAGAACCAGGCATTTGAGAAAGGTCTTGAGATAGCTTTTTAATTTCCAAGAAAAGTTGCTCACAGCCATGGTGGCTGAGACTATGGGATTATAATTCATTGTTGAGCTTGCCTTTCTCAGGATCCTTATGTCAGAGAAAAGACCCTTTTCTCATGAGAAAAGTACCTCTCTGTTTCCTATGTGGCCATAAGGAAACTGTGACCTTCAGGGAACTAGGAGGGCTAGAAAGTCCTGACTCAGTTGCTTCTATGTTTTGTCCAGGTGTCTATCCCCATCCATTGTCTCCAATGTCCTTATAAATTCTAGGTGGAATGAATGCACCATTCAAGTGCCTCCTGGATGAGGTGGAATGTGGTCTCTCTGCCTCAGGCTCTAGATGTGAAATGTTCCCCCAGTCCTTATGTATTGAAGGCTTGTTCTCCAATGCAATGTTCAGAAGTGAGGATTCTGGGAAGTGACTGGATCATGAGGACACTGACTTAATGAATTATTAATTCATCAATGAATTCATAATTGAATGGCATTATTGCAAACTGGTAGGAACTAGGAGGCAAGGACTAGTTGGAGGACAAAATATAGCTGGATGTGATAGTTGGTCTTGTCTGTCAGCTTGATGGGGCTGAGAATCACCTAGGAGACACACCCCTGGGCAAGTTTGCTTCTGAGAGCCTCCAGAGAGCTTTAACCTGGACAGAAAAAAAATCACATTGAATGTGGGTGGTATTTTCCATGGGTTGGAGATTCAGGCTCAATAGGAATGGAAAGGGGAAGAAGCCAGCAGATCACCAGCCTTTGTTTCTTTGGCTTCCTGACTGAGGACCCATTACTAGCTGCCACACAGTTCAGTCAGCACAACTAGACCTGTGCTTCCCCTGCCATGATGGGCGTGTCCCCTCAATTGTGAGCCAAAACAGACTTCCTTCCTTAAAGTTGCTTTTGTTGGGCATTCTGGAACTGACGTGAGAAAAATAATTCAGACACTGGGTGTGCCCTTGAAGGACGTACCTTGTCCCTGGCACCCTATCTTTGTGTCACCTCTTAAAGGACAAGAAGGAAGAGCCAGGCATGGTGGTGCACACCAAGAGGACAACTTTCCTCTGCTCTGCCCTGTTCTAGTGTCTCAAGTCTTGCCTCCAGCTGAGCATAATGGAAACAGGTGACCATAGACCAAAAACATCAAATATGTGAGCCGAGAGAGAGAGAGAGAGAGAGAGAGAGAGAGAGAGAGAGAGAGAGAGAGAGACTTAGTATAGGAGTCAGAAGTTAACTGGAGACACAGGTTGTGAGCTGCTGACATGGGTACTGGGATCCAAACTGCAAGTCCTCTGTAAGAGCAGTAGGTACTCTTAATCACTGAACCAGCCCCAACATTTACATTTAAACCATCAACAAGAAGAATAGTATTTAATGACACATGGAAATAATATGAAATGCAAATCTTCATGTCCATAAGTGTTATTAGAATATTAGAGTGTTATTAGAATGTAGTCATGTACACTGGTTGATGCCTGTGGTGACTTCTGTCGTGGTCCTTTACCATATGTGGTTCCTGTCCACTGCACCAGCATAACTAAACCAGGTGATCAGAACTTCCAATGAACCCCAGCCCTGTGGCATCACATACGCCGTATCCATTGCTCTCAGATCTCTGAGCCTGTGATAGTTCTTGCAGGACATTGGCTGGATCTGTTCTTGCTTAGGCAGTGCTGACAAAACCCTTGAGAGAGCCCTTGTGCCCAAGGCAAAGAGAAAGGCCCACACCCTTAGGATAGCTGCAGCTGTCTGAGTGCAGAGCCGCAAATCCCACCCTGCCCGCCGCACTGGAGCTATTGAAGTTGCTTGTGTGTCAGCTGGCAGAGGGCTTTGCCTGCTGACAGGTCTCCCATTTAAATATAAGCACCTTTTTTATATCCTCAGAGCTCTCTGAATGCCTCTCCCCACCCAGAGCTTTCCCTGATGATTGAAAAGAGCTAATCCAACAAATGGCATTATCTCCTCTGAATGGACCCCGTTTATCACCTGGACAAGCCCAGAAACTTCAACCCCAAGCTTCTCTTTGTTGTAGCAACAGGTGCTCCGGAAGGGAGTGTGGGTGGGCGGGGAAGGATGTGCTTAGCACCGGAATGGGGCAAGAAGAAGAAGGAGGAGGCTGTGGAATGCTCTTTAGGGGAGACCTTTAGAAGAGGAGTCAGCTTTACTTTGTCAGAGGGGCAGGAGCAGAGTCCCTGCAGCCCTTGGAGTGACAGCTGTCAGTCACAATGATCTTGCAGTGTCTGGAAAGTGTTCCATGGCTCAACTGAGTGTTCTAGAAAATTAATTTTTCCTAAAATAAACCAAGGGAAAAAATTGAGAGAAGATTGATTTTTTTTCTTGTTTTCAAATTCTGGTTAAGCCAGTTTAGTGACCAGAAAATTAAAAATAAGAAGAAAAGAAGGAGGACTAGCCAGGCATGGTAGTCCACACCTGTAATCCAACTCTTGGTTGGTAGGGGCATGAGGATCAGGGGTTCAAAATCAGCCTTGGCTATATGAGGTCTTTTCTCAAAAACAAACCCACGAAACTCCAGAAATTAAAAAAAAAATAGAAGGAATGAAATAGGAAGAGAGGAAGAAGGAAGTTCTAAAGAGGAAGAAAATAAATGCATGAAGGAGTTGCTTTATTATTATTAATTTATTAATTAAATAATTTATTTTTAGTGAGGGAATTGAACCCAGGACTTCGCTCATGCAAGGCAAATGTCCTGCCATGCTGCATGTGGTCCTGCATAGCTTTCTAGTTGCTTTATTTGCAGTATCTTTTCCCCCGACGAATTGTGTTGCTTTTGAGAAAAAGGACCCAGGTTATCGTAGCAGAATTGGCATAAAACTGCTGAGGCTCAAGGGCAAATATTAATTCCATTAACCATGCTAAGAGTGAGCAGAGTAGTGCCCCTTCTGGGACAACTGGGGACACAGAAGAGACCAAGGCCAGGAATCACTGATCTTTACACTGCTTCTGTCTATCCATCTTTATCTTGGGGGAAGACCTGCCCTTTTCTCTTGGGGTTGATTTCAGGAAGTCTCAAGGAAGCACTGGCCTGCCTTGGCTCTTGTGCTTACTTTGTAGTCTGGGAAACAAAATGTAGGATCTGGTAGCTTTTAGGAGAATACAACTGGCATTGGGTGGGAGGAAGATGTCCCTGGAAAATGGAGGGTGCATTTCTAGAAGTGGGTGGAGGTATCCCAGGCAGGCAGAATAAGAGACTCCCATCTAAGTGTTCCCTTTTTGAACAGCCTTCCTCTCATCTTGATTGTGAGCTGAGACACACAGGGGATAGGGTAATCTGTTTTCCTTCCAGGCTACTATCTTCCATTCCTTGTTCAAAAATTGTCTTCAGGCTGGGACTGCCTAAAAACAGCCTTTCCCAGAGTGCCCTCCCTCCTACATTCCCTGTATGTAGATCAAGAACCTTCGTTTTTAAGGTCACCCGTATATTAGTTTTTTTTCCCTTTTCTTTGCTAGAAAGTTGTATGCATGAGTATACAAGGCTCGACCTTTGAGCACTGAGTTGGAATGTTTTCCACTACTGTGACAAAATACACAAGAACAATCATCTTAAAAGGAAGAAAGGTTTATTTTGGCACACAGTTTCAGAGAGTTTAGTTTGTGAGCTATTTGGCACCATTAGTTTTGTGCTCAGAGCTATTAGCACCCCAAAGGGTTCAAAGCTCAAAGAGAGGCAGAGAGGGAGGGGCTGGCATACCAAGATCGCTTTAAAGGGCGTTCAGTGCCTCTACTTCTTTCCCCAAAGCCCACCTCCTAAAGATTGTTCCACCTCCGGGAAGCCCCACAGGCTCACTATGTCTGTGTTAAAAGTTGGGAGACATTTTAGAGACTTAAAAGAAGGTTTTGAAAATCTTGAACTCAGCAAAAGAACCAGGTTCCATCTGCCCACACTCCTGCCTCTAAAGCTTGAGTGTGTTCTGTGTCTTACAAGGGGATCTGACAATTTCAAATAACTGATGAAGAAACAAACAGAAACAAAAACAAAACAAAACACACACGCACAAAAATAAATAAATATGCATATGTATGAATGAAATAAAAGCAGGAAGGGAAATCCAAGAGGAAAGGGGTCTACAGGGAAGAGAAGAGGAACAAGGGAGGGTGATAGATTTTATGTGTCATGAAACAGAAGTGTGGGTTAGCAGCAAAGCAGGGGATGAGAGAGCAAAAGAGAGATGGGTAAGAAAATGTAGTGATGTATATATATATAAGCATGTCACAACAAATCCCATTTCTTTGCTAAAGAGAAAGTTATTTTTTACATGATTTTTTAAAAAGCAAGGTTTCTCTGCATACTCCAGGCTGACCTTGAACTTGTAATCTTCCCGCTCTCACCTCTTGGGTGTATTGGGTTACAGGCATTCACCTCCTGCCCTCTCAGTGATGGGGATGTACTGTGCAGCCCCTTCTCCAACATTAAATGCTGATGCCCCCTTCATTGGTACCAGCTGGCCAGCTGCTGCTGCAGCAGAGCGTGGGGAAAAGGGAAAGGTGCAGCAGAGCTCTGCAGATGCTCTGGGTTTCTCTCCCAAGACCTGTTCTCATGCCCAGAGCAGTCTCATGGCTTGGCCCATGGGGCCATGGGGCTCTGATTCCAGTTTCTTTTTTCTTAGCCTTCAGGACTTCCCAGCCCTGGCCTCGTGGGGTTTGTGTGTTTGAAGCCTGGGAGTATAGAGCGGGCAAGGGCTGGGGGAGGGAGGGTTGAGTGGAGTGGGTGGTAATATTTTCCAGCTCTTTCTCTAAAGTGTCTGCCTTCCCTTAATGGACACGGAAGTGAGCCAGCCGCTGACTGTGCTGGCTGCAAGATTGGCTACTGCTTACATCATCTGAGCAGCCAGACTGGGGACAGGATGGGGGGAGAGGGGGAGGCGGGGAAGAAACTGAGCAGGGATTAATCCATCCCTGAGGGAACTGGTGGACAAAGGCAGTGGTGATCAGGTAACCCTTTTCCCAAGCACATGCCTTGGGGAGGTGGAGGAGAGCCAGGGAGTGACATTAGTACACGCATGGTGTACTTCTTATTTGCTTCACCATTCGCCAATGTCTGAGGTCCATTGCATGCCGCTCCATGCAGTTCTACTCTGTTAGCGCTGGTTGAGACTATGTCATGAAGTATATCTTGAGTGACATGGGGTGGCCCAACATTAGCAGCTCTATTGGCATTTAAGTGTTTATTGCATAGATTAGGTTCTACATGAGGAACCGTCTCCATGGTTGGAGATGGGTGACATTATTCAGGACAAGGGAGAAGATTCTCTCTCTCTCTCTCTCTCTCTCTCTCTCTCTCTCTCTCTCTCTCTCTCGTGTCTGTGTGTATGTGTGTGTGTGTGTTTACACCCGTGGAAGCCAGAAATTGACTTTCTTTTTTGAGACAAGGTCTGAAACTACCTGAAGCTCAATGATTCACGTAGCAAGGCTGGTCAGGAAGCCCCAGGGACTCTCCTGCTTCATCCTCCACTGCACCTTCCTGATCTTGACCTTTGATGTGGGTCCTAGGGATCATACTCAGGTCCTTGTGGTAATGGGGAAGCACTTTGTCGGATGAGCCATCTCAGTTGCTCCACAACTGTTTGCTATCAGTGCCGTTGTCTTCATCAGGAGGCACCTCCCCCCCAGCAAAACAAAACAAAGACAACAACAACAACAACAACAACAACAACAATCTCTTCCAGCTGGCCTGATGCACCTTTTTACCAAGTCATAGCTTTCCCCTCTGACTCTCTTTTTCTTTTGGGTTCATTCCTCTTTCCCACTGTGATTTCTGAGAGATACAGATCTATGATAGTCAAGAAAAAAAAGTATAGGTAGCGTTTCCCATTATTCCATTGCCAATGAGAAAAAAAAAATCAATCTGCTCCTCTTAGTTTGTGGTGGGCCCCACAGATTATGTCATCCTTCACCTACGTAGTCCTTGCATAGTAGAACTTGCTCAATACTGGGTGCAGGGTGGGTGGTCAATACGTTGCTGCAAGCATTGTACCTAAATATCAGGAAAAAAAAAACCAACCCTGTAGATTCGAAGGAGTTCTGTTCTGTTTCATCTTGGTGAAGCGACAAAAAGCTCAGAGGATAGACCCTGCACTATGATGGATGTCTTAGAAGGACCACTCTCTTCTGACTCTGTATCTCAAAACTAAGTTACTGGGCAGAGTTTCAAGGGCAGCTTGGATTCAAACCCACTGAAGCCACTGTCCTTCATGTTCCTTCCTGGGTGCTGTGTTTTACTTTCTCAGCAACTCACAGTGAATTTGGTAGAATGAGGAAGACTTAGGAAAAGAGCAAATAATGACAAATAAGCCAAGGGCAATAAATAAACAACCAGTCTATCAAATTGCACTAAATGATCTAATCACAAAGCAGGGGGGAAAATGAGAAGGTTAGGGCGGTGGAAGATACAGAAACCAGGCAAGTACAGAGGTCACAGGGATGAACTTTTATTTTTATTTTTTTTTTAAAGATTTATTTATTTATTTTATGTATATGGGCACACTGTGACTGTCTTCAGACACACCAGAAGAGGGCATTAGATCCCATTACAGATGGTTGTGAGTCACCACGTATTTTCTGGGACTCGAACTCAGGATCTCTGGAAGACTAGTCAGTGTTCTTAACCACTGAGACACCTCACCAGCCCTGGCATGAACTTTTATTAATAGGGCAAGACAAGCTTATCTCTTCCTTCCCTCTGCTCAATGAAGTGTGTGTGTGTGTGTGTGTTTTCCAGGAAATCTGAGAGGGAGATTGATGGCCAATGGCTCTTGCACCTACAAATGTTTCAACAGCCTCTGATGCCTGGTTCTTCTGATTTGTTTGTTTGTTTGCTTTTTTTGAGGCAGGGTTTCTCTTTGGAGTCCTGGCTGTCCTGGAACTTGCTGTGTAGACCAGGCTGGCCTCAAACCTGCTGAATGCTTGGATTAAGGGCATGTATCACCATGCCTGACCTGTCTGATTCATCTGTATCTGCCTCATAAGGACATCAATGGCACCAGCTGCTGAACCTAGGATGCCAAGATACATAACCTAATTTCATTTTAGTCATTGGCCAAGTTCTTCTGGAGCAGAGAGGTGCTCAACGGATGGCTGAAGGGGCTCTTCCTCTGTGCCCCGAGTCAGATGTCCTTGTGAGCAGGGACAGTCTCTGAAATGTGTAGAGAATCCAGGCTTTGCAGTAGCTTGTACATGCAGATTTTGCGGATGTATGTGTGTGCACACTAACTGTGTATCTACAGACAACAGTGTGCCATCAACTTGGCTGTACTTCCTCCATGCAGGAGATAGGATCCTGGCCTTGGCAGCGAGTGGGCGTACGTGTGGACTTGAGTCACAGTAGGCTCAGAATCTGGGCTCAGGCATCTGAAGGCCTGTCACCTGCAAGGCTCATTATACAAGGGACCAGGTGCTTGGAGTGTGCCCAAAGCCATACTGACTGCGCTGTCATGAGTTTGAAAAATATTCCTGTGAGAGATATAAATAAAGACACTGAGCCTCAAGCCAGGGTTTTAGAAAGCCATCCTTAAATGCATGGTGATTTACAGTCCCTGCTGTCCCTTCCCATGGGTGACTCAGCTCTCTAGCCCAGTAGGCCCAGCCTGATCCAGTAACCTTCAGGCTTGGCTAAAATAGGGCAGAGCTGAAGCTGGTCTCAAGGACCCCAATGATCCCACCATCCAGTTACCATGTGAGGTTTTGCTAAGTCTTTTGGCCTCTGTTCCCTAGCTGAGACATGGATGAACAGGTCCTGTACCAAGAGACAGGGACACAGACATTCCTAATTGGTTGTCCCTCAGAAGCCTGCTATATGCATCTGGGATCCCAAAGGATTCCCCCATCCTCAGAATGGAGTGGCTCAGATCCCATTCCCTCTAATCTCCAGTGTCCTGCAGCCACAGCCCTCAATCTTGGGAATGGAAATCTCAGGATAAAGTCCTGCTGAAAGTATGCCCCCCCTCCTTAGATGCTTGGGCCAATAGGAACAGTAGAAATGAAAATAATTTTCACTTTGGCTTAAGAAATGATTACCTGGGGTCTGGAGAGGTTAAAAGTACTAGCTGTTCTTCCAAAGAACCCAGGTTTGATTCTTAGCAGATTATAACAGTGTATAACTACAGTTCTAGGGGATCTGACTCTCTTCTGGCCTCCGTGGGTACTGGGCATGTATGTGACTCACAGACATACAAGCAGACAAAGCAACCATCCGCATAGAATAAATAATTAAAAAAAACCACCCATGTCTAGTGCCTCAAATGGCTGAATAGAGGATCAGATAGCAATAGGCTTAAACCTGGCGGTAAAGGTATCGTGGGAGGCAGTGAGCGAGCCATAAAGTTAGGTATTGGATTCTCTTAGCTCCATCCTCTTCACCCATGCCTGCTTGCTTTCTCCATGTCTTTACCAGGCTCTCAGGCCAACACTGAAGAGACAGATGAAGGTTCAGAGGGTACATGGAAAGGCCACATGGGCTTTTTTTTTTCATTTGCTTCTTTTCTTCTTTAAGACTTCCAGGAGTGTGCAGAGTGTTGGCTTTGCTGGAATGTCTTTTAGCCACATGCCTTACCCCAGCTTGGAGCTCAGCGATGTTTTGATGCCAAGCCCTATGCACCTGGCTGTCCAAGCATAAGGAAAGAAAAATCCATCATCCAGGGTTGTTTTAAAAATAGTGTAGCTTTTTGATTAAATGGCTCAACAGCCCTGAATCAAGCTTTCTTTGCTCTAGCCTGTGATTTGTGCAACTGACCTGATTTTAGTACAGGACTCTAAATATAAGAGGAATGAAATGATTGTAACAATTCCTTAAATTGGTAATGAAGTGCCGTCACTGATCATACATCCATTAAGCATGTGTCTGTGTGTGTGTGTGTATGTGTGCATGTGTGCATATATGAGTTCCTACAAATGTCTCAAAAGCCTTTAACTGCAATAACACTTTTTGATGATGTCATCTAAATTCTGGGTATATGTTGTCATATGCTGATATTAATATGCACTCCTACACACATACAGACACACATATACACATAATATGCACACATGCACACATGCACTTCCTTGTACTCCAAACACATAGAAATCAACTTTATAAATGACAGGAAGCAGAATGTCTTGGTCACTGTCTACCTCAAGTCATGGCATCCCTGCCTGCCCTGGCATCTCTACCTGCCCTGGCCTGGCTTTGATGGATTCTAAGAACTTCTTCTATGCCCTCATCCAGGATTGGGAAGTTTCTAATTCTCTTCTGCTTCCTTCTGATCTTTATAGTCCCAGGACACTGAGGTATCTTTCATCTTATGTTCTGAAACACTCTTAACCAACCACATCATTTTTTTTTGAGTGATCAAAATAAGACAGACTGTAATGTCTTCATAGGTGTGGATCTGTGGTATCTGTAGGACAGTTCAATGAGGAAACCCCTGCATATTTTGGGAGGAAACTGACCAGTAGAGATGAAAAGATTTGCAAGTTTGCAGAGGTATGAAGTCGTCACTCCGCCACTCCTCACCGCTAGCTGGTATAACTGCTACATAAAAGGTGCAGACAAAACCCCACAAGGGTGTCAGTCAGGACCAGAGTCCTGGGGGTGGTGCTGAGTCTGGGGACAAGCTGATCTTTCTGTGACTCCTTTGCTGACCACTTCACTTAGGGCAGTACTATTTGGCTCAGCTTCTAGTAGTTTCTTCTGTTTTGAAATCTGCATATTGCATTGGAATACATAGATGTAGCTGGCTTGGCTTAACGCTGTCTGCTCTGGAAGTTTGCAGCTATGAGGCAGAAGAATCCCAGATCTACCAGCCCCTCTCTTGCTTCCAAAGATGTGGGATTGTTGTTTAGTAGAAGTCTAATCTTGGGGTTCTGTTTTCCCTTCCAGATTGAGAGAGGTTTCTTTTGTCGGGCTGCAAAGTTAACCTCGGGCACCCCACTCTGTGCATGCTTATCCCATCTCTCTCTCTCTCTCTCTCTCTCTCTCTCTCTCTCTCTCACACACACACACACACACACACACACACACACACACACACACACACAGAGTTATTGCTGAACATTAAAGATACAAGACCCTGTGGGTGCCACAGGCTCTCCCACAGCTCCAAAGACACAAAGCTTCCATCCCTCTGGTTAGAGCTGGAAAGAAGACAAGTACACACGAGTATTCTGTTGCTCAAACAAAAAGGACTGTGTGCATGCACATGGAAGACTGATGGCCTCTGGCCAACGAGACATAATTGTGACCTGACAGACTTGTAAGATGGCCTGCTCACGTGTATCCCAGCCCAGGCTGAGGTCACAGTGCACATGACAAGCCTGGGAAAGGAAAGTCTGGCATAAAGAAAGTTTAAATTAGCTGGGCACAGGAGAGAGAGAGAGAGAGAGAGAGAGAGAGAGAGAGAGAGAGAGAGAGAGAGAGAGAGAGAGAGAGAGAGATTTCCATCTCTCTTCTGACCGCCCCCTGCGGGCCCCCCCCCCCCCCTGCAACTTCCCTGAGTCAGAACAGCATGGGACAGCCTGGGACAGCTGCCTCTGCAATGCTTATGCCCTGTAACCAGAGCTGGTGCTTGCAGAAGCTTCCCGACAGCTGTGGAGATAAGGGGCAGGGCTTTAGCCTCTAAAGATTGGATGACCTATGTTGGTGCCCATCTGGCGTGGGGGTGGGGCAACTGAGCCCATAAATTTCTCAAGCCAGTGGATGGGAGTGGGAAAAACCTGAGGCCAGGTGGCAGCTACTGCTCATGGCGGCAGATTTGGGGAGCTCTCTGTTAAACCTGCATGTGTTCCCACTGATCTTCCATTTTGAGTGGATCCTTTACAGAGGAAGAGAGGTCTGTGTGTTTCCTTAGACTATTTCTCCTTACCATTTACCTCTGTCAGCACAAAACCAGAAAAACAAAACAAAACAAAACAAAACAACAACAAAAATAACAAAACACACGTTGAGGCCCTAGGTTAAGCAGGGGTCTAGATCCTGTGGTCAACCCACCTCTAGACTTCCAGGGCATCTCCCCTTACTCTTGCACCAGGTCTCCCCTACAATGGTAGCCTGTCTCTTTTCCCACCTGAGTTTTCTCATCCCTAGGAGACTGGGCCAGGATATTTATTTATTTACTTATTTATTTATTTACTTATTTATTTATATCACCCCCTGTACATCCCAAGAGGCCAGGACATAATTCTCACTGCCTGGCTGATGGTTCTTCCAGACAGGCTCAACCCTCAGGTTGGTTCTCCCACAAGCTAAAACACAGTGTGTGTGGTAGTGGTGGTACCCAACTCTGAATCTCATATTCTGGTCCTTCTTTCAAGTTTCTCTCTCCTCCTCCTCCTCCCCTTCCTCCTCCTCCTCCTCCTCTTCCCCCCCTTCTCCTCCTCGTCCTCTTCCTCTTCCTCCTTCTCCTCTTCCCCCTCTTCCTTCCTCTCTTCCTCCCCCTCTTCTTCCTCCTCTTCCTCCCCTTTCCTTCCTTTTGCTACTGGGGATTGAACCCCAGGGCCCCAAAGATGTTAAGCAAGCACTTAACTGAGTACCACTGAGATGAATTTTCAGACATCTTTTCTTTAGAAAAGAATAAATTGAGATGAGATATTCTCATGATTTTGCCAAGCTACCAAGTGGGAGCGGGAAGTTTCTGGGCTGGCTTCCAACTCCCTCTACTGTCCAGGTGGCCTTGAACTCGATATCCTCCTGCATTAGCCACTGAGTGGAGAACAGGTTTGCACCACCAGGCCCGACTGCTCTGTTTCTTCTCTCCTAGTATTTTGCATCTGGTGGCTGCTTCTGCCTGTGCCCTGGTCCCTGGTCTTGGGTGTGGAGATACATCGTGTCCTGGTTTTTAGTGTTCACACCTCGCATGAGATTTGCACGAAGTTAGACGATTCCTTCTTAGTCTCCTGTCCCCTGCCTCCTTGGCAAAGAGGAAGGGAGACTTAGCTCATGCTGGTGCCCATCCTTGTATACTTAGGCTACATGCCAAACAACTAAGACTGTCCCTGCCTGTCCCCTTTCTAATAGCATGGCAGCCTTGACAGGAACGGAGACAGATCATGGAACTTGGCTGAGTTTGCCCAGCAGCTGCCCCAGACAGACCTCAAAGCATGGGAACAGCAAAACCGGAGGCAATGACAGCTAGAGATCTGAGTTCAAGACCATGAGTGGATACTGAATAGATGTGAGACCCCAGACTGCCTCTTCATCACTTAAAATAGGAATGACCCGAGAGTCATGCATGTGTCTTGAGGTGGATATGAGCGTCATGGCAGGGAGGAAGATGTATGGCACATTGTCTTGTAGATGATTCGTGGTGGCTGTTAGCGAAGAGAGGAAAGGAGAAAGGGAAACTTTCCAGACTTCCACTTTTGCAAGTTCTGAAAATGGAAGTTACTGAGACAGAGGGGCTCTGGCGTTTAGGTTCTGGTTCCACATCTGTATATCCATTTTGCCAGTTCCCTGATGATGAGGATTCTCTTTCTTTTTTCCCCCTTGATCAGAGTCTCAGGGAGCGCCTATCCTAGTGCCCAACACAGATCCCAGATCCATTTTCAGAGATATTGGCTTGTGCTTCAGGTGAGTCTTCTCACAGTCTCCTGCTGTGCTCTAGTCTCAGCTGACTCCCTACCCCAGCCCCAGTTTGCCAATCTTCCTTGGTACCTATCACATGGGAGGCCTTTGTCAGGTCTCTCCTGTACCTATAACACTGTCCATTAGAAGTCACTTCTCTCCTATGCTTTCTCCTAGAGACAATCACATTCCTGGTATTGAATCAACCATCCTTAGTAAAGTTGCAGACATCCCAACTATTTCTGCTGCAAGTTGTAGTTTCTTCAGATGCCTCCCCAGGTCAGAGGAGAGCTGTTTTCTAAGGGTTGTTTCCATGACGAGGCATTTGCCATCTGAGGGGCCACCACCATCTTGTTTGGCCATCGCACGTTCATTCTTGTCCTCCTTCCGTCATGGATTTGTTGTTCACCCCTGGTTTCTATCAGATGCATCCTCCTGCTATTGGTTGGATGGTGACTGTGGTGAGTGTGAGCAGGCTTGCAAGGTGGCAGGATCTGGCACCAGGCAGCCAAGGGGAGGAACACCTTCCTGCTTGAATTCTCCATAGCACGCTTATGGCCATAATCATCAATCTCTGGGAACCCTGGTCTACCAGATGGCTGTCTCTTAGCAGAAGTTGACTGACCCACAAAATGGTCAGTGGATAATATTCTTTGGAGGTTTACCACATACATCAACTGATGGCTTTAACCCTGGGTATGGGAATGTGACAAGAGATCTCCTTAGTAGTGGCTCCCAAATGTGAGTGTGCAGAAAATGACCAAGATTAAAAAAATCAATTGACCTTTCTCCCCATCCATATAGATTCTGATTCAGTAGGTTGAGGAGGGACCCAGAAACTGTCCTTTAACAATTCAGGCAGAGAACCCCAACCATAACTGTGAACACTTGAGAATATCTCTTATTCATTATATTAGCGTTCCCATTACCACAGGCTGGTCCCATTACCACAAATAACCACAACTCTTCTGCCTGGGTTCTAGGTGCTCATCACTGATGATGGAGCCAGTGATGCTTAGGTTGGGTAAACCTGGCTGCTGTTCCTAATTCATGTCAAAACAGGAAAGCAGATCTCCGATCAAACTCAGATCAGATGTTGATGAACCATCCTTCCTAGTTACATAGACACACAGACACAGACACAGACACAGACACACACACACACTTCTACACACAGACACAGACACACAGACACACACACACTTGCACACACACTTGCACAGTTAGCTTAAGTAATGTCCTCTTTCTGTCCTAGCATGAGCTCTGGTCTCCCAGAGAAGATTCATTCCAGGCAGAAACTACACAAAGTCAGGAACCTGTCACTCTTATCATCCATACCAAGCAACAAGAAATGCTCTTGCCCACTGGTAAGACTCGAGGCTGCTTAGGAGTCTTATCTAACAGTCTCCTTAGCAGGCCTCTGCATTCTCAGGTTCATACTTTGTGTCCCCTTCATAACTCTCAGCTAGTCTACATATTGGGGCTGTCTCTAGTTTTACGAAAAGAACTGGTGTCTATCATTCTTCATTCATAAGAAGTCATCAACTTTTCCTGTAAAAGCACCTATGTAGATCAGAGATTTGGTGGTCATAAGTGTGATGGAAGGTCTTGACTCTCAAAAGAATTATCCCAGGAAGCCACTCTCTGCTGTTCTTGTCCCCATCTGAGCTCACAGTTTTGCTTGGCTTCCCTCTGGCTTCATAGCTGCTGGGGTGATAGGAATCTCAGGTCCACAATCCTAGAAGTACGGCTTACACATACAAATTTCAGGGTCACAGGAGGCTCACCTAGCATAGGAAAGAGACTGTCCACTTTAACAAGCACACTGGAGGACTCAGAGCCTTTTTTGGAGGGAACAACCACTGGAACTGCTGGGCAAGGAGGAGTGAGTGACTCCGGCCAGGGGTGGATTGGAGCGTGGGCTCCATAATCCTAGGCCAGCCATGGCAACTGCTGACCCAACAACTTCAAGTTGCTTGGCATCAACCAGGAACAAACTGCTGCTGTGTATGGTCCAGCTGGCACTCTCCTGGTATTGGGCTGACCCTCCAGACCAGGTCAGTTACACCAGGCTACAGCCGCAGTGGGGTACCATTCAGACCACATACTGAGTGAGCAGTTGAGACTCACAGGGTCTCTCATGGACCTTACTCAAATGGTTGGTTTTCCTTTTGTTGTTTCTGCTTCTGCCTGCCCTGACTCTTATATGCTTTTCTGTCTCTCAGATCTGTCTCTCAGATCTTAGACCCAGGGGGTTGGACAGAACCCTGAAACAACCAGTTCTGACACTATACCTAGTAGTGACAACCATAAGTTATAGTGTTGCACTTTATATACAACCAGTGTCCTTACACTTCCTGGGATGAACCTAGGATCCATGACTAACCAGCTGTGAAGCTTTGAGAAAACTATTCTTACTATTCCTGCGGAACATGCCCTGCACTTAGAGGACTCCAATAATCCTAGTGTACAGGGAAAATGGCACCCTCCCAGTGCAGCTGACAAGTGACTTAGAGATGAAAGGTTGCTTGTGCTTCCCTGCAAGACAGGGGCCCATCACTTGTGGGTCCTTGTGATCTTGCTTGAGTTCTCAATGTCTCTGTGTGCTCTCTGCAAGGAGGCAACGGGGAGAGGGGATTTAGAAGCAAGCTGAACAAATGGTTTGCTGTTCTGCATGGTTGTGTTTGGAACACACACACATACACACACACACACACACACACACACACACACACACACACACATCTTTGATTCAAGTGGACCCAACAGGACAGGAGTATTTATGTATTTGTACAGGAAAGCCTTGTCCAACACAGACCTATGCACTTATACCTGCTTCTATGCTCAGGAACACCACACCACAGGAGCTCGTCATTTCATTTTCATACACTGTTATGCACATCTGCACATAAGCATATCTTATGTGTGTTCTTAAACACACATATTTGTACCTTCTGATTCACTCATAACTACATATGCATACGTACTAAATGCACATCCAAACATATATGTTCATTTTCTTTTTTGTTTTTATTATTTAAAACAAATTTTAAATTTAAATGTAATGTGATCATATTTTTTTCCTCTCTCCCAAGTCATTCTAGATACTTTCCCCTTCTCTACCCACCCAACTTTTAGTTCTTTCTCAAAAACAAACAAAACCCCAAGACAACATCAAACTACCCAAACCAAGAAAACAAAATAAAACTGAACAAGAAAATAAAACAAAACAAAAGAGAGCCCATAAAACTGTAGCCAAGTAAAAGCTCACAAAAAACTGTGGAGTCCATTATTATATTGGGCAACTAAGTCCTGAGCATAAGAAGCCTGCCCTGGAGTGGTTGTCATACCCAATGTCGCTCTATCGGAGAAAACTTACACCAGTAGGTATAAGTGACAGTCCAGCTGTTAACCTTTACTCTAGTGACTAGGTATTCATTCATTCATTCATTCATTCATTTGTTCATTCATTCAAAAATATAACAAAATAAAATATAATAAGATAAAGCAAAGACAATCACATCAAAGTTGGATAAGGCAAACAAACTGCAAGAAAAGAGTCCAAAAGAAGTCACAAAAAATCATGAATTCCATAGAAATATACATATTCATTTTTACATACTCATGCACACACACATTTATAGTCTATACACTTATGTATACAAATTTACACTTATACACACTTAGGCATTTTCATATCCTCAATATACATAACACACACATTTACAGTCTTATACACTTATGTATACAAACTCAAACTTATGCACACTAAGGAATTTCCATACTTTTAATATATATAATACCATCAATACATATCGCATACACTCACAGACCTATTTCTGAAGATCTTCTATCTACACATGCACACTCTCTCACATACTGGTGCTCATGTAAACACAATCACATACTCTCATACATCCTCAGAGAGACACTCATATCCTTGGGCCTCACACACACTCTCTTACCTATACCTACACCACAAAGAAAAGAGAGCTTTGTTGTGGGTAGCGGAGGGTGGCAGGGACTGAGGAGAGATGGGTGGGAAGAATTTGATGATTGACCATGCTTATTCACTCTTTGTGTCTCTTGGGGAAGTGCCAGCTGAAATCAGACTTGATATGGTGGCATTTGAGAGCCCATAAATGAAACCAAGCTCGTTCCAAAGCTGAAGACCACTAAGGCTGGATGTGGTCAAAGGGAGGAGGCAAGTTTGGTGACTCCTATTTGGAACACAGCAAGAACAATGCCACAATAATGTGCCAGATGCTCTGGAACTAGAGTTATAAGTGGCTGTGAGCTTCCATGCATGTTCTGGGAACAGAACCCAGGTCCACTGCAAGAGCTGAAAGCACTGTTAACTGCTAAACCACCTCCCCAGCTCCCCTTTCTTCTATTTAGATTCACTTAGTGGAGGTTGCCTTTTTATAAGTTTTCTGGGGCAGAGAAAAGAACAGAGTTGTATCTGAGGAAGTTGTTCTGACAGGATGGGTGGAAAGGTGACAGCCCTGAAGAAAGATGCTCTGATGTGGTTTGCATGGAAGAAATGGAAGGGGAGCTGCAGGGAGAACCAGTTGTCAGGAGGCATGCTGGCAGGTGGGATGCATGTCCCTTCCTTCCAGAGTGCAGCGAGCAGGTGTTCTGACTGTAGGAAGTGCCCATAAGAGAGAAGCAAGAGGTACCAAGTTTGACAGGTACACTTGTGGCAAAGACGTTAGAAGGACAGTGGGCTTGTGAGGGAACATGAGAAGGGGATGTATGGGGGTGATTGCCATGAGCAATGGCAGCCTATGCTCCTTTGGAGGAAGCACAGGGAACAGGAATGGGGGTACCCAGCCACGGGAGGCTCTGCTGAACTATGGAGTACCCTGGGGCAGGCACGTGGGGCAGTGCCCTGAGGAGAATGCTCGTGTGGGAGCCTGGAAGAGCTGCCAGTTCTGGATGCCAGAAAGGTCAGACAAGAATATTCCACTGAAGAAGAATGGCCAGTGTGTGTTTGGAGAGGGCCCTTGCTGCCTTCCTCCTAGAAGCCCCCTCTCTCCCCCTGTAGAGAAGGGTTCAGGGTCTGCCTGCTTCAGCCAACCTTTCCTCCAAACACGAAGTCCAGAGTTCCTGTTTCAGCTCTGGGATCTTTCCAATTCTTCACTATTCAGGAAGAAAGCAGGGAGGCTGTGGGTGATTGTAGGATCTTGTAGGATTGAAGACCTGAGCCTGTATCAGAGCTAAAGTCCACTGTGAGGAGAAGGAAAACCAGCCAGAGGTGTGATCCATCCCCCAAACCTGAGTGGAACGGAAGTGGATGGCAGCCAGTGGCTTCCTCATGCCCATGCCCTGGATCCATCCCCAGAATATAAAAATAGAGGGGGGGGGTATGTACACACATGAAGTACTATTTAACCTTAAAGAAAGAAGAATGCCTGCCATCTGTAACAAATGGGTAACCCAGAAGACATCACGCCAAGTGAAACAAGACTCACTCATTATGTGGAATTTAGGAAAAGTCAGAGTCACTGAACCACAGGGTGGAGCGATACTTCATGGAGATGCTAGGCACTGGTGTGCGTGCCAACTGGGAAGGAGGAAGGATTGAACTCCACAGGGCAGCCTATGACCGATATAGGGTGAGGGCTGCTGTCGTTTGCATATGATCTGTTCGCCCCGGCTTACGTGTACTTGGTCTGCATGGCTGTGTTGCAAGATGGTGGGCCCTTTAAGGAGGTGGGAAGTCCTTAGGTTACTGAGAATGTTGCCCACGGAGAGGATTGAGCTAGTTCTCATAAGAGAGAAGTTTTTTTTTTCTCTTGAGGTTCAGTGTTGGAATTACTGTATACCCTGCTTTTCAATGTGATATCCTACCAACTGCGGTGCCATTGCAGTATGGTGACTTCACAGAGGGGAGCCGACACCAGAGCTATGCCACCAGCCTACAGAGCTTTGAACCAAACAAACTTGTTTTTTCCTATGAAGTTAACCTGAGCGTGGCTTAGTAACACAGGCCAATCTTCTCTAGTATTTGGGAGGCTGAGGCAGGAGAGTCACAAGTCCAAGGTCTGCCGGAGATAGAAAAGGAGGCATGAGACCAACCTGATCAAAGAAAGAGGTGAAAATTTATTTCAAGTCAAAATATTGCAAAAGGGACTGGCCAGGGTGCTGCCTAGTATATGCAAGGCCCGACATCAAGTCCTCAGCAGTGCAAATAAATAAATGATGTTCGAGAACACACCCATGCAGGGGTCTGTGGATAAATAGTCCTCTTTCTATCCACCCCCCAGGACACTGGTAGGAGGCACTTTTTATATGGTGTTTCAAAGAACATCAGCCAAACAGAGCTTCCATTTCCTAGGGTGGTGGTAGCCATTCATGAAGTAGCCTTGTGTAAGCTTCTCTCCCTTCATCTGATTCTCCTGCTGCCTCCTGGGGTCCCTTCCAAAACTAAGCCACTTGCATTCCAGTCCTTGGCACAGGCTTGACTTTCTGGGGGCAAGATCAGGTCAGGAGAACCTGGAAGAAGAAAGGGGATCTCACGGCTACACCGAATTTTAGTGAATTTGATCTGGAAGAGTACTTAGAGAAGGCATGGCGCATCGACACCTTTAACAGATCTGAACCTGGGCCAGACACCTACCCCACGCTCTCCCTCTAGAGAAAATCTGGAATGCGTGCTCTTCACGAAGCAAGCTAATCTCTATAAAAACAGGGCACTTAACGCGCAGCAGGTGCTTGGTAAATGTAAAGATAAACTCACACTGGCAGAGGAGTGGATGAAGGGCAGCTGTGGTGTTGCACAAAACATTTCCATATGTCTGTGACGAATTGCTGGCTGCAGAGTGGTGGCTCTTCTTCCACCTGCTGCCAATCTTCTGGGCTGTGATTTGCAAATAGGAACACAGGAAACCTTAGAGCAGTGGATCCCAACCGTCCCAACGCTGGGACTCTTTAATACAGACAAAGGCATCATTGCTTCCTGGGAATTGTATAGTACCTCATTGGGTCAGCCCAACTCAAAGGACTTAGTTTGGTTCCACAACCATTTTTGCGCTACAAACTTGCTAATTTTGAAGAGTTTAAAATGGCCAGTGTGGAACCACTAGACCCAGGCCCCCTGCACCTATGTAGCAGAAATGAACCTTGGTCTTCATTTTGTCCCCCAACAACCGGAATAGGGGCTGTTTCTGACTCTGTGACTCTGTTGCCTGCCTGTGGATCCTGTTCCCCTAGCTGGGCTGCCTTGTCTAGTCCTGCAGTAACTTGATGTGCCAGTGCGGATTGGTACTCAGGGGGTCCTCCTGTTCTCAGAGAAGAAGGGGAGGGGAGGATGGGGAGAAGGAATATGTGAGAGGGACAGAGAGGAGAGAGAGGAGGCTATGATTATGATTCAAAGTGAATAAATAAATAAATAAGTTAATGGGAAAAATGGCTGGAGTGGTCTAGTGTATGTTCCAGGGCATGTGAAGCCTAGTGGGAGGAAGTTATGTCACCATAATTGTGGCCATGAAGAGGATGTTGAAACCCCGGTCTCCTCTATTCTCTTTCTTACTTCTGACCATCATGAAGGGATCAACTTCCTTCATTACCTGCTCCTACCAATTCACTGTTTCATCATGGTTGGCCCAGACCATGGCCTGGAAACTCCAAAATGATGAGCCAAATTTTGTCATTCCTTTTCTTAAGTTGGTGTCTTGAGGTATTCATTACACTAATGAAACCTCAACCTCATAAAACAATAAAACTCTTCTCTTAGGTGTATGACATAGTTTGGAGCCACCATCATCACTGTCACTACTCGGTCACTTGATACTCCTCATGCCAGAGGACTTTCCAATGAGAAAGGAATTACCACACTGATGGGCATAATTGGCCCTGGTTGGTAGGATGAACTGTGGTGATTTCTCTATACCTGCAGACAGAGAGGACCATATGTAGAACTTATTGAGTATGCACTCGTCATGTATACATTCTCCAGTGACATTGATGAAGAAGCAGTTTCACTGGACATGGTCTGATGAAGGCAAGGCAGCTGTAGAGTCTGTGAGTCCTGATGATGTCCAACAAGAAAGTAACCGAGACCAACCAAATGCCTGTTGTAAAGACTTTAGTGAAGCAATTATGAAGCATGGATGTTCAGGGAAACTAGGAAGGGGTATTGGTGAATGTAGCAACTGGAAGCTGGCAGTGATGGTTGTTTGAATGAGAATGGCCCCCATAGAGTCACATATTTGAATTCTTGGTCCCCAGTTAGTTTAACTGTCTGAGAAGAACTAAGAGGTATGAATTTGTTGGAGGGGATGTGTCTCTAGGGGCTGGCTTTGAGGTTTCAAAGAGACCATGCCATTTCTAATTAGCTCTGTCACCTACTTGTGGATGAGGATGTAAGTGCCTGCTCCAGAGCCATGCCTTTCTGCCTGCTGCCATGCTCCCTTCCATGGTAGACTTGAACTCTAATGTTCTGCAACCATGACCACCAAATTTAATTTTTTTTTACAAGTTGCATTGGTCACGGTGTTTTGTTATAGCAATAGACCAAACATTGACAGGTATGAAGGCCAGCTGCCTGATGCATGCTAGGATTTCAAACAGGGATGTCAGTCATGACCAGCAAGTAATGAGTCTCAACAACTAACTCACCAATGTTCTGACCTCTCACTTTCCATCTCTTCCTAATACCTTCCATATCTGAATCCATCCATGGCTGAATCCAACCATAGTCAGAGGACAAGGGAACTTGATGGTTGTCAAGCAGCCTCCTGGAGCATGGAGTAGCACATAGGTCAGAGAGTCTAGAACTGGAAGCTCCCAGTGACTTAACACAAGCCATGTAACATTAGTAATATATCCAATTAATAATATATTGAGAAAATTTGCAACTCAAAGAACTGTTGATGAGCAAGCAACTCAGGACAACTATGCATAGGGTATGTGAGTGAGGCCTAGTGTCAGGAGCAAAGATAAGCCTCTGGCTTCTCTGATTAGTTTCTTGGGGAAAATGGAACATTGTGGTTTACTCTGTGAGTGAAGTAGAGGAGGAAGACTAAAAAAGCTTGCCTGTTTTCCCTTGCCTCACTTCCTGGAGTGGATGAGAGCAGAGCAGAATTCATTAGGTACAAGGTAGTAGTGTTTATTAAGTACTTCCTTTGTGCCTGCTTCAGAGAACCAGAAGCTGCAAAGAAAACAGAGGAAGGTTAAGAATATCCTCTAACATCTTAGTTTTATTCTAAGTTTTATTCTAATATATATATAGATATATATCTGTAGATGATATAGAAAAATAAAATGTAGAAAGCATTGGAATAGTAAAATATGGGATCTAGAATGAATTACAAAAAATTTAAGGCAAGGGCTACCGCATCAAAGGGATGGTTACTGTAGGGTGCTCCAGAGGCCCCAAACTGGATGACAGAATAGGGGTTTCTGTCCAAAACTGGGCAGCAAGACTGGGGAGAAGACTTACTTGGTCTCTTAACTTCCTTCACTTTGAATAAAAGACTCTTGAGTCTTCTTGATTCTTGTCTTAATTAGGGTTTCTATTGCTGTGAAGAGACACCATGACTAAGACCACTCTTATAAAGGACAACATTTAATTGGGGCTGGCTTACAGTTTCAGAGGGCTAGTCCATTATCATCAAGGCAGGCCTGGTGCAAGAGGAGCTGAGAGTTCTGCATCTTGATCTGATTGCAGCCAGGAGAAAACTGACTCTTGCACCCTGGGTGTAGCTTCAAACCCATCCCCACAATGACACACTTCCTCCAATAAGGCCACACTTCTTAACAGTACCAATCACTATGGGCCAAGCGTGTTCAAACCACCACTCCAGGGCAGGAGTGTCAACAACCCAAAAGTTGTTAAAACTGTCCTTCTCCCTTAAGGATAAGACCAAGGTATGTGAAAATGCCTTGTGGAGTTTCCAAGCCCAAGAAGTTAAAACCAAGCCAAATCAACCAACCAACCAACAACAATAAAAAAAAAAAACCAAACTAATAACAACCAAAAAACCATTTATTTTAAAATATAAGAAAAGGGAGGTTCATTTCCTATATTCATTTAGGAAGCATTATATTGAACAAAGTTAGAATTGCTTACTACAAGGCCTCTGAGCCTTTAGTACTATACAATGAGGTTTGAAACCCCATTTAGGAATTATGGACCACAGAAGTCCCCAAACTCAGTTGAACAAAATTAATCTTTTAATGAAAACCTAAGGAGGTACTGCCAGACACTAGTCTCTCTAGGTATTATTTTAAAAATCCTTAATATTTAAGGAGTTTATCTTCTAATAGGGTACCACCAAAAGAGACAGCATTGTTTAGTATTGCAAGGTTTCTGCTGTATGATGGTCTGAACCTCTACTCTCACTCCATTCATTATCAAAATCCTAATGTTCAAAGCTATGCTGCACATAATGGAACCTCAGGAGGTGATTACCGGTGAGCATGGAAACCCTAGGAATGAGATTAGTATCTTCATGAAAAACAGACAGACAGACAGATAGCTAGCCTGCTTCTGCCACCATGTGAAGATACCCAAGATTGTGAGCCATGTACAAGCCACCCTCACTAGACACCATGCCTGCTGGTGCCTCCATCTGGAACTTCTCCACCTCACGAATTAAAAGAAATACAACTGTGTTGTAGGGATATTAAAAAATTGGCACCAAACCATGCTATACCCAGCTATTCTCTGCCCCAGCGGTCTTGCCACCTCTGCCTCTAGGCTAGCCCCAGTGGTGCAGTCTTCCCAGCTCTGGTTTGCCTGCCTCAGAGCCACCTGTACCTTCTCAGCCATCTATCCCCTTTGGCTAGTTGTCACAAATCCTCTTAACTCAGTAAATCAAAACTCTAGAAGCTTATAATTAATCAGTCAGATTTATATATCAATAAATTCTCAATTCACAAGATGCCCACCCAATAATTTTAGATAATGATACAAGCTGCCCACCTAGATTAGACAAGTTACCTCAATTATTCTATTCTTTTATGATATTCATAGCTACCTGTGGCAATTTCAAACCACACAGTTTGGATGGATTGTCTTCCTCTTCCTCCACCTTCCTTCCTTCTCTCTCCTTCCTGTCCCTGTCTCTGTCTCTGAAACTCTTAGCTCTGCCTCCCTTTTCCCTGTCCAATCACAGGCTTCTTGTATTAATATTGAAATTAATTGGGGGAAAATTCTGCTACACAACTCTATTGTTTTTAGGACATTTTTGTTATGCAGCTTAACAGACTAAGACATACAAATATAGAACTCTCAAAATCGGTGGATGGATGTGAAAAGAGGGCACAGTTCTCCCAGATTTCCAGAATTTCTCCTTGACTTCTCTAGTCTTTTTTTTTTTTTTTTTTTTAATTTTTATTACATAATTTCCTCAATTACATTTCCAATACTATCCCAAAAGTCCCCCATAGCGCCCCCCACTTCCCTACCCACCCATTCCCATTCTTTTGGCCCTGGCATTCCCCTATATTGGGGCATATAAAGTTTGCAAGTCCAATGGGCCTCTCTTTCCATTGGTGGCCGACTAGGCCATCTTTCGATACATATGCAGCTAGAGACAAGAGCTCCAGGGTTCCGGTTAGTACATCATGTTGTTCCAACAATAGGGTTGCAGATCCCTTTAGCTCCTTGGGTACTTTCTCTAGCTTCTCCATTGGGAGCCCTGTGATACATCCAATAGCTGACTGTGAACATCCACTCCTGTGTTTGCTAGGCCCCGGCATCGTCTCACAAGAGACAGCTATATTTGGGTCCTTTCAGCAAGATCTTGCTAGTGTATGCAATGGTGTCAGCGTTTAGAAGCTGATTATGGGACGGATCCCTGGATACAGCAGTCTCTAAATGGTCCATCCTTTCATCACAGCTACGAACTTTGTCTCTGTAGCTCCTCCCCTGGGTGTTTTGTTCCCAATTCTAAGAAGGTGCACAGTGTCCACACTTTGGTCTTCATTCTTCTTGAGTTTCATGCGTTTATCAAATTGTATCTTATATCTTGGGTATCCTAAGTTTTGGGCTAATATCCACTTATCAATGAATACATATTGTGTGAGTTCTTTTGTGATTGTGTTACTTCACTCAAGATGATGCCCTCCAGGTCCATCCATTTGGCTAGGAATTTCATAAATTCATTCTTTTTAATAGCTGAGTAGTACTCCATTGTGTAAATGTACCATAATTTCTGTATCCATTCCTCTGTTGAGGGACATCTGGGTTCTTTCCAGCTTCTGGCTATTATAAATAGGGCTGCTATGAACATAGTGGAGCATGTGTCCTTTTTACCGGTTGGGACATCTTCTGGATATATGCCCAGGAGAGGTATTGCTGGATCCTCCGGTAGTACTATGTCCAATTTTCTGAGGAACCGCCAGACTGATTTCCAGAGTGGTTGTACAAGCTTGCAATCCCACCAACAATGGAGGAGTGTTCCTCTTTCTCCACATCCTCGCCAGCATCTGCTGTCACCTGAATTTTTGATCTTAGCCATTCTGACTGGTGTGAGGTGGAATCTCAGGGTTGTTTTGATTTGCATTTCCCTGATGATTAAGGATGTTGAACATTTTTTCAGGTGCTTCTCTGCCATTCGGTATTCCTCAGGTGAGAATTCTTTGTTCAGTTCTGAGCCCCATTTTTTAATGGGGTTATTTGACTTTCTGGAGTCCACCTTCTTGAGTTCTTTATATATATTGGATATTAGTCCCTTATCTGATTTAGGATAGGTGAAGATCCTTTCCCAATCTGTTGGTGGTTTTTTTGTCTTATTGATGGTGTCTTTAGCCTTGCAGAAGCTTTGTAGTTTCATGAGGTCCCACTTGTCAATTCTCGATCTTACAGCACAAGCCATTACTGTTCTATTCAGGAATTTTTCCCCTGTGCCCATATCTTCAAGGCTTTTCCCCACTTTCTCCTCTATAAGTTTCAGTGTCTCTGGTTTTATGTGAAGTTCCTTGATCCACTTAGACTTGACCTTAGTACAAGGAGATAGGAATGGATCGATTCGCATTCTTCTACATGTTAACAACCAGTTGTGCCAGCACCATTTGTTGAAAATGCTGTCTTTCTTCCACTGGATGTTTTTAGCTCCCTTGTCGAAGATCAAGTGACCATAGGTGCGTGGGTTCATTTCTGGGTCTTCAATTCTATTCCATTGGTCTATTTGTCTGTCACTATACCAGTACCATGCAGTTTTTATCACAATTGCTCTGTAGTAGAGCTTTAGGTCCGGCATGGTGATTCCACCAGAGGTTCTTTTATCCTTGAGAAGAGTTTTTGCTATCCTAGGTTTTTTGTTATTCCAGATGAATTTGCAGATTGCACTTTCTAATTCGTTGAAGAATTGATTTGGAATTTTGATGGGGATTGCATTGAATCTGTAGATTGCTTTTGGCAAGATAGCCATTTTTACAATGTTGATCCTGCCAATCCATGAGCATGGGAGATCTTTCCATCTTCTGAGATCTTCTATAATTTCTTTCTTCAGAGACTTGAAGTTTTTATTATACAGATCTTTCACTTCCTTAGTTAGAGTCACGCCAAGATATTTTATATTATTTGTGACTATTGAGAAGGGTGTTGTTTCCCTAATTTCTTTCTCAGCCTGTTTATTCTTTGTGTAGAGAAAGGCCATTGATTTGTTTGAGTTAATTTTATATCCAGCTACTTCACTGAAGCTGTTTATCAGGCTTAGGAGTTCTCTGGTGGAATTTTTAGGGTCACTTATATATACTATCATATCATCTGCAAAAAGTGATATTTTGACTTCATCTTTTCCAATTTGTATCCCTTTGATCTCCTTTTGTTGTCGAATTGCTCTGGCTAGGACTTCAAGTACAATGTTGAATAGGTATGGAGAAAGTGGACAGCCTTGTCTAGTCCCTGATTTTAGAGGGATTGCTTCAAGCTTCTGACCATTTACTTTGATGTTGGCTACTGGTTTGCTGTAGATTGCTTTTATCATGTTTAGGTATGGGCCTTGAATTCCTGATCTTTCCAAGACTTTTATCATGAATGGGTGTTGGATCTTGTCAAATGCTTTTTCCGCATCTAAGGAGATGACCATGTGGTTTTTGTCTTTGAGTTTGTTTATATACTGGATTACGTTGATGGATTTCCGTATATTGAACCATCCCTGCATCCCTGGGATGAAACCTACTTGGTCAGGATGGATGATTGTTTTGATGTGTTCTTGGATTCGGTTAGCAAGAACTTTATTGAGGATTTTTGCATCAATATTCATAAGGGATATTGGTCTGAAGTTTTCTATCTTTGTTGGGTCTTTTTGTGGTTTAGGTATCAGAGTAATTGTGGCTTCATAGAATGAGTTGGGTAGAGTACCTTCTGTTTCTATTTTGTGGAATAGTTTGTGAAGAACTGGGATTAGATCTTCTTTGAAGGTCTGATAGAACTCTGCACTAAACCCATCTGGTCCTGGGCTTTTTTTAGTTGGGAGACTATTAATGACTGCTTCTATTTCTTTGGGGGATATAGGGCTGTTTAGATCATTAACCTGATCTTGATTCAACTTTGGTACCTGGTATCTGTCTAGGAACTTCTCCATTTCATCCAGGTTCTCCAGTTTTGTTGAGTATAGCCTTTGGTAGAAGGATCTGATGGTGTTTTGGATGTCTTCAGGATCTGTTGTTATGTCTCCTTTTTCATTTCTGATTTTGTTAATTAGGATGCTTTCCCTGTGCCCTCTAGTGAGTCTGGCTAAGGGTTTATCTATCTTGTTGATTTTCTCAAAGAACCAGCTCCTTGATTGGTTGATTCTTTGAATAGTTTTTCTTGTTTCCACTTGGTTGATTTCACCCCTGAGTTTGATTATTTCCTGCCGTCTACTCCTCTTGGGTGAATTTGCTTCCTTTTGTTCTAGTGCTTTTAGGTGTGTTGTCAAGCTGCTAATGTGTGCTCTCTCTAGTTTCCTTTTGGAGGCACTCAGAGCTATGAGTTTTCCTCTTAAAAATGCTTTCATTGCGTCCCATAAGTTTGGGTATGTTGTGGCTTCATTTTCATTGAACTCTAAAAAGTCCTTAATTTCTTTCTTTATTCCTTCCTTGACCAAGGTATCATTGAGAAGAGTGTTGTTCAGTTTCCACGTGAAGGTTGGCTTTCTATTATTTATTTTGTTATTGAAGATCAGCCTTAGTCCATGGTGATCTGATAGGATGCATGGGACAATTTCAATATTTTTATATCTGTTGAGGCCTGTTTTGTGACCAATTATGTGGTCAATTTTGGAGAAGGTACCATGAGGTGCTGAGAAGAAGGTATATCCTTTTGTTTTAGGATAGAATGTTCTGTAGATATCTGCCAGATCCATTTGATTCATAGTTTCTGTTAGTTTCACTGTGTCCCTGTTTAGTTTCTGTTTCCATGATCTGTCCATTGGTGAAAGTGGTGTGTTGAAGTCTCCCACTATTATTGTATGAGGTGCAATGTGTGCTTTGAGCTTTACTAAAGTTTCTTTAATGAATGTGGCTGCCTTTGTATTTGGAGCATATATATTCAGGATTGATAGTTCCTCTTGGAGGATTTTACCTTTGATGAGTATGAAGTGTCCCTCCCTGTCTTTTTTAATGACTTTGGGTTGGAAGTCAATCTTATCAGATATTAGAATGGCTACTCCAGCTTGTTTCTTCATGCCATTTGCTTGGAGAATTGTTTTCCAGCCTTTCATTCTGAGGTAGTGTCTATCCTTTTCTCTGAGATGAGTTTCCTGTAAGCAGCAAAATGTTGGGTCTTGTTTGTGTAGCCAGTTTGTTAGTCTATGTCTTTTTATCGGGGAGTTGAGTCCATTGATATTAAGAGATATTAAGGAAAAGAAATTGGTGTTTCCTGTTATTTTTGATGTTAAAGTTGGCATTTTGTTCTTGTGGCTGTCTTCTTTTAGGTTTGTTGAGGGATTACCTTCTTGTTGTTTCTAGGGCGTGGTTCCTGTCCTTGTATTGGTTTTTTTCTGTTATTATCCTTTGAAGGGCTGGATTCGTGGAGAGATAATGTGTGAATTTGGTTTTGTCGTGGAATACTTTGGTTTCTCCATCTATGTTAATTGAGAGTTTGGCTGGGTATAGTAGCCTGGGCTGGAATTTGTGTTCTTTTAGTGTCTGTATAACATCTGTCCAGGATCTTCTGGCTTTCATAGTCTCTGGTGAAAAGTCTGGTGTAATTCTGATAGGCTTGCCTTTATATGTTACTTGGCCTTTTTCTCTTACTGCTTTTAGTATTCTATCTTTATTTAGAGCATTTGTTGCTCTGATTATTATGTGTCGGGAGGTATTTCTTTTCTGATCCAGTCTATTTGGAGTTCTGTAGGCTTCTTGTATGTTCATGGGCATCTCTTTCTTTAGATTTGGGAAGTTTTCTTCTATAATTTTGTTGAAGATGTTTGCTGGTCCTTTGAGTTGAAAATCTTCATTCTCATCCACTCCTATTATCCGTAGGTTTGGTCTTCTCATTATGTCCTGTATTTCTTGGATGTTTTGAGTTAGGATCTTTTTGCATTTTCCATTTTCCTTGATTGTTGTGCCGATGTTCTCTATGGAATCTTCTGCACCTGAGATTCTCTCTTCCATCTCTTGTATTCTGTTGCTGATGCTCGTATCTATGGTTCCAGATTTCTTTCCTAGGGTTTCTATCTCCAGTGTTGCCTCATTTTGGGTTTTCTTTATTGTGTCTACTTCCCTTTTTAGGTCTAGTATGGTTTTGTTCATTTCCATCATCTGTTTGGATGTGTTTTCCTGTTTTTCTGTAAGGACTTCTACCTGTTTGATTATGTTATCATGTTTTTCTTTAAGGATTTGTAACTCTTTAGCAGTGTTCTCCTGCAATTCTTTAAGGGATTTTTGTGCTTCCTCTTTATTGTCTTCTTCCTTTTTAGCAGTGTTCTCCTGCATTTCTTTAAGTGTGTTATTAACGTCCTTCTTGAAGTCCTCTATCATCATCAGGAGATATGCTTTTAAATCCGTGTCTAGCTTTTCCGGTGTGTTGGGGTGCCCTGGACTGGGTGAAGTGGGGGTGCTGGGTTCTGATGATGGTGAGTGGTCTTGGTTTCTGTTAGTAAGATTATTACGTTTACCTTTTGCCATCTGGTAATCTCTGGGGTTAGTTGTTATCGTTGTCACTATTTAAAGATTGGAGCAGAAGCTGTGTTCCACTCACCAGCAGTCTCTAAATCCTGCGGCGGGGGTCGTGGGTAGCTGACGGTACCCCGGTGCTGGTCCAGCCGGAAGAGGCCTGTGGTCCTACTCAGGCCGTTTTTCTGCTTCCCTAACTAATGCAGTCTCTGGTCCCGCGTGCAATTGGATTGGAGCAGAAGCTGTGTTCCACTCTCCAGAAGTCTTAAGATCCTGTGGTGGGTGTTGTGGGTAGCTGGTGAGTGTCAGCCGACCCTGCGCCCCAGCTGCCCTGGTGCTTTTCTGACCGGAAGAGGGTTGTGGCCCTATGTAGGCCGGATTTCTCTCTCCCCAACCAGAGCAGTCTCAGGTCCCGCGTGATTGGACTGGAGCAGAAGCTGTGTTCCACTCACCAGCAGTCCCAAAATCCTGCGGCGGGGGTCGTGGGTAGCTGGCGGGTGTCAGGCAACCCTGCGCTCCCGCTACCCTGGCGCTGATCCGGCCGGGTGAGGCCTGTGGCCCTACTCAGGCCAGTTTCTGCTTCCCTAACTAATGCAGTCTCAGGTCCCGCGCAATTGGATTGGAGCAGAAGCTGTGTTCCACTCACCAGCAGTCCCAAAATCCTGCGGCGGGGGTCGTGGGTAGCTGGCGGGTGTCAGGCAACCCTGCGCTCCCGCTACCCTGGCGCTGATCCGGCCGGGTGAGCGACTTCTCTAGTCTTAATAGCAGATGGAATTGAAAGAGACTGTAGATGGCAGATTGGTTGGCAGCTCCTTACTTGAAATGATGGACAGGACTAAAGAAAGTGAGAAGTGAGGGATTTGGAACCATGATAACAAAATCCAAAGGCAGAACATGGCAGAGAGGCCTGGGGACTTGGAGATAGTGGGAGCAGGGGGACCCTAGAAAGATCCCCTTCTTACTTAAAAAGGCTTCTTGTAGTCTTTTCTTTTTGCAAGGAAGAAAAGGGGAGATATTGAAGAAACATGAACATTTCATTGAAAATGGATCCTTTCGGTAGGGTTTCTAGTTAAAGGACTTGTCTGCCAACCATGACTCCAAATCAGGGTGTGAGAAAGGGACAGCCACCTCCTTAGCATATTCAAAGGATGAGGTGTTTTTCTCATGGCCAATGTACTATCACCATAAAAAATAGCACAAACAACTGCCTTTGACTTAAAACGGGTAGGTCGGGAGATTGCAGAAAAACCCAAAGCTCGGCTGGGGATTGAAAGAGGGAAGCTGATGTACAGGAAATTGCTCTTTCCTAGGTCACTGATGGCCCATCGAACCATGCCTTGTTTCCATATCTTGTTTGCAGATGCTGCCCCCTCCTCTGCTTCCTTTCTGCTGGATGAGCATGCTCCTCTGTGGTATCTTAATGTTTCCATGTACTTGGACATGCCAGAGGCCAAAATAATGAAGCAAGTAACTGTGGACCAACACTCTGAAAACACGAACCAACCTTTCCTTCCTTTGACTCGTTTCTCTCAAGTATTGTCACAGCAGTGGAGAGCTGGCTAGCACTTCTCCCATGGACGTATTTCCAAGTGGTGAGTAATGAGGTTAAGGTTCCATGAAAGAGTTGTACTGATGGAACAACATGTTGGAGGTTTAGGGACTAGCTCTGGGAACCAGAGTGGAAAAACATGAGGCACAGAACTGATCTTTGGACCTAAGTTGATGGGGTCTGCATCTGCTATCACATCAGGTCCCAGGAGGTAATGACTTAGTACCTGTAGTGCCCAAGGCCTTGTACCTGCTCTGCCAATGAGCTACATCCCCGTCTTCGTTTAATGACTTAGAAACAAACAAGCAAACATGAAATAAGGATTACAAACTGTTAGAAAGCAAAGTGGACCCCAGATTTTGGAGTTGTGGGATTCTTTCTCACTCTTCAGTTTGTTCCTTTGTGTGCCTTCTCCCATTAAACTCTGAATTACAAAGTGATGGCCAGTCCATTAGGGCTGATGTGGGGGTGGGTGAGAATCATGGCTCATGTAGGGGAGTGTGAGGTTAGAAGTTGCCACCTCATCCCTTCACACAGTCCTTTGGAAAAAGAAGTGTGGCTGTGGTAATACGTTTTCACATTTCTATAATTATTTACCATATACAAAGCAGCCTGAAGATATTAACCAACTTATTTTTGTTGTCAAACAACCCACAAAGGAGGAGTTAACGTTTCTGTTTTCAGGATTAGGAGAGCTGGCTCAGTGTACAAGCTCCCCCAAGGAATTGTCAAGGACAATGACAGAATCAGGTTTAAATCCTGTCTTTGACTTTACGGGACTAGAGGGAGGCCCTCAAATAACAAGAAAACAATAAGCAGAAGCAGTTGTTCAGGTGCGGGTGAGGCCAGGTAGGTGGACAGGTACAAATGAGGAGGCTGGCGAGGTATAGGACAACAGGGAGTGGCGGAGACTGTGGCGTAGGACTGGTGAGCCAATGCCTTGATTGTGGGAATCTTTGCTGCTTGCTGAAATGCTAAACTGACCTTTTTTGGGATAGAAGTTGAAAATATAATTAAACAGCTATTTATTAAGTGCCTAGTGTGTAACAGACACAGGGAATGAAACAGTGAATAAGATGTTGAAATATCTCTATATTTGATGTGATCTTATCCAACTCTTAAGTGTTGAGAACTAATATAAAATTTGGAAACATTGTTCAGACCAAACAAAACACATCTGTGGGCTACATTTGGCATACAGGCTGCCGCTTTGTGGACTTCTGTCCAAAGGCTTCGATGGTGCAAGTGGACCAGGGAGAAAGAGTTAGCACATCAATGCATATTTGCTTAAAAAAACCTCACCAGAAGAAATCTTCTTTTTTCTTTTTGTGCATACTATATTATACACATGGCATTCATAGAGCTTTCTCATTGCATTATATATATTTAAAGAGATATTACTTATGTACATTGGGGTATGTATGTGATAGATATGTTTTTACTGATGGGCATAAGTTAGAAAAAGCTGAAGACTACTGGGATAGTTCAACCTTGAAGTTCTTTCATTTTTGATCCTGTGATACATTCTGATACAAGATGGGCATGCTCACTGATTAGAGAGCGGAAGGAGGAGAAACAGGGGTGATTGAGCCTGGGCCGATTGAGAAAACTGTGCAATAGTTTGTTTCAAATTCTGTTAATCACAATTAGTCCCACACAGATACCTAACTACAAAGGAGGCTGGGGAAATAAGCACAGTTTAGCTGTGTGACCGGGAGGAAGAGGAAATGGCTTTTGTCAGTAAGAGGCAGTCTTTGCCCCTTAGAGGAGTGAGAAGAGACAGGATTATGTGTGTTGAGAGAGTAATACTCCAGTGGGGTTGTCCTCTTTCTTAAGTACTTTAGAAGGACAAGGTGGCCCAGTAAGGAAGGATGCTTGCTGTCAACTGTGACGGCTCCAGTTTGATCTCTAGGACATACACAATGAAAGGATAGAACTGATTTCTGAAGTCAGGTTATCTTCTGGTCTCCAACGTGTATGCTGTGGCTTTTTTGCATGCAGGCTTGCATACACCTACCCATACCCACCTTCCTCACCCCCGCCCTAACACTCTCACAGAATAATCAAATGTTAACAAAGTAGAACTCAGGAAATCTTCAGCTGCTGGAAATAGTAAGATCTGGGCCCAAAGAGCTTTCCTGGGCCACAGGGTAGAGCTCTGGACTGAGACTCAAATGCTAGGTTCTGGTCTGGATTGTGTCTAGACCTAGTTATATTTTTGAATATAGTTTCCTTGACCTTTATGCTCGATTCCCTATTTATAAGTGTCAATCTAATGCTAACCTTGTATAGCTGACATGGTTGTTTTAAGAGACAGGTATAACTACATCATGAACATTTTTGAGAAAAGAAAAGATTAAAATGAGGAATGAGCTCAAACTGCAGTTAAAGAAAATTAGGTTAGGTTTTAAAGAAAAGTGAGGAAGGGAAAAATTTCACCACAGTACAACAAGAGAAAAAAATTGTTTTTGTAGAATGTATAAACAGCTAAGAAATCATCAAGAAAGGATTTTGAGAATAGCAAAAAGAAGCCTCAGGCACAAGGACCCTGTGCCTGAGACACAAATTTTGGTTCTACTTCTGTATGTAAATTGTTGTTTGAGGGCTGAGGATGTAGTTCAGTGATGGAGCACTTGCCTAGCATGCGCAAGCCTTGGGTTCTATCCTCAGTATTTCAGCAAACAAATAACCAATCACATAAATACCTAGGTACTTAAACTGCTGTTTGATGGAGTGACTATTAGAATTTCAATACAAATATGCACATGTAAAGCTGCATACAATGAGAGTCTGATTGTTAAAAAGATTAGAGCCTTTAAAACAGAAGTCAAGAAATACCTTATATCAGGGGATAGAAAACATGTCTCGAAAATCAGCAAGACTCCAACTCATCACAGGTCCAAGGGCAATAAAAATACGAACTGCAAAACACTCATTCTCTAGAAGCAAGGCCATATAGGGCTGCCAATAGGAGTATTTCTCTGGTCAGACACCCAGGCCTTCAGAGGCTGAGGCCATGATGTGAAGGGTCTGTCTACTGCTTGAGCCAGTGGAAGACCTTGGTACTTGGGTATGGCTTTGCAGTCATGAAAAATGTAAGAGCTATGGAACCCTGGAAGCTTCCACCCAGATCCTGAAGGGTCACAGTACCTGCTGGGAGCCCTTGACAAGGCCATGCGTGAAGCTGTGAGGGGTAAGGCTTAAGATGCAATGGAGACCTAAGGAAGTTTGGGATCCCAGGAACATATAACATCAGCTAAGAAAACCAGCCCCAAAGACAGCCTTGTGGACTGTGACAAATGAAGCCACAGGGGCTGGGCTGTCATGTCTTTCAGAATGCACACCCCACTACTGCAAGATTGATGTTGGACAAAGAGCAGAAAGATCTATGGTTTGCCTTGTTGGGCCCTGGTCACACCTTGGTCTGGTCTCTCATCTCTGAGTCTCCCCACTCTCTGGGAACACAAATGTTTGTTCTGTGCCATCCATCATATGTTGGAAGTAGATGCCATTTTTCCTACCTCACTTTCTCTCTCCCTCTCTTCCTTCCTGTGGGTCAAATCCAGGTCCTCACATGCTAGGCAAGTTATTGAGTCATCTCTGTTCTACACACACACACACACACACACACACACACACACACACACTATCAGATTTTAGATTTTGACTTTTGAATAATGTTGGAAAACCTAAGACTCTGGGAACTTCTAGAGATGGGCTAAATGCATTTTGCACTATAAGATACCCATGAGCCTTTGGGAGTCAGAGTCAGAATACCATGCTTGAATATGAAATGCCCCCATGGGCTCATGTGTTAAAGGCTTGCCCAGCTGCTGGTGCTATTTCGGGAGGTGCTAGACACTTTACAGGGTGAGTCCTAGCTGACGTAGTTCCCTGGAGGCATGTCCTTAGCTAGATCTCACCATGGTCCTTCTTGTCTCCTCTTCTGATTCTCAGCCACCATGAGCTCAGTAGCTCATGAAACCTAACTTTTTTTCATGGGTATCCTGTAGTCACCTCCCCCCAAGCATCAATGTCCAGTAGGCATCTCAGACAAGTGTTATAGTTTTCTTTGGCTACAAGATTTCTACTGCAGTCTTCCACATCTCAGGAACAAAGGCAGCTGCTCTAGGCATCTTTTCTTCTCCTGTTGGGTGTGTTCATGTTGGTGCATGCATATGTGGGTCAGTGTGCGTGTGGGTGTATGTGCACGTATGTGTGGATCTCATGTGTGTGTGTGTGTGTGTGTGTGTGTGTGTGAGAGAGAGAGAGAGAGAGAGAGAGAGAGAGAGAGAGAGAGAGAGAGAGAGAGAGAGAGAGAGAGAGAGAGACTCTGGTGCCAAACACAGATTCGCACACTCTCAAGACAAGCGTTTTTCTAACCGAGGAGTTGCTTCAGCTCTGTAAGTCTTCTTTCTTTTCTACTTCTAGTTAGCATCCCACTGGCCCTTTCAAGATACTCCTCATCTCTCCTGCCCTTGGCCACACCTTAGCAAGTTATCACTCCTCTCATCTACACAGGTCCAGGACTCCTGAGTGCTCTCTGGGCCCACTCTTGCTTCTTGCCATCTGTCTTAAGGTTATCATTCCTGTGATGAAACACCATGAACAAAGGAACTTCGTAGAGAAAGGGTTTATTTGGCTTATGCTTCCAAATCACTGTCCATCATTGAAGGAGGTCAGAACAGGAACTTGGAGTCAGGAGCTGATGCAGAGACCATAGAGGGGTGCCACTTACTGGCTTGCTCTTCACAACTTGAGCCTGTTTTCTTATAGAACCAAGGACCATCAGCCCAGGGGTGGCCCCACCCACCATGAACTGAGCACCCCCCCCCATCAATCACTAAGAAAAAATGTCTTATAGGCTTGCATACAGCCCAATATTATGGAGTTATTTTCTCAACTGAGGCTCTCAGATGACCCTAGCTTGGGTCAGGTTGACATTAATCTAGCCAGCACAGTATTTGTTATTCACTAAGTGTTCAGAGTGATCTTCTTTCGTTCCTTCCTTTTACCTTCCTTATCACATTTCCTTCCTTACATTAACCTATGGGGATTCTGATTTGTAGCCACTCAGTTCATCTCCTGCTGGTCCTGTCCACTCTTTGCCACAGGACGGTGGTCATTAGCACTGCAGCTATTTGTGCTATGTGCTCACATGCTGAGCTTCTCTTAAGGCTATTGCTCTTGCCCTTCTGCTTGGGGGCATCACCTTCCCTGTTTTCTTCTGGTTCCTTCTTTGTCTGCATTGATCATCCACTCTCACTCCAACTTGACTTAAAACACTTCTTATTATCTGACATAACTTAAGCCTTTACTTGGGGACTTTTATCATTCTCTGCTAAGATCTGAACTTATGTGTACACGGACTTTTCCCATTTCAGTGTATTTGTTGGGGGCTATGTTCTTAATCATCCAATAAATATTAACTCAGTGAATTAAGGTGGTGAAATTGAGCACAGGACCTCTTTGGAGACTCATCTCCCATGGTTAATAATCTCAGCAAAGGGAGAAAAACTCCGTTTCTGGGGATTTGGGTCCGATGGCTGCGGTGATCCTAGACTATCTTATTTAGTGTTGTAGCACCTGAGTAAGACATAGACCTCTGACATCAGATATTAGCCGTCCTTGCCTTACAACCCCAGTCAGTTTCTAGCAAGGGGTGTGTGTGTCTGTGTTCCTCATTTCATCTTTATAGAGGGTGCTTAAATACCCAGGGTGTGGATCTGGCTTCTTCCCCAAGATACTTGCTCTTGCAGTTGGGGAATGAATAAGCAGATTCCCCACCTCCTGGTGACCAGATGCCAGCCTGTACACATCAATGCCGCTAGCCCTGATGCACTCAGGAGGACTCATTCTCCTTTCAAAGGGGCCTCTTCCTCTACTCTGCATACAGAGGAAGCACAACAGATGCTACCTCCACTGTTTTCTATGAGATGCCTTCCTGCTTCCTCTGGACACGAGCTTTGGGTTGGATCTACAAAGAAATGGAGACGAATGTGCCTTAAGATTCCTACCCTCATTCCTTATTGGCCAGGGCATGTTAGGTTTTATAGGATGACTGGCTGGCAGAGATAGTTCAGAGAGTGGCATTAAAATGAAAACATCATTTTTTTTCTTACCCAGTAGAAACAATCCCGCACATCTGATTCTCACAATGATCTTGAGATAAGTACCGATTTTACAAATGAAGAAATTGACACAGAGGTTTCCAAATATATGTGCTTGCCTCATAAAAGCACTTGTGTATATAGTCAGGCACAGGGGAAAATAAATAAGTTTTCCAAATATTTGTCCTATCTCCACCTTAGTTCATTTGAGGAAATCCTCTGTTAAACTGACTGTAAGGTAACAGGTTTAATATGGACATCTGGTTTAGAGGTATTGTTTGAACACTACTCCTGTGGAGGCATGCCAAAAGGTCAACTCAACCCAGTGGGGGGACCCAAAGAAGGACCAAACTCAGGACACTGTCAAATCCAGCTTGGTGAACCAATGAGTTTTACTGGGGTTACTTAAAGGAGCAGAGATGACTCAAAGACACCCAAAGCCCACTCCAGCATAGGTGACAGACAGCTCACAAAAGCTGAATGCACAGTCTGTAGGCAGCTCAAATTGGAGTGTGTCTCTTTCAGGCAATTGAGTGGTCTAAGCCTCCTGCATGTAGCTTGACTGATCTAAACTTCTAGGCAGCTTGTCTTGTCTAAAACAGCCTTGTAACACTCCTTACTATTTATGTATGCCCCAGAAGAGAGGGGCTGAGAGTATCTGGTCAGTTTCAGGGACTTCCTGAAGCCTTGCGTTTAGGGAGCTTCAGGGCAGGCTGGGATGTTTCATGTCTCTTTAGAACACACCCTGCTTTAATAAACTTCTGCACAAGGTAGAAGGATCTATCTTAGAGAATGTTGCCAGGCAACAGAAGATAGTTGAATTAGAAGCTACTGGGTTAAACATATAGTTAGAAGAAACGTTGACAAAATGCTGACATTTCTTGCAAATTCAAGAATGAGATAAGAATGAGATACACCATGCCACCATTCCTATTTAATTGACTAAGAGACATGTTTCTTGCTTCCATGAATTTTTTTTTTTGGGGGGGGGGCTTGTCTAATGTTCCACAAATGGTCTGGAAATTGCGGAGTCAGCAAATCACTGCCATACAATGAAATCCCCTGCCTTGCCCTATACATTCTTTAGCACATACAGCTTTCTGCCTCTTGAATCCATCCATCCATCCAAAGTGGCCTGTATTCCAGGCATTGCATATGCTAGTTTTTCATCTTGTTCATTTGCAACATAGCACTCTTCTATAGATTTTTATAAAGCAGGAAAGGTGAGTGGGCTGGGTTTTAAATCTAAATTTCCTAATTAAGATTCCCCTGTTGTTGTTCTATTCTCGGGTTTTCTTCTAGTTGACTATTCTCTTTCTAAGAAAATACCAGTTCCCAACTCAAATCTTGTTTCTTTCAGTGGATTCTCCTTCATCCTTACCTGCCCTTTGCAGAGAGATCCCTCTTAAACTCTAGTCTAACATCTCCACCAAAATTTGGCACATACTTGATCTGATTACTGGTTAGTGGCAGGGTGGGAGGGGGAGAGACTTTATGGCTGAGGAAACTGGTAGACAATGTAGATCAGTTACTTGCCTACCATTACAAAGCAAGCCAGTGATGAAGCCAAAATTTTAACCTAATTTTTCTAGCCTCTGGACCCATATTCTTTCTCCCATTCTGTGCTGTCTCCACTCAGATCAATTACTGTTTCATAGCTGAAGGAGCCAAGGCCAATGAAGGAAAAACCACACAGCAGTCTAGCAGCAGCGAGAGGGCCACCTGCAAAGGCTCACACTGGGGGCATTTCCTTCTTAGCAGGCTGTGCCCCCTGGTTTGGTAAGAACCCAGACATTGCTGCCAATCTGCTCCTGCTACCTGGGTGCCATGGAAATTGCAGCTTGCAGCTCCAGCAACAGCAGGAGGTGCTTGCCTCCTCCTTGGGGAATAGCCAAGGCAGGTCAGCTTGTTAGCCTGCAGACCCAGCATCTAAAATAAACCAAGCAACAACCCCAGTGGAAACCAGGCAGCCAGCCCAAAAGAAACAGCACAGCCTCCCACCAGCCAAGGGCCAGGGAGAACACACACTTGCAGGCTGTTGTTTCATCCTTGTCTTTTAGTGAGAATGAGCCACAGTCACCCTGGTTCTAGAATTTTGGGCTGGCAGATACTGAGGGAGCTAAGATCCCAGAGAAACTTTGTTGTGAGCTTTTAGTGTGCTATGCTAGGGACATAAATGATCATAGTTGTGTCTTTCCACAATGTCAGAATTTATTGAATAATAAATACACAAACTACAGTGTATATATATAATTGGCCACAATTTTCCTTGGTAACTGGCAGTTGGAAATAATAGATTCTTTTATTCTAATCTTAATTACTACTGTAACTCTCAGATCACGTTACACCACATGCAGTGTTTTGCCCTGAGAAATTCCATTTTACAAGTAGTCTCTCACTCCATTTTGAGTGTATATGCAGGAGGGTGGCTCTGTACTTTGCTGAGCACATTAGCAATACTGTCAGAACTATGCAGAAGCCATAGACTGATAAATAATTTATTCCTATTAATTGGGACAGTAGGAACATGCAAGTGTATTAAAATCATATCATAAATATGCTGAAAAATTTCTGAGTTTTAGAACTTTATTTTTAATTCTCTGAGACTTTCATATAATATATTTTGATTGTATTAATCTCCCACCTCCAAACTCATCCAAGACTCACCATCTACCCTCTCAAATTTGTGGGTTCTCTTTTTCAAACCTATCAAGTACAATTTGTATTATCCATATATTCTTGGATGTGTGGACTTCCAGTGGAATGTGTTCCACCTACTAGGGCCTACACTCTTAGAGAACTCTGACTCTCCCCATCCCAGCTATGGGTGGGACTTCATGCCTACTTCACTCTCCATCCTGGGGTTTGGTCTGGCTTCATCTTACATGGTTTTCGTGCATAGTCATAGTGTCATAACTATTGTGGGCTCATATATGCAACTATCCTGTTGTTTTTAGAGAAAATTGTTTCCTTGTCGTCTGGTTCTTAAAATCTTTCCACCCTGTAGTAGCTTGAATATGAATGGCTTCCATAGGCTCATATATTTGAATGCTTACTCACCAGGGACTGGAACTCTTTGAAGGGATTAGAAGTAATAAGAAGTATGGCCTTGTTGGAGACAGTCACTTGGTGTGGTCTTTGTGGTTTCAAAAGCTCATAACAAGCCCAGAGTCTCTCTCCCTGCCTATGGATCAAGATGTTGTTCTCAGCTACTGTCTCAGTGTCTGCCTGTGTGCTGCTATGCTTTCCACCATGATTATAAAGGACTAGGCCTCTGAAACTGTAAACAACCCCCCCTCCCCCAGTTAAATACCTTCTCTTATAAGAGCTATAGTGGTCACGTGTTTCTTCATGGCAATAGCGTGGTGACTAAGACATAGCCCATCTTCAACAATGATCTCTGCTCCTTGGGAAGCGCAGGTGTGATACAGCTGTTCCAATAGGCTTGAGCATTCTGACATCTTTTGTTCTCACTTTGACCAGTAGTGTGTGGGGTTGAATGAGATGCCCCTCCCATCAGAAGTCTTGAGCACTTGAATACTTACATGGTTTCCATTTGGCAGCTGTTTAGGAAGGATTAGGAGGTGTGGCCTTGTTGAAGGAGGTATATCACTGGGGGTGGGGTGGGGTAGGCTTAAGGTTTCCAAAGACTCTTGTCATTCCCAGGACACTCTTAGTTCCCTGTTTATGTACCGGGATCTAATCTCTCTGCCACTGCTCCAGAATCATGCCTGCTTGCCTACTGTCACACTCCCTGGGATAATAATGATAGACCTCCTGTCCCTCTGCAACTATAAGCCCCAGTTAAGCATTTCTTTCTATAAGTTCCTTTGGTCATAGCATTTTATTACAGCAATAAGAAAGCAACTAATATAATGGATCTCTATGTTAATTGCCATCTACTGCATAAAGGAGCTTCTTTAATGAGGGCTGCGAGATGCATTGAGCTATGAGTATAATAAAAAGTCACCAGGAGCTGGTTTAATACTTACTATGCCGATATATCAGAGTCATAATATTAGGTGTTTCCCTAGGGCCCATGGCTTGTCTAGCCTCGGGTTCTTGTCCTCAATAACAATATTCTGAGAACCAATGACACCTACCAGACCAAGTAAAGGATAAAATCTCCTTACCTGAACCCCACAAGGAGGAGGACACCTAACAGTGGTGACAGTAGCTCCACTGGCCTGTCACCTACCAACCTAGGGTGTGCATCAGGCAACCGACAGGCAGAGAACTCATGACTGAAGCAGGGATTCATCTCTACTTGGTCCCACTTTAACTAGCATCTTCTTGAACTGATATCCTTCTGTCTACACATCTGTGGTGGTTTGGATGAAAACAGCCCCCACAGGGTCATAGAGAATGGCACTATTAGGAGGTGTGGCCTTGCTGGAGTAGGTGTGGCCTTACTGGGCGAATGTGTCAAAAGGGATGAGCTTTAAGGTCTCAGATGCTCCAGTCAGGCTTAGCGTATCTCTCTCTTCCTACTGTCTGCCTATCTAGATATTGAATTCTTGGCTCCTTCTCAAGAACCATGTTTGCCTGTATGTTGGCATGCTTCATGCTATGATGACAATGGACTAAATCTCTGAACAACAAGCCAGTCCCAATTACATGTGTTCTTTTATAAGAGTTGCTATGGTCATGGTGTCTCTTCATAGCAATAAGACCCGAATTAAGACTGAAGTTGATACCAGAGACTAGGGTATTGCTCTGATAAGACTGACCATGCCTTTGTTTGGAGGAATGTGGATTTTGGATTAGGAAAACAGCTGACTACTTTAAGTGGGTCTTAATGGGTCAAACTACTAGAACATGAAGACAGTGGTGCTTTGAGCTGTGGTGATTTAAACTGCGGGTGACTGGCTCAAGATGTTTTAGAGGAGGACATTAATATGTAGCCCAGAGATCATTTTTTGTGATATTTTGGTAAAGAATATGACTGCTTTCTACCCTTGTTAAAGAAAATCCTCCTGAGGCTAAACTGAAGAGCTACGGATTAACAGCTTTGGCAGAGGAGATTTTCAGGAAGCCTGGTATTGACTGTGTTGCTTAGTTATTAGTGGTCACACCTATGCAGATCTATAATGAAAAGCAGCAAGCTAAGTAAGGAAAAATACAAAATGTACAATGTGAGGAGAAAAGAGACACCAGGAAGCATAAACAGATTAGAGAAAAGCCTGATGCTAAGTGGAATAAAGGGAGTGGTGACCTCAGAGAAAAACCCCACCCAGCTAAACTTCCAGCTCATGTGAAGCAATTAGGGAAAATCGAAAAGGAAGCATAAGTAGGGCTAAGTGTGGTGTACACCTTTAATCCCAGCACTCAGAGGCAGAGGCTGGCAGGTATCTTTCCTTTATAAAAGTTGCCATGGTCATGGAATCTCTTCACAGCAATAAAACCCTAAGAAGTCATCATTCCATCTGGACCTGCTCTCCATCGGCTTGCTTGTTTACTTATTAGAACTCTGTTCTGACTTCTTCTCTACAGCCTCCATGGCCCCTCATTTCATGTTTGCAGGTTAACGTGACTCTGACTCCCAAAGAGCCCTGACCCTACAGCAGCATCTCTAGCAGATTTCATAATTTTATTCCCACAGACACTATGTATCCATATCAATGTCTGACTCTCAGGCTTTGCACTCTGTTGTAGCCCTTTTAATCCATTAAATCCATTAAAAATACTTTGTTACCAACATATATGCATATCTATGCATCTTTATTCTATTTATCTGCCTTTTTGTCCATCTGTCATGTGTATATATATATATATATATATATATATATATATATATATAATCTATCTATATGTCTGGCTATCTGTCTGTCTTTGCTTTGTTATGTGACATAAGAGTTAATCAGGGCTACTTGGCAAGTCACTGCCAACAAGACTACTTCACCGCATGGCTGCATTGTTACTCAATGATTCTGACATTTTGGAAAGACACAACTGCGTGTATCTATGTTTCTGATATACCACAAGTGTGACAATGGCTATCTCCAATTCCTAGTACACTTGATTCCATTCCCTATTCATCATTCTGATTACACAATTGTGTAATAAGTTGTAAAGTTAAAATGAGAAGTTCTCCATAGCATTCTGAATTGACATGACTAAAGGTGTTGAATGGGGCTTTTGCTGTCTCATCAAAATTTTTCCATTAAATTAAAGTTTAGGAGGGTTCTGCTCTGTAAGAGAGATGAGTATTCCTGAAGGAGTCAGTTCTGAAGAATACAGATGTTGAAAAGTCTATCTCTGAGGCCTTTGTCATGAAGGCAGCCTACGGAAGTTCCAGATGGCTGGGGTAACCAGCAGCTTCCAGGAGATGATTTCTCCTAATTCTCTTTGCCAGAAACTAGACACACCAGCTGAGAGAGGAAGGTTTCTTCTCTTAGGAAGATGTGAAAAATGACTCTCTTCAGCTACAAAAGCAATAATGGATTGGTGTCCCTGCAGGGGTGATTTCCTTTCCTTCCCTGAACCCTAGATGAAGTTAGGGGGCTGGGAGGCAGGTGTGAGTTGAGGATCTCCCTAGTTGTTTGAAAGGCTAAAAAGAAAAGCAAAGAAAGACAACTCTTTCAGTCAGATGAACTAGATGGAAGGTGTACTGGCTGGTTTTGTGTGTCAACTTGACACAAGCTGGAGTTATAACAGAGGAAGTAGCCTCCTTTGAGGAAATGCCTCCATGAGACCCACCTGTAAGGTTATTTTTTCAGTTAGTGATCAAGCGGGGAGGGCCCAGCCTTTTGTGGGTGGTGCCATCCTTGGGCTGGTAGTCCTGGGTTCTATAAGAAAGCAAGCTGAGCAAGCCAGAGGAAGCAAGCCAGTAAGCAGCACCCTCCATGGCCTCTGCATCAGCTCCTACCTCCAAGTTCCTATCATGTGTGAGTTTCAGTCCTGACTTCCTTTGGTGATGAACAGCAATGTGGAAGTGTAAGCTGAATACTCCCCTCCCTCAACTTGCTTCTTGATGTTTTGTGCAGGAATAGAAACCCTGACTAAGACAGAAGGCGAGGCAGCCCTGATGCTCACAGAGAGACATTCTGTGGGAGCTCAATGCACAAGGGTGCAGATTTACTTTTTTGTCCAAGATTTTGGGGAAAGAGGCCATTGGTAGAACCTCACTAAGAAGAATGTCAAATTCAATTCATCTTGATTTTTTTGAATTTCATTTTATATTTATTTTTAAATCAATATTTTTGATTAGCACAGTGACATTTTCATAAGTATTCATTACATTTTGTTCTTTTTCTCTCTCCCATACCACCTTTCCCTCCCCCGTCTCTTTGATGGCCCCTTTCTCCATCTCCTAAATTTATTCTTATGCTTTCACAGAATAAATATTCCATTCTCCCCTCTCATTCCCCTCTCCTCTTTGCTTTTCATCTCTCCTGCCCCTTCCAAGATCCTTTTGTCCCCTTTCTTCTTTCATGTCATAACCCTTACACTCACAAATTTGAATCTATCTTTCCCATAAGAGAGAAAACATGAATTAAAATTGGAATGAAAGAGGTTGCTTATCTCAGCCAGCTGTTGGGGAAATGAGGACAATTTAACAAACTACTGCCAACAAAACCTTGCGAATTTACAGTCATTCAATAATACAGACATTGTAGAAAGACACAGATGTGTCTTGTCTGTCTATTTCACCAAGTTTGGCTTATTTTGCCTAACATAATGATCTCCAGTTCCATCCATTTTCCTGTAAATGTCAAATTTCCATCCATTTTCAGCCAAATAAAATTCTACTATGTATACACGCAACATATTTTCCTTCCATATGTATCTGTGGATGGACATCTGTGGTCCTGAGTCCTCTGCTTCCTCCCTCTCAGGGTGTCCAGACATGGCACTAGAAGGATAAAGCAGAGACTGGAATGGATGGAGTCCTGCAGGATCCTGGTCCAGCTAGGAGTGAGTGACAGGGGTAGGGAGAAAGCCACTGAAGATTTCAGTGTTACAGCTCTTGAAGATGAAAGCCTTCCCCAACGGTCTTCAATGAAACAGCTTTTGGAGACAATCTTAGCTTGTGTGCATACCTTTATTCACAGTGGGCTTATACACATACCGTTTATTTCATGTGAACCTGGCATGTATATGGACCTTGAAGAGTGAGAAGGAGTTTTCAGGGTGAATGAAGATCATTGGCTGGAGTTTAAAGTTCTGTGTATGAAGAGGTATTCCAGGAATATCAAATATTTGCTGGGTGAGTTCTTATCAGGGGAGAAGAGGAAGGGGGAAAAGAGGAAGTTGAATTCATAACAGACTGCCAGAGGACTACTTGACCTTCTTCAAGTAAAGGATATGGAGGTTCAGCCTTCCCAGACAAGGTCAGAGGTGGGGGAGCCTTGGTGGTAAAGGGAGTCCTCCATTTTGCATTGAGCTCAGAGATGCTGTCAGTCATGGTAGTGTCCATGTGTTGGCTGTTGTAGGGCAACAGCCAGCACAGGTGTATAAGTGTTTTCTCTGTTGTGTGATACCTTGGAGTCCTTTAGGTATAGGAGTGGTATGGCTAGACCATGTGCTCAGTTTTTAGTTTTCTGGAGAACCTCTATACCTAGTTCATGGATTCTATTCTACACCTCCTAGGTACATGGCGTCAAGAGAAGGGGAAAAGGATAATGGCTCTAGTTGAATGTTTATCCTGACTTAGGTATAAGAGGCATCACTTTAGGTTCAGGGAAGTAAAATCATTAAGACTGATATTTTCAAGAGATCTGCTGTTAGAGGCAAACACTGAGAGATGGATGGCAAGTAGCTGACATGTCATTTGCGGAATGGATTGATCCTTGAGAGCCATCTGCTTGTGGGGAGGGATGGATGTCAATTGCTATGTCTGGTCCTAAATTGTACTGTGCTGTCTGCTGCTGGAGTAAGCTGTATGTGGATGCCTCAAGAAGGCTACTGGAGACATCATGTTGTTTAAGAGTGCATGTCCCAGTGGGGATAAGATGTGGAAGACAAGGCTCCGTAGGAGGCATAAATATTCAGGCTCTGGTGATGGACTCTCTGGTGAACTCAGAAATGTTTCTTTCTCATTTTCTGATGGTTCTAAGCTTTAACAGTATCAAAATGAAGACTAAGAGTTTCTTTGGAGTTCCATTTTTGATACTTAAAAAATGTCTTTCGTAGTCTCTCTCATGTTGAACTGATTCCTTTCTTATAGGGAGAAAAAATGAAATCAGATAAACAATTTATACCAATGAAGTTGATTTATAGCACTCTAAAAGGCTTCTATTGGAAAGGAAAGGAAGGTGGAGATTTTTTCTTGTTGTTGTTGGGTTAGGCCAGAAATCAGCGAACACACACACACACACACACACACACACACACACACACACACACACACACACACACACAGAGGCAAGAAGCAACCATTTTTGCTTTATGAGTCATGTAATCTGTGTTCTTTGTAGTGCTTGAGTTTGAACCCAGATCCTAAGGCATGCTGGGTAAGGGCTTTCACCTGGAGTGACAACCCCCATGCAGTCTTAGTGGCAGGAGCTTAGTCCTGCACTACGTTTTAAGAGTGGCTGCACATGTTTCTAGTATGTGAATGAGAGTGGCTATGTGTCCCCCTAGCCTTTGTTCATGAATGCAAAATTGAATTTGTGTTTATTTATGATGAAATATTATTTTTCTTTGCCCAATCATTGTTTTCCAAACCACTGAAAAATGTGGAAAAGAGTCTTAGCTCATGGATTATAAGCTCAGGATTGAGGTTTTCTTCTTCTTTTTTTCACATATTAACTCTTGTTTTCCCATCATCTCTTGCCTCAAAATGGAAGATGACTTGCTCCATGTCTGGGAACATTGTTCTGCTTGGAATTCCTTGCGTAACCCCACAGTTCATCCCTTCAGTCACACCCGATAGTGCTGGGGTTGACAAGTGACCAAGAGTACCCACTGCAGAGTAGCTTGCCTTGCTGTGGCCTTGCCTGAAGAATTTGATGACAGAGTTAGGATTTAGATCCCAGTCTTTGCTTTCCTGAGCAAGGGTCTCTTAGTCTTGGAGCTTTGGTTTCCTGGCCTTGTTGATCTGCGCTGTCTTTTTTTTTTTTTTATTATTTTTATTACATATTTTCCTCAATTACATTTCCAATACTATCCCAAAAGTCCCCCATAGCGCCCCCCACTTCCCTACCCACCCATTCCCATTCTTTTGGCTCTGGCATTCCCCTATATTGGGGCATATAAAGTTTGCAAGTCCAATGGGCCTCTCTTTCCATTGATGGCCGACTAGGCCATCTTTCGATACATATGCAGCTAGAGACAAGAGCTCCAGGGTTCTGGTTAGTACATCATGTTGTTCCAACAATAGGGTTGCAGATCCCTTTAGCTCCTTGGGTACTTTCTCTAGCTTCTCCATTGGGAGCCCTGTGATACATCCAATAGCTGACTGTGAACATCCACTCCTGTGTTTGCTAGGCCCCGGCATCGTCTCACAAGAGACAGCTATATTTGGGTCCTTTCAGCAAAATCTTGCTAGTGTATGCAATGGTGTCAGCGTTTAGAAGCTGATTATGGGACGGATCCCTGGATACAGCAGTCTCTAAATGGTCCATCCTTTCATCACAGCTACGAACTTTGTCTCTGTAACTCCTTCCCTGGGTGTTTTGTTCCCAATTCTAAGAAGGTGCACAATGTCCACACTTTGGTCTTCATTCTTCTTGAGTTTCATGCGTTTATCAAATTGTATCTTATATCTTGGGTATCCTAAGTTTTGGGCTAATATCCACTTATCAATGAATACATATTGTGTGAGATCTTTTGTGATTGTGTTACTTCACTCAAGATGATGCCCTCCAGGTCCATCCATTTGTCTAGGAATTTCATAAATTCATTCTTTTTAATAGCTGAGTAGTACTCCATTGTGTAAATGTACCATAATTTCTGTATCCATTCCTCTGTTGAGGGACATCTGGGTTCTTTCCAGCTTCTGGCTATTATAAATAGGGCTGCTATGAACATAGTGGAGCATGTGTCCTTTTTACCGGTTGGGACATCTTCTGGATATATGCCCAGGAGAGGTATTGCTGGATCCTCCGGTAGTACTATGTCCAATTTTCTGAGGAACCGCCAGACTGATTTCCAGAGTGGTTGTACAAGCTTGCAATCCCACCAACAATGGAGGAGTGTTCCACTTTCTCCACATCCTCGCCAGCATCTGCTGTCACCTGAATTTTTGATCTTAGCCATTCTGACTGGTGTGAGGTGGAATCTCAGGGTTGTTTTGATTTGCATTTCCCTGATGATTAAGGATGTTGAACATTTTTTCAGGTGCTTCTCTGCCATTCGGTATTCCTCAGGTGAGAATTCTTTGTTCAGTTCTGAGCCCCATTTTTTAATGGGGTTATTTGACTTTCTGGAGTCCACCTTCTTGAGTTCTTTATATATATTGGATATTAGTCCCTTATCTGATTTAGGATAGGTGAAGATCCTTTCCCAATCTGTTGGTGGTTTTTTTGTCTTATTGATGGTGTCTTTAGCCCTGCAGAAGCTTTGTAGTTTCATGAGGTCCCACTTGTCAATTCTCGATCTTACAGCACAAGCCATTACTGTTCGATTCAGGAATTTTTCCCCTGTGCCCATATCTTCAAGGCTTTTCCCCACTTTCTCCTCTATAAGTTTCAGTGTCTCTGGTTTTATGTGAAGTTCCTTGATCCACTTAGACTTGACCTTAGTACAAGGAGATAGGAATGGATCGATTCGCATTCTTCTACATGTTAACAACCAGTTGTGCCAGCACCATTTGTTGAAAATGCTGTCTTTCTTCCACTGGATGTTTTTAGCTCCCTTGTCGAAGATCAAGTGACCATAGGTGTGTGGATTCATTTCTGGGTCTTCAATTCTATTCCATTGGTCTATTTGTCTGTCACTATACCAGTACCATGCAGTTTTTATCACAATTGCTCTGTAGTAGAGCTTTAGGTCCGGCATGGTGATTCCACCAGAGGTTCTTTTATCCTTGAGGAGAGTTTTTGCTATCCTAGGTTTTTTGTTATTCCAGATGAATTTGCAGATTGCACTTTCTAATTCGTTGAAGAATTGAGTTGGAATTTTGATGGGGATTGCATTGAATCTGTAGATTGCTTTTGGCAAGATAGCCATTTTTACAATGTTGATCCTGCCAATCCATGAGCATGGGAGATCTTTCCATCTTCTGAGATCTTCTATAATTTCTTTCTTCAGAGACTTGAAGTTTTTATTATACAGATCTTTCACTTCCTTAGTTAGAGTCACGCCAAGATATTTTATATTATTTGTGACTATTGAGAAGGGTGTTGTTTCCCTAATTTCTTTCTCAGCCTGTTTATTCTTTGTGTAGAGAAAGGCCATTGATTTGTTTGAGTTAATTTTATATCCAGCTACTTCACCGAAGCTGTTTATCAGGCTTAGGAGTTCTCTGGTGGAATTTTTAGGGTCACTTATATATACTATCATATCATCTGCAAAAAGTGATATTTTGACTTCATCTTTTCCAATTTGTATCCCTTTGATCTCCTTTTGTTGTCGAATTGCTCTGGCTAGGACTTCAAGTACAATGTTGAATAGGTATGGAGAAAGTGGACAGCCTTGTCTAGTCCCTGATTTTAGAGGGATTGCTTCAAGCTTCTGACCATTTACTTTGATGTTGGCTACTGGTTTGCTGTAGATTGCTTTTATCATGTTTAGGTATGGGCCTTGAATTCCTGATCTTTCCAAGACTTTTATCATGAATGGGTGTTGGATCTTGTCAAATGCTTTTTCCGCATCTAAGGAGATGACCATGTGGTTTTTGTCTTTGAGTTTGTTTATATACTGGATTACGTTGATGGATTTCCGTATATTGAACCATCCCTGCATCCCTGGGATGAAACCTACTTGGTCAGGATGGATGATTGTTTTGATGTGTTCTTGGATTCGGTTAGCAAGAACTTTATTGAGGATTTTTGCATCAATATTCATAAGGGATATTGGTCTGAAGTTTTCTATCTTTGTTGGGTCTTTTTGTGGTTTAGGTATCAGAGTAATTGTGGCTTCATAGAATGAGTTGGGTAGAGTACCTTCTGTTTCTATTTTGTGGAATAGTTTGTGAAGAACTGGGATTAGATCTTCTTTGAAGGTCTGATAGAACTCTGCACTAAACCCATCTGGTCCTGGGCTTTTTTTAGTTGGGAGACTATTAATGACTGCTTCTATTTCTTTGGGGGATATAGGGCTGTTTAGATCATTAACCTGATCTTGATTCAGCTTTGGTACCTGGTATCTGTCTAGGAACTTGTCCATTTCATCCAGGTTCTCCAGTTTTGTTGAGTATAGCCTTTGGTAGAAGGATCTGATGGTGTTTTGGATGTCTTCAGGATCTGTTGTTATGTCTCCTTTTTCATTTCTGATTTTGTTAATTAGGATGCTTTCCCTGTGCCCTCTAGTGAGTCTGGCTAAGGGTTTATCTATCTTGTTGATTTTCTCAAAGAACCAGCTCCTTGATTGGTTGATTCTTTGAATAGTTTTTCTTGTTTCCACTTGGTTGATTTCACCCCTGAGTTTGATTATTTCCTGCCGTCTACTCCTCTTGGGTGAATTTGCTTCCTTTTGTTCTAGTGCTTTTAGGTGTGTTGTCAAGCTGCTAATGTGTGCTCTCTCTAGTTTCCTTTTGGAGGCACTCAGAGCTATGAGTTTTCCTCTTAAAAATGCTTTCATTGCGTCCCATAAGTTTGGGTACGTTGTGGCTTCATTTTCATTGAACTCTAAAAAGTCCTTAATTTCTTTCTTTATTCCTTCCTTGACCAAGGTATCATTGAGAAGAGTGTTGTTCAGTTTCCACGTGAAGGTTGGCTTTCTATTATTTATTTTGTTATTGAAGATCAGCCTTAGTCCATGGTGATCTGATAGGATGCATGGGACAATTTCAATATTTTTATATCTGTTGAGGCCTGTTTTGTGACCAATTATGTGGTCAATTTTGGAGAAGGTACCATGAGGTGCTGAGAAGAAGGTATATCCTTTTGTTTTAGGATAGAATGTTCTGTAGATATCTGCCAGATCCATTTGATTCATAATTTCTGTTAGTTTCACTGTGTCCCTGTTTAGTTTCTGTTTCCATGATCTGTCCATTGGTGAAAGTGGTGTGTTGAAGTCTCCCACTATTATTGTATGAGGTGCAATGTGTGCTTTGAGCTTTACTAAAGTTTCTTTAATGAATGTGGCTGCCTTTGTATTTGGAGCATAGATATTCAGGATTGATAGTTCCTCTTGGAGGATTTTACCTTTGATGAGTATGAAGTGTCCCTCCCTGTCTTTTTTAATGACTTTGGGTTGGAAGTCAATCTTATCAGATATTAGAATGGCTACTCCAGCTTGTTTCTTCATGCCATTTGCTTGGAAAATTGTTTTCCAGCCTTTCATTCTGAGGTAGTGTCTATCCTTTTCTCTGAGATGAGTTTCCTGTAAGCAGCAAAATGTTGGGTCTTGTTTGTGTAGCCAGTTTGTTAGTCTATGTCTTTTTATCGGGGAGTTGAGTCCATTGATATTAAGAGATATTAAGGAAAAGTAATTGTTGTTTCCTGTTATTTTTGATGTTAAAGTTGGCATTTTGTTCTTGTGGCTGTCTTCTTTTAGGTTTGTTGAGGGATTACCTTCTTGTTGTTTCTAGGGCGTGGTTCCTGTCCTTGTATTGTTTTTTTTCTGTTATTATCCTTTGAAGGGCTGGATTCGTGGAGAGATAATGTGTGAATTTGGTTTTGTCGTGGAATACTTTGGTTTCTCCATCTATGTTAATTGAGAGTTTGGCTGGGTATAGTAGCCTGGGCTGGAATTTGTGTTCTTTTAGTGTCTGTATAACATCCGTCCAGGATCTTCTGGCTTTCATAGTCTCTGGTGAAAAGTCTGGTGTAATTCTGATAGGCTTGCCTTTATATGTTACTTGGCCTTTTTCTCTTACTGCTTTTAGTATTCTATCTTTATTTAGAGCATTTGTTGCTCTGATTATTATGTGTCGGGAGGTATTTCTTTTCTGGTCCAGTCTATTTGGAGTCCTGTAGGCTTCTTGTATGTTCATGGGCATCTCTTTCTTTAGATTTGGGAAGTTTTCTTCTATAATTTTGTTGAAGATGTTTGCTGGTCCTTTGAGTTGAAAATCTTCATTCTCATCCACTCCTATTATCCGTAGGTTTGGTCTTCTCATTATGTCCTGTATTTCTTGGATGTTTTGAGTTAGGATCTTTTTGCATTTTACATTTTCCTTGATTGTTGTGCCGATGTTCTCTATGGAATCTTCTGCACCTGAGATTCTCTCTTCCATCTCTTGTATTCTGTTGCTGATGCTCGTATCTATGGTTCCAGATTTCTTTCCTAGGGTTTCTATCTCCAGTGTTGCCTCATTTTGGGTTTTCTTTATTGTGTCTACTTCCCTTTTTAGGTCTAGTATGGTTTTGTTCATTTCCATCATCTGTTTGGATGTGTTTTCCTGTTTTTCTGTAAGGACTTCTACCTGTTTGATTATGTTATCATGTTTTTCTTTAAGGATTTGTAACTCTTTAGCAGTGTTCTCCTGCAATTCTTTAAGGGATTTTTGTGCTTCCTCTTTATTGTCTTCTGCCTTTTTATCAGTGTTCTCCTGCATTTCTTTAAGTGTGTTATTAAAGTCCTTCTTGAAGTCCTCTATCATCATCAGGAGATATGCTTTTAAATCCGTGTCTAGCTTTTCCGGTGTGTTGGGGTGCCCTGGACTGGGCGAAGTGGGGGTGCTGGGTTCTGATGATGGTGAGTGGTCTTGGTTCCTGTTAGTAAGATTATTACGTTTACCTTTCGCCATCTGGTAATCTCTGGGGTTAGTTGTTATCGTTGTCACTATTTAAAGATTGGAGCAGAAGCTGTGTTCCACTCACCAGCAGTCTCTAAATCCTGCGGCGGGGGTCGTGGGTAGCTGACGGTACCCCGGTACTGGTCCAGCCGGAAGAGGCCTGTGGTCCTACTCAGGCCGTTTTTCTGCTTCCCTAACTAATGCAGTCTCTGGTCCCGCGTGCAATTGGATTGGAGCAGAAGCTGTGTTCCACTCTCCAGAAGTCTTAAGATCCTGTGGTGGGTGTTGTGGGTAGCTGGTGAGTGTCAGCTGACCCTGCGCCCCAGCTGCCCAGGTGCTTTTCTGACCGGAAGAGGGTTGTGGCCCTATGTAGGCCGGATTTCTCTCTCCCCAACCAGAGCAGTCTCAGGTCCCGCGTGATTGGACTGGAGCAGAAGCTGTGTTCCACTCACCAGCAGTCCCAAAATCCTGCGGTGGGGGTCTTGGGTAGCTGGCGGGTGTCAGGCCACCCTGCGCTCCCGCTACCCTGGTGCTGATCCGGCCGGGTGAGGCCTGTAGCCCTACTCAGGCCGGTTACTGCTTCCCTAACTAATGCAGTCTCAGGTCCCGCGCAATTGGATTGGAGCAGAAGCTGTGTTCCACTCACCAGCAGTCCCAAAATCCTGCGGCGGGGGTCGTGGGTAGCTGGCGGGTGTCAGGCAACCCTGCGCTCCCGCTACCCTGGCGCTGATCAGGCCGGGTGAGGCCTGTGGCCCTACTCAGGCCGGTTTCTGCTTCCCTAACTAATGCAGTCTCAGGGCCCGCACAATTGGATTGGAGCAGAAGCTGTGTTCCACTCACCAGAAGTCTTAAGATCCTGTGGCGGGTGTTGTGGGTGGCTGGCGAGTGTCAGCAGACCCTGCGCCCCAGCTGCCCAGGTGCTTTTCTGACCGGAAGAGGGTTGTGGCCCTATGTAGGCCGGATTTCTCTCTCCCCAACCATAGCAGTCTCAGGTCCCGCGTGATTGGACTGGAGCAGAAGCTGTGTTCCACTCACCAGCAGTCCCAAAATCCTGAGGCGGGGGTCGTGGGTAGCTGGCGGGTGTCAGGCAACCCTGCGCTCCCGCTACCCTGGCGCTGATCCGGCCGGATGAGGCCTGTGGCCCTACTCAGGCCGGTTTCTGCTTCCCTAACTAATGCAGTCTCAGGTCCCGCGCAATTGGATTGGAGCAGAAGCTGTGTTCCACTCACCAGCAGTCCCAAAATCCTGCGGTGGGGGTCGTGGGTAGCTGGCGGGTGTCAGGCAACCCTGCGCTCCCGCTACCCCGGCGCTGATCCGGCCTGATGAGGCCTGTGGCCCTACTCAGGCCGGTTTCTTGATCTGCGCTGTCTTATCCCAGGTAACTTTGGTTGTCAGTTATGTAGGAGGTTGGAGTGGTGGGGGGTGGAGGTAGGAATGGAGTGGCATGCTTGGAGCGATTGTTCTGAGGTCATTTTAGTGTTACGAATTCCCAGCTGAGAGAACAGCCAAAAATTAAAAAAGAAAATAGCAGAGAACCCAAGACCTTTGTGCTCAGTGTATTCTGGTACCACATTCCAGTGGGATTCTGGGATGCTTGTCAACAGCCGTGGCTGCTCTTGGACTTTCCCATGGCCTATTCCGGGACAACCACACATCTGCAGATGCTCCCTCAGGACCGGGTCATGGCAAAGGCCCATTTCAACAGCAGCTACTGTTGCTCCCAGGGCCAGAGGTCAGTGCTCCTGTGGCCTCTGGCAGCAACCCCTTCCAGATCAGATACCACCCACTTCCTAGCAGGTGAATGGCAGTCCCTGAGAGTTCTTCCTCAGAGATGGGAGAAGTTTCCCCCCACGTTCCCCCCCCCCCCCCAGGTATGGAAGCAACAGATACTGCTTTGTGGAAGTACACTGGAACCCATGCAGGGGGTGGGAAGTTACTCCCAAGATCCAAAAGGGGCATTTTTTGTTGCATGTTATAGGGTAGGGCTGAAGAAATGAACCTAGAGAGGAGAAGGCAGACAAGCAAGGAAGTCATGACTTTCGTCTGATGTGCAAGGATGAAGGAGAAAGGATATTTCAGAGGAAAAATGAAACTATTCCCAAACTTACTGGCTTTTAACAGAAATCATTTTTTTTTCACACTCTGGTACCTTGAGGGGTAATGTTATTCACTTTTGACTTCAATAAATACCTAAGAAAACCATGTAAAAGGAGGGCAGTTTTACTTTCATTTCAGATTTTAGAGGTGGTAGATAGTCCATGGGGTTCTGTCACTTGTGGGCCCGCCCGTGCATACTGAGATAAAGCAGCATCGATGAGGAGACATGGTGGAGCCAGGTGGCTCACTCTAGATAAACAGAGGGCAGGCAGGCAGGCAGTTAGGAAGACAGACAGATGGATAGACAGACAGAAAGTGCTTGAAGACAAGATCTATACTTGGAAAGCATGCCCCTAGTGAATTGTTTTGATCACCTGGGCTGAACCCCCTAATATAGCCCATTCAGCTACGAGTTCATCAGTGGATTAATTTACTGATGAGGCAAATGTCCCTATGATATAACAGTAACACAACAATTGGGGATTGTTTTAACATATGAGCCTCTGGGGGATGTTTCTTATCCAAACTATAATCCTTAGGCTCTTCTGGGTGCTGTTCCTCACTGGGGCTCACTTGTTCCATTGTGTTTCGATAGATCTTGGGGATGCAGTCATCTGAAGGCTCAACTTGGCTTAACATTCAAGACAGTTCCTTATCCCGCATTCCTGGGCATTGGAATGGCTATCAGTTTCCTCTCCCCCCTTCCCCCTGTGGCTGTTAAAAATGGCTAACTTGGGTTTCCCTACAATTTAGAGGGCTCAGGAGAGTTGATCTTGTAAGGAGTCTGGATTTCTTTAGAGGAAGTGAGGAAGACACGGCTTATCCTTTTCAAGACTAAATCTAGACTGTTCTAGAGTATTTTCTGTATTAACCTGTTGATCTAACAATCCCTTGGCAGCCCAGATTCTAGGCCACAGAGGTTTAGATTCATCCTTTAAGAGGGGAAGGCTGGTGCTTGCAAGAAGGGGCAGGATGAATGGTGACCACCATGGAGAGAAGCCAAGACTGAGATAGAAAAGGACCAGGAAGACAGACAGCACTTGGTAGTCAGAGGACAAGGAAGACACCTCACTGTTTGGCCATGTTCAGGTGGCATGGGAGACACAAAAGTGGGAGATATGTTATATCCTCATGAGCTGTGATATGGATGTTAAAATTTATTTTTTCAAGTGTTTTAATTATCATACATTAATTATATATAATGGTGGGGTTCCTTATGATATTTTCAAATATGTCTATAATGTACTTTTGATCATAGTCACCTTCATTACACTCTCCTGTTCTCCTCCAACTCCCCTATCCCTTCCTCTTCTCAACTAGCCCCCCTTCTGCTTTCACACTTTGGGTTGTGTGTTGGCTCTGGTGACCAAATGAGTTTAATCAGAGTTGCCTCTAAGAGCATGAGTCAGGATGTATTTAGTAAGGTTGAGCAACTTAACAGTGGCCACACCATTGAAGATGTTTCTCCCTTTCTCAGAAACCACTTACTACCTCAAGGTCCTCAGGGAGGCATGGGGTTTGTGAACATGAGTTGGAGAGTTTTAGGACACATGCAGGCACACACGCGCGTGTGCGCGTGCACACACACACACACACACACACACACACACACACACAATTGTTAGTCTTTCTAAAGGTTTATAACCATTAGATACCTGTTTTCTGCCTCCTTTCATTCCATCCCAGTTAGCTGTCTTAATGTTCAGGGTTCATCTATGATCTTTGTGCTCCCAAACCTTCTTTGACTCTTCTTTCCCCTTGCACTTGACCTGATGGTCCTATCTTAGGGCTCTTTTACTGAGTTGTGTGCTCATGTCTTTTTTTTCTTCTTCTTTTTTATCAAGTGGTCGTATTTGGATCCCTGTTCTCCTGGGAGTCTTCTGTCTCCCTACCTCAATGGCTTACCCTATGGATCCTTCTGCCTAGAATGTCTCCGAACTCCATCTGTCAAAATCTTTTAAAACATATCTCCTGGAACCAGAAAGATGGCTCAGTGAGTAAGTGCTCTACAAACTCAAGCTCGGATCTGAGTTTGGATTCTCAGAATCCATGTAGAAGCCAGGTATGGTGGTATATGACTGTTATACCTGTGGTTGGTAATGGAGACAGGAAGATTCTCGAAGCTCATTGGCCAGTTAGTGTAGCTGAATTGATGAGCTCAGGGCTCAGTGAGAGAGACCCTTTTCAAAACTTGTGGGAGCAATAAGTAAAGACATTTGGTCACATCCACACAAATGCTCCTCTTCTCCTGGAGACCCAGTGCTTTGAGGATCAGCGTCTCTCTATTTGTGTCACCATTATTCCCCTTACCATTGCTTCAAGGCCTTCAGGGACAAAAGCCACAAGAAGACCTTGCTGCTTCTGCCCCACGGCTCCATGCCCTGCACGCAACAATCATCCAGTCGATGGCCTATTGAATTAAACAGTGGTTTCCCTGGGCCACCAGCCTCTGATTGTCTCTTTCCTTTCCCATGGCAAATTGCAGCATTTAGCTCCCAGCAACTCCTGGTCGAGGGCCTGAGGTTCCTGGCAGGCCATTCCCTCAGGACCATGAGACTGCTGTTCCCAGATGGCCAGGCCTGTGCAGGCTGGAGCTGGGTCCCAAGGAGATGGAGAACTTCTGACTCCATGGACTCCCCTGGCTCCTCTTTCCAGCTGCCCCATATTTGTTTTCCTTGGCACAAGAAAGCCATCAGTCATCACATGGACCATTTATAGCCATATATCCATCTCTTATTCTTCTAATGAAAATTACAGTGATTTTGACTCAGAAAAGGAGAAAAGAAAGGAAAATAAAGGGTCCCCTATGCAAAGTAGGTATTTCATGAGGCCACTAGGGCTTCCTACAGTAGTCAACCTACCCTGGGGAGTTGATGCCAGTCTTCCTGCCCAGCAGCCCTCTCCCCATATCTCTGCCTGTGCCCCAGCTCCTCAGACTTTATTAATGGGCTCCATGGGCAGCCAATATTCTGAAACTCTTGCTACTAAGTCAGGAAAGGGGTGTGGCTGCTTGGCTGCTTGGCTCCAGCTGTATTCACAGTACAGGATCATTCATCTGACACTAAAGTATCCAGTGGCCACTGTTAAACTCTGAAAATTGAGGAGCTCTGTAGTCAGGCAATACCTACAGGCCAAACAAAGACTAGAGAATCAATGGTCCCCTAGTCCCCTGCCTCTACAGTTAGGGTTTTCAAGCAGCTTATAAACAGCAGCTAGTATGTTCCTCACAATCACCCTTTGAAGGAATGATGTTATTATCTCCAGTTTAGAAATGAGGAAACTGAGGCAGAGCAGGTTAGGAGACGTCCCTGGTCACTCCAGTGTTGGCAACATGCTGGGCTTTGGGTCTTGGAGACCTCGCTTCTGTGTCTGCTGATCAATTGGCATTTCCTTTGTCCCTCATCCAGTGGAGGTGTTGAAATACTAACAGAACCACCTAGCCCTTCTTATATGTCTGAGAGCACTGGAAAGGACAGAGTGTCTAAGAGCCGTGGACAAATGACTGGACGAGTCCGAACCAGTTCTCGGGACAGGTAATTCAATTTGGTTCAAATTCTGACTTTCCCACAGATTTTCGTTTCTCAGCCTTAGCTTTGTGTGCCTATTTGGAAAGGCAGATTAACAAAGGGATTTACTGGAGTTTCCAAGAGCAACCTCCTTCCCTTGGCTCCAATCTCTGGCCTGGGAATTCACTAAGGAGCCAATTCATTTTCTTCTCTCAATTCATTCATCAAGTTCCGATGCTACTTCTTGTGTGTGCAGGGACACCTTATGGGCAGCAGGAGGGCGTGTGGAGCAAAAGCTTAACTAAATGGATCAGATCTCCCCTGTGCTTTGAAGCCATGCTCAGTGTTTCTGTGTCCACGGCCACTGAAATCAGGAGCCTACACTGGACATGCGAGCACATGCCTGTGATCTTAGCCCTTTCAGTGGTAGAGGCAAAGAGGATCAGAAAGCTCACTCCCAGTTACATATCCACTCTAAAGCCAGCCTGAGCCACATCTGGTTCTGTTTTAAAAAAAGAAAACAAAGCAAGGAAGGTCAGCACGATGGCTCAGCAGGTGAAGGTGGTTGCCACCAAGACTGATGACTCGAGCTGTGGTTTCTGGGCTCTTTGGGAGGATTTTCCCTCTTCTATCTGGAAGACTGTGTGAGGTATACTTTAGCAGCCTCACCTCTACAGAAATAGGATTTCACGTGAAAATTCACTGGAACCAGATACCCTTACAGGGAAGCAGGTCTCAGCCTTGTTCAGGTGGGATAGAATGGCAATGTAGATTTGTGCTCCGGGTTGCATGGTACCTGGCAGAGCTGAGTAAAGATGCAGATGCTCTTTCTTTCCTAGGGTCCCTCCTATATGAATAATCACAGATATCCTAGTTTTATTATTTAGTCAATAACTGGGCTTTGGAGGCCATTTGCCAGTGTTCCCAAATCCAGGTGACAGCAGCAGCTTATCTCTTCTGGGGGTCTCTCTTAGCTGCTGGTGGCCCTTTGCCCCCACTCTAGCCTCTGCTTTGGCTGCACATGGTCATCAATTCCTTGATTATTATACTGTTATATGGATAATCTTTGCCAACCCTAACCCTACAGAGCCAGAGCGAAACAGATGCTTATACAGATACGAGCAACTCAAGGTATGGAGGGTTTATTTTGGCAAATAGCTTGAAGGTAACGTGTACCATGGTCAGGAAGCCATGAGAATAGGAGTTTACTGCCACTGGTTCACATTGTGTCCACAGTTAGGAAGCACAAAGACTTGAATGTTGACGCCTAACTTGTCTCATTTTTAGCCTGGTGTCTCAGCTCATAGGATGGTGCAGTCCACATTCAGGGCAGGTCTTCTCTTCTGTCACATCTTTTTGGACATAGCTTCTAAGACAAGCCCAGAGGTGTGTCTTCTAGGTGATTCTAAACCCTGTCAAGTTGACAAAATTAATGACAGGCAGCAAACATTCAAATCTCACTAGCCATTTTGCGTTTGGCTCTCTCTCCTTGTTCTCTCTAGGAGATGAGCATCCCTCTAAGGATGATTGAAGTGAAGGCTGTGAAGAGAGTCAGGTGCTTTAAGGAAGGCTTTGGGAAGATGCTAGAGATGAGTTAGGTGAGGTAGATATATCTTGGGGGTTTCCACTGCTCTGTAGGAAGACAGACTGAAGCGTAGGGTCAAGAATGTATTCTGCTTCACTGCAATAGTCCAGAAGCATTGCGGGAGTTTGAATTCTAAAGCCTTAGCTCCAATCCCAGCTCCCAGGTTCCTGGAGCCACAGCAGTTATTCTGGAGAAAACACTGTGTTGCCTTCCAGGTGGCCAGGCCTGATCCCCTGAGATGCCATTTCTGGACTCACTGTGCTGAGTTGCCTCTGGGCCTCAGTGTTTTCTAAGGGCAAGTGATAGACATTGAGAGCCTCTCAGAGTTCCCTGCGGAGGGATACCTAAGCATGTGTCATGTGGGTCGGAAAGCTGAGTGTGGCCGTCAAAAGCATGTGTCTGAAAAGCTGGGGCAATGCGCAGTATGAAAAAGCACTGGATCAGCCCTTTGGCTTTGAGATAAGGCTTGAGGTAGGTGGTAGGACTGAACTGCTCCATCCCATGAAGAGCCCTTCGCTTTCACTGCAGGACTGAAGAGATGGAGGTGGGGAGGCAGAATCCTCAGGAAGAGCTGGGTACCTGAAGGGAGTTGGCCTAGGGTAGTACGAGAGAATAAACTGAGAAAACTAATGGGAAAAATTTGGGAAATTGTGTCGGGAGTTAGTTTTTAGGAAGATCTTTTCCACATTCCCAGTGTTGTGGGAGAGGAGACTGACTAGATTTCCAGAGAGCAAAAACACTTTGTAAGGGATTGGTAGAGTTGAGAATTGTTCCCAGGTCCTCTAACCTCCAGATGGCATGCAGTACTGTATTACAGTGTAAGAATTTATCTCTCGCCGGGCGGTGGTGGCGCACGCCTTTAATCCCAGCACTTGGGAGGCAGAGGCAGGCGGATTTCTGAGTTCCAGGCCAGCCTGGTCTACAAAGTGAGTTCCAGGACAGCCAGGGCTATACAGAGAAACCCTGTATCGAAAAAACAACAACAACAAAAAAACAAACAAACAAACAAAAAAAGAATTTATCTCTCAAATGAATGAATTAGAACTACTACAAACATTATTTCATAGTTTCTGAGGTCAGGAACATAGATGTATTTTGGTTGGGTCCTCTGGCTCTGGCCAAGTCTCTCAAGACTCTGTAATCAAGGTGTTAGATCATGTGACATGTGACATGCTCATTTGAAGTTTTGAGTGGGAAAGCCTACTTCTGATTTCACTGAACAAGCTTTTATTTATTTATTTATTTTTGGTCAGAATTCTGTTCATTACAATCTACTAGACCAAGATCTCATACTTCTCACTGACTGTAGGCCAGATACCCTCTACCCCCCACCATATGTTTGCTTTTCACCTGGAAACCTACACAGCCACTGACTTCTGTTAGTGTGAATAGGGAGAACAGTGGCAGAGGTGTGCAAGACAGGCAAAAAAGTGTCACCAGCACTTTTGCTGTATCTCCCTCAATGAGGCGACCACTGTGCAGTTCCTACTCCTGAATGTCAGACACAAAGTCCTCTTCGAAGATGCCCATCATCCCAAGTTTTTTCTGATCTTATTTGTTCCTTCTAAAAAAATGTAGTAGAAAAGGCAGGAGTAGACACCTCTTTGGAGAAGACACCATTACTCTCAAAAAAGGGAGAACACAGTTAGTGGAGTAAAGAACACTTTATCTCCAGGTCCAACTATTCACTCCAAATAACTCCCTTCCCCCTTTCTTTTCTGATAGTCTTGCTTTATAGCCCAGACTGGGCTCCTGGTTGCTGGGGTTATAGGCATGCATCACCACATCCAGCCAAATTTTCTTTCTTTATTGTTAGTAATATGTTTGATTATAAGAGAGACCATGAAAGGCATTTGACAGCCCCAGACAAGTTATTGACTCTCCTATACCCTCGATCTTCTCACCAGGATAACAGTATTAATTTCATGGAATTAATTAAAAGAGACGTCATATCTTTTAAAGCTACCTCTTTGATCTAGGAGGCCAATGAGCATGAACCTATTAGCAAACCAGTGAGGACCTCTTTTCTCCTGGTTGACCTTTCAACTTTAAAGATTTTTTTTTGTTTTTTGTTTTTTTTTTTTTGTTTGTTTGTTTTTGTTTTTTCGAGACAGGGTTTCTCTGTATAGCCCTGGCTGTCCTGGAACTCACTTTGTAGACCAGGCTGGCCTGGAACTCAGAAATCCGCCTGCCTCTGCCTCCCAAGTGCTGGGATTAAAGGCGTGCGCCACCACCGCCAGGCTCAACTTTAAAGATTTTGAGTGCAGTAGCCTAAGTGATTGGACAGGAATGAGAGGGAGAACTCTGTGGAAAAAGCAGCCAAAATTCATATTATCTTCTTTTTCTTTTTTTAAAAAAGATTTATTTATTATTATAATTAAGTACACTGTAACTGTCTTCAGACACACCAGAAGAGATTGTCAGATCTCATTACGGATGGTTGTGAGCCACCATGTGGTTGCTGGGATTTGAACTCAGGACCTTCAGTAGAGCAGTCAGTGCTCTTACCTGGTGAGCCATCTCGCCAGCCCTCATATTATTTTCTAATTGTGTGATGATATATTGACTTGCCAGGATGGTCAATATAAAATACCACTGTGGCACGGAAATTAATCTTACATCTCTTTAGACCAGAGGTCTCAGGTTAAAAAAGGACAGCACCTCTTGCTTCCTTAGAGGGCCTTCTTGGCTTGCCAGGCTCACCTCTCGCTGTATCATCTCATGGTTGTCTCTGTACACACATCTCTGATGTTTTGTTTTGTTTTGTTTTGTTTTTTGCATATCCAAATTTTATAATAGGGGAACACCTGTCAGCACAGCCTCATTTTAGTGTAACTTCTCTCAAGAGCCCATCTCTAAATAATCCACATTTTTAAGTACTAGGCTTGAGGGATTCTTAGGTGGACATAATTCAGCCCAGTGCTGATGGTATTCTAAAAAACACATTGAGATAATTGAAAACCCAAGAGAAAGATTGGAGCACTTTACTGCAGTGATGAGCCATTGCAAACATAGGAAGGCACCATCCCCAGACAGCACCCACTGAGGCAGAGAGTAAGGGTGGTTATCTTGTGACAGGGCTTTGTTTGAGGATCTGTTCATAGTATAAGGGCTTGTAGTCAGACTCTTGTGAGAGTTCTTAGGAAATTATTCCATGCCCTGATCTCAAACCTGCTAAGCATCCGGCTGATAGGTGTGCTACAAGTGGCCCTCCATTTCTCTCATATGACAGGTATTTTCAAATACTCCCTGCTCCAACCCAGAGACATGTTAACAGGGAATATTAGTACTCCAAAGACCTTTTCCATTTATATCACTGAACGCCTCATTTGAGTACTTCCTTTGGAACAAAGAGACTCTTTGCTAAGGAGCTATTGATGCTCTCATTCTGCTACCAGATAGAAACTTCTCACAGTCCCAAAACATTTAATATAATTATAGAAGTGATGTGTAATAAAATATACAGTATATTAAAAAAATCAAGAGTCTTCTATGTTCCCTTTTTTGAGAGATGATTGGTGTCAATAGTGTCAAAACCAAAAAATTATGTATATATTTGATCAACTTACATACATACATACATATGTCTTAATGAAACTGCTCACTCCACATGACAGATGCTAATAAAGAAAAATTAAAAAGATACGTGTATTTATTGCATGTATTGTTTTATATCTCTTTTGCCTCACCCAATAATATGACTTGACAATCTCTATATGTGCATCTTCATACACACACATATGTATGTCGAAAGTGTGGTGGCACATATGTAAAATCTCAGCACTCAGGAGGCTGAGGTAAGAGGCTTGGTTATTTGAGGTCAGCCTGGCCTATGTGGTGAGTTCCAGGCTGGTCTATGTGGTGAGATACAAAGCAAAAGGCTGTCTCAAGACAAATGAATAACCACCCACATAGGTAATCATAACTGCTGTAAAATAATGGCATAGGAGGCATAGAAGTGACTTGACTAATCTCCTAGGATGTCCTACAAAGGAGAGGTCCAAATTGGACTTACAGATGACTCATTTTTATAACATAAGTTCTGTGCTTTGAATGCTGCTCTGAACTTTATTAAACACTTCTGGCTGTAGTGGTCCATGAACCTCTCTAGAAGCTATGATGTAGTCTAGAGGATTCAGTGATATAACAAAACACCAAGATGTCCAAGAGGCTTTGATGTCAAGGGGCTGGCAGATCAGGAGTCTGCTGGCCTGATCTCTCAAGATAGCATCTTGTTATTCCCCGAGCCTAAGAGGAGGTTTCTAGTTCTCTCCAGCCCTTTAAGAAGGTGAAATTCTTATGGCCCAAATCAGCCTTAATGCCATTACATTGGGGACTAAGTTCCAATAGGAAATTGGAGAGAACACACGTGTCCAAGCCAGAGCGGATCCTTCAAGTGAAATTTCTGGGTCCAAAGTTCTTAATAGTTCTTTTGGTTTGATTTCAGTCCATCCAAGTTTCAGAACCTGGACTCCACAGACATGGGGATTGACAGTTTGGTTTGTTCAGGATTTACAAACTCATTCATGTTCCAAGTATCCTTTGTTGCATGTGTGCGTGTGTGTTTGTGTGTGTCAGTGTGTGCACACAAACACAGAGGGGTGTGTGCCATCATGTGTGAGCAGAAGACAAACTTCCAGAGTCAGTGCTCTCATTTGAGCATGGAAGTCTCAGGGACTGAACTCAGTTGTCAGGCTTGGCAACAAGCACTGTCATGAGCTCATCATACCACTGTCCACTTTGATTTATACAACTTGCCTTGGTGTAACACAAATTCTGATGTTTTCACCCTACTGCTTCTTGGACACTATTGGCTGGCTGCTTGCTTTGTTTCACTTCCATTAGTGGAATGTCTATCTTCCTCAGACTTCTATCCCAGCCCTTCAGTTTTACTCTGAAACCCATCCACTTTGTGTCAACTGCTACACATTTTTCTCACCCTTCAGCTGATCAACTTTAGAGTTGCAAGGTGACTTAGTTTAAAGACACCCTTAACAAATATTCAGTTATGGTGGTGAACATTTGCCCCACTGACAGGTTTCCTAACGATGGACCCCTAGCTTCATGAAGCTTCCAGTGAGAATGTCCACTTTCCAGTGTTACAGCTGTGTGAAAGAGCATTCTAGCACACTACTAGGTAAGGGAGATCTGACCCATCCAGTGGGGCTAAAGGGAGAGGGTGGTTGTCTGGCAAAGGGTGCTTCTCTACCTCCACCGTCTACCAACACTACTCTTGAGTTTTTGTCAGAGATCCAGTGTGTTCTGTCCGTGTTCTCCTCCACCTACAACACACAGGGCCCTAAAGACTGGAGTAAAAAGGCTGTGAAGTTCTTTTGTTTCCCCCAGGGGAGTTTAACAGTGTCCCTTGTCAAGAGCATTCTCCCATTTACTGTGTATTTCAAGTAAAACACACCACATTAGCTCTTCTGAGGCTAATTCGACTCTAACCTCATACTTGAAACATCTGAGAGGGATGTGGGAAGCAGGGAGGATATTTTCCCAACCTGAAAGGACCTGTGCTCTCTAGGGCCATGAGACAGAAACCTGTAGTTTTAAATTTGTGTTAGAAATAGACCTTTGTTGAACTGTGGTGGGCATTTAAATAGGTGGTGAAATATGGTCTCTTTACCATCCAATGAAAACTGTAGAAGTCAATTTGTTCAGAAGGGTAGAATGTGGTCCATGTTACATAGGGAGGTAGAGGAAAGGATGGGCCCTGGGCTTTCCTCTGAGGACTCTGTTTTGAGTATCTGCCTATGAGCCACTCATTAAAAATGGAACTCAATTACAAGCTGAAAATAAGACATTTCTGTTTTTCCCAGTCTTTGCCCACACCTGTCCCCCCTCTTATGGGTGCCTCTACCCACCTGCCCTTGCAACATAGGATGGGCACCACGCCAGGTTTTCTTAGATAAATCAGACCAGCCCACCACTCTTCCCAAGCCAAAGGCCTCCTCCTCCTCCTCTTTCGAGACACAAAGGCCTTCTGTGACTCAAGCAGGCCATGGTGCCCATCGCCTGGTGGTTGAATTGCCCAACTTGCTGGGTAGTGAATGATGTGGTTTCCCTTCAGTCCCTGAGGCAAGCTTCTAGCTAGACTTACACTCTATTTTATCCCATTATAGACCTGTGTGGGGATTTTAGGGTTCATCTGGTTCCTTTTGATGCTCTGGGTAGGTGTGAGTTGCTTTGTGGATGGTTCTGACTCGGTAGAACAGGTGACAAAGCTCGGAGAAGTTGAGCAACTTGTTCACAAGTGGTTGGGAATAGTAGCCTCGTGCTGAAGCTTAGTACTTGAATCAGCTGGTCCAGGTCCTTCTCCCTGGGGAGAAATAGCATCTTCTGCTACTCCGTATGGCCACTGTCTAGGCATTACAATGATGGAATTTCTTATCCATTAGCACAGGCAGGCATGGTGTTGGGAGAAGTAGATCAGGACAGGAAGTGAATGACTGGTCTCACACCAAGCTCCAGTGACATACAGGTCACACCTAATTCTTTCCAAACAACTTTAGGGGCCAAAGAATCCAACATTACATTCCAAAAGAGAAAAGGGAAAGGTGGGCATAGTGAGGAAACACTGGACCAGGATAAACCATTCATAGCTGTGTCTTAGGATGGGCTGCTTCCATTCACAGTCTGGCTATCCTCCACTTGTATTGAGCTGGGCTCAAACAGCAAAGCCATCCTGATATGTAGCCCAAGACCCTTTACACAATGGCTCAGTCTATTTCCAGGAGAACTGGAGATCCAACCTATGTCTCCTAAGGGCACGAGGAGGGATATGCCAACCAATATGCAAAGGAACTGTTCTTTCTGATCAATACTGCATTCAGAATCAGGGCTTCTCCAGGTACTTACCTTCCCGTGACTTCTGACCAAAGGCATGTCCTCTAAGCAAATGGATGAGTGTTCTGAGCCTGCAGACTTTCTAGGTTAGGTTAGGTTTGGGGTATAAAATTAGAATTTAAGACATTTTAGCTCACAAGGCATTCTACTAATCTCCCAGACTCAGACCACCTGCTTTCAGAGGACCACATTCTGGGTAGGGAGAGTTGGAACATACCTCAAGATGAGCCAGAGAGGGTCATATAAAGGCTTACTTTCAACCCAAGTTCAGAAACCCAAATATTTTCCAAACAACAAAAAAATCAAACATTTGTTTTCACAATTTTATTTGTTTTCAAAATGTTATTGAGATGTTGGGGAGAAAAAGCCAACATATACATTCCGAATTTCGTCACGACTGGCATTTACCCACTCTTGATAGGATCTTTGGCTTTTGGTCTAACTTCAGATCTCTTTGGCAGTCCCCCTCTGATGTCCTCATGCTCCTGCCCGGTGTTGTTTGAAGGCCACCAGGGCAGAGCTCATTGCCGCTTCACAAGTGGGATCGGTAATTGCGACTTGCTGTGGGGAGGGACAGATTTACAACAAGGACACCCATTAGTACACAGCCGTCAGAATCTTTGTCCCTAAGAATTCAGCTGCTTGCCGGGCAGTATTGGCGCATTCCTTTAATCCCAGCACTTGGGAGGCAGAGGCAGGCGGATTTCTGAGTTCGAGGCCAACCTGGTCTACAGAGCGAGTTCCAGGACACTCAGGGCTACAGAGAGACCTTGACTCGAAAAAACCCAAAACCAAAAAAAAAAAAAAAAAAAAAACCAAAAAACCCAAAAATCAGCCGCTAGAACTCTGGCATCTCAGGCTGGGATGCTGTTTACTACTGAGGTCTGGCTCCATGAAGGTGTCTGGAAGAGCAAGTCCTAGAATTTGACTGCTCCCCTGCTCGCTCACCCGGCACTTACCATCATCGCCCCGTTTCCTACTCTTCAGGACGCTCTTCCGGTATTTTCTCTTGCTTCCACCTCTCTTGACGCCCTTGTGAAGAGCTCGGTTCTTGCCTCTCCTCATGCCATGAGTCTTTAGCTTGCGGCTGGTCGACATGGTACTTTCTGCCGAAATGAGGGGCTTTGCAAGGCAGGCAGGGCCGGGAGTCCATGTATTTAAGGCCTTAGCCATTGTGACCGCAAAGGGGGTGTGGCTTAGCAGCCGGGTGCAGCTCTCTTGTGATGTCACTAACCTTTGCTACACCTTGCTGGTACCTAAGTAATAAGGAAGCAGCTTCTTCAAGGCTGGTCTGGTCCCCTTTTTAGGTTAAAGAAGGCTTTTCAGACAGGTACTAAACATCTAACTTCCTCCCCTCCTGTGGCTTGGCCTGGAAAGGGCTTTACCAGTGGTCATTAAAGTATGTTTCTTGCCTGTAGAGAACTTGAAAGTCACTGAGTGTGGATATTTATATGTGTGCGAGTGTAAGTCTCAACAGTACCCTCAGGAAGTAAATGTATTTCCATAAGCACTTGAGGCTAGGAGAGCTGATTCAAAAATAGCAAGTTTCCTTCCCAGTCTTTACACTTCTGATACCAGAGACAGGGTTAAGTTTTGGTTTTGTCTCATGTGTTTTGGGGATCTTTATCGATATTCCTGGTTTCCGCTGCTACAAACCAGTAGAGCTAGAACCCCAGCAGATGTGACATATCTCCAAAGGTTGCCACCTGTCATTCTGGGAGCCTGGAATGCAAATCTGTTTAAAGTTTAGGTCACAAAAAGTTACTGCTTACATAGGACAGATATGTCTATCATGTTTGGGCACTAGGGAAATGGTCTAAAGATATAGTCTAAAGACAGAAATCCTGTGTGTGCAGCCAAAGTAGATGGAGCTTTGGGACTCTTATGGAAGGGTTGGGGGGAAAGATTGTGGACCCTGAAGGAAATAGGACCTCCCCAGGAAGACCAACAGTCAACCAATGTAGACCCTAGGGGCTCTCAGAGACTGAACCACCAACCAGAAAGCAAACATGTTAGACTTAGTTTCACCCCACCGCCACACAGATGTAGCAGATGTGCAGCTTGGTTTTCATGAGGGCCCCAAACAAGTGGAGTGGGGGATATTCCAAAAGCTGTTGCCTATTTGAGGGATATGTTCTAGCTGGGCTGCCTTGTCAGAGGACAAGGGGAGGGGACAAGGAATTTTAGAGGGGGTGTTCAGGTGGAGGGGTAGTGAGCAGGATGTAGTTAATAAAAAAATAAAGTGAAAAAAAAAGTTTTGTGTGTGCATGGACCTTTTAGCCTAGTGAATGAAATCCATTAGACCAGTGGTCAGGCATCTGCACAGTGAGTCCTGTTGATGCTGTTGAGTGATTGAGAGGTACCTCTATACCAAAGCAGTGGCTCAGGAGGAAGTATTTTATAGGGGTTTAGCTGTGGAAGCAAAAGGGACGTGTTGGTTGAGGTAGAGAGCAAGACAATGGAGATGGATGTAGGAGATGAGAACGGACGGTGTCAGGGAGTGGCCTGTTTCTGTGTAATGCAGCTGTACGGATGCTTGAGTTACTAGGATTAGGCTGGGCTTTTGAATATGGGTTTGAAGTGCCTTGGCGACGTCTAGATCGAGAAACTGAGCAATGATTATGGCGTATATGAGTCAGCAAGTCTTGTCATTCCACATTTTGGATTTTATAACTTATATCGAGTTCATTAAAATAAAATTCAACAGACACCGAAAGTTCATTATCTCTCTCCCCACCATTATCCTTATTCAAGAACTGAACAAACATAGGTGAGGCTCTTAGCCAAAGCTGGTGAAGAAGAAAAGAGGACGTGGCTCAACTCCCCATCTCATATTTCTTGTACTTATAGGTAATGATGTTTTGGGTGCCAGATTCCCTCCATGGCATAGTAGCTTTTCTCTGGTAACTTCAGGTCATCATGACCCCCCCTTTTTCATTCTTAAGACTTCCTGGTATAATTGAAGATGGTTTGGCAACTGCTTTTCTCCCACCCAGCATCACACAAAGCGTCTCCTCCACACCAGCCAAAAGGACTCCTTAAGGATTGGTTCACTGATTCCTGGGTGACTTTCATTCCCACAGAGGGTAAAGCTATCTAAAGCAGTGTTCCACCTTGCCCTGTTGTATCTCAAACTCCTCTGTTCATTTCAGTCACTTTTTTTCCCCCTTTACAAACAGACCCATGAGAACACAAATCCCCAAGAAATACAGGACTTGGCTTGCCCCTTAGAGTTTGGTGGTAAATGATTCTGCCACAGAATGGGGTTTCAATGAGCCTTTGTTTCCACATTTGTTAAAAGAATAGAATTTAATTTTCTTAAGTCATCCTATTTCTCCCATTTTTTTGTCCTGCAATTCTAAGGAAGATTTCCCCCACTTTCCACACACTCATTGCCCTTTGACATTTATTCAAAGTCTACTATCCTGTAACACTGCCCTTCAGATTGAGCCAACCAGCTATGTGAAAGCCCATTTTGTGTCTGGATTGCTGTGTGGTGCCGGCATGGTGTTAAGTTAGTCTCAGCAGAAGACAGCTCATCTTGGTTCTGGTACTGGTTGGATTTCTCAGGACCCTGTCTCTATTGTTTGCAAGTAAGCAGGCTTTGTTAGGTGATTAGGTGGCCTCCAAGAAGAGTTGGCAGTCGTTGTGGTCCTCTTGTAGTTATGGACATTTTCCTACAGTAAGTGTTCTCTCCCAACTGTGGAATCTTTCCTCTACACCTTGGTTTATCCAATGGGACTCAGGTTTTGTTTCTTTTTTAAGTTTCTGGTGAACAAAAGGATGTAGTTTCTAGTAGTAGTTCGTAGACGAAGGGGTGGGGAGATGGTTTCTGTTGAAAAGGAATGTGGATCCTTTTCTTGGAATAATTGTTGGATAGACCTTCTCTCTTGAACTGGTCAGATGGGGAGACAATGTAATGTCTTATCTCCTATCAGGACAGCTATGGTCCCACTTGGTACTAGATACTTCAAAGTATTATGGACAGTTCACTCACCAGAATGTGAAGGATATGGTGAGGACAGATCTACATTCTGGTTCTTGCTCACCTCTGTATTTCAGCAGAACTGGACCTTTGGTCTAAAAGACTGTTATTTCTTGGATGATCTGAGATAGGATGCTATTTCTTGTTTCCAACTCTCACTCCCATAGAACCTGTTCTGCTCAAAGTGAGTGGAGATGGCAGGGGAAAGGCAAATGGATTCCAGATATGGTGAAGAGCAAAGAGGAAGGTCCCAGGTTCAATTCTACTTCCACCATCCCGCTGAGAAACCTGAGGGGCAGAGAGCCATTTATGGAGAAGCACAGTCAGAGGCTAGGCAAGGGCTGGGCTGGGGGCCTGAGGGTTGGCTCTTATATCACACCTCCTGGGTTGGACAGAGCAGGGTTGAGCATCAATCCCTGTGGAGTTGCTCTTCGCCCCAGTGGAAAGGGCAGCTTAGTAGGAGACCAGTGAACTCAGCCCTGACCCTTTCGCAGGTTCCAAGACAACCCCCACCCCACTGAGAACCATCTGCTAGCTTAGTTTGCCCATGGTCTTTTTAATCTGGCTTCTTATGTTTAATTTTGATGTGGAAACAAATGCAGAGTGGACTCTTGCCTGAGCTGCCTCCAGTAAAGCAACAGAGGAAAAGCCTGGTCGATCTATTTCTTCCACACCTCAGCTTGCCCCAAGGGACTCAGCTTTTGTGCCTTTTATTTCTGGGAGATGGAAGGAAATGGATAGCTTCTGAGAGTTATTTGAGAGGGGTAGGGGTGGGGCAAGAAAGAAGGAGGGCGAGGGAAAGAGATCAATTTCCACAGGTGGATGGATGGCATGGAAGTAGTCCTTAATTACACTGTAGTTCAGGGCTTTAAGGCCCGTTCTTTCACTGGCCCTGTTCTTAGAAAGGACAAGTTCAGTCTTACTGTTGTGACAGTCATATCTCCAGTTGGATCCTCTCTGACCTGTAAAGTCCACTGATTTTCCTGAGGCCTCCAAAAGGCATCTTTACAGGGATGGGTCTATCCAGCAATTTAGGACTTGAGTTCATTAAGAGGGAGAATGGAAAAGTTTCAGACAGCCCTTACACATGGGTGGTGGCTGAGTTTGAGTTCCTCTCTGAAATCTAAGTCTCTCCAGATGTTGACTTCAGCTGGGGAGAGGGGGACCTTCTATTCTGCTCACATGTACGCCCTGTCTTGTGTACTGTTGCTGATGTTTTTGTTCAAACAGGCTATGGCCATTGGGGAGAGGCTAGGGAAGGTGAAAACAGATGGTCAGCGCCTTCTGAGCCCAGAACATATCCAATATCATTGGTAAGGAATCAAGAGAGACCAGAGACCCAGGACAGAGAGTGGTTTTCTGAGAGAAGAAGAGGGCTTTTACTCAGCTCACTTCTATCATGAAATGTTGGAAATATTTTGGAACACTTTGGTTCTACACATGCTGGGGCCACCCTCCCCTTTTTTTCCTGCTTGGCTCCTCTTCCATCTTTTCTACAGAATTCCCTGTGTCTTTTCACAAACAATTACTAACCCAAACATTAACAGTTAAATGGTAGGGACTCTGTATCTATGGGAGACCTTTTGCAAGTCCTTGTCCTGTTTATTTTGGGGTCTTCTTTGTCTAAGGGAATGTACCTAGGCAGTGGAAGAGAAAGGGCTGACTGACTCTTGCTGATCTCAAGGCTGAGAGCTGCCCCTGGCTCCATGGTAGCTTTTCTGCTTGACTGGAAAAAATGTCCAGCCTTGACTTTCCACTCTGCCTTTTCTTTCACACTCGTGTTAGGATCATAGCGGAAGAAACACAAAAGGAGAGTGCTGGGGCAGGTGGTCTCTCTGGTAGAGGCAGGCTATAAATCTGTAGGTCCTTGAGGGGAATAAAAGTCTGATTTATTTGGACTTCATTTTGCTTTCCCAGAAGCCATCACTAATAACCTGCATGGTAGGGTTATATACACAAAGCAAAGCCAAATTTCATGACCACTTTTCTGCCCCCACTAACCTTAGCCTGCATCTAAAGAACGTATCAGTTGTCAGAATTCTATTACCATGTAGTTTAGTTAGAGGCCTCACATTAGTGTTGGAAAGGTATGTTTTAAGTTTCATATGTGAGTTAAATCACCTACTCTCATGTGGTCCAGAGGAGTGAATGCTTTAATCCGTTTATCTACTGGAACAGGGACGTTTGAGTTGGAGCGTTTCTAGAGAACATAGCAAATAAGCCCAGGATGTAGGTAATTTAGGCAAAGTCACAAATTATAACCAAAGTCAGACACTGTGCCTAGAATTCCTCATCCACTGTTCAGGCTTCTTGCCATAGGCCATGATGCACAGTTGAAATGTCTTTTATTTGATCTACTTTCTCATTCCCCATGGATTTCTTTAGCTCCTTTATTCTCTTTATGTTCCAAGAGCAATGTGCTGGGTTTCTTGCCTTCTAGAAGTCCTTCCACCATCCAAGGGACATCATTTACTTTGAGAATACCCCTGAAATATTAGCCACTAAGAAGGGAAAAGATTCAGAGGTTCCTCCATGCTCAGACCAGTGCCTTCATAATTGATGACACAGAGCATTGTGACCACCAGGCTGGGGCTGGGGCGTCAGGCAGAGGAGGTAGTAGCCAAACAGCAAGGATGTCTTCTAAGAAGTATCCTCAAGGGACCAAAAATTATGTCTTTATCACCACTACTACTGTATTATTATTATTATTATTATTATTATTATTATTATTATTATTATCATGAATGCTATAACCATTCTGACCAGTCTTGGCTCAAGAGAATATCAGAACTCAGTTTTGTTCTAAGGGAGACAGAGTATCAGTTTGCTTGTGGCTGTAGAAAGATGGAGCTGACACCATCCCTACCAATGTTCTGATAGAATTCTCATATGTGACGATCTCAAAAGCAGAAATGTGGAATCCTTGCATTTTACCCCTGCCCCTCATGTCCCTGTGTTGGGAAAGCAGAAGTAACTTGCCTAGAAAAAGTTTAGGTTTTTAGGTAAGGACCAGAACCACACCCAGTTGTATTTGAACACTGCACTAGCTAGATTTTATTGTCAAGAAGCTCTTGATACAGGGCAGCCTTATTCTCATCAGAGGAAATGTGAAGGGTAATGCTACAGGATGGCCTGGCTTCTGGTGGCGACTCTGTCACAAGCAGAAATGTGTTTCCTCCAGAGACCACTTTTTTGTGATAGGGACATTTCCTTCATGCTGGAAAACTGAGCTTAAAACCGTTTCCTGGTTAAAGTAGGAGACTGTAAAAGAGCTCTTCAGGTGAGCATGCAGGTGCTCTTGGCCTTCTAGTTGTCACTCCCTGTACCATCTGCTCCAGGAAGTCACTGCTTCTCAAAATCAACTGCATTTATTCAGGGTAAATCTACTGGCATCTTGTTAAAAGATGATTGAGTGGCACTAGCAGCATGAACCTAGGGTCCCTCTGAATCCTGGACCCTCTGTGATGCGTACACCCCTGGCCTATGGCACCTGCCCATCTCCCTGTTCAGCCCAGGCACTTTGTAGACAGGTATGTATGTAATGTAAACACCACTCTTTCTCTTTCCTCCTGCCCCATGCACTTCTTTTCTTCCTTTGTTGCTCTTCCTGGGGGTTAAAACCATGAATGACAAGAGAAGTGTAAAGGTTCTGCTTTCGTCTTGCTTTGAAAAGGAATCCCAGTCAAGGCTCTCAGGGTTGGAGATTTCTTTCTTAGGCCCTCATTGTCAACTTGACCCTGATGATTGACACCATCAACCTTCAGCTTTGACCTCGGGCCCCTTCTCGGACTCTCTCCTTTTCTTCCTTGCAGTTATTAAGTCTGCAGCTGTGGTGCCCACCTTTATATGAACATAACTGGTAGCCCAGTTAGAGAATCTGTGTTACCTTCAAATATTATTATGGAGGCTGCTTAAGTTTTTCTTTCCTTTCAACGCTGCCCATAAAGCTTCCTGTAAATGGGCTAATTGTATACTGGTTGTTTGAAGAAGTTCAGGAAACATTCCTAGCAGATGTAGTTCACATTCTCATTTCCTTTTCTACCTTTTCCTTCTACCTTCAGCATCCCTCTCTAGCCAGGCTATCTATTCTCTCCTTCAAGCAACCTCCACTTCTATCGCCAAATTGATATTTAACACATGAAGAGTCAATAAGTGAATGTGCTCGTGGAAAAATCTGATTCTTAACACTTATTAAATAGCTATTATATATTCCAAAGTCCAAGGACTCCATGCTTTATGACTTCATCACCACATGAAATCTCATAAGGCTTCTTTTAAAAAAAAGTATTTTTAAAGATTTATTTTATGTATATGAGTACACTGTTGTTATCTTCTACACACCAGAAGAGGGCATCGGATCCATTATATATAGGTGGTTGTGAGCCACTATGTGGTTGCTGGGAATTAAACTCAGGACCTTTGGAAGAGCGGTTAGTTCTCTTAACCACTGAGCCATCTCTCCAGCCCCTAAAAGGCCCGTTTTGGTCACATTTCATATTTACTAGATTCTGTACTAATTATTTGTTTATATGACTTCTTAGATATTGAACTTGAGGTTGAAGTTGTATCTCTGTGATGTTCCTGGGAGAAGCAGGGGTAGTTGACTTTTAATAAAGGTTCTGGCTTGGAGATTTAGCTACCATGTTGTTGGAGAGGGACTGAAGGAGAGGGGAGACATTCTGGAAGAACTTAGGACTACATTTATTATCTTGCTATATTACAGTGTGGCCATTGGTTATATCAATGTCAAAAGTTCTCAAATTGTACCTTGGAGATATTGAAGCTGGCATGTCGATTATACCTTAGGAGAGACATTTTTTCAAGTTCCTGATCAAGAACTTTCTAGAATCAAGATGCTGAGACCAATAAGACATATTTATCTAAAATGCCAGACTTGTGCTTGAAAGGCCCGGGGGTTTTACTTGGTTGCAATCATTCATATAAAGCTCCTATGTGAACACTGATGAGAGGACTCAAAAATATTTGCTTGACTTTAGTGAAATATCCCCCGTCTTCCCCAGTCACCCAAGCAAGCTCTCACGCTGGCTTTCAGCCTTTGTGACAATGTGTCTTCAGTCATCAGGCCCTCTCTAGGAGAGTCCGTGTCACAGACTCTTATAAAGGGAGGATGGCTGGACTGATTTGGACTGATGGACTTGGGGTGAGGGAGAGGGATGACGGGGAGAACAGCCAGAGGATATTATTTCAACCAGAACCTCACTGCCGACCAGAGTTTGGAACCTTGAGAAGATGGCGAAAGCCTGTACGTGTTGGTGTCCAACATGTTACATGAAGGCTTTCCCACAGAGATACAAAGCAAAGAAAACACCTAAGAGAAGGAACAAAAGGTACGATGATGTTTTCTGATTACAAAGGGGACTGACTCTCAGATCAGAGTAATTACCATCTTAGCCTTGGCTAATTTTCTAAAACAGGACACTTTTATCTAAAGTAGGCATGTCCAAACTCTGCATGATAGCTCTGAATGTGCCCAAACACATTTGCTGACAAATGCATCAGAATGTCAAAAGGTTAGACATCCTCGCAAGCCTAGAGCATAAAGAATAACCCATCATCATGGCTTCCAAAACCCCACCTTAGCTGCTTTTTCTATGTGCTTCTCTACTTCCCCAAACTACAGAGAACCAGATGTCTGTGTTCACTGTCGTTGTGCTGCAAAGTCTCTCTCTGCTCTTGTCCACTCAGTAGGAGACACTGTGTCGCTGGCCCTACCTCTGAAGGTGGGCGCTCAGATACTTTGAGCCCTTGCCTTGGATGGCGTTTTCAGGTAACAGAGTTATAAGGTCCTTTTGAAGAACGTTCCAGTGTCCCTGACAGCTCCTCCTTTGTCTCCTCAGTGAGGCACACATGCTTTGGCTGAAGAAGCTTCTAGACACCATGAAGTACCAAGTCACATTTGTTCCCATTGTTGACTCAAAGAACGATGGGTCCCGCTGCAAGCCTAAGGCCACCGTAATCATCGTCGAGCTTGCTTCTCCACCCCAAGGTCTCTAAATAAAACCTCTTCTTTCTCGGAAAAAAAAGTTTCTGAGTGTAATTATTTAGCTAAGAAGTAATCTGTGGTCCCTAGAGTATCCCAGACCCCCCTTTTTAATGTAATAAGATAGTGGGGTGTGGTAGGTTGAGAGAGAAGTGAGTCAGAGGAAATATGTCACTTTTTTCCTGTTTGGAAGATTACTAATGAAATTCACGGTTGGGCTTTGGTTTGGAATAAGTTGAGATGCTCTCTGGCTCTGAAAAGGACTTAGTTTGATAACCTCTCTAAACACTGCCAGATACTGGGTAGTGTGCTGCTGGTGGAGGTGGTGTGAAACCGAGTTCCATCCGCTTACACTTCTAGAGTCATCTGTTGGCAGCAACAGAGAAGTATATTTTTCTAAGAAGCCATGTCATTCCAACCCCAGTGCAGTATAAGGATAAGCGCAAAGGTACAGCTATCCTACAACAGTATATGCCTGTTCAGAACACCTTTAAAGGGCAACATTCCCAAATGTCTTAGTGTGTCCAACATGAATGCCTGTTGGGACAATTTGGGGATCAAATATAGACATTTGGTATTCTTTGTATAATTGAATCTGTGTAATTTACATAAAGGTACCAGATCTACCCCAGGTCCTTCCTAATAAATTGCAGATGTTCTGCCAAACACAGTATTTTTTTCTGGAGGCCATCAATATGGTTTTGAAAAACCAGCAAGGGGGTACAGGGAGGTAGTACAGTGTGTAATGTGCTTGGTACGTAAGCATGAGGATAAGAGTTCAGGTCCCTAGGACTTGGGTGAGAGGATGAGTGGCTGTGGTGACCCAATTGTAATCCAACACATGAGAGGCAGAGACAAGGAATTTCCAGACCAAGCTGCCTTGAGTATCAGCTGTGGGTGTCAGTGATAAGATAGATTCCTGAAATCAACCTTGGACCTCGGTACATTCACATACTATGCATACTATATACATATACATACATATATGTAACCCTCCTTTCAAACCAGCAAGGCCAAAGCTAATCTGTAAGTGTGAGGTCTCAGAACTGGCTTTTCAAAACTCTTGCTCAGACCATGAAAGGTATAGAGACTGGAAAAGGCTAGAAAGGAGCTGCCCCTTGGGGGTCAGTTGACTTAGGTGGATAGCAGAGCCTTGGCTCATTTTCTAGGTAGTGATGAATTTCTTGGGCTTTTCTGATGAGCGCTTTTGTTCTTTGGTTATCATATTTGGTCTCAGCATGAGGTTGAGGGGAAATGGTGCTGTATTGTTTGAAGATTTTATGATAGAGACCCTCAGCCCAATAGCAGAGAGTCTTGAAGTGCAGTGTGTTGGAGTAGCACTACAGGAAACTAGTTAGTCTTGTGATAGTACTAGTGATACTTTCTGATCCTCCCTTCTTTCTGCGGTTGTTGGCGGCTGACCCATGAAGACAAAAGGAACAGGGTCAACAAACGGTTTCAGACAGCCTGTGAGTATGAACAGAAATGTCAACACTCCAGGATCAGCTTCGGGGAGACAGATCAACGTTATGTGGGCCGAATCAAGGGTTATATAGTTTTAGGGAAATGGGTGGGAATATCCAGGGTGGGCAAAGGTCATTGGCTGAAGGCTAAGGTACTGCGATACCTCATTAGCATTCGGAGGCATCCCAGGAATCTTATGTGTTTGAGAAACAGGTTTCTTAGAAAGGAAGCACCAAGGCTACATGGCATTCCACAAGTAGAGAGGGCTTGGGGTTTCAAGCTCCCCAAACAAGGTCAGAGAAGGCAAAAGCCCTGCTGATAAAGGGAACCCCCCATTTTGTACTGAGCTCAGAAGCCTATCCAGGCAATGGTAGACTTTGAAATTAATTATCAGGGCCCAACAATATTTGATGGGCACATTTCATGGTAGGCAATGGTAACTCTATGCACACTGACTGAGAGAGAGAGAGAGAGAGAGAGAGAGAGAGAGAGAGAGAGAGAGAGAGAGAGAGAGAGAGAAGAGATAGAAGAGCTCAATGCTAGAAGCAAATAGCCTTCCCTGCTATTTTGTGACTACTCTCGCTTTTTGTTGACTTTCCACAGAGTTTCTTTCCCGCTGAGTAATGAACACTATTGTGTACAGCACTGGGCCATGTCATATTTTTTCACAACTTCTAATGGAATGCAACAGGGCTGGGAGTGATAGCTGCACAGAGAGTACTTGTCTAGCTTGTGCATGGGCAGGGTTTTAACTCAGCATCACGAAACAAACACACAAGTAAATGCAAATCAGTACAAGAAGATCCAATAGGTGCCCAAGTGAATCCCAACTTTGGGATCCACGAGTTTGAATCCAGTGTGTAAGGCATCCAAAAAATTTTATTGCTCAAAAATTCCTGGAGGAAGCAACCAATTATGACCCAGGTTTTCTGTGAGTTCTAGGAAATGACAGACATTTGAAAGGTAAAGAGCCAGGTAGCATAGTTTTAGTCTTTGCAGGTGAGACCAGCTATAGTAAGTTAATAACCAGGGCTGTGATTCATTATTACAGAACTGTAACAATGTCTGTAGGCTGGGTTTGGGCCTGTGGGCTGGTAGTGAGGCAAGCTTTTCTCTGGAACTAGCACTAATCATGTTTTATGTATCTTATCTCCAAGCAAGCAGCATCTTTTACACACAATATGATTGTCACATATGAACTCCCAGACACTGTGACAGCACAAGACAGGACTGGCAGAGGTTCACACCAAACTCTTAGCACTCTTAAGAAGAGGTGGGCTTAAAAATCCACACCTAGCCAAGAAACTAGTTATCTATGCCTACCAGGAAAGGAAAAGTTGGCTTCCCTCAACGGAATGTCATTGAATATATTAACCACCATCCAGGCCCCATCCCCCCACCATGGGCTCCTTGGTCTCTCTCTCTCTCTCTCTCTCTCTCTCTCTCTCTCTCTCTCTCTCTCTCTCTCTCTCTCTGTGGTTGCTCTCTTTTGATATTCTTTGTTTTGTTTTTGAGAAAGAGCACAAATACAAATTTAGGTGAGTAATGGGATAGGGATAATGGAGATGGAAGATGGAGGAGGGAAAAGATATGATCAACATGTATTAAACAAACAAACAAACAAACAAACAAGCAAACAAACAAACGTTGACGAGAAAGGAGGCTGGAGATGCTCTTCAGCTGTGTCCTCATTCTTGGACCTCTGGCTCCTCAGACACTGGGTTCGTTGTTCTCCATAATCTTATGTCATTTTTTTTGCTTCATTCTCTCAAGAGGTCCATGAACTGTTGTAGTGACATGTTCTTGTCTCTTTGAAGATCCCATTTTTGGATTTCTTTATGCAGAGGGGTCCTGCTACTTTTTAAAAAAGTGGGATGGTAGTTTTATTATTATTATTAATAGAGTCATTTGTGTGGGAGTGAAGAAGGGTGGAGGGGAGTCGCGCTAGGGCATAGGATCCACTGGTGCAAACGAGATGTTTCTCAGGCAGTTAAGTCAATGAAAAGAAGAACACAGCCAATAGACCATTTATAGGGTGAAGACTTGTGTGATGCAATGCTGGCCAAGACATTGCAGTCACATGATCCTGTGTATCACCATCATGCCAGACGATGCAGCCGGCCCCCAATTAAACACTAGGAGCTCATGAATTTGAGTCCCTCATGTCTACTTAGAATTTACCCCCTAAAATTTTCCTTTGTTTTTTTTCCTTTTCAATATTTCAGAATTGTGCATTTCGATGGGCTTCCAATTGTAACAGACAATTGTAGCAGTTTTATTGCTGTAACATTCCTAGCTGATGGCTTAGAGGACAAATGTATCTTCTCTGTTCTACTACGTAGGCCAATACAGGGCAAGCAAAAATCATTTAAGCTAGTTGTCACCACAAAAAAGTTAGGTGGGTTTTTATGTGAAATTTACATTTTTTTTACTTCATATTGGCTTTAAAAAATTGCAATGTCTGTCAAGACTGGATCCTCCCTTCCTGGAGCCCTTGTTTCTACACATCCTTGCTCAGAATACTTACACAGCCTTCCTGAACTCTAAAGGACTTTGTAAATTCTGTTCTAAATCCTGATGGCGGGTACCATTGTCTTTGCTTGTCCACATCCAATAACTGGTTAGAGGCGAGTTTGAGGTTCTGGGTGATATAGAGGAATATAAGAACCCAGCAGGGCATACAAGAGCGACCATCTTCCCTTGGAGCTTGTTTTCAGCCTTCCAGACCTCGTGAGACCACTTCGTTTTGAGCACAGTTTGAGGAGCCATAAAGGAAATTCTAGGAGGTTAACTAAGGAGAAGAGACCCCTGTCAGAATAGGTGTGGCCTCGGCTCCTGAGACTGGTAACAGAGTGTAGCCCTCCTATCCCTTACACTGCTGCATGCAATGCTGCAGTCTCGAAGACCAATCCATTTCAAAGTAGCTGGGACAGCAAGAGATTTGAGTAGGGCAAAGGAGATGCTGTACATGGGTTCTGGCCTTGTGGGGGTCTTTCCAGCATTGTGGGTCCCTGGAGGACAGGAATCAGGTCTGAACTCCCTGGGCACCCTAGTGTTTGGCAGTATAGTGACAGTGTTATGGTTCAATTCTGACAGAATAACTCAATCAGATTGTGTGTATTCCAGTGTATCTCCCTCTTGCTCTGAGGAGAGAACCATAATTTCCTTTTGTATTTCCTTGCTTGGACCCAGGGACGGAATTGAAGCTCTTTCTACCTAGCTTCCTGAGTCTGTGATGCCTAATAGCTGTGTCTAAGGGGGCATTATGTTTGGGGAATGAGTTAATTTTATCTCACCTCCAGTAGAGTTTAAGGTAAGGGTGTGAATTCAGGCTTCTTAAGAAGTGCATTGTAGGAAGGAAGGGAGGGAGCGAGGGAGGGGTGTGTGGGACAGAAAAGGGAGAGAACAAGAATATGTTCCCAAGCTGGTCACTGGTGTGGACAAAATGGGCTCAATCCAGCTGGCTTCCCTGTGAGTAGTTCTGTAGAATGTGCTGCCCACTTACCCATGATTCCTCCTGTTCTGAAAAGCTTCACCCGGGAGAGTGAGTTGCCTCCTTCCTGCTGCCCTGCACATTTGGAGGGCAGGATTCTTTGACTTTTGCTGTTACTTTGTTCTCTCTCTGTCCCTCTGTCTCTCTGTCTCTCTCTCTGTCTTTCTCCTTTCAATCTCTCTCTCTCTCTCTCTTTCTCTCTCTCTGTGTCTCTGTCTCTTCATACTGTTAAACACCCTATGGTTTGGATTTACATAACCTATTAATCAACACTTGATGTATAGTGTATTTCCAATGACTTTTTATTTTTTGGTTAAAATACACTCAGAGACTTCTACCTTAATCTACTACTGTTATTTCTTTTTTAAAAAACCTAGCATATTAGAGCTGACTGTTGAAGTGGAATGACGAGGTCAGAGGGAACCCATCTTCTCTCCTCCAGCATCTTCCAACTAAATTGCTTCACATAAAGTTTTTATTGACCTGCAGTCCCATCAGCATTGTGGGAAACCATTAAAGGTGAACTCTGGCAATGATCTAAGAGTGAGTGACTAAGACAGGTTGTCAGATTTATTGCTCAGAGGGTTTTTAACACAGTAGAGGCACCTTAGTGTAGTGTCTTCCTTAACTAGGAGGGGATCCGAGGCATTCATTTTTGACCTCCTGTCTTCTTTGCATTCTACGAATAGCATATGGCCATCAATATAGATTTGTGCATACACACAAAGCATGCTCCACTGGCCATTTTTGCTCTTCATGGTTTTGTTTATTCATAGTCAGTCATGGGATATACACTGGCTGGTTTTGTATATCAACTTGACACAAGCTGGAGCTATCACAGAGAAAGGAGCCTCCCTTGAGAAAATGCCTCCATGAGATCCAGCTGTAAGGCATTTTCTCAACTAGTGATCAAGGGTGGGAGGACCCATTGCGGGTGGTGCCATCCCTGGGCTGGTGGGCCTGGGTTCTATAAGAAAGCAAGCTGAGCAAGCCAGTATGCAGCATCTCTTCATGGCTTCTGCATCAGCTCCTGCCTCCAGGTTCCTATCCTGTGTGAGTTCCAGTCCTGACTTCCTTTGGTGATGAACAGCAATATGAAAGTGTAAGCTGAATAAACCCTTTCCTCCCAACTTGCTTCTTGGTCATGATGTTTTGTGCAGGAATAGAAAGTAAGACATACTATGAATACATTAAGTGGACCTTTAGAAGTAAACAGTCCTTCAGTATTAAAGTGTGCACTTCTCTGAGTATTGCACATTCACCCCCATCTTTTTGTTCCCTCCAATTGAGACACAAGGCATCCCTCTATCAACTGTATCTGCACTGTACACACCACTAGCCTCCCTCTCAGAAACTTAACTGCCCTATGGTATTGCAGTGTTGTGTTCAACCCTTATGGTCAGGAAGGGTAAGGGTAGGAATGGTAGCAATTTAGTTGTACCAAAGAGAATCTATGAATGCAAAGGGGAAGGCTCTCAGCATTACAGAGGGCTTGGCACTATGAGTGATTTCAGACACTCAGGGTCTTGGAATGAACTTCCCACAAATAAGGAGGATTATTATAGGAGGTGTTTTTAAAAGAGTCTCATTTGGGAGTTATTTAACTGAGCTTTCAAAGGTTCTGAGTTTACCCTCACATCATTACCCCTTTATCTTCTGTGTATTCATGTAATAATTGGGGTGTTAGGTATTCCGTATTCCAAATGCTCCTAATTATGTGGGAAAATATAACCCAAATAAATACAGGACCCTTGGAATTTCAAGTTATGTTACTAAATGCTTTGGAGAAATTCTGACAAAGAGAAAGCTTAAGCTAGTTATTGATAAATTGAGTTTGAATGGCCCTGACTTTTCCTTTGTTCCTTCTTTCCCAGGGATCAAACAAATGTTCTGAGAAAGAGATTAAATGTAGATCACGCAAAGGAGGGAGATATAAAGGCCAGGAGAATCCAAACTTCACTTTAGGCTTGGTAGTGATCATACACTACATTGTTCATTTTTTCTAATCTGTATGTATGCGTGTGACTGAGGAGACACGTGTTGAGGTCAGAGGACCAACTCAGGCATCCTTCCTCGACTCTCATCCTATTTGAGACACGATCTCTTTCTTGTTCAGTGTTATCTAGGCTGTGAGCATCCCAGCATTCTCCCATGTCTGCTCCCTATTTCACTATGTGCCACAGCTGTAGACCATGTGGGTCTCGGGGACTTGGATGCAGGTCTGCATGCTTTTGCGAGTGATGAGCACTTTACTTAATGACTCACCTTCCCAGTCCACACACCACACTTCTTGCTTAGAACTTGGGTGTAAGCTGCAATGCACACAGACCTGAATTTTCCAGGGCTTCGTCGGTCTTTCTTGCTTTGACAGAAAGCTTGTTTATTCTGACCCCCTGCCCCAGGAGCCAATCATCATCACAAACAAGAATAGAAACTAAGAATTCTAAACCTTAAGATAAACCCAGACATACATGCTTCCACCAAGGCTGCCTGCTTAGGATGCTCAAATGTCTTATCTTCATGGTTGAATCAGGTGAGCCTCTGCTTTCTGGCCTGGCTGGTCCCCACACAGTCTAAGATTGGCCATTCCTCAAAAACCCCAGCAGGGGCTATTGGCTACCCAGTTCAGGCATCAGCACATCCCATGGGGGTGTATGGATAGAGTCGTAGATTTCCATAGGATACAGAGATCAGACAGCAGGAGTTTTAGAGTTGGGATGGGGTTTGAAGAATTATGGTGGCTAGCAGAATATGGAATTTAAAAGTGTATCTATGGTACTTGTGCTCTGTTGCTTCCCAAAAGTGCCCTTAATAAAATGACCAAAAGTTAATTTAGAATCAAATATGCCTTGAATCTAGAATCCAAAGTGGCTTTGACAGTGTTCACCGTGTCTCATCCAGCTTTACTTTGGTCCTCCTCCTTCTCCCTTCTTCTAAATATTTATTTATTTATTTAATGTCTATGGGTATGCTTTCCCATATACATACACAGCAGAAGAGGACATCAGATCCCATTACAGATGGTTGTGAGCCATCATGTGGTTGCTGGGATTTGAACTCAGGACCTCTGGAAGAGCAACCAGTGCTCTTAACCACTGAGCCATCTCTCCAGGCCTTGTCTTACTCTTTAACGTGTATCATGTGCATTCTGTACTGCACAAGCCATCATGTTACATGTTACTGCTATCTGACACACATCAGCTCTGACTAGAGACATTGACTGTTATGAATTGCAATGTTTTCACTTTACACATAGTTTTTGGCCTTTGAAATATGGACAGGGATCTTAGACTAGAAAACTTGTCATAGGAAAGATATTGACAAACTCACAAGACTGCCCTAAAGAAACAGACATATATATAAAGTTGCCCTGCTTAGGTTGTTTTTTTAGTTAGCTTGTTTGTTTGTTTTTGGTTGCTTTTACTTTTGCATTTTTTCCTCCCAAGACAGGGTCTCTCTGTGTAGCTGTCTGTCCTGGGACTCACTCTGTAATTCAGGCTGGCCTCGAACTCAGAAACCCATCTGCCTCTGCTGGAATTAAAGGTGTATGCACCTCCATCACCCAGCTATAGTGTCTGGCTGTGGGTCTCTCTGTGGCAGGGTTTCTCATTGAACCTGGAGCTGCCTCCTGTCTCTGCCTCCACAGGATTGAGACCACAGGTGCACACTACCGCACGTGGCTGTTTTCCCAGGTCGAGAGGATTTGGATTCAGGTCCTTCTGTTTATGGGAGACAAGCACTTTACTTGCTGAATCATCTTCCTCATCCACATACTGCTTATTTTTAATATTAGTTCGATGCAACCAAGAATTGCCTGGAAGAGGAGCCTCAGGTGAATTGCCTACATCAGATTGGCCTGTGGACATTCTCGATTGCTATTTATATAGGAGGGCCCAGCCTACTATGGGCGGCAAGACTATAGGCAGGTGGGCCTATGCTGTATAAGAAAGGCTATGTGAAGAAATCAATAAGCAACTTTCCCCCATGGTTTCTGCCTCTGTTCCTGTTTGAGCTCCTGTCCTGGGGCTTTCCTCAATGGTGGTGTGTGACCTGGAGGTTTTAAATGATTTTCCAGGCTCTTCTCAACTGCATATTGCTTGTTTGGAATGTGTGGTCCTGGTGGCCCCACTTCACACCATCAAGAAGCATTTGTCCTGCTTCAAGGAGCCCGTTGGTCCAGTGTCTGGAGCTGTCTTGTCATGTTGTGTGACTTGGTGTTTTCAAAGTCAATGTGTGCAGCTCCCATTGAGGTATAGACAAAGTGGTCCTCACCTTCCTGGCCAGTGAATGAAGGAACTGATGGAAAGAGGTAAATAAGATGTGTGGGGGTGGGTGGGGCATGTTCCTCTGTCGGGGATCACATGGAGACTTGGAGAGATGAGACAAACATGTTCCTGTCTAACTAAAGAACCAAGGAATTGTTGTTACAACTCTAAACACTGCTCCGTGTGGATGGGTTCAGGTCTAGGCCCTCCATTTATCCTCTGATGGGTTATCTATTGGAAATGGAACCACAAAGGGAGTAGAAATACAAAGGGCAAGACATGCTAAAGGGGAGGGAGCAAGAAAGGGTCTGAGGAGATGGGACAGCCTGAAGAAGGAAAACCTGATTCAAAAGGAAGGGGAAGAAAATATCTTCCCTGTATCCTGGGGCCAGGTGTGTAGATGGCCGTGGTCTGGTGGGGGGCTCATCTATCTTACAGGCTTTCCAGGAGCTGACTGAGTCTGGAAACGGACTTTGGGGGCAAGTGGAGCTTTGCTGAAAGGCATCTGCTTGCCTCTGAGTACAAGAATACTGCCAGCTGGGGAGAAAAGTGCTCGGAGGCCTTCTGCCCCAGAAGCCTGGCCGACTAGCCCGACTTGACCTAGGAGTAAAGTTCATCTCTTTTCCACAGTCTACCTCACTTCTCCCTCCCTGCTGTGCACCCCACCCCCTCAGATTCTCAGAACTCAGCCTCATTGGATTCCCGGAAATGGCTGGTGCAACTTGGTAACCAAATCCTCTGAATCCCTTTGTATATCTTTCTGCTTCTCTGCCCGCTCCTCCGTTGGTGTCCTTAAGGGTTGTGTCTGGTTACAGAGTAGAGACCTGCCAAGCCAGGCTGACCCCTGTGGATGGTATTCTGCAAAATTCTAGGCTTGGATTCTTACAAGTGTGGGCCACTCTTCCCTCTCCCTGACCTGACTTTCTTGGAGGAGCTCGGCAGGCCTGGTCTTCCCCTTGCAGAGGCTTCTCCTTATGCCCAGGGATCTCCTCCTGACCAGGGGTCTCCACTTATCCAGGCTTCTCCACAAATGGAGGGATTCCAGGTTCTGGAAGGTGCATTTTCATTGTCCCCAGAGAAGTCTCATTTCTAACCCAGGCTGTAGGCTGTGGTTTCCTGTCCTGTATCTCCTTTGTCTAGAGCCTTCCTCTTCTCCGTGGGGAACTGTTACTATTTGTTGACCACATCTCATTAGATCAGAGAAGGGAATGGATGACATTAGAATCTTTCTGGTAAAGAAATATAGCTTGGTTTGGTGGCAAAGGCTTATAAACAGGGAAGTCTAGGCATAATGGTTACTCAGGGGGCTGAGGCAGGAGGATCACAAGTTTGAAGCCAGCCAGGGTAACCCTGTACCAAAATGAAAATTAAAAAGAGGCCCTAGAAGATACTCAGTCGATAATGTATGTGCTTCACAGACACGAGGACCTGTTTTTGATCTCCGGCACCCACAAAAGAAGCCAGGCATGGTGGTATGTGTTCATAACATCAGCACTGGGGAGCTAGAGACAGGAAGATGTCTAGAGCTCACTGGTCAGCCAGTCTAGCCTAGTTGCTGAGCTCCCAGCCAGTAAGAGGCCTTGTCTCACAGGAGGTAGGTAGCATAGCATTCCTGAAGATGATACCCAACATTGTCCTCTGGGCTCCCCATACATGTGTATACATGTAGATACTCACCTTCACACACATGTACACATACCTGCACACACACAAACGTGCATGCCCATGCACAATCCCATGGATTAAAAAAGTGTGTAGAGCTATAACCCAGTGACAGGATGCTTGCTATGCATGTGAGAGGCTTAGAATTAAAAACTGATCAAACACCTTAGTCCACACAACTAGGATGATTTTTAGATCTTACATCCAAGAAACAGACAAAGAGAGGGCCACAAAGAAGGGGAAAGTGAGGGAAGTTGACGAGGAGTGAAGTCTTTGTCCGGGTGCTTAGGGCTTCTGATGGGAGTGCGTCGAAGGTTTGGGAGTAGGCTGTGTTTGCTAGCAAAGAAGGCTGGCATGTCTTTGGCTCTCACAAAATATTTGGACTCTGCAGTGGGCAGGCACTTGCTGAACAACAACAAAATCACACCATTCAACTTCCTTACAGCACAACTGAGGGAAATGTAGTTGCCAGGAAGTCTCACGCCTCCGAGCTGTTCCACCCTAGACTGTGGGGAGAGAGATGGCTGCCACTCCCCGGGTAGAGTCTGTCTCCTCAGTGGGGAGAAGGACCTGAGAAACAGCTTAGAGGCTAGCTGTGTACTGACAGATGTGCTCAGTGTGGACAGAGACCATGACAGCAGGTCCTCCTGTGCCTGGGCCAGCAGCATGTACTTCACCGAGAAAGAAACCGGTCAGACTTGCAGATCTTTCACCTCTCTCTGATTCAGTGAAGGATGCACAGCACAACCAGGGTCCAGCTAGGGCTGGTGGAACACAACTTGAGTTTGTGGGTACAGCACACAGGAGGCCCAGTGTCCCATCTTGACACTTACAAAGAGGCTCTTGAGAGAATTCTATTCTTCCCAGCTCCCACAAACAGCAGTGTATCTTTTGTCTCCCTTTCACTGGCCATATCCGTCACACCCCTACTCCCTGGCTGTGATGCTGCAGTCTTATCTGTCGTACCCAGATAAAAAGTGACTTGACCTAATCAGTCTGACTGGACAGCCTGGCTCCAGGGAGGGTTGCTGATGGTGCCCCAGCCAGAAATGGAGCCTCGTGTAGAGCTGGGCCCTTTCTCTACCCGTGGGACCAATCATTACCACACTTCTTCAGAAACTGCTGGTACATAGTTGGGCTCGCTCTTTTTAATCAGCCATGAACAACTGAATTCCCAAGAAAGATGAGGGGTGACTGTGTAGGGTTTCTGTGAAAACCACAGTGGCAAAGTCATCTGTCAGGGTCATGCTATATCAAGGGTGGCTGCTAGAGGAAATTTGAATAGAAAAAATATATCTTTGCATCTGTTAGTGGCATTGTGAGCTGTGTGTGAGCCATCACAGCATGGCAGGTTGCCTGCCAGAGATGAGGATTCTTGCTGTCTTCTGGATACTACCTGCTTGTTATTATAAAGTGTGGGTAGGTAAAGGGGCAGGGCAGGGTTCCTCATTGCAGAAGCAGAAACAGGATGAGAATATTTCAGAGCACTTGTTGATTTTTCTCCTGGCCTTTGCTTAAGTCCTTGGCAGGAGCTGACACCCAAAGCTCTGTCCTGGTATTGTGGCAGGAACCAGGGCTCATGCCCAGGAATGCTGTCTACCAGGGAGGTCGACTTATGTCCCTCCCAGGCTCAGCCTGTGTGGCATGAAGGATCAGTTAAAGGGATTTGTAAGCCTCGGGAAAATGGTCAAGGCTGGATCAAAATTAGGCAAGTCTGCCGTGAAGGAAACTAAGGAGGGGACACACACACACACACACACACACACACACACACACACACACACAGGAGGGGAGGGAGAGAGAGGGAGGGAGAAGGGGGGGGAAGAGTTTTTGGTCACAGGCAGGAGCAGAGAGAAGAGAATGACATAAGCTTATTGCCTACTCAGCCTTTTCTTTATCCAGGACTCCAAGCCCAGGAAAAGGTGGCAGAAATAGGTAGGTGGTTCTTCCCACCTCACTCGACAAAGTCAGGATACCCCCTTCCCACCCAGACTCTAGATTGATTCTAGATTGTGTCAAATTGACAAATACAACTAACTGCCACAAGCACTGTCATTAGCTCATACGTTTTGGGGGTAGCAGCCCTGGGGTGAGAGGGGGTCTGGGCTGGGACAGGGGATGATGGGAATTATCCGAAAGCTCATCTAGACTGGGAGGAAGCTGACACAAGGCTTGTCTGGATGCTTCTGTTCTGCTCCTCTCCTGACCATGGCTCCTTTTCTCTGCCTCTAGTTTTTTTTTTCGTCCATCTGCCTGCCTGCTCTAGAACTGAGGGAGGAGCACATCTTTAACTGTCAGAGTCACAGTAACGACAGTTGTCTATTATTTGTTAACGAAAAGGGGTTAGGAGATAGCCGTCTCTCTGGAGAGGCCAGAGCTCCCCCATGGTGATGTAAATGTGCTTTTCTTGTAAAGTATTAGATGACTCTCCCTCTGCAGAGCCTCAGTGTAGAGGAGAAGGTGTCCCATAGCAGATACAGGAAGAGGACAGGAGTCTCTTCCCTTCAAGCTGCTCCTCATCTCTCTCATTGACTCCTTTCAGGACCCTAGAGGCCACCTGTGAAAAATGACATCAAATCATTTGGGGAAACGTGATTGTTTCTTAATTCCTTAATTATTTCTATGATTATTAAGCAGTGCATGTATCACAGTGTGAGCTCTCGAGAGCCTCCAGTCCAGGAGTCTGCCAAGAACAAATGGCAGAAGGCTTGTGTGCTCGGTAGGCTTGATCACTCATGGCTCCATGGTCCAGGAGTGGTTCGTGTTCTTAGAAAGACTGAGGTAGCCAGTAGGGCTGGCTGGTTCTCTCTCCTCTCTCTCTCTCTCTCTCTCTCTCTCTCTCTCTCTCTCTCTCTCTCTCTCTCTCATGCAAGTCCGAGGCTTCCGGGGGATTTGGAAGGAGCAAAGAAACATCAGCTCAGTCCACCAGAGCACTTATTTTCTAGGTTAGTCCCTCTTTCTTCTAATGGTCCCTGTTTGGGCCTCCAGAATGGAGACTTTGAAGGAATGTTTACACAGCTGATGCCATAGAACTTCAGGCCCTCTGGGTCTTCACCTGGGACCCCCACCCAGTGTTTCTTCTAGCAAACATGTTTGGCAAGTATTGCCACCCTATTGGTGAGTCCTCCCAGATCCTGAGAGAAGTGACGGGAATGAAACACTGGCTGTTCCTTGTTTAGCCTGCCTCACCTGTCTTTGTCAATCACATCCTTAAGAGCTTCCTTACATTGGAAGAGAAGTCTCTACTAGGAGGGACACTTGTTTGCTGTTTATCGAATCTCTTCTGTTGTAATATTTATTATACTTTCCACATGACTAGGGACCTTCTTTATCTTAGAACACTGCTTTCCATCCCAGTGCTAGACTAGACAGCCTTCTGCCCTGCCTTTGCTTGTGTTCCTGCCAGGGAGGCCCTCGCTGACCTCTACCCTCCCTACTCCCTGGCTGCCTCTTCTCTCTAGTCTCTAACTCACTGTGCTGTGGGGTGTTCTTGGCCACCCATCACTTGTCACCATCAATCCTTGGACACTCTCCGTCTGGACACCTGTTCCTACTTGATCAGATCCTGCCTGCTTGGCTATCTTCTCAGGGTGAATTAAGGAGAGGAGGCTCCATCTAGGGAGCGCTGGGATGATAGACTGCCCAGGCTGTGATTCGAATGAGGCTGTGAAGATAGACAGGAACAGGCTCTGCCCTTGGGGACCCACTACTCATTTGGGGGAGTAGGGAAGTAGCTCATCGGAATACTAGAGTCACCTGCTCTGTTCCAGAAGTTTCCATTAGCTTGGACCTGCTAAATTGGCTGGGGGTTTGCAGACCAGTTGATATGACCAAACAGCTGTTGGTCAAATCATGGTGAGCCACAGCCCCAGACTCCCTACCAATACACATCTGGCAAAAATTCCCAAACTGTGGGAAGCAGTTGGCTCCATAGAGATTAGGATGAAGTCTGTCACCTATCTTACCTCATTTGTATTTTATGAACTGTCATACATTTTACACCATACAGCTCGTATCAGGAAATTTTATTTTATGTATACTTTTTATTGTTTTATTTCTTGAGAACTGATTGTTACCCACTATTCTCTTGTTCTCTATCCTGTTCTGGATGATTTTTGAGTTCAAGTGCTGTATTTGAAGAGAACCAGGTGCTGTATGTTCAAAGGGAGACTGGTCTTCTGGGTCCTGTCAGATTAAAAAGGTCATTCCGTTTGGTGAGTCAAGTTTCAGAAATGAAATTAGAGGATAACACTGGGAGGCTCACAGACACAGTCACAACCATAGAAGCACACGAGAACTAGATCTGGATCCCTGGTGAAATCCACACCAGCAAACTAGCATCCTCCATGTTCTTCCTCCTCCAGCATACCTAGTTCTCTGTCCTGATTCTCAGGGTTTCAGAGACACTCTTGGCTTCCCTCCATGGCTTTCTGAAGAGAGATAGGGATGAAAGGGCAGAGGGGCTTGCATAGATATTGTGAGTGTTGCCTCCCAGGGCATTCTGGGGCAGCAGTGCTGCCTAGCTGGACTCCTGACCTTTTAGACACCCTTTGGTCATGCTCTGATACATGTAACCAAATAAATAATTTCTCATCAGAAAAGGGCTTGGATGATTCCAAGTCCAGTGAAACCAAAGCTGGTTTGGAGGGACAGAGGGAAGCCACTTCAGAGAGAGCCAGAAGAACAGGCCTTAGAGCAAACTGGAGCCTGAGGCAGGTCCCCATGGCAACGATCAATGCCACCTCTAAGAGCCCCTCCCATCTCCTTTTCTCTTAACTGTCCTTTGGAGACGTTGATTCAAGGATCTGAATGTATCTAAGAATGTTCAGCCGCCTAGTTCTTGATAGGTTCCTAGACCTGTAGTGACCAGTGTCAATGCGCAACTACTGGAGGTAGGAACAATCTGTTAGGCCACATACAGAGGAGCCTGAGAGGCCTGATACAGATTTTCTGCTATAAGCTGGAGGCTTGAGAAACCCACTGGTTTTCCGTATCTAAAGCTGGGCAGATGGCTCAGTGGGTACTTGCTGCACAAACGTGAGGTCCTGAGTTTAGATCCCCAGTATCTACAAAAGAGTTGAGCATGATGGCAGGTACTTATATCCACAGTGCTAGGAGGCATGGGCAGGAGGGTCCCAGCGGTGTGTTGGCCAACCCGCCAGGCTAGCTGAAATAGTCAGCTATGGAGTCAGTGTGAGATCATGTTTCAAAATAAAATAATAGTGAGGTAGAAGATCAACTGAGGAACACATCCCAATGTTAACCTCTGGCTTCTATATTTGGTATGTACACACACACACACACATCTATCTATCTATCTATCTATCTATCTATCTATCTATCTATCTATCACCTATCTATCAGTATACACAGTCTAAACCTTTCACTATGATTACAGGCACATTCCCTGTCACAAACTATGAACCTATAACCCAAAGTAACTTGCTGTTGCTCACGTAAGACTCTTGCTCTTTTTCTCCTCACTTCTGGATTTAGGAAATACCAAAACCTCATTTCCTCTTAGCCTGGGACGGCCACTGGTATTGGTGATGGGATGACAGCTGATGGCTGTTAGGCCAGCTGTGCAGGGAAGACTCATAGAACACCTCAGACAAGGTAATAGACAGTGATGCTCAACCTTCCTAATACTGTGACCCTTTAATACAGTTCCTCATGTTGTGGTGCCCCCACCCCTTAAAATTATTTTCATTGCTACTTCATAACTTTAATTTTGTTACTGTTACGAATTCTAATGCAAAATCTGTGTTTTCCAATGGTCTTAGGTAACCCCTGTACAAGGCTCGAGAACCACAGGTAGAGCTTGGACCTGGAGTCTGGAGACAAGAGAGGTGACCAGAGTAGCCTTAGAGGGCCAAGTTGGGCACGAGGTGCCCATCATCCTTTTACTGATGTATGGAATCCAGGCCACTGCTCTCAGCCAGGAGCCACAGGAAACAAACCTTTCCTACTTACTACTCTCATTCTCGCCAGCCTGCTGGGTGTGGATTGTGGCCAAAGAAAGGCCAGGAGCCAGCAGGTGAATGGTGCCCCCGGCAGATGCTTACATCACCCAGCTGGCATTAGGGTTGACTCACAGGACAGGGTCTCATATCACTGCTGCCTCCCATGACCCCCTTGGCAGTTTCCCTTCTGAGTATAGACTGGGCCAAGCTCGGCGGCGCTTACATAATGGAACATGGTTGCGCCTGGTGTGTAGGGGGCGGCAAAATCCAAAAATAAACACTATTGACTGATAACATACAAACTGGAGGAGGTTGGGTGGAAAATGAGAAGGCGTGGTGATGACAGATGTGGCTACTGCCACTGAGGGACAAGGAAGAGGCAGAGGTCGCTCACTGCCTTTTCTTCCTGTAACCATTACTTTGTCCGTGGCGACTCTCTCTCATCTCTTTCCGTACTTGACAGTAACACCACCAGAGGCGCATATCACCCTGTGTAGTGTTCAAATCATGTTTCCACTGAACTAGGAGTCATTTGAGAGCTTGGAAGGGGACTGTCAACGTCCCCTTACATGCTCAGACACGATGATCTATAGGCTTAAGCTGAGTCTCATCTTGTAAGAGGAAGAGGCAGTTTTAGAACCAAATTTTGGAATATCAAAACAAGAATTATTTTGATGTGTCTTAGATACCTGTGCTTCACTACCCAAACACCAATGCTTAGCTTAACACAGTGTAAGTCTAAGAAGCAAACCATGTTAATTTTTTTTCCTAAAGAAAATTCATTGTGGATAACCAGAAAGGATTCATTTTTGAGTGGTTAGGTATGGTGGGTTTTAGCATAGGATAGCTTATCAAATAAAAATATGAATGCTGAACTCAATTTGAATTTCAAAACCAGCAGTGAACTGTTTTATAGTATAAGGCTATCTTGAATACCGACCAAGGCATAGCTTATACAAATAGATCTTGAATTCAAGTGGAAGTGAGTGTCCTGTGTTTTGTCTGGTAGTGTTATTTTCATGGCCTTACATAGCCTGTGACCATTATCTTAATTACTCCTAAAGCTATCTCTATTAGAACATCAGATTCACTGACCAAGGAATATGCTCTAGAAATCAACGATGAGAATCAATCTTCAGGGTGGATTCAAATTTCATTGTAACCAGGGAGACGGTGGGACTGGTTGACTCCTTGGATCTTCCCAGCTTGCTCTGTAGTTCTTGAGCATTTTGCTATGTTTGGGTTTCATTTGGTTTTTGTCTTCTGCCTTTCTCTGTGTATTCCCCCCTACCCTTTGTGTTTCCATCGGTTTAACTTCCACCACCCTGATTCAGGTTCCCTGAGCTTTCCCTCAGCTGTGTTGAGTCTATGGATGAGTCAGTCTCTGGTTTTCAATGGCAAAGACCAGGTTCTCAGAGATGAAAAGGGGCTTGTCACCAGGAAGTCACAAGATTCTTCTGTGGTAGGATGGACCATCCTCAGATAGAAGGTCCCAGGATAGAGATCTCTAGTTGTAGCTTAAAGAAGTCTGAGGGGAGGAAGGCAGCAAGCTAAGTGACCCAGGCTCTTTTTAGCCAATTAATGTCTTTACCTGTGATTCTGATGGGAAAGGAGTTTACCCACCCTTACTCAATGGCATCAAAGCAGATCCCACCTGGACACAAGCAAAACTTTGAGTCCCATGGTTGATAAACAGAAGATCCGAGATGTTGGAAAGAGAAAGTCAAGTTTGAAAACCTTTTACCCTTAGACAGGAAGTTGTATCCTCTAATGATATAGAAGGTTGGCTATACTGGCTGAATCCTTTGAACATTGTTCTGTCAAGACCCCAATGCAGGTTCAGGTGAAGAATATGTGATATTGATCCTGTATTGTAAAGAGCACAAACACCAGGTCTTTACTGAGCACCTACCAGAGCTAAGGCTCCGAGGCTGCAACTCTGGAGGCTTCTTTATTAAATAGGAAGTAGTCCTGAATTATGCATATTCTAGTCCAGAAATACTCTGTGGTGCTTCTCCAGGCTTTTGCATTAATTAATACCATTTCTCTGTCACTTGGGTTTGAATTGAGCTGAAATGTTTTTTTTTTCAAAAGTTGGTAATTTCTTGTTTTTTTTTTTGTTTGTTTGTTTGTTTGTTTGTTTTTTCTTACCTACCGACTAGCCCCAGCTAGGATCTGGAACCGACTGCTTCCCTTCAGTGCTATATGGCTCTTGCTTGGTAAAGCCAGACATTCCGCAAAGTTTATGTAACAGAGGAATGAAGAAAAGCAGCCATCCTTTAGCTGCCACAGAATAAATGTATGACCCAAAGAGAACTCTAGACTTCTTTTCAAGCCTTCTGCTTTTTTTGTTCAGCTTCATGTTCAACAATCTTTGAAGTATTTTACAAAAATAGGAGGCAGTGTGGCCTGGGGCCGGGAGCCTTTCGAGTGCCACATCTGTGATTCTCCTTTCACAGTATCCAGGACAGCAGAGCTAAGCGTGCTTTCCTGGCTGATTGATTAATGAAGCCTTAAGCCCGGGGAGGCTGTGGTCCAGGGGCACATTCTTCTGTGATCAGCACTTCTCTCTCCTCTCCCTACTCCGGTTGCCTGTGGCAGAAGAGCAGTGAGTTCCTGGAAACCTTGAAGGACAAAGAACAGGGATTGGCAAAATAATGGCTGCACTGGTGTCTACTTACCCGATGGAGAAAGCAGTGACTCTATATTGAAGCAAACAAATTTTCACTGCATTGCATCCTGAAGCATAGCTCTTGCAGGAAACAAGTATAATTTTAGACACCCAAACAAGTCATAAAACCAAGCAGGGGCTCTCGGATCTGTTCAGTCTCTCTGGAGTGCCTGCTTGAGTTCTTGGAATGGCCTTTTGAAGCTTTTAGGTCAAAGGTTTGGGGCTCCAGGTGCTGGGGTCACCATAAGATTTGACCTTAGGAATTGGAAACTAACAGACCTGTTTTTTGTCCTGGAAGGGGGGGAGAGAAAGAGAGAGAGGGAAAGAGAGAGAGAGAGAGAGAGAGAGAGAGAGAGAGAGAGAGAGAGAGAGAGAGAGAGAGAGAGAGAGAGAGAGAGAGAGAGGAGATATGGAAATGAGACAGAATGTTCTAGAAGAAGAAAGAAGAGGAGGAGGAAGAGGGACAAGAGCCAGTTAATTACTTGGTTTAATCAGCTGTTTATTCTTTCATGATTTTTTTTTTAACCTCTAACAAAAGGCTAGATATATTACAGTGTCTGTTGCTATGGCTTGATGAATGAGATAGACTCTGATCTTGTAGGGTGGAGCCTTAATAGCAAAACAGGTACTGATGGTGGAGCTGGTTTAGGAGATGGGGAGGGGGAGAAATGAAATGACATGATGACATGTACTGAGTGATGCTGAGTCAGAGGCATCCAGTAGTCAGCATATTAACTATGCCAACTCTGTCCTCAGAGCCTCAGGTTTACAAACCCAAATGGGATATCTCATTCTCTCTCTCTCTCTCTCTCTCTCTCTCTCTCTCTCTCTCTCTCTCTCTCAATCTCTCTCTCTCTCTCTCTCTCTCTCTCTCTCTCTCTCTCTCTCTCTCTGTGTGTGTGTGTGTGTGTGTGTGTGTGTGTGTGTGTGTGTGTGTTCATGGATTCACATCTGTATGCAGGTGTTCCAGAGGATAATCTAGAGTGTCAACCTCAGGAACACCACCTCTTTTGAGATAAGGTCACTTTTTAGATGGGAGCTCACCAGTTAGGTTAGACTGGCTGGCCCACAGACCCCAGAGTACTTCTTGTCTCTGTCTCCCCAGCTCTGGGATTACAAGCACGTACCACCATGTCTGATTTTTCCTTTGTATGTAGGTTCTGGGGACCAAAGACAGGTCATGCTTATTAACTACTTTTACCAACTAAGCTATCTCTTTAGCTCTCACGTTGACATTTTAGATTTAGTGTGTCCCCAGAGCACACCTCATAGATAGTTCCCATTCTCTGAGCATGGCACCATCCTGTGACCAAAGCTCAGAGCCCAGGTACCTACAGGCTCCTCCCTCTATCTCTCTGCCCACTTTCCATTTGCCCAGTGTTTGAAGTCTCATGATTTCACCTCAAAAGTCTCGAACCTTCACATTCTTGCTTCCTGCTTTTGAGGCCTAGATCACGATGCCATCATTTCCCAACTGGCCTCCTGCAACAGGCTCTCTTTCTTCAGTAGTGTCTCTGGCTCTCAGGAAGATGGCTCCATTTTTTCAGGAACTCACAGGTCCTCTAGATTCTGCCTTCTCTTGGCATTTACTCAGCTTGAAACACAGATGTTTTCCTGCCCATCCCATTTGCTGTTTTCCTACCTCTGCAAATGCTACTCATTTGAAGCAAAGGGCTATGTGGTCAATCCAGTAGAGGAACATATTTGCTTCCCATATGAACTATAGAAATGGTGGCTGAGACACTAGTTAGAATCTCTTCTGAGAGCTGTGTGAACGGGATGGAGTGTCCTCTCAATGGTTGGACTTTACAGAGATAGATGCAGAAAGGAGTGATAAGCTCCCAGCATACTTCAGTCTCTGTGTTTCAGGGCATTCAGTATGGCAGACCTGTGAGGACCATGAGGTTGCCCTTGTCTCTATATCATTCCTTAGGCTAAGACCTATCAGCCTTGCCTCAATAAAAGAGACCTGACAAAAGAGAGTTTTCGTGGGAAGGAAGGCTTTAACAAGAGAGGTCATATCCAAGTCAAAGATGCCCCAGAAAGTTAGTTGGGGGCTCTATGCTCTGGAGCCAATGAGAGGCTTACTGACTAGCTCCTCTCCCTCCGAATCCTTCTCCTGAACAGCATTTACCAGGATGCTAAGGAAGCCACCAGGAAGTCAGTGACAGAAACTACTCTCATTCTCAATCACATGCTTGTGCCTTACCTGCACTCCTGGGAGACAGACCTTATGTAGAGTTCAATAAGGCAGTTTCTTGGTCTTGAAAGTTGGCAAATTGTTGAGCGTGTTGATGCACACATACCATAGAACCTGAGGTCAGAGACCAAATACGAAAGCTGGGGTTCAGTGCGATAAAAACCCCAGTAAGAGGGGAGGTGGTCTCAGAAGGCATGACCGGAGACAAGCGTTTCCAAACGCATTGTTACTTTGAGAGTTTGCAATCTGGCCAAAGTTAGAAATTCAACAGTTCCATTTCACAGATGGGAAGGAGGCCGAGCAGAGGGTGATTTGCTCAAAGCAAGTATCAGTTTGTCTCAGAGATTTTAATAGGAGTCAAGGGCTTACCCTAGCCTTCACCACTGTACTCTGGCATCACTGGTATTTGATGTACAACAATTCTATAGAATGACAGTATGAGAGAGACAGGGAAGAATTCTGAACCTTTTTTTGAGATGGTGTCTTATGTAGTGAGAGAGTTCTTGAATTCATTAACTCAATGGTTCTCAACCTCCCCAATGTTGTGGTCCTTTAATACAGTTCCTTATGTTGTGGTAAACCCCCATCCATAAAATTATTTTTGTTGGTACTTCATAACTGTAAATTTGCTACTGTTATGAATCATGATGTAAATGTCTGATATTCAAGGTATCTGATATGTGACCCAAGTGAAAGGGTGGTTGGACTCCAAAGTGGTCATGAACTTTGGGTTCAGAACTGTTACACTAAACAGAGGAAGACCAAGAACACCCCATTCTTTTACGTCCACCTTCCAAGTGCTAGAATTATAGGTGTATACCATCAAACCCAGCTAGAAAGTTTAGTTTTCAGCATTGTGGAATAGTAATCTATTAATAGAAGTTGTCAAAAAATTATAAGATTTTTTTCAAACGCCATGTAACACACTTTTTTGAAAATATTTTTTATTAGGTATTTTCCTCAATTACATTTCCAATGCTATCCCAAAAGTCCCCCATACCCTCCCCCCCACTCCCCTACCCACCCACTCCCACTTTTTGGCCCTGGCATTCCCCTGTACTGGGGCATATAAAGTTTGCAAGTCCAATGGGGCTCTCTTTCCAGTGATGGCCGACTAGGCCATCTTTTGATACATATGCAGCTAGAGTCAAGAGCTCCGGGTACTGGTTAGTTCATAATGTTGTTGCACCTATAGGGTTGCAGATCCCTTTAGCTCCTTGGATACTTTCTCTAGCTCCTCCATTGGGGGCCCTGTGATCCATCCAATAGCTGGCTGTGAGCATCCACTTAGGTGTTTGTTAGGCCCCGGCATAGTCTCACAAGAGACAGCTATATCAGGGTCCTTTCAGCAAAATCTTGCTAGTGAATGCAATGGTGTCACCGTTTGGAGGCTGATTATGGGATAGATCCCTGGATATGGCAGTCTCTAGATGGTCCATCCTTTTGTCTCATCTCCAAACTTTGTCTCTGTAACTCCTTCCATGAGTGTTTTGTTCCCAATTATAAGAAGGGGCAAAGTGTCCACACTTTGGTCTTCGTTCTTCTTCAGTTTCATGTGTTTTGCAAATTGTATCTTATATCTCGGATATACTAAGTTTCTGGGCTAATATCCACTTATTAGTGAGTACATATCATGTGAGTTCTTTTGTGATTGTGTTACCTCACTCAGGATGATGCCCTCCAGGTCCAACCATTTGCCTAGGAATTTCATAAATTCATTCTTTTTTTTTTTTGATGTTTTTATTTTTTATTTATTTTTTTATTTATTTTTTTTGATTTTTAATATTTTTATTACATATTTTCCTCAATTACATTTCCAATGCTATCCCAAAAGTCCCCCATAGCGCACCCCACTTCCCTACCCACCCATTCCCATTCTTTTGGCCCTGGCATTCCCCTATATTGGGGCATATAAAGTTTGCAAGTCCAATGGGCCTCTCTTTCCATTGATGGCCGACTAGGCCATCTTTCGATACATATGCAGCTAGAGACAAGAGCTCCGGGGTTCTGGTTAGTACATCATGTTGTTCCAACAATAGGGTTGCAGATCCCTTTAGCTCCTTGGGTACTTTCTCTAGCTTCTCCATTGGGAGCCCTGTGATACATCCAATAGCTGACTGTGAACATCCACTCCTGTGTTTGCTAGGCCCCGGCATCGTCTCATAAGAGACAGCTATATTTGGGTCCTTTCAGCAAAATCTTGCTAGTGTATGCAATGGTGTCAGCGTTTAGAAGCTGATTATGGGACGGATCCCTGGATACGGCAGTCTCTAAATGGTCCATCCTTTCATCACAGCTACGAACTTTGTCTCTGTAACTCCTTCCATGGGTGTTTTGTTCCCAATTCTAAGAAGGGGCACAGTGTCCACACTTTGGTCTTCATTCTTCTTGAGTTTCATGCGTTTAGTAAATTGTATCTTATATCTTGTGTATCCTAAGTTTTGGGCTAATATCCACTTATCAATGAATACATATTGTGTGAGTTCTTTTGTGATTGTGTTACTTCACTCAAGATGATGCCCTCCAGGTCCATCCATTTGGCTAGGAATTTCATAAATTCATTCTTTTTAATAGCTGAGTAGTACTCCATTGTGTAAATGTACCATAATTTCTGTATCCATTCCTCTGTTGAGGGACATCTGGGTTCTTTCCAGCTTCTGGCTATTATAAATAAGGCTGCTATGAACATAGTGGAGCATGTGTCCTTTTTACCGGTTGGGACATCTTCTGGATATATGCCCAGGAGAGGTATTGCTGGATCCTCCGGTAGTACTATGTCCAATTTTCTGAGGAACCGCCAGACTGATTTCCAGAGTGGTTGTACAAGCTTGCAATCCCACCAACAATGGAGGAGTGTTCCTCTTTCTCCACATCCTCGCCAGCATCTGCTGTCACCTGAATTTTTGATCTTAGCCATTCTGACTGGTGTGAGGTGGAATCTCAGGGTTGTTTTGATTTGCATTTCCCTGATGATTAAGGATGTTGAACATTTTTTCAGGTGTTTCTCTGCCATTCGGTATTCCTCAGGTGAGAATTCTTTGTTCAGTTCTGAGCCCCATTTTTTAATGGGGTTATTTGACTTTCTGGAGTCCACCTTCTTGAGTTCTTTATATATATTGGATATTAGTCCCTTATCTGATTTAGGATAGGTGAAGATCCTTTCCCAATCTGTTGGTGGTTTTTTTGTCTTATTGATGGTGTCTTTAGCCTTGCAGAAGCTTTGTAGTTTCATGAGGTCCCACTTGTCAATTCTCGATCTTACAGCACAAGCCATTACTGTTCTATTCAGGAATTTTTCCCCTGTGCCCATATCTTCAAGGCTTTTCCCCACTTTCTCCTCTACAAGTTTCAGTGTCTCTGGTTTTATGTGAAGTTCCTTGATCCACTTAGACTTGACCTTGGTACAAGGAGATAGGAATGGATCGATTCACATTCTTCTACATGTTAACAACCAGTTGTGCCAGCACCATTTGTTGAAAATGCTGTCTTTCTTCCACTGGATGTTTTTAGCTCCCTTGTCGAAGATCAAGTGACCATAGGTGTGTGGGTTCATTTCTGGGTCTTCAATTCTATTCCATTGGTCTATTTGTCTGTCACTATACCAGTACCATGCAGTTTTTATCACAATTGCTCTGTAGTAGAGCTTTAGGTCCGGCATGGTGATTCCACCAGAGGTTCTTTTATCCTTGAGAAGAGTTTTTGCTATCCTAGGTTTTTTGTTATTCCAGATGAATTTGCAGATTGCACTTTCTAATTCGTTGAAGAATTGATTTGGAATTTTGATGGGGATTGCATTGAATCTGTAGATTGCTTTTGGCAAGATAGCCATTTTTACAATGTTGATCCTGCCAATCCATGAGCATGGGAGATCTTTCCATCTTCTGAGATCTTCTATAATTTCTTTCTTCAGAGACTTGAAGTTTTTATTATACACATCTTTCACTTCCTTAGTTAGAGTCACGCCAAGATATTTTATATTATTTGTGACTATTGAGAAGGGTGTTGTTTCCCTAATTTCTTTCTCAGCCTGTTTATTCTTTGTGTAGAGAAAGGCCATTGATTTGTTTGAGTTAATTTTATATCCAGCTACTTCACCGAAGCTGTTTATCAGGCTTAGGAGTTCTCTGGTGGAATTTTTAGGGTCACTTATATATACTATCATATCATCTGCAAAAAGTGATATTTTGACTTCATCTTTTCCAATTTGTATCCCTTTGATCTCCTTTTGTTGTCAAATTGCTGCTCTGGCTAGGACTTCAAGTACAATGTTGAATAGGTATGGAGAAAGTGGACAGCCTTGTCTAGTCCCTGATTTTAGAGGGATTGCTTCAAGCTTCTGACCATTTACTTTGATGTTGGCTACTGGTTTGCTGTAGATTGCTTTTATCATGTTTAGGTATGGGCCTTGAATTCCTGATCTTTCCAAGACTTTTATCATGAATGGGTGTTGGATCTTGTCAACTGCTTTTTCCGCATCTAACGAGATGACCATGTGGTTTTTGTCTTTGAGTTTGTTTATATACTGGATTACGTTGATGGATTTCCGTATATTGAACCATCCCTGCATCCCTGGGATGAAACCTACTTGGTCAGGATGGATGATTGTTTTGATGTGTTCTTGGATTCGGTTAGCAAGAACTTTATTGAGGATTTTTGCATCAATATTCATAAGGGATATTGGTCTGAAGTTTTCTATCTTTGTTGGGTCTTTTTGTGGTTTAGGTATCAGAGTAATTGTGGCTTCATAGAATGAGTTGGGTAGAGTACCTTCTGTTTCTATTTTGTGGAATAGTTTGTGAAGAACTGGGATTAGATCTTCTTTGAAGGTCTGATAGAACTCTGCACTAAACCCATCTGGTCCTGGGCTTTTTTTAGTTGGGAGACTATTAATGACTGCTTCTATTTCTTTGGGGGATATAGGGCTGTTTAGATCATTAACCTGATCTTGATTCAACTTTGGTACCTGGTATCTGTCTAGGAACTTCTCCATTTCATCCAGGTTCTCCAGTTTTGTTGAGTATAGCCTTTGGTAGAAGGATCTGATGGTGTTTTGGATGTCTTCAGGATCTGTTGTTATGTCTCCTTTTTCATTTCTGATTTTGTTAATTAGGATGCTTTCCCTGTGCCCTCTAGTGAGTCTGGCTAAGGGTTTATCTATCTTGTTGATTTTCTCAAAGAACCAGCTCCTTGATTGGTTGATTCTTTGAATAGTTTTTCTTGTTTCCACTTGGTTGATTTCACCCCTGAGTTTGATTATTTCCTGCCGTCTACTCCTCTTGGGTGAATTTGCTTCCTTTTGTTCTAGTGCTTTTAGGTGTGTTGTCAAGCTGCTAATGTGTGCTCTCTCTAGTTTCCTTTTGGAGGCACTCAGAGCTATGAGTTTTCCTCTTAGAAATGCTTTCATTGCGTCCCATAAGTTTGGGTATGTTGTCGCTTCATTTTCATTGAACTCTAAAAAGTCCTTAATTTCTTTCTTTATTCCTTCCTTGACCAAGGTATCATTGAGAAGAGTGTTGTTCAGTTTCCACGTGAAGGTTGGCTTTCTATTATTTATTTTGTTATTGAAGATCAGCCTTAGGCCATGGTGATCTGATAGGATGCATGGGACAATTTCAATATTTTTATATCTGTTGAGGCCTGCTTTTTGACCAATTATGTGGTCAATTTTGGAGAAGGTACCATGAGGTGCTGAGAAGAAGGTATATCCTTTTGTTTTAGGATAGAATGTTCTGTAGATATCTGCCAGATCCATTTGATTCATAATTTCTGTTAGTTTCACTGTGTCCCTGTTTAGGTTCTGTTTCCATGATCTTTCCATTGGTGAAAGTGGTGTGTTGAAGTCTCCCACTATTATTGTATGAGGTGCAATGTGTGCTTTGAGCTTTACTAAAGTTTCTTTAATGAATGTGGCTGCCTTTGTATTTGGAGCATAGATATTCAGGATTGATAGTTCCTCTTGGAGGATTTTACCTTTGATGAGTATGAAGTGTCCCTCCCTGTCTTTTTTAATGACTTTGGGTTGGAAGTCAATCTTATCAGATATTAGAATGGCTACTCCAGCTTGTTTCTTCATGCCATTTGCTTGGAAAATTGTTTTCCAGCCTTTCATTCTGAGGTAGTGTCTATCCTTTTCTCTGAGATGAGTTTCCTGTAAGCAGCAAAATGTTGGGTCTTGTTTGTGTAGCCAGTTTGTTAGTCTATGTCTTTTTATCGGGGAGTTGAGTCCATTGATATTAAGAGATATTAAGGAAAAGTAATTGTTGTTTCCTGTTATTTTTGTTGTTAAAGTTGGCATTTTGTTCTTGTGGCTGTCTTCTTTTAGGTTTGTGAGGGATTACCTTCTTGTTGTTTCTAGGGCGTGGTTCCTGTCCTTGTATTGGTTTTTTTCTGTTATTATCCTTTGAAGGGCTGGATTCGTGGAGAGATAATGTGTGAATTTGGTTTTGTCGTGGAATACTTTGGTTTCTCCATCTATGTTAATTGAGAGTTTGGCTGGGTATAGTAGCCTGGGCTGGAATTTGTGTTCTTTTAGTGTCTGTATAACATCCGTCCAGGATCTTCTGGCTTTCATAGTCTCTGGTGAAAAATCTGGTGTAATTCTGATAGGCTTGCCTTTATATGTTACTTGGCCTTTTTCTCTTACTACTTTTAGTATTCTATCTTTATTTAGAGCATTTGTTGTTCTGATTATTATGTGTCGGGAGGTATTTCTTTTCTGGTCCAGTCTATTTGGAGTTCTGTAGGCTTCTTGTATGTTCATGGGCATCTCTTTCTTTAGATTTGGGAAGTTTTCTTCTATAATTTTGTTGAAGATGTTTGCTGGTCCTTTGAGTTGAAAATCTTCATTCTCATCCACTCCTATTATCCGTAGGTTTGGTCTTCTCATTGTGTCCTGTATTTCTTGGATGTTTTGAGTTAGGATCTTTTTGCATTTTACATTTTCCTTGATTGTTGTGCCGATGTTCTCTATGGAATCTTCTGCACCTGAGATTCTCTCTTCCATCTCTTGTATTCTGTTGCTGATGCTGGTATCTATGGTTCCAGATTTCTTTCCTAGGGTTTCTATCTCCAGTGTTGCCTCATTTTGGGTTTTCTTTATTGTGTCTACTTCCCTTTTTAGGTCCAGTATGGTTTTGTTCATTTCCATCATCTGTTTGGATGTGTTTTCCTGTTTTTCTGTAAGGACTTCTACCTGTTTGATTATGTTATCCTGTTTTTCTTTAAGGATTTGTAAGTCTTTAGCAGTGTTCTCCTGCAATTCTTTAAGGGATTTTTGTGCTTCCTCTTTAGTGTCTTCTGCCTGTTTAGCAGTGTTCTCCTGTATTTCTTTAAGTGTGTTATTAAAGTCCTTCTTGAAGTCCTCTACCATCATCAGGAGATATGCTTTTAGATCCGTGTCTAGCTTTTCCGGTGTGTTGGGGTGCCCTGGACTGGGCGAAGTGGGGGTGCTGGGTTCTGATGATGGTGAGTGGTCTTGGTTTCTGTTAGTAAGATTATTACGTTTACCTTTCGCCATCTGGTAATCTCTGGGGTTAGTTGTTATCGTTGTCACTGTTTAAAGATTGGAGCAGAAGCTGTGTTCCACTCACCAGCAGTCTCTAAATCCTGCGGCGGGGGTCGTGGGTAGGTGATGGTACCCCGGTGCTGGTCCAGCCGGAAGAGGCCTGTGGTCCTACTCAGGCCGGTTTTCTGCTTCTGTAACTAATGCAGTCTCTGGTCCCGTGCGCAATTGGATTGGAGCAGAAGCTGTGCTCCACTCACCTGAAGTCTTAAGATCCTGTGGCGGGTGTTGTGGGTAGCTGGCGAGTGTCAGCCGACCCTGCGCCCCGGCTGCCCCGGTGCTTTTCTGACCGGAAGAGGGTTGTGGCCCTATGTAGGCCGGATTTCTCTCTCCCCAACCAGAGCGGTCTCAGGTCCCGCGTGATTGGACTGGAGCAGAAGCTGTGTTCCACTCACCAGCAGTCCCAAAATCCTGCGGCGGGGGTCGTGGGTAGCTGGCGGGTGTCAGGCAACCCTGCGCTCCAGCAACCCCAGCGCTGATCCGTCTGGATGAGGCCTGTGGCCCTACTCAGGCCGGTTTCTGCTTCCCTAACTAATGCAGTCTCAGGTCCCGCGAGCAATTTGATTGGAGCAGAAGCTGTGCTCCACTCACCAGAAGTCTTAAGATCCTGTGGCGGGTGTTGTGGGTAGCTGGCGAGTGTCAGCCGACCCTGCGCCCCAGCTGCCCCGGTGCTTTTCTGACCGGAAGAGGCTTGTCAAATTCATTCTTTTTAATAGCTGAGTTGTACTCCATTGTGTAAATGTACCACATTTGTGTATCCATTCCTCTGTTGAGGGCCACCTGGGTTCTTTCCAGTTTCTGGCTATTATAAATAAGGCTGCTATGAACATAGTGGAGCATGTTTCTTTCTTACCAGTGGGAACATCTTCTGGATATATGCCCAGAAGAGGTATTGTGGGATCCTCCGGTAGTACTATGTCCAATTTTCTGAGGAACCACCAGACTGATTTCCAGAGTGGTTGTACAAGCTTGCAATCCCACCAACAATGGAGGAGTGTTCCTCTTTCTCCACATCCTCGCCAGCATCTTCTGTCACCTGAATTTTTGATCTTAGCCATTCTGACTGATGTGAGATGGAATCTCAGGGTTGTTTTGATTTGCATTTCTCTGATGATTAAGGATGCTGAACATTTTTTCAGATGCTTCTCAGCCATTTGGTATTCCTCAGATGAGAATTCTTTGTTTAGTTCTGATCCCCATTTTTTAATGGGGTTATTTGATTTTCTGGAGTCTACCTTCTTGAGTTCTTTATTGATATTGGATATTATTCCCCTATCTGATTTAGGATAGGTAAAGATCCTTTCCCAATCTTTTGGTGGCCTTTTTGTCTTATTGACGATGTCTTTTGCCTTACAGAAGCTTTGCAGTTTCATGAGGTCCCATTTGTCAATTCTCGATCTTACAGCACAAGCCATTGCTGTTCTATTCAGGAATTTTTCCCCTGTGCCCATTTCTTTGAGGCTTTTCCCCACTTTCTCCTCTATAAGTTTCAGTGTCTCTGGTTTTATGTAAAGTTCCTTGATCCACTTAGATTTGACCTTAGTACAAGGAGATAGGAATGGATCAATTTGCATTCTTCTACATGATAACCACCAGTTGTACCAGCACCATTTGTTGAAAATGCTGTCTTTTTTTCCACTAGGTGGTTTTAGCTCCCTTGTCAAAGATCAAGTGACCATAGGTGTGTAGGTTCATCTCTGGGTCTTCAATTCTATTCCATTGGTCTATTTGTCTGTCACTATACCAGTACCATGAAGTTTTTATCACAATTGCTCTGTAGTAAAGCTTTAGGTCAGGCATGGTGATTCCACCAGAGGTTCTTTTATCCTTGAGAAGAGTTTTTGCTATCCTAGGTATTTTGTTATTCCAGATGAATTTACAGATTGCTCTTTCTAATTGGTTGAAGAATTGAGTTGGAATTTTGATGGGGATTGCATTGAATCTGTGGATTGCTTTTGGCAAGATAGCCATTTTTACAATGTTGATCCTGCCAATCCATGAGCATGGGAGATCTTTCCATCTTCTGAGATCTTCTTTAATTTCTTTCTTCAGAGGCTTAAAGTTCTTATCATACAGATCTTTCACTTCCTTAGTTAGAGTCATGCCAAGGTATTTTATATTATTTGTGACTAGTGAGAAGGGTGTTGTTTCCCTAATTTCTTTCTCAGCCTATTTAGTCTTTGTGTAGAGAAAGGCCATTGACTTGTTTGAGTTAATTTTATATCCAGCTACTTCACCGAAGCTGTTTATCAGATTTAGGAGTTCTCTGGTGGAATTTTTAGGGTCACTTATATATACTATCATATCATCTGCAAAAAGTGATATTTTGACTTCATCTTTTCCAATTTGTATCCCCTTGATCTCCTTTTGTTGTCGAATTGCTCTGGCTAGGACTTCAAGTACAATGTTGAATAGGTAGGGAGAAAGTGGGCAGCCTTGTCTAGTCCCTGATTTTAGTGGGATTTCTTCCAGCTTCTCACCCTTTACTTTGATGTTGGCTACTGGCTTGCTATAGAGTGCTTTTATCATGGTTAGGTATGGGCCTTGAATTCCTGATTTTTCCAAGACTTTTTTCATGAATGGGTGTTGGATCTTGTCAAATGCTTTCTCCGCATCTAAAGAGATGATCATGTGGTTTTTGTCTTTGAGGTTGTTTATATAATGGATTATGTTGATGGATTTCCGTATATTAAACCATCCCTGCATCCCTGGAATAAAACCTACTTGGTCAGGATGGATGATTGTTTCGATGTGTTCTTGGATTCGGTTAGCGAGAATTTTATTGAGTATTTTTGCATCGATATTCATAAGGGAAATTGGTTTGAAGTTCTCTATCTTTGTTGGATCTTTCTGTGATTTAGGTATCAGAGTAATTGTGGCTTTATAGAATGAGTTGGGTAGAGTATCTTCTACTTCTATTTTGTGGAATAGTTTGTGCAGGACTGGAATTAGATCTCCTTTGAAGGTCTGATAGAACTCTGCACTAAACCCATCTGGTCCTGGGCTTTTTTTGGTTGGAAGACTATTAATGATTGCTTCTATTTCTTTAGGGGATTTGGGAGTGTTTAGATCATTAAGTTGATCCTTATTTAACTTTGGTACCTGGTATCTGTCTAGAAATTTGTCCATTTCGTCCAGGTTTTCCAGTTTTGTTGAGTATAGCCTTTTGTAGAAGGATCTGGTGGTGTTTTGGATTTCTTCAAGATCTGTTGTTATGTCTCCCTTTTCTTTTCTGATTTTGTTAATTAGGATGCTGTCCCTGTGCCCTCTAGTGAGTCTAGCTAAGGGTTTATCTATCTTGTTGATTTTCTCAAAGAACCAGCTCCTCGTTTGGTTGATTCTTTGAAAAGCTCTTCTTGTTTCCACTTGGTTTATTTCGCCCCTGTATTTGATTATTTCCTGCTGTCTATTCCTCTTGGGTGAATTTGCTTCCTTTTTTTCTAGAGTTTTTAGGTGTGTTGTCAAGCTGCTAGTGTGTGCTCTCTCCAGTTTCTTTTTGGAGGCACTCAGAGCTATGAGTGTCCCTCTTAGAAATGCTTTCAATGTGTCCCATAAGTTTGGGTATGTTGTGGCTTCATTTTCATTAAACTCTAAAATGTCCTTAATTTCTTTCTTTATTCCTTCCTTGACCAAGGTATCATTGAGAAGAGTGTTGTTCAGTTTCCACGTGAGTGTTGGCTTTCCATTATTTATGTTGTTATTGAAGATCAGCCTTAGCCCATGGTGGTCTGATAGGATGCATGGGAGAATTTCAATATTTTTGCATCTGTTGAGGCCTGTTTTGTGACCAATTATATGATCAATTTTGGAGAAGGTCCTGTGAGGTGCTGAGAAGAAGGTATATCCTTTTGTTTTAGGATAAAATGTTCTGTAGATATCTGTTAAGTCCATTTGTTTCATCACTTCTGTTAGTTTCACTGTGTCCCTGTTTAGTTTCTGTTTCCATGATCTGTCCATTGATGAAAGTGGTGGTAACACACTTTTATTGTAAGTGTATTTTGTTCTCTAACACCTACCGTGTATTACTTCATTAAAGTCTTACGCTTAGGTGGTTTTGCCTTATGGCAAGGAAATACTTCAATAATGAATGCTCTACCTGTAATCTACTGGGTCAACTTTAGTGACAATGGTTACATACTTTTCTGTAGTTTTCAGTTGACTGTAAAAGTCAATAAGACCATCACCAGTATTCTACTGACTTCTGTCCTGGTGTGATTTCTATTGCCCTGAAAAGTGCATAACCAAAAGCAGCTAGCCAAGTCTATCACCGAGGGAATCTGAAGCAGAAACTCAAGTTAGGAGCCTGGAGGCAGAAACTGAAGCATAGTTAAGGGTGGGATGCTCCTTTTTGTCTTGCTCTGCATGGCTTTGCTCACCTTGCTTTTTTATACAACTCAGAACTAAATGACCTAGGGGTAGTGCCACCCACAGTGGGCTGGGGTTTCTCAAATCAATTATTGATCAGGAAAATGCCCCCAAAGACTTTCTATAGGCAAATGTGATGGAGGCATTTTCTTAATTGAGGGTCCTTCTTCCCAGATAACTTTAGTTTGTGTTACACTGATAGAAAACAAAACAAAACAAAACAAAACAAAACCAAAACCCAAACCCAAACCCAAACCCAAACCCAAACCCAAACCAAAACCAAAACCAAAACCAATCAACCAATCAAAACTAATCTGTGTGTCTCCTTTGGTCATATCTCAGGTAGAATATATGATTACCTTTCAACCACACTTTAAGAGAGACACATGTTCCCATTTAATAGACTGAGCAAATAAGAAACAGAGAGAGACTAGTGGGCCAGCAGGGAAGTACAGGAACCCCAGAATTTGTGATGTACACACAGTCTTCCATTTCAAGGTCTACACACTTATTTGTATGAATTTATTACCATTTTAATGAGATTAAAGTCAAATGTTGTCAAAACAAGTATGTTGGAAACACTGAGACATGTTCTTTGTATTTTGAAATGCTGAGGTCACAAGAGAATGTAGAGCACATGCTAGAAAGACAATGGAGGTGCAAAGAGAGTAGAAGCCATCTGGCAGTGTAGTGAAGAATGGATCAGAAGTCTGGAAACAGTTCCCGTACCTTTCTGATTCATCCTAAACCTGTACTCCTTTTTCCCTTTGGTGTAATAACTTATTTTTCTATGGGATTTACTTTTGCAGGTCCGTTGCTTCTGGTACTTGAAGAGCCTTTAGGCCTGAGTTGCATCTTTTCTCTCCTTACTGGTTGGTCTTGAGTTCCTGTCTGTTTAGGATGGCTTCAGGTTCATGATCCGGTTTTGTTTCTGAAATACCTGCCTCTCTTCACGCCCAGGAATGACAGATGCTGGAGATGATCTGGCTCCCTGCCAAGTCTCCTTCAGAGGTTCCTTCAGAAAATTCCTTTCAGTAGCCATAAAACTGAAAAGTTACAAAACAAAACAAAAAGCTAAGCAGACGGCTCCCTGGGCCGATGCTGAGAAATATTCCATGTGGTGCCATCATAAGTTTGAAATGAGTCATGGAAGTGTGATCTTGCTCTTCTAGCTCTGTAAGTTTCAATTTTTAGATAAGTTTGTTTAACTTACGTTCCAAATTATAGTAATGTTTTCCTGTATTGGTCTGTTTTGAGCCACTGTGGCAGAGAGTGGGTAATTTATAAAATGCGAAAATGTATTGGCTCACTATTAGCTCACAGTTATGGAGGCTGGGAGAGCTGATGCCCAGGTACCCAAATCTAGGGAGGGACGTTGAGGACATAATCTGACAAGACGCACCACATGTTAGTTTCACACTATAACTACTGTGAACATGCTTCGGTAAACACTGGTGTACAGCCATGCTGTGTTGAGTTGGTATGGCCGGATCACACGGAAGACCTATTGTTAAGTTTTCTTTTCTTTTCTTCTTCTGTTTTGAAATTGTGAAAGAACAAATTTAATTCATAATATAAAAAAAAAATACCAACAAGTGCAAGAAATCTTCCTCAGACCCAAAGGCAAGGGTGGCTTGCAGACTAATGTAGAGGCACATGAAAGGCATTGAGTTTAGCTGATACAGATTCCTGGTGACAATTTTAGCTTCAAAAGGAGTACTAAGACTCAAATAATCTCTACAATAAAGGGTATCATTTTTAAAAACTTTTAATTGATTCCTTATGAGTTTCATATTAAGTTTCCCCTCCTCCATCTCCCTGTCCCCTCATATCCACCCTTCAACCTTGCAGCATCTCATCCCCAAAATAACACACACACACACACTCACACACACACACACACACACACACACACACACACACACACACACACACTCACTCACACACACTCACACACAGCATAGAAATCATCCTGTTGTGGAAGCTACAGTGTCACAGTGTGCCCCACAGTATGTCTCTTTGTCCACACACCTTCACTTGCAAATGCTTATTGCAATGAGTCCTTGGTCTGGTTCCAGATCTCTGGCTTGTGACTCCATCAGTATTGAATTTTTACCAGGATTCCTACTGGTCATCCCATCGCTGCCCAGTGTCATGGAGATCCTGAAGCTTTGGATCAACAGGACCGGCTCTTTCACATGTCCCAACCATTCACAGTGGATATCGATTTTGGGGTGTGCCAAGTCAGAGCCCTGGATCTGGGCCTCAGCGGCAACCAGCTCACCATCTTGCTGGCGTTCCCGTAACTGCACTACCCGGGCGAGCTCTCTAGCACTGCTCCAGCTAGACCACCCAATGCCCTCATCGGCAGGAGACAGAGTCAATTAATTCTCTCACACTCAAGGCTCCCGTGGTGGGCCAGCTCCATCGTGCGGCCTGAAGTGCAAGACCCAGGTGAGAGGTGAGAGATGGGGCCTCCTCCCCAGCCAGGGAGGGGCAGGGCCAGATCTGTACAGCCACTAGATACCCAAGTGTTTCTGGCAGCTGCCCACAAAGGACTTCTCCACGTCCTCTAGTGGTAATATGAGCCATGGTCATCGACACTGACCCCTGCTGCTGTGTAGCCAAGGACCCAGACATGACCCTCAGGGGCAGCTTCGGCTACGTCCTCACCATGGCCCCATGTGGTGCGCTGGCCACGCAAAATAGGCTACTCCTCCAGTTCCATATCTCTTCATGATTCACAAGCTGTTCCACTCCTCTCCCATCTAATCCCACATACTAGCACATTGCAGCGGCTCCTGCTGCAGGCTGGCCGTGTAGCTGGTGGGCCCCTGGGTGACATTCTCCATCTGTACTGCACGACAAGTCAGCAAGTGGGTGACCGTGGCCCATGCGCCCAAGGGAAGGTCTGTGGGTGGCATGGCAGTCGGCGGGTCTCTGTTGGTCTTCCTCCTCCCTTGATGTGCTGTGTGGTGGTAAGTGTTGATGTTTAGTTTGTTCTTTTCTTCTTGTGAGGATGGAAACATTTATTTTATACGCCAGACTGCAAACCAGAAGCCTATACTGTCTCTTCTCTTCTTCTAAACGTTTGAAGGTTTTCTTTTGGTCATAACATTGCCTTTCACAAGCCCCTGGGGAAAGCACACAACATCTTACAGATCAGACAGCAGGCACAGAAACACACACACGCGCGCGCATGCACGCGAGCGCACACACACAAAGATGCCCAGATCCCACCCCATAGCAATTAGCCCAGGATCTTGGGGAAAGCATTTTTATGTTGTAGAATCTTCCTTGGAATTACAGTGCCAGTCCAGAGTTGAAAACGTCTCTTCTTCCAGATCTAGATGCTAGAACGGTCCCTTCTTTCCAACCCTAGAGGTAGACTAGGATGCAATACCACCTATAATTCCGTAGGAAACTGACAGGGCAGGCTAGACCCACCACTCCTGCTCCTAGCCTGAAGCCACAACTTAGGCCAGCAGCAGGAAGGCAGAGCTGTAAGGCCGTTGTATGATCCTGGCCTAGTGTTTAGGACCTGTGGGATACTCCCCATTGAGCATGCACTGGGTCCAAGGTTGCTTCTAGAAAATAGAATATGTCAAATACAATGTGATCTGAATTAGTTGACTTTGAGGACAATGGACCTACACCATCCCCAGTCATATAAGAGGGCCATGCTTCCAGAGAAAATATCCAACTCTGAAGGACCAAGAACCAATGAGAAGACCCAGAGGGGGTTTACCCTCTCCTGGCCTTTTGATACTACACGAAAGCAAATACCTTAGTTATGGCTCCTGAGACCCTGAACAGAGGCCTCAGCTAATCTGTGAGATACAAATATGTACTGTTTAAAAGTCAGCCTTATTCTTGTCTGCAATTGGTCACTTAGTGATGGAAAAACCAACATAGATATTTTGGCATAATGGAAAACTAACTTTGTAGCTACATATATTTGGGCTTTTTTCCCCTCTGTTAATACATGCATCACTACTGATTAATTATTTAGGGTCACTAGACTTCAGTTTTCTCATAAATAGAACAGAAAAAAAAATTCTTACCTTGCTTGATTGGCAAGGGCTTGTGAGACATGGAGATGTGTGTACATGTTCAATGCCTGAAGCTCTCAGGGCTCAGAGCTGTTATCCTTATGGTCTCTAGGATGCTAGAGAAGACAGCTTCTCCCCTCCCGGTGAAGAGGGAAGTCATGCAGAGAGAGTGCTCCTGAAGGCCTTGTATTACATTCAGCTTGTTTTCAGGTGGCCCATTAAAAGATGGGTTTTGTAATGGCCAATGTGAATTTCTCCTGCTCACAGGCAAGGTTCTTCAGTTCATGCTCACCTTCTATGCAAATTCACAGCGGACACAGATTTAGAGCTGTAGGTATTAGAATAATAACTGCAAAGCAATTTATAGCACATGGATCGTCTCCCATGAATATCCTCCAGTTTGGTCCTCCCCACCTGCTGTGAAAAGGCCCCGTTTCCTCAGCTTTATGAGCAGAGAAATGGAAGCTCACAGAGTATAGCTTATCCAAAGTTACAAAGCCATGGAGAGGCATAAATGAGAATTGATTTAAGGCCCACATCACCAGTCTGCTTTGCTTTCTCTGTATCATGCTCTCTGGCTTTCTGATCCTTTTCTTCCCTGAGCTAACCAGCTCACTTGGTTCTATGTCTCTGGGGGCGGAGGGAGGGGATTAACTTTACATCTGTCAAACTAGAGAGCTAGTTAAAACTATTACCAGCTCATAAAATCGTCCATGTCGCCCAGACCATGTCTTAGTTTGGATTAAGGGCACACATGAGCCATCTGCATGAAGCTTTCATCCTTAATCATCCAGCCTTGTTACTGAACAGTCATATGCCCTGCCTTTCTGAAGTATGAGTATGTGTGTATGTGAGTGTGTGTGTGTGTAGGTATGTGTGTGAGTGTGCATATGACCCTGTGTGTGTGTGTGTGTGTATGTGTATGTCTGTGTGTGAGTGTGTGATGAGTATGTGTATGTGGGGAGCACATTTATGTGTATGTAAATATGTGTGGTGAGTGTGTGTGAGTTTGAATGGGAGTGTATGAGTGTGTGTGAGTGTGTGTGATGTATGTGTTTAAGTATGTATGAGTATGAGTGTATGTATCTGAGTGCTTGTGAGTATGTGTGTAGTTTCCTTAGGATAAAGGTTTAGCGCCTTCTGAACAAAGAAACAAACACACAATAGAATAAGAGAACTTAATAATTTATTATCAACAAAGTTAAGATTTTGAATTAAAAAAAATGAGGGGGCGGGTAATGAGAGTATCCAGAAAATGCCATTGGCTAGATAATGAGTAAATATATTTACTAAAATAAAATGCAGTATCCTTAGGATTACCTGTTTGAGCGCCATTTCTTTCTCTTGTTTGCTGGAACTTTTGAAGAGTTCTCTTTGCCACCGTTGCGGTGACAGCCTTAACAATCACTCTGCTAGTGACCTGTAACCAGTGTGTTATGGGTGAGTTCCATACATCAGCTCCCCACACAAATGGCCAACGTGATTTTATAACTGGGATACTAGTGCAGGCTCTGGGAGGTCAGATGTTTAGATGCCTCAGTTAACGCTTACTATGCTGGCTTGGAAGTGCTGTGGGGCCTTGATGAAGTCTACCTTCCACCTCTACATTCATCAGCTCCTTTCTCCTTAGCTCTCCTTGTTGGAAGGCTGCCCGTGTGGAAGGCAGACTGGCTCTGTCTTCTTCCTCTCTCTTCTATGACATCATTGTAAAAGTCTCAATTTTCCTCTAAGAGTTTTGCCCTCCTTTAGCCTTTTGTTTTCTTGTTTAGCTTAACCGAGGAACTCACAATTTGTGAACAGTGGAATTTGACTCAGGAAGAAGAAAGGTACAGATAACAGAAAGATCCAAGTGTATGTCCTCAAGGGAGCTGCAGTGTCAGGAGAGTGTGTCCTGGCTGGGTACAAAGGCAACCCAGCACTTAAAATGTTAGTATTTCCCTACTCTATAAATCTCAGTGGCATAGTTCAGTAGGTAGAATGACTTTGCTTATAGGGCATGAAGTCTGATCCACATAAAACTGAGCCTGGTGGCACAGAGACATCAGAAGTTTGAGGACACCCAGGCGCTATCGAGGCTACCTACCACTCTGTCTCAAAAAAACAGAACAAAATAAAATCTTTAAGACTAAACTTTAATTATTCGAAGTTGAGTTTGTTGGAATGTTACCATGTTACAAAATTTACTTTTGTTATTTGCAAAATTATAGCACTTATTTAAAGACTTGAAACAAACAAAAAAAAATGTAGTGGTGTGAGTTAAAGGTGAGCGAATGAGCCCATGATTGACTTTCAGGGCTTCCAATGGCTTATTGGTAAAGAGAAGTTCACACAGAGCAATCTACTCTGCCAGCTGACCTGCGTGGAAAGGGTCCCTTGGGCATCTCTGAGTGACATGTTACCCCTGGGAAGAATGAGAATTAGGTATTCTGGTCCATACAAATCCACAGTCCTGAGATCTAGAAATTTTTTGAAGGTAAGAGAAACTTGATTCTAGGGTCCATGACATCTTCTTCCTCCTCTTTGCTACATTAGCCTCACCCACGAGGAGCTAGCGGGGCTGAAAGAGGCCAATTTGTGTTTTGTTTCTTTCTCTTACCTGCTGCCTCACTCAGGTCCTCGGATTCTTCCTCTGTCCAGCCTTAGGACTAGCCTCCTGCACATCAGCAGTCTGTTGGCTGTGGGCCTCTGGAGCAGCTGCTGCCTGGGCAGCTCTGCTCGTGCCCTAAGCTGACACATGACAACTTCTATTAGCCTGAGGTTCTCTGCGGGAAGCCGGTGGGTTCTGTCAGCTATCTCCCTTCTGTTTTACCATCTGCTGGCTCCCAGGGAGGCGGTGGCACAGTGCAGGTTAAAGAGGGTACCCGGAGTGAGGGCATGGTGTGGACCTAGACTGCTAACATTTTCCCTCCTTGTCAGAGGTTGCCTGGCAGGAGTGGCACTTGTCCCTAAGAAAGTACTAGGTGAATCAGACTAGGCTGGCCCATGTTGAGGGCATCCAAATTGTGTCCCACCCTCGGTGCCAGGAATCACCATGCAGAAGTCACATTTTAGCTTGGTTTAGACACGATCCAGGTGCTTTTCAGAGACCCTGACAAGAGATTCTTGACGTGTTCTTTGCACTTGTTTGAATGTTGTGGCTTTTAATGTCTGCTCTGGTTTGTAGCTCTCTCTCTCTCTCTCTCTCTCTCTCTCTCTCTCTCTCTCTCTCTCTCTCTCTCTCTCTCTGTGTGTGTGTGTGTGTGTGTGTGTGTGTGTCTGTGTGTGTCTGTGTGTGTCTGTGTGTGTCTGTGTGTGCAGATCCCTTCTATGGTTCTTCACTATGTTCCCATATACCAAACTAAAGCAGCAATCACATGTGGTGAGGTGGATCGGACAGGCTGGGTAAGGGAAGGGCTTGGGCCTGACAGGGGCCAAGCCATGTGTTCCTCTGGTTAGTGCAATGTGCTGGCACAGTGGGAAGCTGCTGTGCTGGGGCGCTCTCTCTCAGTCAGTGGTCCCACAGATTCCCAGACGCTACAGCTTGAAGGGAGGGGCCCAAGGGGTGGGAATGTAGCCACTGCTCCTTCATTTTCTGAAGGGGAAAATGAAGCTCAGAGGAGGCAGTGGCCTGGGAAAGGTGCACACACCTACTTGGTAGTGGAAGAGGGACTAACTGAATTGCACATGCTCATATGTATATGTGTGTGTGTGTTCATCTGTTTATATGTCCAAATAGGTACTACACATGTACATATGCACTACAGAGGTCACAGTGTGCAGAAGTCTAGAGGTTTCTCCTAACTGGATGAATGAGCCAGCCCAGGCTTTCTGTCTCTAAGTTTGTCACATGGTACTGTCTTCTCCACCAAAACGGATCTGAGGTGACTCATTAAGGTGACCATGAGCTGCAGACGTGGCAAGTGGCCGAACATTTGCCCAACTTGGGATTGATTACCTAGTGATGAAAAGAAAGACCATATATTTCCATTTCTCTGTTTCTTCCCATATGCCCTGCCCTGATCTCCAGCCATTTCATAAGTGCATCAGTGCAGACATAAACCACTTGGTCCCAGAATTTCTCAGTTTTTTTTTTTGAGGGAGGAGTGCTGGTGGGCTCTAATCCAGGCTATTGCAATAACTGGGCTACATCTTCGCGCTCTCAAAGGCCTCTTGTTGATCCTTGAATATTCCTATTTGGCCACTGAGCCAGCCAGCTCATACTTTCCCAGAAGGTTCTGATGAGTCCTTGAAAGTAAGTGTTGGGAAGACTCATGGACAGGTGCATGAAGTAAGTCATCCAAGACTGCCTGTGGTCTAATAATGGACTTTACAAGTAATTACACGGAATTCATTTTCTTCATCCATAAAGCAGAACTATTCCCGAGGACGCGGAATGCCTTGAACATCTGCTTTCACAAATTAATTTCAGTAGGTAGCCTGTTCTGTGCCCTGGTTGCCTCTTCTTCATTAACTTCTGTGGTGATGTGATTAGGGCCACATCTGGACTGTACTTGAGTGGTTGGACAGGCCAGATGTTCCACTGAGGAGATGCTGACTTATAGTCAATACTGCAGATGCCTTCCTCTGCTGTTTCCGATGGCTACCACACTGTGGTCTCAGCAATGGGTTTAATGACTGCTCAAGGACACAACAGGGCTAGAATCTAATGTCTAGTGATGGAGGACTGCACTGTTTGTGCTTTTTGTTACTCTACCTGGTAAGTAAAATCTGGAGGTCCATAAAGGTAGTGGGGACTTTGGTGAAAGACAGTTGACTTTCAGTACAAAGCCGATGATCTTGAATGGTTGTATCTCAGATGGAGGGAGAGTAAAGGTCTCCTTAGGACTGTCAGACAGATCGGATGCCTGAGATTGGGAGAACGTAGTCATCTCAGAGAAAGCTTGCTTTTAAAAATATCTCACTTGTAAACCACAGTTTGTCTTACCCCAAAGGAAGAAAACATGCCTAGTAGAATTTATTGAGAGTTGTGGAATTTCATGAGTCCTCCATGAGTAGCAGATAAGAAAGATGGACTACTTTAGTACCAGTTTCAGTTCAGCTCCTTGTGTGTGTGACCTTATGTAAGCTTCAAGGTCTCCCACATAGGGTTATTACATGGATTACAAGAATTACATGAGATAATTGTTAGTATAATCAGGGTATCATGGTGTAGTAGTGGGGCTTTGGAATCATAAACCACTTTGGAGTTACCTAGAATCTTTTGGCACTCTGCAGAGTTTAATAGATGGAGCAGAAACTCATTCTGTGCCCTTGAGAAGAAAGGCCTTGGGCATCATGTCAGTGCACCAGGAAGACAAAGAAGTTTTCAGTCACTCTGGGGCTGTGGATCTGCTCAGTGGTCAGCAGTGAATCATCTGATAAAGGATGCTGGGAGAATCCTTTCTAGAGAAGTTTGATGTCCCAGCCTCAAGCAAACTTAATCTTACTGTGGGTTATTTGCTCACAGTTGGGCCTATCTGCTATACTGTGAATGGTGTAGAAGTTAGCATGAGCTGAAGTACCTTCTTGCAGACCCAGGAGACTGCCAGAGAGAGGCCAGATGAGGGTAGAAAGGTGAAATGAGGGTTTTCCTCTCACATCTCTAAGATCTACCACCACATCGTCTGTTTGCATTGTTCTGCAGGACATTGGCCATGGGGAAGGACCACTAGGATTAGGATTAATCAGTTTTCTCAATGAAGTTTTGAGTCTCTAGTTCTTCCTCTGACCACACCTTGATGATATTCAGTCGTAATAAAGGACTAGAGAGAGACTTTATTCCATAGAGGGCACCAGGAAGACAACTGTCTCCAGGATAGGATAAAGTAGGTCATCTTGGATGGCCATTGTTGAATTAACCCTCCTAGAATTTTGACAGTATTTTCTTTTGTTGTCACAGATAAGTTTTACTCAAAATTGTAAGGCAAGACATAGGAATTGTCCTCAGATTAGTATAACTATTATATATTATATATTAGTATAATATATAATATTATATATTAGTTTAACTGTCTGATAAAGGATGTGAATTCAATCTTAACTCTCATATATACTAGCTGGACATTGAGCCTGAGTCTCCTCCTCTAGACCATAAGAGTGAGGATATTAATGAAGGTCTGCTAAGAAAAGGCATGAGGTCACATGTTAGGTTAAACAGTGTCAAGTTCTATTCTATATAATAGATATGTCCTCTTCTCCTCTTCCTGCTCTTCTTCTCCCTTCTTCTCCTACCTCTCATTTCCATGTCAATTTCCTCTTCCTTAGCATCTTTCTGAATTGATGGTCCTAGTCAAAAAGAACATTAGATAAGACAACAGGAGAACCAACTGTGTAGGAAAAAGGCAGCTAGACATCACCTCTCCATGTCTAAATTCAGAGCCAATGGTCTGGCTTGTTAAAGGGAAGTTATTTGTCACCCAGGTGCCTAGGAAGGAGGGTTTCTTGTTCAAGTTGCATAAAAGTTATTAGAGAGATAAGCCTGAAAAAAAGTTGCTATCTGGTGCCAGAGAGGCCAAGCACAGATAAAAAGGGACAAGGAACAGGGAGACAGATGGAAGGTTAAAGTCCAGGAAGCAGAGGGTAAAGGACAGATGGACATGTTTAGGAGCAGAGTCCTCCCAAGGAACACTATTCCAACAGCAGCTTTTTGGGTATTGACTTTCAGGGAAAGCTTTCTAAAAGCTGAGAAGGGTGTTTGACTCTCGAAAGGCTAGACACTTAGATTTGTCATTCTCTCTCCAGTGGTTTTGCTTAGAGCTCTTAGGAACTGAGAAATCATCTTATGTTATCAGTAGGTAGAATGGAAATCCCACAGACATGACAGGACCTGCTCCCAACCTTATTGACCAGAACTGGGCAGCAGGAATGTATGTACGTACATGTATGCTTGTATGTACATGAGGGTGCACATGTGTGTGCTTATGAAGGTTAGAAAGAGAATGAATGCCTTTGGGTTCCATACTTTTTTTTTTGCCAGCAAGCCCCAGGAATCTGTCTGTCTCTGCCTCCCTGTCAAGGGAACTAGAAGCATGAGCCATTACACTCAGCTTTTTATTTTTATATGGCTTCTGGCAATTGAACACAGGACAGGTCCTTATCCTTGCAAGGCATCACTTTGCTGACTGACTGACCTCTCTATCCGGTCAGGGAAATGTGGAAGGTAGCCTCAAAATGGCCACTCGGTGGCACTTAGCCCGATAGTGACATCATCTTATGACTCCCACACATTGAGCATGGGCTGAGCTCCCCAACTTGCTCCCACAGAATGGAATAAAGCAGAAGCAACTAGATGCCACCTCAAGCTTAAGTACTAAGTACTAAGCAGAAGGCACTAAGTCTCCTTGCCTCAGCTGCCATCTCTCTCTTTCTTACCCAGGCATTTAATAGACATGACAATGAACACAGGGCTTATTTTACTCATTAACTGGAATTTTGATATGGGAGAGAAGGTTATGCAAGAGTAGATTCCCATCTCCACATGGAGACAGCCAAACTTAGATACTTGCTAAGAAACAAACAAACAACAACAACAAAAACAAAAACAAAAACAAAAACACAGAAAACAAACGCTCTCTCTATCCGGGGTTCTATGGACATCAACATCCCCCTTCTACATAGATATCTCCCCTACTCTCACTTCAAGTGCCAGAAATCAACTTAGCATCCATACTGCCACATTTATATTTGGTGCCTTCCTTTCTTGCTCAGGAGCCAGAACAATCAAAGCAGTTCTGTCTCTGGCTTGGCTGAATAAGCAAGAACTGGGGGTAGGGGGCAGGGGCTAGGTTCACCAGCTGGGAGAGCCCATGGTGACTCTTTTGGCTTTGTCTTCACCCTGAGTGACACAGCACCAGCATCTGTGCTCTGCCCCAGAGGGCACTCAAGGCATCTGACCTTTTCATCCCTGGGAGGCTGTGGTCTTAAGAGAAGAATGGCATAATGGCTCTCTGTTCTTAGTGAACTTTGCTGAGCTAAGCTGGGCTAACAGGAGCATCATAAAAGCCCTGGGGTGAACGAGGGTTTTCTGAAGGTCATCTTGGCCATTCTTCTGCATCGGGGAAGGGCAGCTAATTAGCAATTTGACAGGCTAGAGATGCACCAAGAAGGTGACTCTTGCATTTAGGATTGCAAGAAGGTCCTGCAGGATCCTCTCTTAATAATGTAGGGCACTTTCACCCCGATGGTCAGTTCTGTCCATTTCTCTTTGCCTCCAATATTCCCCCAATTTTCTCTTTTCTATATGAGCCAACTCACACTGCAGAGGAAGAAAGACACAACCATTAATTAGGCTTGCCCTCGATGTTTCTCTTCATCTGGCAAAGTTTCATTAAGAAAGGAATGCAGGGCTAGGTGGAGATTGCTTAGTGGGGAAAGCACCTGTTGCATTGGTGTGAGGACCAGAGTTCAGATCTCCAAGACCCACATAAAGCCTGATATGGCAGTGCACATCTGTAATCCAAGGTCTCGGGCCAGGTAGAGTGGTACACACAGTGGTGACCAAGACAGTTTCAAACAAGGTGGAAAGCCAGCACTGACACCCAAAGTTGTTCATTTGCCTTTCTTTCTCGGTCATATGTCTTTCACTTCCCTCCCTCTCCCTCTCTGTGTTGTGTTGTGTTGTGTTGTGTTGTGTTGTGTGTGTGTGTGTGTGTGTGTGTGTGTGTGAGAGAGAGAGAGAGAGAGAGAGAGAGAGAGAGAGAGAGAGAGAGAGAGAGAGAAGAGGTAGGGGAGGGGAGGAGAGGGAAAAGGAGAGGAAACAGAATAGTCTACTTATTGTTGCCTCCAGGTGAGCTACAGTGGGTGAGAAGGTAAAAGCTAAGTCAGAGATGCAGGGACTTTGTGCTTTGGCTTCCAGAATCGTCCTGTGCCATCCGAGGAGTGGTACCATGAATGAACAAGCTCCAAGAACACAGCTAACTGGAGAAGATTTCATTGGCCTAGACCAGACAGACTTAAAGCCCAGGACTCAGACTTTCGTCTTTCCTGTCTCATGATCTTTTCCAAAGATTTGTTTCATGGCCTGAGTCACTATACAGGATATGACTGCTGGCTTTGGTGAGGAGAGAAAAATAAATCCTGCCCCTTTCTCAAGAAATAAACGTACAAAGCTCTTTAGGCTCATTAAACAGTGGGTTACAAGGCATCGTCGGCTTCCAGTGGCTCTTACCAAATAGCATTCTGATGAGTTAAGTGTTAATGAATCAGAAACATATGGATAAAATTTCCCTGAGAACACAGGGCTTTCTGACACAAGGAGAGTCACCCCCATTCCCCTTGGGCTGTGGGCCTGGGTGTCAGAAACTCATCTCCCCTCTGTGGCTTCCTGGTAGGACTGACTGCTCACTCTTCGGCCACCCAGCTTGCTCTGTTTTCTCCTGGAAGTCGTCCTCATCTCCTGTGGTTTAGTGGCCAAGTGGCTAGGGTGGGCCTAGAGCAGAAAGGTCACCTACTGAGAAAGATGAATGTGAAAAGGAAGGAAGGCTGGGAAGATACAAGCCAAGCACTCAGAGATGATGGACCATACACTGGCTGAGAAGTCACTGTGTTTGTAGAGGCCTGTTGACTGCAGGTTTGTTGCTCTGTGGAAAGCAGTTAGCAATGCTTCCTCTCTTTCCAGGCAACCCCTGAGTCTCTTGATTTGTGTATATGGTTGCTTGTTTTCTAGGCTGCCAAGATCTGATGGAAAGTCCTATGAAGTCTTTGCTAGAGTCTGGGGAGATGATTCTGAATTCTCCTAAATGAGGCACCGATGAACAGAAAACCAAGTCTTCCGATGACTTCGAACTTCCAGCTTCTAAAACCTTGACCTAGATAAAGCCCCCCACCCCCTGACACAGTGCCTATTGTTATTTAAGTTTACATTTATTTATTTACGTGTTGGGGGCAGTGTCGAGAAAGCTCATTTTCCATGTTGTAGTTCCACAAGGCAATTTGTGAGAGTCAGATCTTTCTTTCCATCAAGTGGATCCCGAGATCAAATTCAGGCCATCAGGCTTGGTAGCAACTAGCTGAGCCCTCTTGCCAGACCATTATCCAGTTTCTTATATTATCACAGTAATAAAGATGGGTGAGCCTGGTTTTGAACAGTTTGTCATGGGGGACTCCAGAAAGCACTGTGGGGAGAAGTATCTCCAGGTTGCTTCTCTTAAGTCTCAGACATGGCGAGTCAAAAGGCAAGGTATACATTGCATTTGCATTCTTTCCATGATGTTGCTTCCAGTGGCCATTGACTGTTGTGGTCCACTGTGAAACAGGTCAGGGGCCTGAGATCCTACTAATCTGCTTTCCCACCTGGTATAGTGACTTCAAGCCTTGGGAAGGAGTGATGTGGGAGTGGGAGGGAGGGTAGGAGATGCTCAAGGTGTATTAGTTTCTTTCATGTCCACCTGGGCTCAGAGCTGATGGAGATCCACTGAGAGGGTCCTCTGAGAAAGCAGATGTTATCACCCCCATCCTGGTGTGCTCCCGGAGCCTAGACTCTCAGTTACTAACCTACAACCTGATCTATGTGGGTTGATCACATTCCTAGGATCAGAGAGGAAGCCTAGGGAAGAGAGGTTTGTGGGAGGAAGCTGTTGGGGTGCTGGTGCCTGTGATGAAGGGTGAACATTTGTAGGCAGGGCACAGTCACGAATTCCTATCTATGTCCTACCTGGTTCTCACTCGCCACTGATGCTTATCCACGTCTGGCTCAAGTCTTCACACAAGAGAAGGAAGGTATCACATGAAATAAGATGCCCAGAAATGCATTTATTTGTGGAGACCTGGAGCTATAAATTTGAGATCACACTGCCTGCATTTTTTTAAGAGAAGCCTGTCCATCTCTGATGGCCTTCTTGGCTCCTTCTTGTCCCTGTCACTTAGCATTTATCGACCATGCAGTATTTGAGTCCTGCCTACAGAGGCATACTGACACATTTCCTTTTTTGTTGCTATTAGCTCTTTGCAAAGTTTGCACGCTGTAATTTGATCATCCTCTCCCTTCCACCATCTCCTCCCAGATTCACCCCCTTCCCCATCCTCCCAACTTTGTGTCTTTCTTTTTTTCCCCCTTCACCAATCAAGACCAAGTTGTATTCCCTATGTATTAGATGGGTAGCCTTCCACTAGAGCATGGTCTGCTTATAAGGGACTACATTCTTAAAGAAAACCAAGTGCCCTTTTCCTAGCAGCTATCCACAGCTCTTCTGCAAGGGATGGGACTTCATGCCTACTTCCCCTCTCCAAGCTATGATTTAGTCAGTCTTGAGATTGTGTAGGCCTTGTACATGCTACTACAACAATGTGTAGCAGCCTTGGTGTGTCTTATTTCCTTGTAGTCATCTATCACCTCTGGCTCTTACAATCTTTCTACATCTTCTTCTGTGATGATCCCTGAGCCTTGGGAGGAAGGACACATTTAAAGCTGAGCATCCTGCAATCTCTTATTCTCTGCACTTTGTCCACTTCTTATTCCCTAATACTATAGCATGCTCCTTGGCCTTGTGGAGAGTAAGAGCTTTTCCAAGCACCTTGACTTTCAGTGAGCTGGGTGGTCGAGTGGTTGTGGTAAGGAGACAGAGGTTAGGAGCACTGTCATCAGATGAAGGTGGAGAAAAGCCAGAGTACATGTAGAAGAGGGGAGGAGATATGCAGGAAGAGAGGAAGGAGAGAGTCGTGCCTTGCTCATATCCCTCAATATCCTCCCCAAAGGCTTCACACATTCATTAATTCCTGTTGGATCCTGGGCTCACAGCCCATCTTGAAATCTTTCCTGATGTACTTCACTGGAAGCAGATGTAGAATGCCAGATATATTTCCTTCAGGAACTGGGACTTCACACTCATCCCAGGGCAGCCTCTTCCTTCCAGGCTCTTGAAGGAACAACATTTGATGGAGCACTCATGGATGTCAGTCCTAAGCCCTGTAGTCTCCAGGCAACCACAGCCTGTTAGCTCTCTGGATTCCCCACCTCCATCACCCCTCTGTTTGTGCTAGTCTTTTTGTTCCATCTCTGTCAGCTCCCACGGCTTTGGCCTTGATGATCATCTGTGGGTGGCTACCATGTCTTTTCACAGGTTTTTCTCATGACTTCTGCAGCTTTCCTTTTTGTTGCTGTGTCACAGTAGTGGTGCATCCTTTTAGGAGACTTATCCTTGCCTCCCCCTCACCTCATCCTACCCTTTCCATCCCTGCTCTTTGACCCTGTGTACATTGCTTCTGATATTTGCAGTTTCCTCCCTTTGTGGGAACATACTGTAAACTGTGCCATCTTCATATGCAAGAGGAATTATGCGGTCCATTTTACAGAAAAGAAAACCAAGCCTCTTAAGAGGCTCCCTATCCTACGATGGTCAGGAGTTCTTACATTCCGCCTGTGAGGAAATGATAGAAGAACTGGATAAAGTGGTGATTTTCAGGCCTCCCTAGAGGCTCTGTAGGTCTGATGACTCCAGGATTGAAGCATAGGTGAAGAGGGTTTGGATTCAGGGAGGGAAGCCTGTTTGAAACCTCTTTTCCTGGAGTGTGTGTTTTCCTCTTGCTAAATCCTACCAAGAGCATTTACTCCCTTGTTATGTCTACAAATCCACTTTGTGTTTTCCCAAGAATGATGGTGGAGAGTTTATTAGTAACCAGGACTTCAGATTGGGCTCTCTATGGGACGAAGCAGGGCTTGTTAATGCATGTGGAGCTGGGCCTTAGTCAGTGTTCTCTTGCTGTGAAGGAACACCATGACCATGGCTTTCTTATAAAGGAAAGCACTTAGTTGGGATCAGCTTAGAGTTTTAGAGGTTTAGTCTCTATTCAGATGGCAGCACATAGGCAAAAATGATGCTGGAGAAGGAGCTGAGAGTTCTACTCCTCAGATAGAAAAAAAAAAAGAACCACTGGGTTGAGCATTTGAAATTCCAAAGCCCACCCCCCAGTAACACACTTCCTCTCACAAGGCCACAGCTATTCCAACAAGGCCACACTTCCTAATCCCTGTGAAATAGTGCCACTCCTTAATGACCAAGCATCCAAATGTATGAGACTACGGAAGCTATTCCTATTCAAACCACCACAGGCAGTGTAGGGAACAGGAACTGTGCTCCACCGCATGACACCCCAGCATGGTCACCGAGTCCTCTTCTGAGCACAAAACACAATGAGTCCTGAGTATTTCTTCAGCTGACATGAGAAGAGACTCAGAGCCTCCATCTGTACTTCCTGGCATTCCAGGGGCTTTGAGGGAATTTCCAGTTTCCTCTAAGATGATCTGAGCCATTGGTTTTCAGTGAGGAACATGGCCCTCTCCTTCCAATATGAGGTCATCAGCCAGTTAATCTGTGGCCTTTGGTGGTTGGCTGGAAGGACTTCAGGATGGACCCACTTTGAAATGACTATGAACCCTCAGATTTTTCATTGCTTTGCATTTGTTTCTGAGACTTGGTCTTACTCTGTAGGCCAGGCTGGCCTTGAACTCAGTATGTAGCTGAGGCTAGCTTCCAAGTCTTCATAATCCTCTTGCCTCAGCCTGCCAAGTGCCGGGTTGACAGATGTGAGCCATCAGATTTGTCTCCATGTGGTTAGTGCATTTCCTAACCCATTTATTTATTGAGTCTTGATGGCTTCCTGTCTTCAAGTCTAGAGAGGAAAGGCTTTGCGTTAGGGACCATTGCGTCTGGAGCCTTAGCTGGGCTTTTAATCCTCCAGCTGCTCTCTAACTCTTCTGAGCAGCTGGCTGCAACTCTCTGAGAATGAGTAAGAGGAACTGATGGATCAGAAATCAGGACAACAGACTGACAGTACCCTCGGGAAGGCCTTCCTCACCTGTGGGCATTCTGAGTTCTGGCGCTGTTCAGGGAATGCTGTGTAGGCCTTTTCTAGCCATCACGTCCTCAGGATTAACCACACCTACAGAAACTACCTGATTCAAGGTCACGTTCTTCTCAGGGCAGCCCACTCCCAGTGGCAGAGTGTCTTGGGCCACACAGTTCTAGATGACCTTTGTCTGAGCCAGGAGGAGGCTGGTTAAGCAGCAACACTACCTTAGAGCTCATTACCAATGTGGCCAAGTCCTTGCCATTGCACACCCTATTATTCCACTCCTACCCCTTCCCTGCTTCTACTAGCTCCTTGATTAGTGTGGATCCTTCAGGCAACTCCAACGTAGCTTACAGAGAACTCAGAGGCCCAGAGGGGACACATTACTTTTCTTCATGGTTCTCCCCAAGGTAGAGGCCATCACGCTTCAGTCCAATAAAAAAAGTGGGGGAGGGGGATAAAGCAGATACACAGTCTTCCACAAGTTCTGGCCAAATCAAGTCATCTGGTGTATTGACAGATGGGACGATTGCAGAGAAGAGCTGCTACAAGCACCCAGCAGCCTACAGAAATCACATCAGGCTGGTCTCCCCTCACAGCCTTTGTACCTCCTGCTTTCCTTGCCAGGACTGCAAGACTCTATGCCCACACGAACTGTCCTTGACTGCTGATCAAAAGGGCCTTCTTCACAATACCTGGTCATTCCATGGTGCCCTGTGTTCTTTCCCAGTGCAGTGAGAAGCAAAGATAACTGAGGGTACTCACGTTTCTAGAGCCCATCGTTCCTCACAAGAAATCAGAGAAATGCCTTCGTCTTTGCTTCCATATCCAAGGAGCTGCAGGCGTCTTAAGCGAGCACTTGGCAGAAAATGAATGCAGGAGTGGAAAGCGCCATACTTTCAAGTGGAAGTAATAGAACCCAGTTAGAATTGAATGATGCTTTATTTTCCAGATGCTAATTGTGCCTTTTCCCCATCTGATTATGGTAAGTGGAGCTGGCTTTTGCTACGTTTAGGGGGTTCTGCAAAGGATCACTAACAAATAGTTTGGGCTGGACAGGTGGGTCTTTAGACTTAGATTGTGATTATTTAGCTTAGCCTTCATGACTTGAAGACAACAATGGACAATATGATAAACTATTTTTCTTTCTTTCTTTCTTTCTTTCTTTCTTTCTTTCTTTCTTTCTTTCTTTCTTCCTTCCTTCCTTCCTTCCTTCCTTCCTTTCTTTCTTTCTCTCTCTCTTTCTTTCTCTTTCTTTCTCTCTCTTTCTCTTTCTTTCTTTCTCTCTCTTTCTTTCTTTCTTTCTTTCTTTCTTCCTTCCTTCCTTCCTTCCTTCCTTCCTTCCTTTCTTTCTCTCTCTCTCTTTGTTTCTCTCTCTTTCTTTCTTTCTTTCTTTCTTTCTTTCTTTCTTTCTTTCTTTCTTTCTCTTTCTCTCTTTCTCTTTCTCTCTTTCTCTTTCTTTCTTTCTTTCTTTCTTTCTTTCTTTCTTTCTTTCTTTCTTTCTTTCTTTCTCTCTCTCTCTCTCTCTCTCTCTCTCTCTCTTTCTTTCTTTCTTTCTTTCTTTCTTTCTTTCTTTCTTTCTTTCTTTCTTTCTTTCTTTCTTTCTAAAAAAACAAAACAAAACTGCCAAAACAGGTGGCTAGATGGATTGGGCTGGCAGGTAGATGTTGGTGGAACATAAATTTTCCTATAAAGTAAATTTACTGCAGGAGAAAAGGAAGTCTTTTTTTAAAACAATAAAACCATTAACTAACTAGTTTTACACAAACCATATGCAAATCCCTCAAGGCAGAAAGAATTCATTTCTCGTTTTGCTTGCAACATCTGTGGCTGCAGCTGTGGGGTTGCTGGGGGTAGGGGAGGTATCTTTGAGTTAAGGTTGCTGTACAGGGTCGGCAGCTCACACATCCGTGGTCCCCAGAGCCATGAAGGCTCTACTTTTGTTACCCCCTTTGCTGGACTGTGTTCCAATCTTTCACTCCATCTCTAGAGCTGGAGATGAATTATCCCAGCATAATTTTAAACACCCCCATCCCAGGACTGACCTTAACTATCACATGGCATAGTGTGGGTGAGGTAGAGACGACCACAGTGACAAAGCCATTCTGAAATCTCTAAACCTTTAGGAAAGAGAATGGGTTTGATCTGTTGAACTGTGCTTCATGCCTGTGCCACACAAATTCACTACAGTCATGGATGTTGGCTAATTCAGTCCTGATGGACATCTCAGAAGAACACTGTCCTCTGGACTTGGGGTAGAGGTGGGGTGGTTCAGTGGATAAGGCCTTCTTATGAGGACTAAGAGTTAAGATCTCCAACATCAACTTAAAAGCCAGGTGAATGTGCTGACCCATCTATTGTAGAGGGCAGGGGGCCCTTGTGCTCACAGGTAAACACTGGAGAAAGCAGGAATGTTAATCACACAGGAAAGTCACCTCAATGGAAGAACTAAAATACCCGCTTTCCAATCAGAAAGCTGGGAGTGGGTGCTATTAATGACTCTTTGCTATCTGCAGCGCCAGGTCTCCCCAGGTTTATACCAGATTTTCCCTCTTTAGATTGTTACCTTTAGCTCCAAGTAGTTGCTAATTTGGGGGAGACAGGATTCAATGCAGGACCCATAACGTCTTGCTTCTCTAGTTAGCTGGAGAAAGGGGATAGAGGCTGTTTCCCAGTCACTGTGAGAGAGTGAATCCCCAGCCATAGTAGAAACCACTTGACTGGACTCTTGCTGGGAAGGGGATGGTGATTAGGGTAGAGAGAGGGCAATGTGAGTTTCTCAGTATGGCTGGGAAGTGAGAATCTTTTTTTTAAAGCACATCTTCTTTTGAGAGGGGTCTAAAAGATACTGAGGGAGCCAGGAAGTGTATGGTGCTGGAGGAGATGTGGACTAATTTTGCTGGGTTTAGAAATGGCCTTTGGCTTTCTTTCCTACTTTTAATGTTTTATGTACGAACCTTCTCATGAGCTAAAGTATCGTTTCAGTAGATAGCATGAAATGTACTGATATAAACACATAGCTTATATAGGCAGATGCCCGTGTAGGCAGTATACTGACAAAGAACTCATGCCATGAAGTATCCAAGGGGTGCCCTAGTGTGAGGTTGCATCATGCATGGGAAGGGTCTTAGGTTTGGTTTCATCTTCTGTGCCTACTGTCTTGAAACATCTGAACAAGGAGTCCTGGTTTGTTTGTTTGTTTGTTTTTACTTTTCATCAAGCCCACACAATCCACACCCTCTTCTTTCCATTCAGGATGCCATTCAAGTTCTTCCTCAGGAAAGCTTCCTTTGACTCTTTCCCTACTTTGTTGGGACTGTACCTCAGTTCCTGTGGGAGTCCGAGTGGGCAGGTTACCACCAAGGGCTTAGGGGCAATCGTTGCATCTGGCCTTGCTTGGCTCTTGTTTTTCCTCAAATGGAAGCTTAGTCCCGCTGGGCTACAAACTCACTGGCTTTTTACTGGAAAAAGTCGTATAGCTCTGTGCTCCGACGAGAGACTTTGCAATGATTTGCACACATGCTATAGCTTTCCTTCTAACCTGTGAGTTCCTTTATTTATCTTGATGTCCCAAGACAATACTCAAAATTCAGGATTCCTGTCAACGGGTGATTCGACAGGTGCTAGCTGGCCTTTTCCTCTTTGTCTGTCTCTGACCAGGTGGCTTTGGTCAATCCCAGGATTCTAGACTATTAGAAAGCAGTCTGTGAATCCATGTGGTCCAATCTATCTTTGAGTGACAGAGACTTAGAGAGTTTTAGTATTTCCCTCAAGAGTCGAGGGCTCAGCAGGAAGGGAGTAGAGGACCTTTGGTAGGGAGCCACTCACTCTCCCTTCCTCTCTGCAGGTGCAGCTTCCTCCTGTGAGTTGTGGAGGGGAGGCAGCCCTTGTCCATCCTGGAACAGCCAAATGGATTCTCCTTGAGACCAGCAGTCCATTAGCCCCACTTCTTCCGGCTTCCTCTGTGGAATGGCTCCCAGGGGCCTGTCTGAGAAGCTCTAGGAACTAGCTGCCTGTCAGCCACTTTATTAAACTTGTTTCCAGATGTCTCCACCTCAGATTGAAGAGACAGGAAGAGGGTGAGGGCTGGAGTTTGTCCCCTAAATGAAGTTGGTTAGATTGGTAATAAATAACATTTGGTGCTGATGGAACAGGTGGTCAGGGAAATGGGGAAGGGAGAGGGGGGGAACACAGACCACATCCTTCATGAGACCATGCATGAGCATGAGATGTGAAATGGATGGACAGAGTAGAACATCTGGGGCCAAGAGATAAGGGATGTATGGCAAGGTATAGATAAGGCAGAGATGGGGAAGACCAGACAGTTGTGACTTTACAGGAGAGCAGGTCAAGGAAGCAGAAAAGGGGAGACTCCTTTCTTGCCTCTTCCAAACACTCAGAGTCTCTGACAACCTGAAACAAGCTCTGGCATGTAGCAATCCCACCTCTGTTTTCGACATTATATCGTTTCCTTTCTTATTTCTCTTTTCTTCTCTGTATCAAACCTCTCTCCCCTTTCTTTTATAATGACATTGGATCTAGGCCCCTATTGGGTTTTGGATGCACTCTGTTATGGCCTTGGGCTGCCATGTAAAAAGTATTGCAGAGTCTCCAAAGAGGCTTTGAAGACTTGACTTCCAAAGGCCCTTGATTTTACTTTTGCTATATTGCCTGGGCCAAGCCAAGTCTCTAAGGTCAGCGTAGATTCTAAAGTGTGGGAGCTGGATCTACCCCTCAACTGTGGTCAGCTATTGTGGATGGTAAGGTCCTTTCCAGCCAAAGCTTTATTTTCAAAATCTGTTAGGATCTTTTAAATTGCATTGATTGGTTGATTAATTAGTTAACTAATTAATTAAGATACTCTAGGGATGGAACTCAGGGCCTTATGCATTCTGGGTAGCATTTATACCACCCAAGCACAGTGTTAGTTGATGTCTCTTTATGCTGTGAATCTGGAGACCTTTCCTGCTCTGTGAAGAGTTCAAGACTACCAGCCTCCACTGTGCTGGCTCCTGCCTGGGCTTCTGGCCACTTTGCCTCCCATGCCAATATGCCTTCCTTGATCTGTAACTCTAGGGACAGGATCCCAGACTCTGAAGACTGTCTGGCGCCCAGACACAGGGCAGATAAATGGAATCCTACTGAGGTACAAGCCAGAAGGAACCCATCCCTGGAAGTGTGTCTTGTTTAAGCTAGCTGCAACTATGAGAACATTACATGTATGCTGGGTCTTACTTGAAAAGCTTTGTATGTACCAACTCATTAGATAATTCTAGCAATTCTGTGATAAAAGTATTACAATTATATCCATTTTATAAAGAAGAAAACTGAGGCACAAAGAAGTTAAAGTTTAGCTCAGAAACTAAAAAACAGTTAAGTAACTCACCTAGGTTCATAGTGCTGTAAAAGAGGAATCTACTATTCTGTTCAAACCCAGTTGAAGTGTGTGGTGAGAACCAGGTGTCAGATCTGGGAGATGAGTGTATAGTAAGAACTTTACCTTACATTCATGAAGATCTGAGTCTGGATCCTCTGAACCCATAACTGGAATAGGAAGGACTCTGGGGCTTGCTGGCTAGAAAGTCTAGTTTCTAACTCTGTAACACTGCAAGCCTTGTGGTCTTTTGTCAGTGGAGGAAGGCTCAAAAGCCTGTGTCTACGACTCTTAAATTGACTAACTTTTCGTAGGAGACCAAATGCTTCCTTTGTAAGTGCATAGATTTCCATGTTAAGCTAGACTCTTTATTTCCATCAGTGCTCTGGAACTCACAGGGGGATGAAACACAATGTAGAATTTGGCTACATTCAAACTATGGGATTATAATCTTGGGTTATAATCTTCAGGCAAATGAATATGCTGAAGAGCCAGGAAGTGTGGAAGTCTTTAATATGGAAATCTGATCTCTGAATTTTCAGAGTCAGCAGGGACTGGAAGTCATACAAATGCCAGACTTTCCAAGGGAGAAAGTAAGGGTGGGGTGACTTCTGTGGGATTCTCTTGGTGACCTCTCTGCTCCTAACCCATTCTGTGAGCACTTTGTATTTATCCTTTTAAACTGATTTTCTCCAGCAAAGGGACAGAAATCCCCCAGAGAAGAATAGTAGAGACCATCCATCTAGATGGGATGGTTGAGGCTGCCTTGGCAGGGCAAACAGACATCATGAGCCTGGCATCATTATAGGATCCGTTTATGGCCCTCTGGCCATCTCCTCCTCCTCCTCCTGGGATGGCAGATGGCCTGTGTTTTTAATAATTAAGAAAAAAAAGTAGGAGGGAAATCAGGCTCAGTAGGAGAAATTTGGAACCATTCAGGCAGCACAATTGAGTTGTGAAGTTGTTTGGAAAGTGCAAATGGAGGCTTCCCATTGAGCATGCCCACAAACTCAGCCACTTCAGGGAAGCTTGAATCATCCTGTGTGATGGTTTTCATCAGCACACCTTCCCCAGGGGGTGATGAGTAAGGGGAAACTATTGGTAGACATTGGGGTTTTTGTATGCATAGGACTATAAATCCTGTAACATTAGTGAAAAAAAAAAAGTTACCTTGCAACCTAGGTTGTAAAATAGTCCTGGGAGATAAAGATCCCAAAGGGCTACGAACATCAGTTTAAGTAAGTAGTCTGGGGTGATTTAAAGAAATAAAGTGCTGTCCAATTAGCAGAAAAGACACAGGCTGTAAGAAGAGATGGGAGAAGCCTGAGACCCTGTTGGATTCTATTATGGAGCAGGGCAACACTCTGTTGACTTTATGTGGTGCTCGGTTAGAAGAGATCATGGATAAGGACATCTGCTGCTAGCCTGAGAATGGAGACTTGTAATTCCTTGGCCTGAAAGCGCTTAACCAAATGGCCTTCCTCTGGTTATCTTCTGAATCTCACATCTGGGAAGGTTCAGAGCAACCATTTCTTGACATACTTGTTGTCTGCTGAGGTCTGAAAAGACCTTGTTATCAGAGGAGGCTGAAATGGCCACGTAGAAATGCCATTAACACAGAAAGGTATCAGCATGATAGGATGGCACGTGAGGGCTCCAATAGGTGGGACTCAGGGCCCGTCCTTTCATCTTAAATAAACCCTAGATTATGCATCTGCTCCTGTTCCCACCAACACCCCATTTCTTTCCATGCTAGGTGGTAAGGCAAGTTTTCTAGAAGGTGGAAATAGCTCTGTGTGCAGAGCCTGCCCTTGAAACCCCCCTCCCCCAATCTGAGGGACACTACTTCTCAGACCCTCTACCTCTGGCAGGAAGGAATGTCAAGGGGCACTCAAGGGCTTTCGGAGGAAAGAAAGATAACCTGCTCAGCCCTCTTCTCCCATCTCTCCCGCCCGAAGCTCTCCAAGCTTCTTGCCTGGTCTCTGCTGGGTCCTATTGACCAGCTGCCACCAAGAAGAGTTGGCCAAGCAGATGGCTAGAGTCTGCGCTTGGAGGGGAGCCAGCAACCAGCCGCGCAGACATGTCACCCACTGCAACTTGGGACATTTTGTGCTGAGGCTTCTCCCTCCCTCTCTTCCCTAATTCTTCATCATTCAAAGAGCTCCTTGGCTCTTTCATCTCTTCCCCTTCTGCTTGGATTCCTTGCCTCCCTTTTTCTTTCTCTTTAACAGCCTCCTACTCCCTTTCTTTTATTCTCTCTGAGCCACTGTGCTTGGCAATGGAAGCAACCTTCTGGCTATCCTCAGAAAAGAGAGGGGTCCAAGTCAGGGGGAGGCCCAGCTACAGTGAGTTAACACAGGAGGAGCATAGGCACAGAGTGTCTTGGTATCACACTTCTGGATGGAGAGCCACAGGCCAAATGAAGGAACTCTTCCTGTTGATAGTGTAGACCCCAGTTTAACACCATCAGCCTTGGTGTGCTGAGAAAAAGGCTGTGAACTTTGGGAGCTGGGAGCTGGGAGCTGGGACCCAAAGCCAGCCAAAGCTTGGGTAGACCATCTGCTCTGAAATGCCTAGGTTGAAGATCCAGTTGGGGCCACTTTGTTGGTTAGGGATCTACCCTGTACACTTCAGTCCTCATGGTTACCATGGGGTGGGAATGCATCAATGCCCATTTTGTTCAGTCTCCCTTTCCTGCTGAGCACTCTTGTTGTCAGGGTCCTGGACGGAGGAATGGTGGATTCACTAGGTGGGTCATCTTTCCTATAGGGGCCTTAGTTCTCAAGAGGTCTGGCCAGCAGGCAGCACTGAGGTATACTTGATCTCTGTTACAGTGGGAAACATTTCAGGGTTTCTTATACAAGTGTTTACCATTTCTAATTCACATCAAAAGGCCCACTACATCTCTGAGGGGAAGAAGAGAGGGGTTTGTTCAGAGTCGCCCAAAGAGAAACAGCTTCATCTTCACTCCAATTCCTCTGACCCCTCCAGTTCCTCAAGACCCCCAAATCACTGCCCATTGCACGCTCTACTCTGATGGCTAGGGTATAGACCAGGACTCTCATGTTGTAACCACAGGCAGCCATTGTGCCCTTGAAAGTTCTTTGGATCAATTGCCTCCAAAGAACTGAATCATTCATTTTATACGACTCCACTAATGTGAATTTCAATAGTTACAGGTGGCCAATTCGACAGTTGTGAAACATTTGGGGAACCCAGGAGTGGGGTGATGCCTCAAGAGGCAGAAACACTTTCCAAAGCACCCTCACATTCATCTCTTCATTCAGCTGTCTTAATAGAGCGCTCAGCATCTGGCACAATGACACACGCCATAGATGGAGTCTCTCATTTACTCCAGCCCTCTGCTCAAAGCCACTGGGCTAATTGGTACTGGCAGGGGATTTGGCTGACAGCAGAGCTGTGCTTTCTTGAGCATTCCGGATTTTATCTGGAAATCTAAAACCTGGGCTATTTATGAATTGATTTTTGAAACAGGGTTACATGTTGCTTAGGGCAACCTCAGACTCACTGTGTAGCCAAGGTTGGCCCTGAACTCCTGACCTTTCTGCCCCCAAGCCCACATATGCTGGGATTACAGGTATGCATCACAATACCCATGTTAAAACCTGAATTTTGAGTCTTTGCTTCTGGTCAGCTCTGCAACCTGGTAAGTTACTCTTTGACTTCAGTTAATTGCTGATTAAAAGGAAGAAGTGGGAGCAATGTATCCCAGGTTCTCTTGGGTTCTAGAAGTTTCTGTCGTACTTCCTGAAGTCCACGGTGGCTCTGTGGGCATTGTAAGCTGTGTGTCTAGAAGAGAGGTGAGGGGATGGGAGATAAAATAAGAGGGAAAGGCAGGGAAGATGGTGTATTCAGATGGAGGAAGGACATTTGGGTGTATTCTTCTGAAATCTCTTCTAGAAACCCACTTAACAGCTCTAGGAAGAGCACAGAGCTGGCTGCAAACACAAAAGTAATCTAGAGGCTGGCGACCAGGATGACTGGTGTTTGTTCCAATTCTTTCTCCCTTTTGAACTGACTTCCATCATTGCTCTAGCTCCTCCCCTTCCACCAACCTGGCCCTTAGGGGCCCAAGAGAGCATTAGGCATTTTCTACTGTGTGACTTTAAATGAGTCCTAAGGCATAGCACACACACCCCACTCCTTCCTTCTCCAGGTACACCAAGCTGTCATCTGAAAATTTCCAAGAAGCACTTCTTGGCCCCAACACCTCCACTCTGATCTCTCCCTCTGGGCCCAAGGCTGAGTTGTTCTCTCAGAGTGCGGTCCCTTCTTGCTTTCTCTGCATGCTGATTCTGCCTACCACGCTAGAAGTCACATTATCATCTACATATACCTGGATTCTGTACTTCACCCACTTAGAATGAAAGTATTGAGTGTGCCAGGCAGAGTTTTGCTGAGGACCCTACACAAATAGGCAAGATCTTTCTTCAGAGGCTTGGGGGTTCAGGACTGTGAAGGGCAAGCTTCCATAGGCTTAACAGTAGACAATAGAAGCAGGCCACCATAAAATCCCAGGGGACCATGAGAATCAGCAGAGTTTAAGTATTGCCCTGTCTGCCTAGTTTCAGCTTAGTGGCTACTGTGCAAAAATGTGCCAAAGTGTGCTTGATGCTTTAGGGTGTGGGGCAGAGAAGCTGGCAACTGGATTTCAACTTGAAGTTTTCTCATCTTTAAAAATGGCACTCTGGGGCTGGTGAGATGGCTCAGTGGGTAAGAGCACCCGACTGCTCTTCCGAAGGTCCAGAGTTCAAATCCCAGCAACCACATGGTGGCTCACAACCATCCGTAACAAGATCTGGCACCCTCTTCTGGAGTGTCTGAAGTCAGCTACAGTGTACTTACATATAATAAATAAATAAATCTTTTAAAAAAAATGGCACTCTGGTCAAATCAGACTTCTCTCTGAGTGAAAACCATTTCTGTCTCTTATACAGTGGCACATTCATCAGAATGTGGTTGAAGAAAGGCAGACGAGAGATGGTTGGACTTTTGGATGTCATTAATCCATGTTCCTGCACAGGTTGATGTCGGCTTCCTGCCTTGGTGTAGAGGTAGGCTATGTCTGCATCAGTGAAATTAACCACATAACTCCCCTCTTGAACACAAAGACCTAGTGCACAAAGCCATGGCCACCCCTATAGTTCTGCCCTGGGGTTTACAATGGGGTGCATACCTTCTGCATCCTCTCTCTCCTTCCCTGGGGGGTCAGAAAAGGACGATGACAAGTCATTTCCTGTGTCGCCAAGCCTGGAGCTTCTGGATGAGGGTGACGTTGAGGAGGAAGTTGGACTCCTCCTGGAAGTCAATTCTGCATGAATGTGCAAACACTTAATTTGCATGAGGGATATTTCCTAAGGCCATGGTGCATTTACTTCCCTTGGGGATTGTAAGATACATGTGTTGTGCTGTGAGCTTGATAGGTGTATTAGTCATGGTTTCCTTGAGAAACACAACTAACGTGTGTGTGTGTGTGTGTGTGTGTGTTGGATGGGGAGAGCAGGAGGGAGGAAGAAGAAACACATAGCTCCTTTTCTCCTCCCTTTGTTAGCTCAAGCTTTAATGGTTTTCTTGTTATTTGCCTTGCATCCTTCAGCAGTCAGCTATGGTATGAGGAAAGGCTCAGCCTCCTTTGCTGCTATTTTTATCACCTTTTCTTTACTTTTCTTGTGAACTTGATCACAGCACTAACACTGCCTCTTAGTGCCATGCGACAGGAACACAGATCTTAGCACTATAAACTATACCAGAATCACACAGGGTGTGCCAGTTATCCTTCTTGTACCACAGACACTCATTTGGAACTAACAAGGGGGTTTTGGGGGAAGATTATATATGTCATAGTGCCCAGATATGTTCCCTGACAGGTCTTTTGGTAAAATGATATAGAACTGCCACTTCCGGTGTCTGCCTATCTATTACTCAGTACATGGTAATGGTTAGAGGGCAGGGGCTTGGCACAGACGGTGACAGGTAGCATAAATATCTGCTCCATTTTTGAGTGGACCACTGGACTCCTAATCACTCCCATGTGAACTTTTCAGACTCACTGCTTGCCTTTGGCCCCTCCAGTATCTCCTGCATCGTTTGCCTCCTTCCTATCTGCCTATTTTTTTTTTTTGAGTACCTCTGTTGATGGGGTCCTTTAGAGGTCACTAAATCCATTCTCCCACTTTCAGCAAATTCTGACTTTCATTTATTCTCGACTCCAACTTGGAAGCTGGGACTGGGGAAGACATCCAACACAAAGATTTTGAAAAATTCCAGAAATAAGAATTCTCTCTCCATTTAGGAAAGTCCCAAGGCTGCAGACATGAGGACACCAGTTTGTCTTTCATGATGCCATTTCCTGATCACTGGGGAAAGGGAGTGGGTGGAGTGAGAGGAGAAAGTGTCACTGCGCCCCCCACCCCCAATCCCCAGAGATATTTGGGTACATCCTCCTGCCATCTTGGCTGGATTATGTTGACCTGAAAACTACCTTATCTTCCAGATTTTATCAGAAATGTGGTCCGCTTTCTCTTGTTCCCATCTCCTCTCCTGGAACAGAGGTGAATTTCCTCCATCTGGACCTTCTGAAATATCAAACCCTATTGCATCATGGTGTATCAACTAACATCTTTTCCAAGTCAGAATCCAAGAAACCGTGGCTACTTCTTAAGTTCTCCAGAGATTCCTCTCTTCTGAGACACATTTGCAACTCTGTAGTGTCAACATGGCTGTTAAGATTCAGTCAAATGGAGAAGTCCCTCAGCCCACAGACCTTTGGGACTAGTTCCCATGCCATCTCCTGTGTGTATGCACATCAACTTCCTTGAGACTCTCTCAGGAGTTGCTGAGTAGTTTCCAGTTTCTCCCAAAAGTACTGGGCCAGTTGTCTCCAAAGTATCAACAGCTGGGGGAAATCCATGCTGGACCAGGTGAGATGGAGGTTGGTTGGTGGGGGATTAAATGTCTCTACGTGTGTGTTCCTTAGCCAGATGAGGAGGTCTGGCTAAGGTTGCCTACTTGGAGTATGGTTTTCAAGTTTAACTATTCAAGAATATTCTGGCTTTCGCCAGAAATAGCCAGGTTAGAATGATCTTATCTCTGGAAGATTCCAGCTTTCTTTGCTCCTTTCCTCCCCCTGTCTCTTTCCCTCTCTCCCTTTATTCTCTCTCTTTTCCATTTCTCTCTTTTTCTTCTCTCACTTAACTCCATCCTTCTATCTCTATACCCCTCTCTCCCTTCTCCCTACCCTACTTACTGCTTATCTCCCATATGCCAGATAAACGCTAAAGAACCAAATCAGAACTTTCAAACTTGCTCTCAAATCGTATTCTTTAGAACTTACACCAGATACAGAGAATACATCTATAAGCAAATAATCATAAGTTAATATAGACATTCCCTATCAATTGGTATGAAGAGTACAGCTTTTGAAATACTCCCAGTGTGCTCTGGGAGCCTAGAAGGTGGCACGGACCCAGATGCACAGTGGGTAGCTTTGCACAAAGGAACAGTTCAATTCAAATCTCAAACCCTAGTTTTGGGATAGCCAATGCTAAGAATTTTCTTGCCCCTTTCTCAGAAGAAGAAAACAGAAGTGTGAACAATGGCAATGTGTATGAGAATGCACATTCTTGCACGATGCTGTGCTCTGAGATTTACCAATGTTCCTCCTTCCTACTCCAACAGGATAATTTTAGATGGGTGGTCTTGAACTTAAATGTCCACAACATTCACATAAGAGACTCCTTGAAATTCCCATCACTGGGCTCTCCTCCAGAATTTCTGAATCAGTAAAATTAGATGAAGACAAAAAAAATTTTGCAGTTATGAATGTTTCTGTATGTTGGTACTGCTGTCCCAGAAACTACATTTTGAGAAACCCTGGATTAGACATGATTTCAAATCTTTCATCCCTAAAGTGCTATTAGTCATTCTTCAATGAGTTTATAATCTGATTCATGTTTCTCCCGTGGGAGTAAAGAAGTTAGATGACTCCACTCTTTGAGTTTCTAATTGGTTGTTTGGTACCTTGTGCATACACATAACTCCTAGACAGCGAAGACTACTCCTATAGTTGTCCCACCTATACTTCCCTGAGAACTACTGCACTTTGCAAAGAACTCTGATCATCATAGGTATGTCCTGTGGTTAGGGACCAGGTAAGTCTAGTGAACTGAGATAATGATATGTTCCCCCCCTCCTGGTAGAAAATACAGAGAGAAGCTTCCATATGGATATCTATACATACATGCATCTACACACACACACACACACGGGAGGGAGATGGGGAGCCTGGCTTGAGTATTTGAAACCCCACAAGGCCACACCTATCCCAATAAGGCCACACCTCCTAATAGAGCTACTCACCATAAGCCTACAGGGATAGTTTCCATTAACCACCACAATATCCTTATCTTAGTTTTTCCTCTTCTTTACTCTGGGCCATATCCTCAAAATAAACTACTGGAATGTAAACTGTTTCCCAAGGCTTACAAAGAACAGTCTTCTTTCTATAAAACGTCGTTTTAAGAAAAGTTGGAGCTGGAGAGATGACTCTGGTTGAGAGCACTTGCTGCTCTTACAGAGGACTCAGTCTCAGTTCGCAGCACCTATATAGTAGTTGTCCATGTGTAACTCCAGTTCCAGGGTATTGGACACTCTTCTGACTTCTGGCACATGAGAGCTAAGCAGTAAATAAAGAGGGTAGGGAGGAGGGAGAGGGGGCCATAGAGAGAGAAGGAGGGAGGTAAGCAAGAGAAGAAAAAGGGAGAGAAATGGGGAAAGGAGAGAGTAAAAGGAGAGAGGGAAAGAAACAGAAGGAGGAAGGGAGCAGGGGAAGCTGGAATCTTATCCAAAGATAAGATTATTCTAACCTGGCTATTTCTGGTGAAAGCTGGAATAGTTGGATTTGAAAAAGGTACTCCAAGCGGGCAACCTTAGCCAGACATCCTCATCTGGCTAAGGAACACACATGTAGAGACATTTAAGCCTCCACCAACCAACCTCCATCTTACTTGGTCCAGCATGGATTTCCTCCACCTGTTCATACTTTGGAGACAACGGACCACTTCCTCTCTAGGACTAACAGCAATTAATGCACCTGACAATACTAAGGGTCGGCAAGTATGTGGAGCTTGAGGAGTTCTCACATAGATGGTGGAGTAGAAAGGAAGAAGGCTCATCTCACCACTGGAATTCTTTCACATTGTTTCTCACAGTTGAGCATGGGCAAAATTTATACCCTAGCTTCTATGCATACAGAGTCAAGAATATATGATGCAGAGAGAGTGGGAACACACATGAAGTCTACCAACATGTTGGTTTTCGTAACAACGTGAGCCAAAGAAACAACCCAAATCCATGCCCAAAAGAATGAATAAATACATGGCAGGATGGTCATACAACATTGCTCTGTCCATCACGGAAGAGTACGTATCCATACACATTTCAGTGTGGCTCAACCTCAAATGTGTGATGTTGGGCAAACGCAGCAGATCATAGACTAAATACACCAGGACTCCATTTATGTAAACTTCAAAAGAAGCAAAATGAAACAATGGATTGTTTGAAGACACATGCATGTGTGGCAAAATTACAAAGGAAAGCAAAAAAAGCAAAACCAAAAAAAAAAAAAAAAGATGAAAATGAAATTGGTCATAGCGGTTTCTTTGAAACAGGGGAGAACCCAATGAGGCAGGAACTTGCAAACATTCAAAATGATTGGCGAGATTTTGTTTAAGTCAAGTGGGAGCCACAGGTGTTTTTAATATAATTACTTGAGCTGTGCAGGTCCACACTCTTTGCATGTCAGCTGCATTTTATAATTTAAGGGAAATGGATTGGAGTGTGTGCTTGCTAGCAGGGCTTTGGGGGCTGTTGGGGTTTACTTATTCAAGTTCTATCATTTGGGCTGATTAAGCTGCAAGTGGTAGTTCTCATGGGAAGACCCTTAAATACTAGAATCTATAGACCTCTTCCATGGATCCTTAAGGTTTTCCAGAGAATTCTCCAGCCTCTTGTCTGCCAGGGAAATAACTGGCTCTCCATAGCACAGAGCCCAGGGAGTGGGTGGCCAGGGGACTCATGAGGGAGGGGCCAGAGGAAGTTCCTGAAGAATTCCACATAGTCCCTGTGGGCTGGGCGCTTCTGCTTTGGATTTCTTGGAGGAGGGGGCAGGCAGACTCCTTCCTGTGAGGCTTCTAGGGACTTGTAAGCAATCACTGTGTTCAGGTGACAACTTAACCTTCCCTTTTATAGGACTGTGTGTTCACACCTCAGAGCCAAGTGAATGGCCTAGTGGTCAAGTGGATTTATCCCCCAGCCTCCTCCTTCCATTCCTGTGTCATGACCATGGGTCTGAGCTAGCTTCTCTCTCTCTCTCTCAAACTGAGATAGATGCTTCTCTATCTCATAGATTTCTCTTGATATGATTTCTCATATGAGCATCCTCTTGATGCTGTTCCATCTTCTGCAGTTGCTTCATCTACTCTTTGTCTTTTTTTTCCCATTAGTGGAGGGAAGGCAGAGATAATTTACAAAATCTATTCAAATCTTTCGTTTCTCATGACCCTTCAGAAACAGGATGCATTGAAAGAGAAAAATTACAACAAATAGATGCTTTGCAATCTTAATTGGTTTATGATCCTGGACTCAGATAGTAACCCAGACCAAAAGTAGTTCAGAATGCCTCCTACCACAACATGCTGGGCTATATTTAAAGCCAGAGAAGAGTGGCATACAGAAAACAGAAGTGAAGTGCAGAGACAGCCTGGTTGTTTACAGCTAGCATCTCTCTTATTTAAACATGGCTTGAATGATTGGCTACTTGGAGTTGGTGGAGACAGAGGAGAGTAGAGTACAGTCTATTTACATATCAAGTTCGATTACAATTACCATGTACAGATAAACCTTAAGCCAAGTTTGATATACATGTGGTAAGGCTGGGCCTCAGTGTTACAGTTAACATAACTGAGAGTATTAAAGGTTGGCGCCAGTTGCCCAGGGCCAAGGTTTTATGGCAGGTGAGATTGACTCCAAGGCTTTTAGTTTCTTCTCCCAGGAAGAAGGCTTAGGGCCTTTTCATCTTCTGATCTTAGCTGCATCCTTTGTCTAACCTCAAGCCCTCTTGTTATAAAGTCCTTAGATTTGTTCTCCATTGAGTATAAAGTACAACCCATAGTATGTGACCGAGGACCACATGACTCAATCACAAGCCTGTGTCATTGGACACAAGAGAGCTGTCTCTGTGAACGGCTTCAAGGACAGCCAGTGTTTGTTGCATTTGGGAACAGCAGGAGTTCCTGGTGGCTCTTAGTTCCTGGTGGCTCATGCTGGGAAGCACTTGGAAGGAGATTTTATTTGGTAGCAGTGGGGAAAGGGAAGAGGAGAGAGAGGTAGGGATGCTATTTCCTTTTCTTTTTCACATTGGAAGACACAAGTTTCCTATGCGTCCCTTGAGCCAGAGCAGTTTTAGACTAAAAGGAAGATCTCCAGGGAACAAAGGCTGGGGAGGGGTGTTTTTTTTTTTTTAAAAAACATTCACTGTTGTAGTCCATCAATGTCTCTTCTCCCTTCTGCTCCTCTTCCAGAACACTCTCCCTTTTTTGTCCTCTCTGACCCTGGCAGCATTACCTTCTCCAGCTGCTATCTGAAAAGACACCCTGAGCCTTATTACAGGCACTGCTTGCCAGGTCATAAGAAGGCCAGGCCCCTGAGGAACTGGTTTGATGTGTCCAAGGGGTCAGATACTGTTAATGGTAGATGGGTATTATACTGGGATGGGAGTCCAGGGGGTTTGCTCCTCTGTTGCCAGTTCAGAAGCCCATGGATGGTCCTAGCAGCATTTAGACTGGTGCTTTGCAGGCCTGGCTCTTACAATCAATTGTTCAAGCACGTGGACGATGTGGTTACTCTTGGGATCTTAGAGTCCAAGTTACTGGAATTTTGGTTTGGAGAGAGAGCAAGAAAAGAACAGTTATCATGGGAAACTACAAGTAAGAACTGTTTTTTTTTTCTCTCTAAAATGAAAAATATATCAGTAGCAAGTCTTAGGGAGGTCCTATGGCCACAGAACTGATTGATGTAGCCTCATCTCTAGCTCTCTTGGAGTCAGAAGTATCCCATAATCCTTCCTCTGCCGTCATGTTGTAGGTCTTTCATCTTGCAGACCTATGACTCTATGAAAGAACTGCAAACTAAATTGTGCGACAGGAAACATAGATAAAGATGTCATATTCCTTTTGGATAAGAACCTTGTCATCTGTAGTGATTTGAATAAAAATGTCCCCTCCCCAGACCCACAGGGAGTGTCACTATTAGGAGGTGTGGCCTTGTTGGAAGAAGTGAGTCATTAGGCTACGGGGGTTTGAGGGTTCCGAAGCTCAAGCCAAGCCCAGTGACTTGCAGTCTCTTTCTGCTGCCTGCAGATCCAGGTATATTACTCTCAGATTTTAATAAGGAACTTACAATGAAAAGAATACAACATGCTGGCATTATTATTAAGTTTAATATATTTCCAGAGTAATTAGAGGTATTAGGAGTTGTTCTATGAACTTGATATATATTTTTAATTTTTTCCAGCAGTTGTGTGGGAAGGGACCATTGTTTTCTCTTAGAATCTGAATCCCAGAGGAGTCTAAATTCATATAACTAATAATCTGTATGTATATGCATAATATTTATATATAGACATAATATATAAGTACACTGCAGTGATGGCAATAACAGGTTCAGAAAATACTGATGGAACTCCTATATATAAAGTATTTGACTGTTTAGTGGGTCACCGTATTTAGTCAATTATGGCCTCTGACCTCAAGGAGCATGAGGTTTGAGGGTCAGATGCATACAACATAACTTCCTTCAATATAAGGCTAGCATTGTGAAACCAAGAACAGTAGTGAATGGTAGAGATGAATGGACAGACAGCATGGGAATCTGGGAAGGACGTGTATGAGTTCTCATCCAGCACAGAAGGGGCAGCAACAGTTGTGTCTTTGAATTTGTACATGGTATTTCTTCAGCTAGAACTGAGGTCATGAGTTGTCTCAGGCGACTGGCATGCTGTAGGACCTGACGTTAGATGCTTGTTGAATAAACAGAACACAGATTAATGAATGTTAGTGGACTATTTAGATGGGCACAAGCCATGCAAAATGGCACCTTCTTGTACTAGCTTGCATATCCTAATTGCCCAGAGGCAAATTTTGACAGTTGCTGGTTCAAAAGGCAGCTTGACTCCTCAATCCAGACAACCAAACTAACATATTACTGAGACGGTGAGTTTGGAGAACTGTTCTAGCTTCCTGTGAGTTTTCATGGCTCCATCCCTCAGCCCAAGGATACTAAATGGTTATGAAACACTCTTGGCTATAGCTGGCACTAAGCATGGCTTTAGTCTGGGTTACTGGATCAAACGTCAGAATGATTCTAGAAAAGGGCTCCTAGGAAGCTAAGGTGAGATAAGAAAGGCTGATGGAAAATGCTACCTAGATGACAGACCCGTGATGGCAAAGTGGAGGGATCCACTCTGTCATAGTTGTGACCAGGGTTACCCTGATGTACCTAAGAAACCCAGGCCAAGCCTGGATGATAATAATAATAATAATGATATTACTAATAATAATAGTTGTTGTTCTTGTTCTCCTTCTCCTCCTCCTCCTCTTCCTTTCTTCTTCTTGGTGTATATATGCACTCATATATGCCTGCACATGTATGTGCACATATGTGGAGGCCAAAGATTAATGTCAGATATCTTTTTCCATTGTCTTCCACCTTTGTTTGTTTTACAGAGTCTCTCATGGATTCAGCTAGATGGTTGGCCAGTGAGCTCTAAGGATCTACTAGTTTGCAAATATGTCTCATTGTATCCAGCTTCCCCCACTTTTAGCATGAGCATTGGGGGTGTCCTTAGGTCCTTTGGCTTGCATCCCAGACACTTTACTGAGTAAGTCATCCTCCCAGCCTGCAGGCATGAAGTTCTAAAATTGTTTGGAACTGGAAGGGTAGGGGAAAGGGAGATTGAAGAAGGGATATAACCTTTAGGAATCTACAGCGCTGAATGTCAAAGAAGAGATTCAGATATTTTGGACTAAAGGTAAAGGGAGAAGGAAATAGGAGACCTCAGAGTTCTTTGGCATTCTGGTTTGGTTTGGTTTGGATATTTTGAGACAGGGTTTCTCTGTGGAGCCTTGGCTGTCCTGAAAGATGTCAAAATTCTTGATAGTAAATGTTTCCAGTTGTCAGAGTTCGGCCTCCTGCATGCCAGGCACTACAGTGACATTCAATACTGCTGTCATTACCCATCCATGGACACGGATGCAGTGTTGTAGTGATTAGCACTAGCTTGTAGGTAGAAATAGTGATGCTCCCAGAACTCTTGCTACTGTCACTGAGCTGGCCTTGGAAAGTGAGGATGAATTTCACCTAACTGGCTGCTTTATGTCTATGCCTGTTCACCTTTATGAGTTTAACTTCACTGGGTATTTCTAGTAGAGCTTAGTAGTTCTATTGATGTAAAAGTGGGAGCATCCCTGCCATACACTCCAACTTTTCCCTAGTTTTGGAGTCAGGACTAAGAAGTAGCCATTGTCTCCTTACATGGACAGCCAAATCCTCAAAGCTCTCCCCCTCCCCCAAGTTAGAACTCAGTTCCAGGCCAAGGGGATTTTGTTTTATTTATCTTTTAAATTCCCCTCTGACAAAGCTCCTACACCTGGGCTTTTAAAAGCTCCAAGAGGGAAATAATGGGTGGAATTTGCAAGGGGGGCGGTGTAGGGGAGGCTGCAAGAGTTGCTTGTGTCAGCAGCTGCTGCCAGCTTTGACAATGTCCCTTCTTGGCAGAAGGGAATCTTAGGCACTCACCCTGATCCGTGGCAGTGAGGCAATGGAGCAGCCAGCAGGATTCAGTGGCCTGAAGGCAGGAGGTGGCTCACTGAAGTTCAAGGAACTGAGGCTGTTATCATTGTTCTTATTGCAATAAATAAAATGAGGAAAAAAAATTCATATTTTACTGGGTTGTGTGCATAGTGCATTAATAACATTCATACACATTTGTTGTGGTTTTAGGATCTGGGACCAAACAGAGGGTCTTGTACATGCTAGGTAAGTTCTCAGCCACTGAGCGACACCCCCCCCCCCCCAGCTCCAATTCATATTCATATGCAGGAAGAAACACAAGCATCTGTCTAAGAGTAGAGTGCCCAGGTAAGTGCAGAGTGAACTATAATGTGAGCTACTGTGACTAGTACTGTTGACAAGAGGTTTTTATTTTCAATGCTGGGAGCAGGTTAAACTCAGGGCTTTGTGCATGCTAAGCAAGTGCTGTCCCATTGAGCTTACCCAAGCCTTTAGAAGACCAGGGAGTAGGAAGAGGGGACAGGATGTATCTAGTGGAAGGTCTATAAGGTCACAAGCCAGATTTAGTTAAAATGCTATCAAGTTTGCCCCATCCCATATAGTTCGAGTTTAAAGTTAGATAAACAACAAATGTATCTATTTATCAGCCATCTGCCTACCTACCTACTTACCATGCCTCATACATTATTTCTGTTATTTACCAAAGTACAACGCATGAAATCCTTCATCTGGCAACTCCATGGGGGGTGGAGGAGAGGAGGAGAAAGTGAAATCTGTGTTTATACCTAGAAAAGACAGGTCTGTACATTCCTAGTATTCTATGCTACCTGTCTTGTTTTGCATTTCCAGACAGCAGAAGGCCAGATAGGGTGGCCTCTTGCTCTCTCTCTCCAGCCTCTGTCTGTCTCCAATAGCTGAGACCAGACATCCATTTCCCTGCATTGCTCCAGCCCCATGAAACTGGAGACTGTGTTTGCTGATTCTGAAGCTACCCTGTCTCCTGCCCCCTCCTTTCACCAAACACACAGGCTCACAGACACAAAGGCAGGGGGTTGAGGGTTAATGGCAGAGGAGCAGGGAAAGGATTAGAGTTTTATCAAAATAGCATCTGCAAAGATCCGTGTAGGATAGACATCATTTGGAGCATGTCTATGGCTGGGGGCCAGGCCTGGGGCGGGGGTGGGAACCACCAGCTGTCCAGGGAGGAGTGGTCCCTTGGGAGGGGGGCTTTGCCAGGTGCGTGTGGCTGGGAGTGGGTAGCTTTTCCTTCTTCACTTCTCATGCCTCCTGCTTTACACTTTTGAAACATAGCCTTTTTGGTCAAACAGTTGCTTTTCAATCACTCAGAAACAAGAGCTTACCTAACCATGTTATTAACACTGCTGGGACTTGTACGCACCTGTATCTGAGAGAGACTGTGGCCCCTCCTGGGGGTGGGGAAGCTTTCAGGTCCAGGTCCAGAACTCTGAGGCTTTGACAAACTTCATCTCTTGGGAGCCTTCTCTGCCCGTGCTGGAGGCCTGCTTGAGACCAATCAGACTTAACAATAGGGCAAGATGATATTTTATTTCGCAAGGTCACAGTTGTTCTTCACCTTTGATGCTGAGAGTAACATTCTCCATTGTTTGCTTGCATCTAGCAATTTGCATTTTCTGTGTTTCTCTTGTTGGTTTCTGAGCTCACTGATATTGTATGCTGTCATTCTGGATCTCTGGAACAAAGAGGCCAGGGATGCTCAACTACAAAGAGACCATTTTGATGTGAAGGAGTTTTTACTCATGGCATCAAGAGAAGGAATAAGAAATCTGCAAAAACAAATATTGATAAATGTGTTTCCACAGACATTGAACGTTATAGATCTTAAAAATACCATACTGAAGACACATGAAATATTTACTACCCATATCATTCATATAAAGAGCCTTTGCAATTCACAATGAAGAAGGGAGACATAACTAACAAAGACATTCAAATGACGAATAAATATACATAGAAAAAGGTCTGATAGGTAACCAATGAAATATAGGTTGAATTTACAGGAATATTTTTAAAAAACTGTATATGTGTGTGTGTGCATACAGGTATGTAGACACATGTATAAGTATGTATACATATGTGTAGAGGCCAGAGGGTGACTTCAGTGTTGTTCATCATGAGCATATGCCTTATTTTTTTTTTTTTGAGACAGATTCTCTCACAGGCCTAGAGTTCCATTATTAAATTGGGCTAGCTGGTCAGTGAGCCTCAGGAATTTTTTTTCACTTCCTAAGTACTATGATTACAGATATGTGTTATCATGTACAACTATATGTCTGTCTATCTATCTATCTATCTATCTATCTATCTATCTATCTATCATCTATCTATCTATCTATTATCTATCTATCTATCTATCTATCTATCTATCTATCTATCATCATCTATTTTGATGTGTTCTCTGGAGACTGAACTCAGATCTTCATGCTTATATGGCTTTACCAACCAAGTCATCTCCCTATCCCAGGCATTAGTTTTAGATCTAAAATACAATAAAAATATCTGCTAAAATGCCAATGGCAAGTGTTGGGAAGAATGTGGAAGGAGTAGGCCTTCTCAGGACCTGCAGGTTGTAGCACTTGGGTGGACAGGGTCTTGGGAGGGTGATGAAAGAAGTAAAGAAACAAAGATGAACACCCCTTCCACCCCTTTGAACGGTTCTGCTAGTCCTAGAAGACTTTTGTAGAAAGTAATATTCTATGCCATGATATGGCCTGGAGGGATTTTTTTTTCGGGGGGAGGGGAGAGACACTACTTATGATAAGAAAAACCTTGTTATTTATGTTTATCAATTCAACTTTGCTTTTTTGAGAACCATAGTGCATGGATCACTGGAGTATTATATAGATAGAGGAGAGTGGCCTGTAGACATTTCAATGAAGTATGAATTTGGGTTCTAAATCTCCCATGCTAGTAAATGCCTTTGCCTTAAATAATTGGTCTCTATGTAATTTTGAACCTGAATAGAAATTCATAGTTAAACACATGAAACCAGTATAAAATCACCCTTGGATTACTAGATGCCTCCTGCTTATGCCCCAAGATTTCCCTAATCTGCTTTCAGTCCTGGGTAGCTTTCGAACAGTGACATCAGTGTGTTTCTGTCATCTGCTTCCAATTGGGTCCAGTCAGCCTCAGCAGAGCATCCAAGATGTAGAACAAAAGAGAAGAGAACTGTGTCTTCTGGTTCCTCGGTCGCGAGACAACTACACGCTAGGGTCCTTCACCCTCAAAGTGAATTTCAGGTCTCTTTCCCCTCCACTTCCATGGCCTAGAGGAAGCAGCACCCCCTTCTTATACTTTTATTGTGTTTCTTTTGTCTAAAGCAGTGGTTCTCAACATGTGACCTGCACTGAGGGTCTATATCAACTGTCCTGCATATCAGATACTTTCATTATGATTTATAGCAGTAGCAAAATTACAGTTATGAAGTAGCAATGAAATAAATTTATGATTGGGGTCACCACAGCATGAGGAACTATATTAAAGGGCCACAGTATTAGGAAGGTTGAACATTGGTTGTTCTTTCAGAGGTAAAAGATTGTTGCAAAATAATTATTTTAATTCATTTATAAAGAAAATAGGTTTTATCCTGTTGGGAGCTTATAATATAGTTCCAATCAAGACTAGCTTCAGTTGTAAAGTTCTTCCTCCAAAACCTAAAGTAGAATATGCATATCCTTTGAGTTGAAATCACAAAATGGATTGCTTACTCTGGCATGGTGTTCTTTGCTCATAACTGATGCTGGAGAACTGCTTCAGGTTATAGTCCAGGCTGATATATAGTGAATTCTAGGCCAGCTGGGACTATCCAGGAAGAGCTTACTTTAAAAAACAAAAAATTATTAATATTAAAAAATTAATCATTGCCTGTCAAACTGCTTTCTAAATATTTATGGTTAGGTCCAAGGACTAATGCTATTGATTTTGGTTGGAGACGTTTCTTTCTGTTTTGTGGGTAGCAGTTACTCAGGGAACTGGGAAAAGTACTGAGAATGACTGAGGGCTGAATGAATCCTGATCAACGAAACATCTATATCTCCCAGTCTAATGTTTAGTGAACGTGACAGAAGAATGTGAGCCAGGAAAGGTTAGAAGCTACACATGGCGATTGTACTCATGATGTGATTCTCTGTTTTTTTACCTGTACAGCTTAGACCCGTCAATATTCCTTCAAGGATGGAGAGGATCTCATGAGGCCCCACCCCTCCGTAAGGATTGATAGACAGTTAAACAAGCTTGCTGAGGGGGAAGGAACAGAGAGATTTTCCTCAGTGATATGATATAACTGCTGTCCCATGTCCTGTAAATATCATCTTACCCATGTTCCTGTAAACAATTCTAATTAAAATCACTGACTGAGTAACAAAACAACAAAAACTAACCATGAAAGTAAAAGGAGAGAATAATGAAGAATAGACATGATTCAAATATATTATATATGCATGAAAATGCAATAATGAAGCCTACTACTATGTATAATTAATGCTAATAAATACTAATAAAAAGATGCACATTCATAACAATAATTATTTTTGATATATAATCATGTGCATTTATTTATCACCATGTCACTAGTTTTGTGAAGAGCACTTTAATTTAAAATTTTTTCTTTAATTTTCTTCAAGGTTGTGTTTTATGTTTAATATATTTAATGCTGACATCATCAACTGATTCATTTATGTGCATCATGCTTTTATTAGTTATGAAAATTCTCTCTTGGAGTGCCTGTGGAAATTATGTTATGGAAGATATTTCAAATTGTACTTGTCTTATAGTATATAAAATTTCAACCCCCAATTTTATGTTGGTTATTGTTTTTAAATTCCAATTAAATGCTCTGTTCTCAAGAAGTGTTTTCCAAAAATTTGTTTATTTAATTGAAACTGAATAATATCACTTTTCTTCCTACCTTTTCTCCCTCAAGTATCCTCCCTCATATACATCTTGGATCCCTCTCACTCTCACGTTGATATCCTTTTTTAAAATTATTGTTACATACCTTTTCTATATGTGTGCATGTATGTGTTATTACACACACACACACACACACACACACACAATTGCTGAGTCTTTTTGCTTATTTGTGTGTTTGTGGTTTCAGGGCTGACCACTCATCATTGGACATCAGATAAGGGGCTCATCTCTGGGAAAGGCTAATCCTTCTTCCAGAAGTCACTAGTTCCCTTTAATCCTTGACTATGCAAGCAAACAAACAATATCCTACAGGTATAGGAAGGCCTTTCTGAACAGAACTCCATTTGCCAAGGAATTAAGGCCAATGATTGACAACTGGGACCCCAGTAAACTAAAAAGCTTCTGCAAGGCTAAGGAGACAATCAAGTGGGCATAGAAACCCACAGAATATGAAAAAAAACTTGCTAACTAAGGAATTAAAAAAAAACAGAGTCAAGGAAACAACCCAATTTAAAAAATGAGCTAGATATTTAAATCAAGAGTACTCGATAGAAAAATTAAAAATGGCTATAAATACTTCAATAAGTGTTCATCATCTCTAGCAATTAGGGAAGTTAAAAATTAAAACAACATTGAGATGTCATCTTACTCTGATCAGAATGTCTAAGCTCAACACAATAACTGAAATGTAATAATGGCTACATTGTGGTGAAAGAGGAACCCTTCTTCACTGATGGTGGGAAGCCAAATTGGTGCAAGCCCTCTGAAAAACAGTATGGAGGATCCTTAATGAACTAAAAATCACTCTACCATCTGACTCAGCCATGCCTCTCCTTGGCATATGCTCAAAGGACATTCTACTCTACAGCCATATTTATTGCTTCCTTATTCATAATAACCAGGGAATGGAAAGAACCTAAATGCCTTCAACTGACAGATGGATAATGAAAATGGGGTACATATAGACAGTGGAATATGACTCAGTTGTAAATACAAATTAAATCATGAAATCTGTAGGTTAATGGATGGAATGTTATCTTGAATGAAATAACCCATAAAGTCAAACACCATATATACTCTCTCATCTGTGGTTCTTAGTTCCAAATCATCAGATATATGAATACACAACATGGATTAGCCACAGAAACCTGGAAAACATAAAAGAAAAATAGGTTGGGTTGAGGCAGGATACAGATGGGCTAATGAGAAATGGAGAGGCTCCAACTGGGTAGGAGAGACTAAGGTCAGTACAGTAGAAGACAGGAGCAGGCAGGAGGTGAGACAGTTAACATCAAGGTTGTCTGATAAAGTCTCAGGATAGTACAAGTTACTCCTGCAGCAATGTAAATGATCAGTTTAGCCCTTGACTGTCTCTCAGGGATTAAGTGAAGGTGAGTCCCTACTGCTGAAGACACTGGACACTTAGGATACAAGCCTCATGTGGTTCAAGCTGGTTCCAACCTGAAAGCCTCTTTCCTGCCGTCTTTACTCTCATGGTTCCAAAAAATACTATGCAAACTGTGAAGGGATTGAGCAATTAAGCAATCCTATACAGCTGCAATAACGACAGTGACCAGCATGGCAAGGTATCTGCAACAGTGCAATAGTGGCACTCACATGATGTCTGCAACCAACGGTTGTCTGATTGTACTGAAGGCCCACCAAATAGGAGGAAAACCAAGCCTGGTACTGGAAACCTAGCCAGCTTCCTGAGATCAGGGACCAGATAGACCTTAGAAAATAATCTACTACCATCACTTTGATAGATCAGCAAACTTCCTAACCACATTCTAAATCTTATCCTTGTGCCTACAGGTAGGTGTAGCAAGAAATGATTTTTATAAGGAAAACATGTCAAAATCCCATGAGATTAAATTCCCCAGTGCTGTTCCATCTCCATGTAGATTATACATTTATTCAGTGTGAAATGGAAACTGCATGTGCAGATTCTTTTGATGAGTTAAGAAATTCCAAACTCAGGCTGAAGAGATGACTGGCATTCTAGAGGACCAGGGTTCAATTTCTAGTACCTTCATGGCAGCTTACAACTGCCTGTGACTCCAGTTCCAGGAAACCTGATTCTCTCTTCTGGCCTTCACAGGCACCAGGAAGGCATGCAGAACACACAGCATCCATCAGATAAAATACCTAGACATATAAGATGAGATAAAATAAAATAAGATAGAGATTTAAAACTCAAAGGGGGATCCATCCCATAATCAGCCTCCAAACGCTGACACCATTGCATACACTAGCAAGATTTTGCTGAAAGGACCCTGATATAGCTGTCTCTTGTGAGGCTATGCCAGGGCCTAGCAAACACAGAAGTGGATGCTCACAGTCAGCTATTGGATGGACCACAGGGCCCCCAATGGAGGAGCTAGAGAAAGTACCCAAGGAGCTAAAGGGATCTGCAACCCTATAGGTGGAACAACATTATGAACTAACCAGTACCCCCAGAGCTCATGTCTCTAGCTGCATATGTATCAGAAGATGGCCGAGTTGGCCATCAGTGGAAAGAGAGGCCCATTGGTCTTGCAAACTTTATATGCCTCAGTACAGGGGAACACCAGAGCCAAGAAGTGGGAGTGGGTGGGTAGGGGGTGGGGAGGAGTATGGGGGAGTTTTGGGATAGCATTGGAAATGAAAATGAAGAAAATACCTAATTATAAAAATAGTAAAAAATAAAACAAACAAGCAAACAAAACCTCAAATATAGATTTTTTTCAGAATTAAAAATTAATATTTCTTTAGCAGCCATTAATTTGTTATTTCCCCATATTTTCATAAGATCAATAGTTTTTTTGTTTTTAAGCTTTGAGTTACATCATTAAAATTTATTAAAAGACTTGAAAGTTGCGGATTGGGAGGAATACTATTTGCTGAATATCTTATTAAAGATAGCAACTATTTTTTTAAAAAGGGAATATGATTAAAATGTGGAAGGCTTATGCATTAAGCATTTCCTACAATTTTAGGACACCTATAGGATTTTTTTCTCATTTCATTTTTCATATGTAGGGTTTTTCATTTTTTTCATTTTACATTTCTTTAGTTGTGTCTGTATATGTATGTGAGAACATGTGTAGGCACACCACAGAACACATGTGCAAGTTACAGAACAACTTGTGGAAGTTGGTCCTATCCTCCACCATAGGGGTACCCAGTTAGATGCAACTCAGGTCATCGAGCGAGCTTGGCAGCAAGCATTGCTTACTCAGTGAGCTACTAGCCTGGCTTGCAGTTTCAAGCACTTTTATAATTCAAAGTACAAAATAAAAGAGAGCATGCTTAGTGCTATATGAACGTATCTTAATTTACTTTTAAAATGTAGCATCAGTTCTGACACAAAGTTATGTAGATTGATATGTATAAACAGAAATGCTTGTACGTTTGACAGTTACCATCTCTATTTGAAATGTTGAATTATTGGATGAATAAGTTCTTAAGGGTTTACACCCCCTGCCCCCAGGTATAAGCATATTTTGTTTCATTGATTGCTTCATTTAATAAGAATACTGCTTTTTTTAGAACTATGTTTTTTTTTCCTTTAGGGGGGCGAATCTTCAATTTTTTTATTGGATATTTTAATTTATTTACATTTCAAATGTTTTCCCATTTCCAGGCCTCCCCTTAGGAAACTCCCTATCCCATCACCCCCCCCCCCCCAGCCTCTATGAAGGTGCTCTCCCACCCACCCACCCACTTCCATCTTCCCACCCTGGCACTCCCCTACACTGGGGCATCAAACACTCTCAGACCCAAGGGCCTCTCCTCCCACTGATGTCCAACAAGGCCATCCTCTGCCACAAATGTGGCCAGCATCATGGGTCCCTCCATGTGTATTCTTTGGTTGGTGATCCAGTCCTTGGGAGCTCCTGGGGGAGGCGTGGTCTGGCCTGTTGACACTGTTGCTCCCTCCATGGGGCTGCAAACACCCTCAGCTCCTTCAGTCCCTTCTCCAACTCCTCCATCGGTGACACCCCCCCCCCCAGCTCAGTCCAATGATTGGCTTTGAGCATCTGCCTCTGTATTTGTCTGGGTTTGGTGGCTGTATATGGGATGGATCCCCAGGTGGGGCAGTCTCTGGATGGCCTTCCCTTCAGTCTCTGCTCCACACTTTGTCTCCATATTTCCTCCTGTGAGTATTTTGTTCAACTTTCTAAAATGCACTGAAGCATCCACATTTTGGTCTTCCTTCTTTTTAGACGTCATATGGTCTGTGAACTGAATCTTGGGTGTTCTGAACTTCTGGGCTGATATCCACTTATCAGTGAGTGCATACCGTGTGTTCTCTTGTGACTGAGTCACCTCACTCAGGAGGATATTTAGAGCCATATTTTTATTCTTTACCAAAGTTTATGTTCGTGTCACTACTGCCTGAACAAATAATTTTACCTTCAGTGTTAAAATTTTTGACTGAGTTTAAAGATTTTTACAATTTATGCTACATTAAGCTTTCAAAAACTTTCATCTGTTCCCATATACTGAATTTAAAATTGAGTCTTGGTTTTGGAATTCAGAAGCACATTCAATTTTGTATTTTTGTCATCTAAAGATATCCTTTACATAAAGCCAGCATTAATGGTTTGTCGGGTCTCTTTCCTAGCTGTTGAAACCGATAGGTTAGCCAGTATCTTTTGCATCTTCATTTATTTATTTATTTATTTATTTATTTATTTATTTATTTCACTTAGAAAACTCATTTGATCTAAATGAAAGGCCAGAGTTCATAGACGTGGACGCTCTGTAGCTGTGTGTAAATTTACAGTGTGGGGTCATAGCCTTTTATAACTACTATCTAATGAAATGAATGCTGGCACTTTCTCCACAGTGTGCCTATTTCTTCCTGTTAAATTCCTTTTTGCTGGGTAGTAAATGCTGGCAAAAATTTTGTACCAATTACATGTTCACTATTGAATTTTTAGAGAAAATTTAATAAAATTTCACTAAGCATACACTTATGCTTTTCTTTAGAACTTGATGCTAGAAGAAGTTATTTGAAAATAGAGTCATACAAAACAGCAACAAGAATGAGTCTCAGCTTAGTGTACAAAACAGAAGAGCAAGGGACAAACTGCTACTAGGGCATGCTTTGTTATGCGGCTGCAGCGTGCACCTCCTGTTTATATTTTAAGCATGTCTAACCCATCATTTCCCATCCTCCACAGGGCTGACTTAAATCATGGAAGCCGTGGGCACTTTGTAGCTTTAACATATCCCATTGCCAATTGGCCACAGACACAAGTGGTTATCAGCAACAATGGAACCAAATTAGAGATGGCCCCAAATGTAATGGTGATTTCATTTCTGCTCCCCCCCCCTTGTAACATTGTGAAATTCATGGGCACTTAGTAGAAATGGCATTTCAGGTTTTGAATTTTGATATTTCCCTAGGCTAGTGATAGACACTGCAGTATTGTATACTTAGCAGTAGAAATAGCTGCACACAGTTCCTTTGGGGGTTCTCACAGCTGTGAAGGCAAACAATGGAGAAGCTCTGGCATGCCAAGTCACTGGCTGTGCTATTGGGTGGGCGGAGTGTGTTAAATGAAATTTTAACTTGCAGTATTTTCAATTTTCAAGGGGTCTAATAAAGCAGAACCCCAATGCCACTGAGTGTGATGGTTAATGCTGACCTTTAAGTTGATGGTAGCTGAAGTTACCTGGGAGGCAATCTCTGGGCATATCTGCGAGGGAATTCTAGACTGGATAACCTGAGGTGAGATGACCCACCCTAAATATGGTGTGTGATTCTTTGGACAGGGGTCCCGTGTTCAGTAAAAGGGAAATGTGATGTGCTGGGTAGTTTTATGTCCAGCTTGACACAGCAGGAGTCATCAGAGAGGAGAGATGCTCAATTGAGAAAGCGTCTCCATAGTATCTGGCTGCAGGCAAGCCTGTAGGACATTTGCTTAATTAGTGGTTAGTGTGGGAAGGCACAACCCAGTGTAGCTGGGCCACCCCTGCTTGGCTTCTGTGAGAAAGGAGGTGGAGCAAGTCACAGAAGCAAGTCAGTAAGCAGCATCCCTCCATGGCCTCTCATCAGCTCCTGCCTCCAGGTCCCTGACGTGCTTGAGTTTCTGCCCCAGTTGCTTATGATGGAGAGCTGTTTAATGAAAGTTGTGAAATAAATTAAGCCTTCCCTCCCTAAGTTACTTTTGGTTATTGTGTTTCATCACAGCAATAGTAACGCTAAGACAGTAAGCAAAGCGCAGGGCTCATCTATCTCGGCTTCCTGACTGTGGGCACAAGACTACCGGTTGTCTCATGCTCTTATTGCCCTGGCTCCCCTGCCAGGATGGACTGTGCCTTCAAACTGTGAACCTCAGTAAACCCTTACTGCCTTAGTTTGCTTTTATCATGACAACTAAAATGGTAACTTTACACTAACAAAACACCTGGGTTTCCACCACTAGGACTCACAGCTAGGAGGTGCGTTCTCATGTGGCATATTTCTTTTCCAGGATGGTAGATGCTCAAACCATTGGATCTAGAAATGATAGGGGGTAAGAAACCATTATCACTGCTAGTATTCCTCCAGACTTTACCACAGGCTTTAGACACAAACATCACATATACTCTGAAATGGCACCATGGCAAATGCTAGAAGCATAGTTTTCCAAACCAATGCTACTTGATTGAAATGCAGCAATTCACATAAATCTTTATTTAAAATGGAGACTATTGGAAAGAACACACTGGCTATGGAATGGAGGCAGTAGATCTTTATGTCCCACACATACTTTAGTAAACAGTCCTTTGTGAATAAACCCTGGTGGACCCATCCTATTTTGAGTGTACCATCTGTTTCCTGTTTGGTCCTTGGTGGATAGAGTAGGAGGAAAGTCTTTTCCCAATATATTTTTATATGACAGAAGCAGATTGCAGAATATAAAAGCCATATGATTTGAATTAAGTATGCTTTATATTAAGTATGCGTTATATTTTTTATTATAGCGAAGAAAGAATTCCTGGAGCTGGTTATCTCAAAACGTCACTTGCATCCAGATGGTAGGGTTACACGAGATATTCTACTGAAGATAATGGTGGGGATTATGGTTCTAGTAAGCAAATAGCTGAATTATTTTTACACTCCTTTGCATGAGGGAATGGGACTTGAGAAGTGTGTTCTGCCTGTCTACCATGTCTCTTATCTACTGCCATTGGTATATCTCAGCTAAACTGTTTCCTGTTCCCTTGTGTGAGAGGTCATACTTTAGGGAAATCTTCCTCCCGTGTTAGCTTTCAGCTGTTGTGACAAAATACTTGAGGGAAACAACTTAAAAGGAAGAGAGAATTGTTTTGGCTCATGGTTTCAGAGCTTTCAGTTTATGGTCACATGGCACTGGGCCTACGGCAAAACAGAGATCATCATTCCAAGGAGGTGATTGTCAGTGAACGTGCTTGTTGCTGGGCAGTAAACAAAGCGAGGGTCGGGTCCCCATATTCCAGCCAAGGCCATTTTCTCAGTGACTCTATTTCTTCCCCATAAGACTTACCTCTTAAAGGTTGGACAACCTCCCCAAACACAGCGGCACAAAACCTTAGGGGGCACATTTCAGATCTAACCCATAGTCCTCCTATAGGATTTTCATGGCATGGGGGGGCTGGTACCTGTAGGTAATTCCTCTGTGATATTACCCAGGAGTCTGACTGCTGGTCATAGAGTATATTTAAACATAATCTTGATTTGATTGAGAACTCTCAGGATCTCTTATACAATGACCACATTAGGTCCTCATCCAGCTGTTTTTGTTTTGTTTTGTTTTTTTGCAAGCACATCCTCACAAGAAACTTGTGTTTTCCCATTTTCTCAGGATGTCTTCTGATTCTGTGGGTATATGTTGATATGTTGTTATTTCATGTGTAGGTCTATAAACAGTTATAAAACAAATTGGTCACCTCCTGCCCTCTTTATGCTTTTGACCCTCTTTTGTGATTGCCTGTTCATATCACTTGCCAATAAAAAGAGATTTACTTATTCACTTATTAACTATTTCAGTGTGTGTGTTTGTGTGTGTTTGTGTGTGTGTGTTGTATGAGTTTATGTGCACCCTGTGCATGAAGAACTCTCGAGGGCCAGAAAAGAGGATCAGACCCCTAGAACTGGAGTTACAGGAAGTTGTGAACCAGTGTGGGCTGCTCGCATCTGAACCCATGACCTCTGTGACAGCATCAAGTACTATTAAAGGCTAAGCCATCATCTTTATAGCCCAGTTTACCCAGTTTTAAACAGGGTCTTCTGTCCTCTCCTTCTTGGTTTTAAAACATTCCTTTTATATTCCTTTTGTCATTAGGATATTTGATTGTCTCTCAAAGGCTCACGTATTAAAGGCTTGGTTACTATGATGACACTATTTGGGAGGTGGCGGAGCAATGAGAAGTGAGTCCTAAATAGGAGCTTCTTAGCTCATTGGGGACATGCTGTCAGAAGGGACTGTGAGACCTACCACAGTATATTCCTCTTGCACTTTCCTACTTCGAATCCAAGTGACTTTGCTCTGTCATACATTCCTGTCATTATGTGTTGACCCACCCATGGGCCCCAAGCAACGGGAACTACTAATGATGGGTTAGGATCTCCAAAACTTTCCACTTAAAGGAACTCCTTTTTTTTTTCTTTGTAATTTATCTCAGTTGCTTTGTTATAGTGACAGAAAGCAGAATAAAGCACAACCCCCAAAGTGTACAAAGCACTGTATAAATGCATGACTATTTTTCATTAAGCACCATCAGCTCACACTGGTCCAGAGTAGATGAGGGAAATGAAAGTTTGATGGAGAGGTTGGAGTGCAGCAGAGGCACAGACTTACCTGCGAGTGCAACCGGACCTGGTGCTATCACCTGTAGCCCTGCGTTGGGAATAGATGTTCTGTAAGCAGATCCTTTTACCCACAGGCAGATGAGAGCAGACGTCAGTTGCCAGCGACACTACCTCTTAGAGTCACAACCAACCTTGTTATTAGGGAAATATTTCTAGTTTGACCTACTAGAAATCATTTAAGAAACAAAGATGAGCTCTAAATGCTTGGTAAAAATGGGCTTCAGTTGAGCCTCAGTATGTGTCAGTCATTACATGTTGTTCTCACTCGTTATAATCTGATCACATAGGTGTTAGTACTACATTTATTTTACATGTGTGACATGCAGGTTTGGGGGGTTTAAGTACTCTTCTAGGACCACATCACTAAGGTCCGTGAGATCCAAAATTTAAACCCAGGGAAGCTTAAAGAAATATATTATTGAAAGAAAAAGCTTCATCACAATTCTTTTGTCAGAGTCATGCTGCTATATTATCTCTAAGAATATAATGAACAAGATTTTCTATAGCAATAATAGAAAATCAAAATTTTAAGAATATGGACTCCAGTCACGTGAACTTGTGAGGGCAGAAAATAAATAGAGGGCAGAAAATAAATAAAGATCAGGAAGCTGATGCTTCTCATGCAGTCCTACGTTACCAAGGTTTTATGGTGCTGAGAGGAGAACCTGGACTTTCTGCCTCTGAATTCAGAGGGTTTTCCTCTAATCACAAAAGACAAGTGTGTGACTGTCTGCACCCCATAGCCCGCCAGTGATTAGTCATGCACAGGGTGGCTTTAAATAAGTGCAAGGGTATGCTATTATCAAAACTAGATTTATGACTTGGGGTATTTGAGGTGAAGTATGAGAAGAATAGAGGTGATTTTTCATGTTCTTAGAAGGACTCTTTTGTAAGAAATAAATTTCTTCACCCCAGTCTTAGGAATAACTACTGTAGCATAAGGTATGGGCGAGAAAGGAGGGGAGAATATTAAGAAGAGTATGTGTGTGTGTGTGTGTGTATATATATATATATATATATATATATATATATATATATATATATACACACATATATATACACATATATATATGTATATATATTATGCATGTGAGTATATATGTATACATACATATAGATACACATATGTCCATAGATATTTATGTACATGTATTTGCAGTTATAAATGTAGGCTGTGTGTATATATGTGTGCATACATATAGATACACATATGTACATAGATATTTAGGTATATCCATTTGCAGTTGTAAATGTGAACTTTTAAGTATTTTTAAAGCAAAGAGAAAACCAACAGAAGTCATATTTTTGAGTAGAAACTTTTTTCGTTTTTGAAACAGGAAGTCAGGAGGAAAGATGACTTTCAGTATTCTTAAAGCACCAGGTGTGGGCAGGATGGAACACAGCCCTGTCAAAACAAATGCGGTAGGGGAGGAGAACCCAAGTGAACAGAATGCCCATGATATAAGACCTGAGCTGATCTTAAAGGCACAGTCCTACAGTCCCAGCTATATAGGGAATCGAAGCAGAAAGATCACAAATTCAAGGTCTGATTGGCTTACAGTGCACATTTGAGGCCAGTTTGGGAAACTCAGTAAAATTTTATTTCACAATAAAAAATATAAATTATTTTTCTAGTTCCAGCCATTTGCCTGCAAAACTCAGGATGTCCTCATTCTTAATAGCTGAGTAGTACTCCATTGTGTAAAAAACCACACTTTCTGTATCCATTCTTCTGCCATGGGACATCTAGGTTGTTTCCAGCTTCTGGCTTTCACAAACAAGGCCTCTATGAACATAGTGGAACACGTGCCCCTGTGGCATGGTGGGACATCTTTTGGGTATATCCCCAAGAGTGGTATTGCTGGGTCTTCAGGTAGATCTATTTCCAATTTTCTGAGAAACCTCCAGATTGATTTTCAGACTGGACCCCAGAGATCTCTCAGATACTGGAACACCAACCAGGCAGCATACACCAGCTGATATGAGGCTCCCAATGCATGTATAGCAGAGGACTGCCAGGTCTGGGTTTAGTCAGAGAAAGATTCACCTAACCCTCGAGAGACTGGAGTCCTTAGGGAGTTTAGAGGTCTGGTGGGGTGGGGTTTGGGGGTGGGGACATCCTTGTGGAGACAGGGGTGTGGGAAGGAGGTATGGGATGACTGGGAGGGGAATAAAATCTGGAGTTTAAAAGAAAGAAAGAAAAAAGAAAGAAAGGAAGGAAGGCAGGGAGAGGGGGAGGGAGGGAGGGAGAGAGAGAGGGAGAGGAGAGGGGGAGAGGGAGAGAGGGAGAGGGAGAGAGAGAATGCTGTACAGACCTGTATCCAGATCTGCTGCTGAACCATTCATGAGGGCCAAGATCCAGGGCAGCCTAGAATCCTGTCAGTAGAGGGATGGTAAAGAAATGTGGAGTGTCTATACAATATGGCTTTTATTCAGCCATAAATAAGAATTGAATTATATCATTTGTATTAAAACAACTGAATATCATGTTTGATGAAATAAGCTTCTCAAAAAGAAAAAAATATATAAATTATTCTGGAAGATTTAGCTCAGCGGTAGAACATCTAGGTCCTAGGTTCTAACCCTTGCCCTGCTAAATGAATGAATGAACAAACGAATGGAATTAAAGAACTGGCATTTCTATAAAGGAGGGGGACCTGTCCCAGGATAAAAAGGCACCAAAGACAGAAACAAGTCACAACAGAATAGTTGCTATATCTATGGGAAGTTTAGTGCCACATAATATTGACAGATGCTCATTGGATTGAAGAGGTTGAGAGTATGCTATCTATGTCTGGACAGTGGAAGAAAGTGGTGACCAAAAAAAAAAAAAAATCAGGAAAAGAGTGGAGGTGAAAGGGGACATGAAAGTGAGGCTCATCTGAAAGACAGAGGTGCTATCCTCTAACCCCAGGTTTGGACTATTGCAGAAAAAAACTCAAGAATGTCCTTTAAGGATATGAAGGATAATGAAGTCTTCATGTCATTGGAAGTTCCCTGTTTCTGCCAAGGTGAGGAAGATGGGAAGGGGAAGACCCATCAGAGCACACAGCTGCTTACTCTAGCCTCCACCTGCCATAGGAAGATTTCAGAGATGCTCATTAGAGGCCAGAGAAATGCAAAGCAGGTTGAAGAAGTAAGCTGCCTAGTCCAAGAGAGGCCAATGGAAAGAATCCAAAAATAGAACCAGAGGATCCAGTTCCAGCAGGAGGAACATGAGGGAGACAGATGAAGTGGGGAGCACAAACCCCTTGGGGAAGTGGGTTGAACTTAGGCCAGCAGGGTGGTGGAAAATAGCTTATGATGCCAGGAGAAAAATGAATTGAGTGAGAGGCCATGGGAGGGTGGGGGAAGAGGGCATAGTGCAGGTCCCGCAGGAATTGGAGACAGAGTGAGAGATGATGACTATTCCAGCTGTCCAAGATCCATTCTTTTGATTTTGTACTGGCTGGATGAGAGTCTGGATGGGAGCTGAGAGTGGCTATCAGGGATAACAGAGGGTGCTGGGGAGGGTGAGTGTCAGGATGCTTGGTGCCATGGGGCAGCATGAGTGATAGATAGCATTGTCTCTCCTTCATGCTTGTCTCAAGAGTGAGTTTCTTTCTTATGTTTGCTGTCTTCAGAGATCAGATTCAAGACCAGACTGTGCTCTGGGAAAGGGTAAGATAGACTTAAAGACACATGGTAGCAAGGGCCTCTGCACAGCCGTCCCAAAGAAGCGCTCCATCTATGTCATGACCTTGGGAAGTGCCAGACAGATAGGGTAGAGGCAGATCTTTGGCAAGGGTTGGCTAGTGACCAGAGCTTTCTGCATTCATGGAGTTCTCCATACTCCTGGTCCTGTTCCTTTTCAGCTATTATACATAGTGGCTGTGCCCAGGAGGGATGCAGAGAAAGTCCCAAGGCAGTGCCCAGGAAGGATGCAGAGAAAGCCCCAAGGCAAACTGGGTCAAGTATCAGTGGTGTTCTAAACCCCTCCCATTGTCCTCCAGCACTTCCAGGAAATGAAGGAGGAAATAAAGAACAGAGAGTGTGTCACTGGGTGGTGGGCCTTGGGATTTCAAATGCTCAAGCCAGGCACTCTCTCTCTCCCTGCCTCTCATTGCTGCCTTTGGACTCAGATGTAGAACTCTCAGCTACTCTCCCATATCATGTCTGCCTGCATGCTGCCATTTACCCCACCATAATGACAATGGACTAAACCTCTGAACTATAAACAAGCCCCAATTAAATGCTTTTCTTTGAGTTGCCATGGCAATGGCATCTCTTCACAGCAATAGAATATTGACTAAGACAATTCTTCATTCTTCCACACACCTGCACATCCTAGAGGATAAAAATGCCCTAGTATCCAAGGCTCTACCTGGGATACTATGCACTGCACTTGTATTATGTATTAAGACTTTATATCATGTTCTTTCCTTCATTCATTTTAAGTCTGTTATTTTCAAAAACTCATCCAAAAAAGCAGTACAGGTAGATATGATATAGAAGGTAAATAAGAGCAAACAAATAAATAAATAGATAGATATAACATGATAAAGGTACAAGACCTGAAACTACATCTGGAGAAATTGGGCTGAAACATATATTAGACTGCTCTAATTAAGACTTATGAGCTGGACGAATGCATTGCTAAAGGTAGCTGCAAGATTTTCTCTTCTAGGACTTAGAAAGAGGAGATGCTGGAGGAGGAGGAGGTGCTGGAGAAGGAAGAGGAGGAGAAGGAGAAGAGGAAGAGGAGGAAGCAGAGGAGGAGGAGGAGGAAGTGGTACAGGTGATACAACATAGATTTCTCTATTTGGATTGAGGTGAGGTGGCGGTTATATTGTGCGACAGGGGCACAGGTAAAGTAATTGTGCAGGGTCTCCCAGGAGGAGGACTCATAAAGTTGATACCTGACACTCACTCCTGCATGACGATTTTCTCCAAAGAAGAGACTTTCTTTTTGATGCTCTTGTTTGAAGTGAGAAGAAGTTCGAAGCCGTGCCTCCTCCCTCAGCAGTGGGCATAGCCTTCTAGGAAGTATTTTAGAAACTGAAGAGACCAATAAACAATTCTTGCTCTTCAATCCAACTTTTATTGCTCTGTAGTGTGTTCTGGTTATATGCTGCTGTATGTGATTTGCCCAACAGTGGCTTGAACCATTATGTAACACTGAAGCTCCTAGTTCTCTGAGTTGACTGAGTTCAGCGGTGGGCATCTCTCTTGAACCCCCTCATGATGCTCCAGTCTTCTGAAGGTCCAAAGGAGCTAGTCATCAGAGTACTGCAGGCCCGTGGCTGCTCTCAGTGCAGATTGTTGCCTGGAGCTCAGCTTGACTGTCTTCAACAGTTTCCTCCATGAAGCACTATGGCTATTGTCTGCTATGTCTAGCACCTTCCTGGGGACAGTTAGAAGTTTGAGTTCCCCTAGGATCCTATGTATGTCTTTGTAGTACCGATACTCCTCTCTATTACAGGACTCAGGATGTCTGTGCAGGATTCCAAGAGGCCAAGCAACAAGCGAGCAGAGGATTAGCCCCATACTTGCTCTCTTTGTGTCAAGGCTGTACTACTCAGATTCAAGGAGAAAGAACAGAGATCTCAATTGCACTTTTCTCAAAATACCATGTAGTAGAGTGAATTAAAGCGCTATGGAGGAGTCAGATGAGAAAAATGTTTCAAGCCACATTGGCACTTGAACTATAAAGTTAAAAAAAAAGTCTTAGAACAGTTAAAACAGTTAAGTCAAATGAACTGCACTTTAGACTAATCTATTATTTATCTATTTACTTATTTACTGAATAGACATTTATAGAGGCATCATTAATGTTAGATACTCATATTTAAAAGATATTATACTCAGTATAAAGTATTGTAATTTATACCAAAGGCTACATAAAAATAACACTACAAAGATATGATATTGTTGGCATAGTTATCCTGATTCTGCATGGTATCAGGCAAAAGAGGAAAGAAATATTTATCATTAATAATAAAAATAGATGAAAGTTATGGGACCCAGTGGCCAAGTTAAATAAGTTTCTTTGGAGGGAATCTTTCTTGTGGGCATGTGTACCTTCATTTCACATTATTTGGAAGCAATGGTGTATGTTCAAGACCCCTGAGTTCAGCTGAAATTGCTTAGAGGCCTTGAGAAAACAGTATCTATAATTCATGTTTCTGGACCAGGACTTTTGAACATGTCCAAAGGAGTCCCAGTGGGAAATGAGGTTGCTGAGTTAAAGAAAGTTGCCTGGCTATTGCTCAATGAGACTATTATAGGCCTACTCTAAAGAGAAGACACATCTCTGAGAAGAAACAGGGAGATAGACCACAACAGCAGTGGAAGATAAAAACACGGCTGGGTAATGTAAGAGGCAGTAGAAATAGAGAAGAGGCAAGGACTTAGCTAAGCTTAGATTAGCAGAATCAATTTTAAGAGCTGATTTAATTAAAAGCAAGTTTAAAAAAAAGCCTAGGATTTTTGGCTAATTTGTCTTTTTTTTTTTTTAATGAACAAACATTAGGCAAAGCTTGGGGAATTCTGTGGAAGAGGGGGAGGAAGAATTGTAGGAGAGAGGCCAAGGAAACAAGAAGGAAACCAACAGTATCAACTAACCTGGGCCCATAGGGCTCACAAAGACTGAACTGCCAAGCAGGGAGTCTGTATAGGACTGACCTAGGCTCTCTGCACATATGTTACAGTTGTGTAGCTTGGTCTTTATATGGGACTCATAACAGCAGGAGCTAGGGTTGGCTCTGCCTTTATTGTCGTTTTTTGGGATCCTACTGGGCTACCTCATCGAGCCTCAGTGGAGGATGTGCCTAATCTTTCTGCCTCTTGATAGCCAGAGCTGGCTGATATACATGGGAGGCCTCTCCTTCACTGAAGAGAAACAGAGGAGGAGGAGATGGGGGCAGGGAGGGGAAGAAGGACTGGGAGGTAAGGAAGGAGGGGAACTTCGATTGGGATGTAAGTTAATTAATTAATTAAAAAAATCGAGGGCTGAGAATACAGCTCAGTGGTAGAATGCTTGTCTAGCACAAATGAGACCCTAAGTTCAGTTCCCCAAATTGCAAAAAAAACCACTGTAAGTTGAGGATTGGCTAAGGCTCTCTTGGTAGAGTACTTGCCTAGTATGTGTGAAGCTCTGGGCTCCAACCTTAGTACTGCATAGGGCATGATGAATGCCTGCGCTCCCAGAACATAGGAGGTGCAGGCATGAGGATCAAGAACTAACTCAAGGTTATCTTCAGCTTCAGAGAGAGTGCAAGGTCAGCCCGGGCTACTAAGACCTCATCTCAAATGAAATGAAACAAAACAAAAGACAGAAAGGAAAGATGAAATCCTTGAACTGGATTCAGTGTGAAGATTCAGCTATCGTAAACCAATAGATCCACAGAACGCTTACAGAAAAGACAATGGCCCCTGGACGGTTGGCAGAAGAGTGTCTTTGGTGCTGCTTGCCATGGGAATCAGACGAGTCAGGCTAGTGATGGTTCCCAACCTGTGAGTTGTGACCCCTGCAAGAGGCAAGGACCCTCTCTCAGGAGGTCACATTATCAGGTATCCTGCATGTCAGATACTTACACTACTATTCACAACAGAAGAAAGATTACAGTCATGACATAGCAAGGAAATAATTTTTGAGATTACTACAGCTTGAGGAACCTTTATTAAAGGGTCGCAGCATCAGGGAGGTAGAGAACCAATGCTAGAGTCAGGCTGGAGATTTCTGAGCAAAAAAACCGCTAATGGAGAGAGAGGGAGCCACAGCCAATCCTCAACTCACAGTGCGTTTTGCAGCTCTGGGAATTCAATGTAGGGTCTTACAAAGCTAGACAAGCACTCTCCACTAAACTGGGTCCTTAGCCCTCCCCCTCAGCTTACCTTCCTAAAATGCTGCTTCCCCAGCAGAGTGGTTCTCTAGTTCCCATCATCCCTCTGCCTAAGAATCTTGTCACAACCTAAAATACATTCTCTCTTCTTCTGATGCTTAGCCACCTGCCAAAGCCTACTTGCACAATGAAGTTCCCTGGCCTATCTTAAATGAGCTCCCAAATCCTGAGCCTGTTCATTCATTTATTAGCTGATTTAGCATTCAGATTTGCTCTTCACATTTTTAAAATACCTCATTATTTCCCAAGCACTGGGCATGCAGATTTAAGACCCATTCTGGACCCAGAAGGAGTTCGGGTATGAAGACATCTCTGTTGACTCTCGATTCTCACAGGACCCCCTTGGTGAGCAGCAGAGGTACTACCTAGCTACCCTCATGTCCTCTTCATGTTGTTTCATAAATATGCAAAACACTTTCATCAAGGATGGTAGCCAACCCCCCAACCCCATTCTCTCAGGCTTACATAGAGCAATATTCCTCACACTAGTTAAAATCAAACAGAAAAGGAAGCCCCTGCACCCATGTGCGCTGGTAGCAACAAGTGTGGTGGGCAGAGAATGAATGGGCAGTTCCAAGGACAATATGTTCTGTTCACGAAGCAGACTGCTCCCTGTGATCTCTGGAGACCCAGATGGGAGCAAACCCCATTTCAAATCAGGGTGGAGGGCACTGTGGAGGAAGTCCTTGGGACACACTGAGAGGACAGGCAAGTTAGCATGTGATGTGAGCATCCAGCCAGGGGCAGAGGGTACCAGCCCTGGCTCCACTCACACAAGCATCCTGGGCAGGGAACGAGGTTCAGTCTGGCCCCATTCTGCTGTTGCTGATCGCTACTGGAGGAGGAGATTCCATCTTGACCAGCCCTCTTCTGGTTCTGCCTGGTTATGTAAGGTCACCCAGACAGAGAACGTGCTCTGGAGCACACATGGTCCCATCTTAAACACAGTGCACTTGGACTGGAGAGGGAGTCGCAGCCTTGGCGCTGGCCCTAATGACTTGCATGGCTCTGGGCAATCACTTTTCTTCTGGTTCTTAGCTCTCCCAACTGAAATAGGTTAGTCATTTTGTTCAGTGTGTGTGTGTGTGTGTGTGTGTGTGTGTGTGTGTGTGTGTGTGTGTGTGTGTGTGTGTGTGAGAGAGAGAGAGAGAGAGAGAGAGAGAGAGAGAGAGAGAGAGAGAGAGAGAGAGACATACTTATGCTTTATCACAAAAGCACCTACATTCAGGGATCAGAGATACAAAAACAGGATTGAGTTGCCTGATAAGGCTCAGAGGGAGATGAATAGACTTCCCACTTACTCAAGCCCTTCTCTTCCACACCCTCCAACACATACTTTAAAAACCTCGAGAATGATAGGCTGCATTTTTTTTCCTAATTAAGCTTTACAACCACAAATAATTTTAAGAGACCCACATCCAAATATATCCATGCTGACAAGTGGTATAGATTTACTGCTGCCTGTGGGTCTTGACTGTTGGTAAAATTCTTTATAATTTTTTCTAGAACAAAATAAACACAACTAGAAGGTTCAATATTTTCTTCCCACACCCCAGTAGATAGTCTTACTCAACGCCTGCGGTACACACACCCTGGTTTGGAGAACACTGGCCCCAGGGGTCCCCAGGTTCTTTCCAGCCGTGTTGTTCTAGGTATCTGGGCCTAGAACAGAGAAACGGTGATCATTGCTCATAGAAGCAGGACTTATTTCATTTAGGAAAGTGAAAATATCAAGGTCACCTCAGGGGAAGAAAAGTATTGCACTGTCAGATCAAGGCCAGTTGTACTTCTCAGTGGGCTGGGCACATTCTGCTGGCTCAAGGACCCATCTGGAGCTCACAGGCTCTGACACTTGTATAATCTCTCCAGCTTCCTTGTAAGGATCATTTTCTTCTAGCCATGAACCAGTAGCCCTGGATCAGGCTATGCTGAGGGTTTTCTTTTCCAGAAAAAAAAAATTCTTGTAAACAAACATGCGAACTCTCTTTGTCATTTAAGAAGAGTTTTATGAGGAGTGGGGGAACTTGGGGGTTATATTGTAGCCTCCTCTTCCTCCTCAGGACTTGGGTAAGTGACTGTTGTGTTGAAGAAAGGTCGCTTTCTTTGGGTGGCAGGGGGGAGGGACCACAGGACTCAAGGGAGTGGTGGCTGAAACCCCATTCCCCACTCATAACTCACTTGAGAGATATGCAAAGCTGTCAGGACTGCCAAAGGCCTGCCTGCCAAGGCAGGCTCCTCTCCAATGCACTTCTATATTTATGAGAAACCGAAATAAAATCCAGCGCTAAAAGGCAACAGACGCACAGTCAGGCAGTCCCCAAGAACATGCCTAACAAAAGGCAAGAGACAGGGGACAGGCCATCAGGAAGTCAGCAGGACAAAATGGTGGCTTCATGGCTTCAGGGACCCTGATCCTGGCCCAGTCAGAAAGCAATCTTCTGACAAGGTCTGGAGAAGCCTTATCACCCCTGTGCTAGTGTGGCCTACTGAGAGGATTCTTGTCACCTGCTGAGTTCTCTAGGGTTGCCACGACAAAGTCTCGCAGATCACATGGCCCACTCTATAGCTTTCTCATGGTTCTGGAGTCTCCCAGTCTGAAGTCAAGGTGTCAGCAGGGCCATGGTGCTCCCTCCGAAGGCTGAGGTCAGCTCCTCCGCCTCATTTCTCCAGGCTCGTTATGGTTGCTGGCATCCTTGGTGTTCCCTGGCTCAGAGCTACATCATTTCGGTCTACCATGACCTTTCCCCTTGACCTTTCTTTTTGTGTATCTGTTTATTTTGCTTAAACTCCCCTTTCATTTCTCCTTCCCCATCTCTCCTTTCTTTACTATGTGTGTGTGTATAATTTTCCTCAGGGAAGATTAGGAGGCAAAGAGAAACAATGTGTCTTTCTTTTTAATTTTGAATGAGATTATTCTTATTATTGCATGAGCGTGTGCATTTTTGCCAGCCCTAAGCTTTTGCTTCCTTAAGTTCACAGTACCACTGCCATGGGGAAGCTTCCAAGGAGGCGCTGTGCCAAATGGGAAGGTGGATGGCCTTGAAGTCTCTCTTTAGCTCTTCTCATGGGCTGACCTCCTGCAAGCCTTAAGCCCTTTCTCTGTATAACTCAGGTATAGAGAGCTCTCAAGACTTTCCAAAGAGCTTCAAGGAGGGATCCACAGCTCATATCTAAAGTGGGCAAGAGAAGGTTCAAATTTCAAGTGTGATTTGGTTATACTTTGCTTGCTTCTTAAAGAGACATTTGACTTCCTCTATCTACACAGTCATAAATCCTATTTCATCTTTTGTCTGTGTCTGCCCTCCCTTTTGCCCTGTTAACTTTCTCTTTCCTGACTGTCACTTGTCCTAAGGCTTAGTCTCTAATAATTAGAAAGATCCATCCATTCTTTCTCTTATGCCTCCTGGCCAATCTGCTCAGTTTGGGTAGGAGTAGGGAGGAATTCAGCTTCCCTCATGGGTGCTGACTCACATCCTTACCCTACGTGAAGCGTTGAAGACTGCACTGTTCATACTGACAGAGATGGAGATGAGAAAAGAGGAGATTTGAAAACTGTAGAGGGAGTGCAGGGGGAAAAAGTCAGGAAGTGCCTCACCCCAGCCAAGACCAACAGCTGAAAACCAGACATGAAACCTGGAAGCACCATGGAAAATGCAGTGGGCAGCTTGAACCTGCGTCAAACCAATGTGCAGCCAATATAATCCAGAACAATTTGGAGATATTGGGAACAAAGAAATCCATGAAACAGAGGGACCAGGCTAAGGGGGCATGGAGGGAGGAAACTGGATGGAGAGGGGAGATGGCTGGTCTGTCACAATATGGAAGTAAGTTCTGTGACTTGAAATTGACACTGTAAACTTTTCTGACCCCTTATAGTGTTCAATACCTGAATGTGTACCTGAACATTCCCACAGCCTGGTCTACAAATCTCTTGCCATTTACAAATCTCTTGCCATGTTCCTGGGCTAGGGAATAAGGATTCATTTTATCTTTTGAATTTGTCTAAGGGAAATAGATCAAAGATCTTTTTCTTGCCATTGTATGTGTATAACCCTCAGAGAAAGGCAGTTTTCCATATGCTGTCTATACTGGTCTTGGAGAGATCTCATCGTTCATAGCTGGTCTTGAAACAGTAATGATAAGAGCAAAACTTTGAAGGCCAAGTTCACTGGCTGCAATACTCTCTTGTCAGGACTCCATTCTCTTCAGTCTCCAGATCCATAGCTCCATACTCTAATCTCCTTCATTCCAATAAAACTTGAGGTCCTCCTCTTCCTTTCCTCTGGCCACACTAAGTAGAAATCATTTGGTAGCTGATATCCACCCTTCTGGGCCTTGGCTTTCATTGTCTGTATCTCTAGGTGGTTCACACATAAGGAGAACTCACTTTGGATTGCCTAGATAATTTATGTTTTCACCAAATAAGTGGATCTGTAGTGATTTGGGAATCTAGCTAGTTAAGGGACAGGTGGTGACAGAGAGCTATGTAGGCCAAGCCAGTCAGGCTTGACAATGTGTCATCAGGATTATTCTTGAAGATTCCTAAAAAGACGAACATTCTGAAGACCGGTTACTTTAAGTGTTTTGACTAAAGAAATAGCATTTGGCTCCAATTTTAGAGACAAGCTGGTCCTCTGGGCTTATTGAAGTATGTTCCGTCAGTCTGAGTTTGGGATCACATGGAGTCAAGCAATAATAACATCACCAAATCTGATGTTAAGGCTCATGGGTCTGAGCCAGACTGAAAGAAATGCAGAAGCCCACTTTACTCTCAGTCTATAGCACACAGTTACATTGCAGGCAGGGCACAGTAATATGCATGCAAGTTAGACACAGTGCTAGGCTCTCATCTGTCTATCAAGTATCTTATCAAGAATGTAGCAGGCAGGAGGGAGTAGGGTCATCTCCTAAGCATCCTCTGCAAAATCAGGGAGGGCTGAGAATCAGATGAGCCCACCTCTGCCCCAAGCAGACGAACAGTAAGGCAGACATAGAGAGATAGTCAAACATTTTCACTTCATTTAATGAAATCTTGAGTTTCCCAAATGAGGCACCGGTATTCTCTTACAGTCCCTGGTTAGTGGACAGTGCCCCCTCCTCAACAGAGAAAACTGGGTGGGGCCAACACTGGGTACCATAGAAGGGAAGGTGAGAGGCAGCTGGGCAAACAGAGTAGCCATTGTTCCTCCCCACCAGAGCTTCGGCCTGGGACAGTGCCTTCCCTAGAGTGTATCTGACAAGCACATCTTGCCTCTTGCTCTGTTTACACAGGTGCTTTCTCTCCCTGGGGGACTCAGAGCTCTGCAAACACGTGTGACCACATGCTGCCTGTCGTAAGATGGATGCTCACATCTGCAGGCTGACTTGGGGGGAAGAAACTGGGGTCCTGAGAAGCAAAGGAAGGCTTTCAGGCTAAACAAACCAATAATGGATGCTGGAAGGACAGACAGGTGCTGGTGCTCACCACTGGCCTCGGATTACCAGGCTCCCTTTATCTTGTCAGTCTCTTATTCTTCAGAGGGATAAAGACACTTCAGGCTCTTCCAGCAGGGTCTCCTATTCATTGTGGAGTGAAAACCCAGTTCTCTGTCTTCTGGGAAAAGAGGACTTGGCTGGCTCCTCCCTGCTCAGCCTACCTGTTAGCACTGTCCTAACAGCAGAGGTGCAGGGAGGAGAGCCCAGTAACCCGGGCAGCATTGTCACATACATACAAAGTGCCCCTTGCCTTGGTAATAGTCAACCTCATTCACAGAAGCCCCGAGTAACTCTTGAAAAACAAACCAAGGAAGTCAGAAGATGAAAACCAGTCTGGGCACGTTTTCTCTTTGTCCTTTCTTTTTCCAATTTCTCCCAGTCAAAGCTTCAGCTCAAACGCCCCAGATTCTCCAGCTGATAACTTGAAAGCAAACAAAAATGACTGAAAAGACATACTGAGGGTTTTCAAGAGTGTGGCACCCAGAAATGCCCCGTTCTTGCTAAAACTGCAGAAAGGTGCAAAGAAGCAGGCTTGCAAAGACTGGAGACAGAGATAGAAGGGTCTGAATCTTCCCTGGCATTGAGCATGCTCCACGACAATCTATTAAGTTGTGTGCTTACTCTGTGTTTCTCCTCGGACCGGGTTTACGTTACTCTACTTATATTTTTATGACAAAAATGTTCAAGCGTCAGTTTTCCAGAGGTGGAAAGGCTGGATCTTTTAGGATGTAGCTCCTCCATGGGTCACTTATTTCCTGATGATGAACCATGGCTGCGTCTGACAGCTGTGACCAAACTGTTTGATAGAAGGATGTTTAGGGATGAGTGGCTCTAGATCTATGGTTTCTGCAGGTTCAGTTTATGACATCCTGGTTCCATGGGCTCGGGCAGAACTTCATGGTGGCAGAATTATTGGACAGAGTGGAAGCTGAGGGACAGTCAGGATGGGGCCAGGAGCAAGAGATCCCAAGGATCACCCCCCAGTCAGCTACTACCTACAGCTAAGTTCTCCCTCTTAATGGTTCTAGAACTTCACAAAAACAGCACCACCAAGAAGGAACTTTGCTGTGACCTAAGAACCCCTGGGAGAGACTTCATATTTAAACTACGGTCCTTTTCAGAGACACAGTCCTAGCTCTAATGCACAGCAAGTGACATGAAGGAGCTGGTAGGAACATGGCCTGTTTTTTATTCCTTCAAACAGGAAAATTACCTCAGTAGACATTGCTGTGCTCTTTATGAAGTGAATCATACCTTCAGACCTGCCCGCCCCCCACCATACCAAGGTTGGGGAGAGGGGAGGAATTGTAATTGATCCAAAAGCCTTACCTGCTTAAGGGAGTTAAATATATAGTATGTTCCACCAAAGCAAGGCCACCTCCTGCCTTCTTGAGTCCCTTACCTGCCTGTCACTAAGCTTTTCTCGGCCTCACAAGGGACAGTCACAGGTACTGCCTGTGATGTGACTCTGACTAATATGAATTCTAGGAACTACCTCTTCCAAGTAATGATGTGCTGGTCCTAGCAAGTTCATCAGGGACTCAAATATTGTCCCAGTGTCTCCAAGTGGACCACTCTGTGTGTGTGTGTGTGTGTATGTGTGTCTATTTAGAGTACGACAGCCGGTTGCTAGGCAATGCATCTCCAACAAGGGGAGTGTGAAAAAAAATAAATAAACACATGATGGGAATGTGGTCCAGAGCTTGTTATGACAAGAGCATTTGGGTGCAGTTCAGTCCCGCTTGATGGGAGTGTCACGGGGATGTCAGAGCTTGCTCAGCTCCCTCATGAGTTCCTTGCCTTTCAGCTCCTTGCCCTCTGTCTTATGTGGTGGGGAAAGCAGAGATGAAATACAGCTCTCTGGAGGGCTGTGCCTTTGTGAAAGGCTATTATAGCTGTAACAAAACTTTTGTAATCTGTAACCATATCCCATTACATCTCCAGGCTCCTTGGGTCTCTTCCCAGCCGTAAGGAAAACACACACACGCCCTTTTCTTCCTTTCCTTCTTGCGTTCTTCCTTGCACCCTTGCTAGTTTCCACTCTTTAAAAGGTCATCCCAGTTGTTCTTTTCACACAGATTTTCCTTCTTAGCCTTTGATGGAAATTGGCCCTAGGTCTCCAGAAAGGCTGGGTGGTGTCTTTGCTATCACTGGACAAACGGAGGAAGCAGGGGCCGACTGCAGATGAGCTTACTTCAGTGGGCAGGAGTTGCTAGGGATGATTATTCCTTCTTCCGACAGAATTAACCTTTTTTGAGCCTAGATTGTCGCCACATTCGATTATTACTTTCATTCTTGCTTTGAGGGTAATCAATTGGCTTAGAGTTGAAGAAGCAAGTTAAAATCAGACCTGGGGTCCTGACTCAAGTGCAACCAGTTACTAGTCACACGTCCTTAGGAAATGGCATCCAATCTCTCAGCTTCTTCATATGCAGAAAGAGGTTCCTGCTAACTGTCTTATAATTTGAGGGTTATGGGATGATTCAGGTCAAACACTGTGGAGAGTACATAGAACATGGCAGGTGTTTTGGCAATTGCTGATTTGGAGGTTTTGATGAAATGGTAGCCTGAAAAGGAGATATAGTCTTCATTTTCACCTGTTCAGAGGGACAGAACTGGGCTCACAAACGACTTGACAAAAAACAGAAGAGGGTTCTAGATTAGGGAGAAATTCCTCTCATAGAATTTCTGTGAGACAGGAGGAGGAAGAGGAGGAGGAGGAGGAGGAGGAGGAGGAGGAGGAGGAGGAGGAGGACAGTGGATTCAGGTAGTACTGAATCTCAAATGCTTTTTTTACTGCCTTGAGCTGCACAGTCCAGCCTTGCTCCTTAAAGTCTGAAAGTCTTAGTTGAACCAGATTTCAATAAGGAATAAGATTCATAGGATTATGATGAGAGTTAAATGAAATTTAGTATCGAAACTCTAATAGAGAACTTTGTCCATAGCTGTACCCAGCATTCTTGTTGAATGAAGACTGGAGAGTGTGTGTGTGTGGGTGGGTGAGTTTGGTTGTTTTTCATGAATAAGTTACACGATCCCCATTTATTTTCTCTTCATCCCATTTCCTGTTTCTTCTCTCATTTCCCTTCTTTGACTCCCCCACTTCCTTCCTTCTTTCTTCTCTTTCTCTCTTTCCTACATTTTTTGAGCTTTAGAATTGTCTTCTTTACCAAACTGTACCTTCAGCCCCCTCTGTCCAGGCTCCACCTCCTCCTCCGTTAGTTAGTATCCATACACTTTAGTCCAAATGATCCATAAGAGATACTTAAATTGAGTCTGTCTGAATGAAAGATGATCCATGCAGTTAGGCCTGAAGAAGGCTGCAGGTTTTCTACACAGATATCTCTCGATTGATTCCCAGGGACTGTTCTGACTCTAGGTCCAATTCTTTGAGTACTTCACTAGTTTTGTGTGTGGTGCTCGTATGAGAATGGATGGAGTTAGTACGCAATGTGATGATACAGTCACAGAAGCAGATAAAATGAACGTCCCTTCTCGGGGCCTTGTGTATATTAGAGGAAGAGCTGAAGTAGCCACAGAATAGCAGCAAATAATTCTGCACTCTTAGCCAAATCTCAGCTGCTAAGCCAGACTTGTGTGACCACTTGATGATACAGGAAGTAACTGAAGAGAAGAGAGTGAAGTTGGACATAATGTCCCCTCATACATGTCAGAGAGAACGTGGGAGGTGACGCGAGGGTGTCCTGTGCCCAAACATGCAGCAAAATGAAGGGTGTCTGAGTCTCTAAGACACCCAGTATAACCACCGCCCACTTTGCAGTCTTGTGTATCAACACTAGTGAGGGTTAGTATGGAAGGGAGATCATGGTGCCTGGGTAATTCAGAAACCGTTTCTTTGAATTTAGACTGAAATTTCCTTCTGCACAATCCACAAATTTACCTTACTTACCATTTTTTTTAAAGTTGTAGTACCAATAAAGTTTTTTATTTTTCTGAGAGTTGAAGAGGCTCTAAGGCCAATGGAAACATGGGAATAAAGCGAGGGCTGGGGTGTGGGGCTAAGAATGTCCTTATAAAGTCATTTGCCCATTCTCTGTTTCTCAGAAAGTTCTGGGTAGATGTGAGGCTAGGCCACACACTGCTGGGACATCTAAAGGAGATGCTAATTTGTTTCTCAAGAAATGATTACCTTTCTGGAAAGTCATCAGGACAAATGATCTAGTTTACAACCCAACAGAGGCCTCGACTCTCTCTCCCAGCTCAGTGGGTAACCTTCTTTATCTCATAATACATCCATGAAAGCACTTCTCAGACAGACCTGTTGGGGCAAGCAGGGGAAATGCTCCTTCCTAATCATTTCCTGCCTCTCTGGTGGCATTCATATCTCTCTCCAGTCTCTCTCTCTCTCTCTCTCTCTCTCTCTCTCTCTCTCTCTCTCTCTCTCTCTCTCTCTCTCTCTCATTCTCCCTGGCAAATCTGTTATTCCTTCATGTGTAGGAAATTTGGGAGATAGTACATGTGCAGTTGTGAACCATTCCCCCCACTCAAGTTTAATGTTCAATTGATCCTCTGATCAAAGTGAGCCCCCTTTAAGTAAAACACCAGAACATAATGTACTGTTGGACCATCTGTCCAGCTTCCCTAAGATTTTGCTTCTTTGTTATTCCTACAGCAGTAATCCTCCAATGTTTTCCACTGTCACCCGGTATACATGGTATACATGGTAGAGCTCTGGTGCCCGCATTTGCCTCAGAGCTTCTTTTGGCTTTGGTAGAACTGGTTCCCTCCTTGGGAATCACCTGATGTGCCCTGCTGAGTTTTCAATCCTAGAAATCTTGGATCTCTGAACACTTTCTGCGGTCCTGAGTGATGGTGTGCTGGCTGTCCATAGCTACATATTGTCCTTCTGCTGCTGCTCTCCTCCGCCCTCATCTTCTGCACCAACCTCTCTGAAAACGCAGAGCCTCAGCTCTTCCCATTTCTCACCTATGTCAGTTCTGGGGGCTTCTCTCTGCCTCATCCTCTCTTTCCCTTTCTGTGCTCTTTTATATCATTGTCCCTCATCGCCCAGCAGTAAACATCTGCACTGAAGCATGCTGGATATTGGTACCCATCTTTACAGAGGCTTCTTCCTGAAAGTGCAGCATGCAACAGTGTTTCTAGGTAGACCCCCTGGCTTTAATGTGCTTCAAAGTTCTTAAGTGCTTCCATTTTGTTTTGGATTCAAGCCAGTCTGGTTCCTTAGCAGGAAGGAGCATAGGGTCTCTCTCTGAGGTCTCCCCTATACTGACAACTACATTCTGAAGCTAATTTTTTCTTTTATCATCACAGTGAAATGATAGTAAGAAAGATACTGATACATGAGGTTTAACATACATGACACACTTATCCTTCATAATCGCCCTGGGGACAGGTGCTATCATGGAGAAAGAAACTAAGGCTAAAAGACATTAACTAAGTGGCCTAGGGTTGTTCAGAAAGCAGCAAGGCTGGATCTGAGCCTAAGACTGTCTCAGGCCATCTCCATCAGGATATAGGAGCTTCTAAGAGGTAAATGTCTCCTTCTGCCTAGTAAGATGGTTAGAATCAATTGTCAACTTGACAGAATCTAAGATCACCAGAGAGATGGGTCTTTGGGCAAGCCTTGAAGGGAAGCGAGTGGCTTATTTTGAGGTGTTAAGAGGTGTGGGACACTGTAACTGTTGTGGGTAACACTATTCCCTAACTGGGATCTTGGGCTGTATGGATAGAAAAGGGCACAAAGCGTCAAGTTTTATTCATGGCTCTCTTTTCCTGACTGTAGATGTGATGTGCTCCAAGCTCCTGGTCCCTTGACTTCCCCACAAAGATGGACTGTAACTTGTGACCTAAATAAAGCCCCTTTCCTTTGAGTTGATTTTGTCGGGGTATTACATAGCAACAGGAAAAGAAACTAAACCCCTAGACAGAGAATGTCCAGTTAGGTACGTGACAAAGAACGGTGACCAGCGAAGTCAGAAAAATGCCCAGGCATTATTTGTCACTCCTTTAAACAAAACTTCAGGAGATGCAGGATTCAGATAGAGAGGTGGCACCAAATACCAGCCGGATGACCTAGCTGGACAGTTCAAACCATTTTCTCTCCTGGGTCACTTGGCTTCTACTCGGCCCTGTTTTTTGATGAGTTTTCTGACTCTCCAAAGCATGGTGTCACCATCAGCAACACCTCAGACCATGCTTTGTTTGGCTGCCCTCTCGAAGAGAAGGCCTGCGCAAGAAACAAGGAATGTTTCCGCTGAAGTGTCTGGGGAGTGGCTGGAGAGAGAGCCTTTCTCTGGAGCACGTTTGACCTGCACAGGCAGAAAGGAAGCTTTCTTTTGGCACAGCAGAGGGGGACACTTTTGGAGCCTCAGACCCTGTGTGTGGTCATGTAGCTTTGCTATGTTCCGTGACCACAGCCCTGCTTTAAGTATCAGCCAGACATCCTGTAATGCATATGGCATGCTGTTACAGTCTCTGTGGGATGGAGAAGAAGGTGTGGATGAATCAGCTCAGCTCCAAGTCCTTGACCAGAAGATCAGTTCAAACACACATCTGGAGCATGGTGGGAACGCACATGAGGTCAAGCACAAGTCTCTGGGAGGATATTTCATTTTGGGGCTCATGCCCTGAAGGATGTCATCACATCTTCTCACTCCTAATGACGGCTGTCTGTCTAATACAAAGAAAGCGAAACAAAACCCAAGCACATTATAAACCTAAGCTATGTGACACCAATTAAGACATTTTGGCTTCTTGTATTTAGGTGGAACACTATCTCTTTCAGAACAACTCCACAGATGATTTCTTTGTTTTATAAAAATCTCTTTTTTAAGTTTTAAATGTTGTGCCAAAGCCCCTCTCTGTGTGTGTTGTGCGTACATGCTTGTGTGCATGTGTGCACACACGTGAGTATCGTTGTCCAAGGAGGACAGAAGAGGGTGCTGGGTCTCCTGTTCTGGATCTGGATATTGGGACTTGAGCTGTTTGAAGGGGTTTTGGCTATGCTGTAGTCCTCATGCTTGCATATGAAACTTAGCATCAACCTCTCCGTTCTACAGAGAAGCCCGTTTGGGTTTCAGCCGGGATTGTATTTAATGTGCAGATTGGTCGGGAGCTTCTTTATTTCTTTGGGTTTAGGGCTGCTTTGTGCACAGTGTATTAAAGTGTTTTGGAAATGAGCTTCAGAAATCTCAGCAGGAGCAAGGGAGAGAGAGATTCTCAGAATGAATTTTGTTTAATGCCAATTCAAAGGCAATGAATATGCATTTAACATTAAGCACCTGGACGAGGAATCTCAGGATCCGATTGTTAACCAGATTTTTTTTCACCAAGGAAAATGTCAGTTACTGTTAACTCACCGAATATGATCTATACTCAGAACATAGACGCTACATTTGTAAAATATTTAATTTTTAAATGTTTTATTGATTCTTGGTGAGTTTCATATCGTGCTCCCCAGTCCTGTTCATCTCCCTATCCCTTCATATCCACCCTTTACCTTTGTGATTTTACCCCCCCCCCACAAAATAAACACACACACACACCAGTAATAACCAAAAAAAGCATAAAAAACATCTCATCATGGAAGATGTAGTATGTCACAGTGTGTCCCACAGTATATCCCTCTGTCCACATATCTTCATTTGCAAATGTTCATCTCTGTTCTGATTCAAGATCTCTGGCTTTTGTGATACTATCAATATTGGATCCTCTTAGGGGCTCCTCCCACTTATCCTGTGTCACGGAGTCCCTTTGGAACAGCAGGGTTGGCCTTTTCACGTGTCCTAACATGATTTTGGGGTGGGCCATCTCAGGGCCCTGGATCTGGGTCTGGGTGGTAGGAGAGTTAGTGGGCCTGCTGGCTTTCCATTATCCGGACCACCAGGGCAAACACTTCAGCACTGCTCTGACTAGGCCACTCAAGGCCACCATCAATAGGAGGCAGGGTCAACTTCCTGCTCTCATGTCCTCAGACAGGCTCGATGGCACCCATGTCTCCAGAGCCAGATTGACTGTGCTGCCCAGTCAAAGCATGGGGCCCACTCTCTCAAGTGCTTCAGCTTGGGAAGGCTGGACCAGCTTTTCCCAATCTCACAGCCTCCATGCTGCCTCACCGTGCCTTTGCTATCAGGGCTCGCTACTCTGATTTGCCCAGGTGAGGCACAGGGTCGCTTGTGAGTACTATAACCAGTGATGGAACAGGGCTGGCTCTCTCACTCTCATGGCCTTGGGGGCTGCTCTCTGCAGATGGCTAGGGAGCATCACCCGTACATCCAAACCTCACAGCAGACATGTGGCAGGGAAATATTTCATTTCTAATAGAAATCCATGAGTTGGCCTTCTCTACCCTGCTCTGCAAATGGGGAAACTGAAGCGTGAATAGGTTGGGCATTGAACATAGGAGTTAGTGTGAAGGATGCAACTGAAGCCCAGCCTTGTTTACCACGCCTCTTAGAATTCTCCTGACCTTGATGGTTTCTGTGTGTCCTATTCCAGGAGTACCCTTGGATTCTGTTGCAGTTTGAGACTGTACATGTGGTTGGGGAAGAAGGACAACGGCCTGCCTCTCAGTGTTCTGCCTGCTCCCAACACCCCTCTCGTGTTTTGCAGACTAGATCTTTGGGGTTGGAGGAAGAAAAAGAAAACCCCCAAACCCAAAGAAACAAAGTCAGAAACAAAGCAAAACAATGAAAAGGCACCCCCCCCCACCTGCCCTGTTGTTGTACCAGGTTCATGAATGACATCACTCTGCTGAACACCCTGACAGCTTTAAGCCTGTTCAGAACTGCCTAGGATTTGCACCAGGACAGCAAGTTTGCTTTTCCATAGGACTTCCAACGTCCTTGAGGTTGCAGAGCCTCCAGCCTGAGTCTGAAAGCTATTGGTCCCTGTGTTTATCAAAGGTGCTGAATCTCAGCCCAGGTAGATGCATGATGCTTTAGATTGTTCATTCATTCCATAAAGGTTCAGCTGCCATTCTGGCCAGTTTCAGGGGGGTACTTCCTTGGCTCCAGTGAACTCCTGTGTCTCACAGGCAGCTCCTCCTGGATTCCCTCCTCTCCCCTTTCCTCATCAGCCTCACCCTTGGCAGGCTCCCTGTGAAATTCAGCCTCCTTCATCTTCTCTCTCCCTCAGAAGCTGGAACACTTTTACGCCGAATTCCCCATTTTTCGCCTTTGCCAAAACCCAAAGGACCACATCCACCATGTGCCAAAAAGGAGAGGTTGTTTGAAAGAATGCACGAATGACCTTGAATCTTTGCTCAACACCCCAGTGACAGGTTCTCTCCTTCCCCGCCACACCCAGCACACATACTTCGTGTGGGATCAGGGAATGTTTCCTGGCCTCTTTTCCTTTCCCCTTTCTACCACCCTTCTTCATGAACACTACTCAGTCGTTCCCTCCCTGTTACATCTCTTCTGGAATATTAATCAGAGAGCTGACATCCCAGGGCAGCAAGGGGCTTAGGGAGGACATTTAACCTGGACTCCCGCTTCCTGGCAACATCCAGTCCTGCCTGGGTAAAGGACTCTTTCAGAAATGTATTTTAGAAATATAATCATTAAGAATTTCTGTTTTCCCCCCTTTGTGTCTTTGAATTGTAATTTAAAAAAATGTTTGCTTTCTTAGCTTGTCAAAGAAAATATTGCCCTCCCATATTTTTTAACAGCAGAATTCACAAGAATGGAGATTTGGAATCTACTAGGTATTCAAAAGCAGATGAATAGGTGAGGGAGGTGCCATATGAATGAATATACCATGGAGTATCACGCCACCTTAAAATAGAAAGGCATTCTGTCATTGAAAACAACATGTATACTTGGATGAGCAGGAGGATGTTATGTTAGCTGGAATCAGTCAGGCATAGAAAGAGACATACTGCACGTTCTCACCTATCTGTAAAAGTAAATACCAGAATAGTGATTACCAAAGGCTGGAAAGACTGTGTGTTTTGGGGGTGGGAGTGAGGGATGGAGTGAACCATGCAACTGAATGGAGGAATAGCCCTAATCTTCTATTACAGAGTGTACCTACACATGGTAAGTAAATGATGTATTTCAAATGAGTGGAGTTTTGGATGCTTTCAATACAATTGAATGACAAATGTTTGAGATGATAATATTGGCAATTGTCTTAATTTGATCATTTATCTTAATTTGACAGTAATTTATTTATTTTACTGTTTATTTATCTTACTGTGTTTACATAAATATACATTCCAGTTGCAAATTTAAAATGTTTCAAGGGGGTCATTGAGATGGTTCAATGGGTGACAGCACTTGTTGATAAATTTGATGACCCAAGTTCAATCCCTAGGACTTACATGGTGGAAGGCTTCTGTTGACTCTTGCAAGTTGTCCTCTGACCATCATTTACATGTTCTGGAATGTACTTGTTCACAGGAAGGAAAGAAGGAAGGAAGGAAGGAAGGAAGGAAGGAAGGAAGGAAGGAAGGAAGATGAAACTGTGGTACTCTCGTACTCTTTTCTGGCAGATGTTGACCAACAAACCCTTTCCCTGGGTCAGGCAGAGTTCCTGGAGTGTCAGATATGATGATATTTCAGAGGTGAAGACTGCAGGCAGCCAGAGGTAGTTCAGCTGTGGCGCATGTGACAGAACTATGGTCAGCTGCCAAGAATGGAGGTTAAACAGGAGTTGTTGCAAATCTATCACGAGGCTTCCTGAGATGCAAATGGACTCCCTGATTGTAAATAACACCCTAATAACTCAGCTCTAAACCCAGCCATCGTAGGATGGAATAGTTCAGACCGAGAGGTTGATGACTGATTGATTTTGATCTACTGAGTATTGTTTGACTATTTGTCAGACAGTAGCCTAGCTCTGCTGTTCTGAGAGCTAAACATAGACATGTGAGGGTCCTTCCTCTGCCTCTGGGGATCTCAAGGGACAAAAGGGTCATCTTCCTCTGGCCTTGGGGTCTTAAGAGAATAGATGCCAAACCCTCTGCCTTCCTTGGTGGGGTTGTCTTTGTTAGGGTTTCCATTGCTGTGAAGGGACACCATGACCAAGGGAACTCTTATAAAGGCAAACATTTAATTGGAGCTGGCTTACAGTTTCAGAGGTTCAATTCATTAGCATCATGGTGGGAAGTGTGGCAGCATGCAGGCAGACATGATGCTGGAGGAGCCAAGAGTTCTACATATTAATCCAAAGGCAGCCAGGAGGAGAATATCATCCACACTGGGTATAGCTTGAGCACCTAGGAGACCTCAAAGCCTACCTACATGGTAACATACTTCCTCCAACAGGGCCACACCTATTTTAACAAGGCCACACCCCCTAATAGTGCCACTTCCCATGGGCTAAGCATAATCAAACCACCACAAGGGCATGTGTTTTGAAAGACCCATTCTTTCCTTGCATTTATATTTTAATTCTTATCCCTCTAATTTGTCCCATCCCTTTAAGGATTTAGATATGCACCTTTCTTCACTATCCAACTACAATTTTAGCATTTGTTGTTGTTTTTAAAGATTTTTTAAATTTGTGTGTGTGTGTGTGTGTGCGCGCGCGCATGTGTGTATGTCTCCATGTGTGCATGCATGTACCACATGTGTGTGGGTGCCTGAAGAGGCTAAAAGAAGGCCTCAGGTCCCCTGGATCTAGAGTTATAGGCAGTTGTGGGCTCCCTGATGTGGGCAAAAGGGGGCGGTGGTAGAAAAGTGTCTCTTCTGGCAAGTGTTTGTCCAGTGTTGGGGTAAGCAGGAAGTGGTCAGCTAAAGAAAGTCAGTTGTTAGACATCTCTCATGACTGTCCTTTCTTAGAGTCCAACAGAACTGGGAAGACAAGAATGTGGGAAAACATGTGGATACGCAAATTAATATTGTTTCAGGAAGTATAATTTAAGCAAGATGGATAAACTTTATAGAATATCATAACCCTGGCGACCATCCTTGACTTTTATTTATTTATTTTTTGAGATGGGTGAAAAATGGGCATAGTTAACGTTTTCATAATCTTTTCCTTTTGGGTGTAGGGGTGATTTTATCAGGGGATATGGCCCTGGATCAGTCACTGATATAGCAAAATTTGAAGCAGAAGGATGCTGCGAGGCAGGAACCCTTCTCCAATGTGAGGCTTCAGAAATGTTTTACTTATCAACTATTTTTACGTCCACATTTATCCTGAAGATATGACAGCAGTATTTGCTTGGAACAGGGAGATGGCCAATTTTTGTTTCTCTTTAGTCTTTCCAAAGCCATGTGATTCTTATTCCTTTCTGGTAGCTGCCATGCCATCTGCATGAAAATGCTTGTGAAAAATAAATCTTATTTGATTATTATTTCTCGTGTTCTGATGGCCTTTCTCTAAACAGTATAATGCTCTCTTGTTTTGTCTGATGAGCCAAACATGCTCTTAAGGGTAGAAGTGGGTGGCCAAGCATTCTGACCAGTGCTGTCCAATATGGTAGCCACATGTGATTACTAGGCACTTGAAATATTAGCTATGCAACTAAGAACTAAATTCTTAATTCAGTTTAAGAACTGACACACATGCACTTTACTTTCTGGATGGAGTAGGTATGAAATAACTCGATAGTGCTCCAAGTGTAAGTTTTATGAGCTTGGAAATCAAGCCTTGCTAAAGATTTCAGCATTTAAACTGAATTGTGCTTGTTTAATAAAATACACACCAGGCTTACAGGGGTAGTAAGAAAGGAAGGATATAAAACATTTTATTAATTTAAAAATATTGGTTACACACTAAAATAATATCTCATTTCCACTGGATGAAATAAAATGTATTATTAAAATTAATTTCAATTGTTTCTCTTACTTTTTTATGTGGCTACTGGAGCATGGAAATGTAAATGTGGTTCCCATTATGTTCTATTGAGCAAGGTTGGTCTGAGCTATGTCATGTCCCTGTTTCATGACTGCTCTGGGCTATAGTCAAATATATCACCAATCTCTACAGCAGGTTATGGGTTATGATAGAAATTAACAGTATCATTCATAAACGTTGTCTCCAAATCTACATATGTCTTGGTATCTAGACATTTTCTTGAATGTTTTTCAGTTCCTTGAATTCATATCTATGATTTCTGTGGTTCTGTGTTTTTGAAATAGTCCATCTTGGTTGTTCAAGAAAGGCTCAAACAACCTTCCTGCCTCAGCCTCCAGAGTAGATGAGTGTTCGAGCATGTACTACTGCGTCTGATATGTTAATACTTCAACATGGGGAAATGGCAGGACTTTCAGAAAATACACCCAAAGGGTTCATGGGAGATATAAACTTCTTATTTTCCACAGATAAACACGGGATCTTTAGATTTGTACAAGTATGTACTGCTTTGCAGTGGTACCTTCAGACCACTGCTGGTCACTGCTCTTCCTCTTACATTGCACTCAAAGTGACTGGGACCACAGACAGCCATGGACTTTATGACAGACCATTACAAATCACCAGACTAGCAAGTTATTAATGAAAGCCAGATGATAGACCACAAAACACGTCATCCAGAAGGTTGATTAGCTGGAATGGAACACACAAGGCTGAAGGATGGCAGGAGCCTGGGGTAGGAGGTAAGACTTGAAACCCCAACTCTGCTCTGATTGGCTTATGTCATTGGATATTTCATCTCTCCCACCCCACCCTTCTGATCATCTATCAGAGGAGAAGTTCAGAGCAGGAGGTCTCTAGGGTTCTTCCCTGCTCCCACAAGCCAAATTTCAATCAGTTGAATCCTGATCTCCAGCTGCAAAAATACCAGGCCAGCCCCTTGGGTTTGCAAATGGTAACATTACAGACGGAGCAATCATGTCTTGCAGGGTGTGAGGTGAAGCACTTGGATAGCCAGCATGCATAATGACTCTGCATAATCCCACTCCTGGCCAGGGACCTCCTCCTTACTTGTGCTGTGTTCCATCACACATAGCTTGGCTGAGTCAAGTGAACTTATATTTTATTGAAACATTTTTTTTCAAATGAGTATCCTATAAGTGTGTACTAATATCCACTTACAAGCATGTATGACAAGGCCTATTTCTACATATACAGCATCTCACTCATACTGAACTTAACCACACGTTTATTCATAACTCTAAGTTCATCTCTTATGAGATGAAAGTGTATATATTTCACCTGGGTATTATTCTACAGTTTTTGTTACCATTTATTTGTTTGTTTTGGGGTGTGTGTGTGTGCACTCTTTTGTGTGTGTGTGCATGTGTGTGTGTGTGCACTCATGCTCATGTGGAGGCCAGAAGTCAACCTCAAATACTGTTCTTGAGGATCAGTTGGCTTTTTTTATTTGAGACAGGGTCTCTCGCTAGCCTAACCCTTACTGAGCAGACTCGGTAGCTTGGCCAGCAACACCCCAGGGATCTGCCTGTCTGCGGGTTCCACAGCCTTGGGATTATGCTACTACACTATTACTCTGCATGCATTCTGGAAGTTGAACTTGGGTCCTTGTACTTACAAGGCTAGTACTTTAATAACTTGGCTATTTTTCAGTATCTTGTAATTTTTAAAGTAAGTTTCCCCCCAGTATATGACTCACTTCATATTTTTGTGCATAATTTAGCATTTTATTTTATAACAATTGATTCATGTGTTTTTTTTTTTCCTGAGACTTGGACTTGCATGCTAGGCAAGGAATCATATCCCCAGATACATAGCATTTATTTTATTTTACTTCATTTTATTTTGTTTTATGTGGTCACATAAGGTCATGCACATTTTCATGGACTTACATAGTAAACTTTGAACATATTCTACACTATATATTAACATTTTAAATGATATTTTTGTCAGTATATTTATTGTTTAAGCTCTTTCTCCACTCCTATCAAATAATTTCATGCATTAATAGCTGTGTGTTTTTTCTTTTTATGGCCTATGATATTTCATAAATTTAATTTGATGCTTGATTGAGGTTGGCTGGTATATGTAGTAAGCAAATAAGAAATTCTCTCTGGAATCAAGGAGAGTTTCAAAGTTGGCCAGATAACTTTATCATTGTGAGATAAATGGCCTGAGGAGTCTGAATGTGGTTTGGATTATTTCGTCCTGATGCAGATGGGACCCGGCTTTACTAGGATTGACCTAGGGAAATGAACATAAAAGATAATACTCTACCATTGAGCCACACCCACAGCTACATGTAATTTATTATTATTTTTTTAATTTTTAATATTTTTATTACATATTTTCCTCAATTACATTTCCAATGCTATCCCAAAAGTCCCCCATAGCGCCCCCCACTTCCCTACCCACCCATTCCCATTCTTTTGGCCCTGGCATTCCCCTATATTGGGGCATATAAAGTTTGCAAGTCCAATGGGCCTCTCTTTCCAATGATGGCCGACTAGGCCATCTTTCGATACATATGCAGCTAGAGACAAGAGCTCCGGGGTACTGGTTAGTTCATCATGTTGTTCCAACAATAGGGTTGCAGATCCCTTTAGCTCCTTGGGTACTTTCTCTAGCTTCTGCATAGGGAGCCCTGTGATACATCCAATAGCTGACTGTGAACATCCACTCCTGTGTTTGCTAGGCCCCGGCATCGTCTCACAAGAGACAGCTATATTTGGGTCCTTTCAGCAAAATCTTGCTAGTGTATGCAATGGTGTCAGCGTTTAGAAGCTGATTATGGGATGGATCCCTGGATACGGCAGTCTCTAAATGGTCCATCCTTTCATCACAGCTACGAACTTTGTCTCTGTAACTCCTTCCCTGGGTGTTTTGTTCCCAATTCTAAGAAGGTGCACAGTGTCCACACTTTGGTCTTCATTCTTCTTGAGTTTCATGCGTTTAGCAAATTGTATCTTATATCTTGGGTATCCTAAGTTTTGGGCTAATATCCACTTATCAGTGAATACATATTGTGTGAGTTCTTTTGTGATTGTGTTACTTCACTCAAGATGATGCCCTCCAGGTCCATCCATTTGGCTAGGAATTTCATAAATTCATTCTTTTTAATAGCTGAGTAGTACTCCATTGTGTAAATGTACCATAATTTCTGTATCCATTCCTCTGTTGAGGGACATCTGGGTTCTTTCCAGCTTCTGGCTATTATAAATAGGGCTGCTATGAACATAGTGGAGCATGTGTCCTTTTTACCGGTTGGGACATCTTCTGGATATATGCCCAGGAGAGGTATTGCTGGATCCTCCGGTAGTACTATGTCCAATTTTCTGAGGAACCGCCAGACTGATTTCCAGAGTGGTTGTACAAGCTTGCAATCCCACCAACAATGGAGGAGTGTTCCTCTTTCTCCACATCCTCGCCAGCATCTGCTGTCACCTGAATTTTTGATCTTAGCCATTCTGACTGGTGTGAGGTGGAATCTCAGGGTTGTTTTGATTTGCATTTCCCTGATGATTAAGGATGTTGAACATTTTTTCAGGTGCTTCTCTGCCATTCGGTATTCCTCAGGTGAGAATTCTTTGTTCAGTTCTGAGCACCATTTTTTAATGGGGTTATTTGACTTTCTGGAGTCCACCTTCTTGAGTTCTTTATATATATTGGATATTAGTCCCTTATCTGATTTAGGATAGGTGAAGATCCTTTCCCAATCTGTTGGTGGTTTTTTTGTCTTATTGATGGTGTCTTTAGCCTTGCAGAAGCTTTGTAGTTTCATGAGGTCCCACTTGTCAATTCTCGATCTTACAGCACAAGCCATTACTGTTCTATTCAGGAATTTTCCCCCTGTGCCCATATCTTCAAGGCTTTTCCCCACTTTCTCCTCTATAAGTTTCAGTGTCTCTGGTTTTATGTGAAGTTCCTTGATCCACTTAGACTTGACCTTAGTACAAGGAGATAGGAATGGATTGATTCGCATTCTTCTACATGTTAACAACCAGTTGTGCCAGCACCATTTGTTGAAAATGCTGTCTTGGACACTCGCCAGCTACCCACAACACCCGCCACAGGATCTTAAGACTTCTGGTGAGTGGAGCACAGCTTCTGCTCCAATCCAATTGCACTGGACCTGAGACTGCATTAGTTAGGGAAGCAGAAACAGGCCTGAGTAGGGCCACAGGCCTCATCCAGCCGGATCAGCGCCGGGGTAGCGGGAGCGCAGGGTTGCCTGACACCCGCCAGCTACCCACGACCCCCGCCACAGAATTTTGGGACTGCTGGTGAGTGGAACACAGCTTCTGCTCCAGTCCAATCACGCGGGACCTGAGACTGCTCTGGTTGGGGAGAGAGAAATCCGGCCTACATAGGGCCACAACCCTCTTCCTGTCAGAAAAGCACCGGGGCATCTGGGGCGCAGGGTCGGCTGACACCCGCCAGCTACCCACAACACCCACCACAGGATCTTAAGACTTCTGGTGAGTGGAGCACAGCTTCTGCTCCAATCCAATTGCGCGGGACCTGAGACTGCATTAGTTAGGGAAGCAGAAACCGGCCTGAGTAGGGCCACAGGCCTCATCCGGCCGGATCAGCGCCAGGGTAGCGGGAGCACAGGGGTGCCTGACACCCGCCAGCTACCCACGACCCCCGCCGCAGGATTTTGGGACTGCTGGTGAGTGGAACACCGCTTCTGCTCCAATCTTTAAACAGTGACAACGATAACAACTAACCCCAGAGATTACCAGATGGCGAAAGGTAAACGTAATAATCTTACTAACAGAAACCAAGACCACTCACCATCATCAGAACCCAGCACCCCCACTTCGCCCAGTCCAGGGAACCCCAACACACCGGAAAAGCTAGACACGGATTTAAAAGCATATCTCCTGATGATGATAGAGGACTTCAAGAAGGACTTTAATAACACACTTAAAGAAATGCAGGAGAACACTGCTAAACAGGCAGAAGACAATAAAGAGGAAGCACAAAAATCCCTTAAAGAATTGCAGGAGAACACTGCTAAAGAGTTACAAATCCTTAAAGAAAAACAGGATAACATAATCAAACAGGTAGAAGTCCTTACAGAAAAACAAAAAAACACATCCAAACAGATGATGGAAATGAACAAAACCATACTAGACCTAAAAACGGAAGTAGACACAATAAAGAAAACCCAAAAGGAGGCAACACTGGAGATAGAAACCCTAGGAAAGAAATCTGGAACCATAGATACGAGCATCAGCAACAGAATACAAGAGATGGAAGAGAGAATCTCAGGTGCAGAAGATTCCATAGAGAACATCGGCACAACAATCAAGGAAAATGTAAAATGCAAAAAGATCCTAACTCAAAACATCCAAGAAATACAGGACGCAATGAGAAGACCAAACCTACGGATAATAGGAGCGGATGAGAATGAAGATTTTCAACTCAAAGGACCAGCAAACATCTTCAACAAAATTATAGAAGAAAACTTCCCAAATCTAAAGAAAGAGATGCCCATGAACATACAAGAAGCCTACAGAACTCCAAATAGACTGGACCAGAAAAGAAATACCTCCCGACACATAATAATCAGAACAACAAATGCTCTAAATAAAGATAGAATACTAAAAGCAGTAAGAGAAAAAGGCCAAGTAACATATAAAGGCAAGCCTATCAGAATTACACCAGATTTTTCACCAGAGACTATGAAGGCCAGAAGATCCTGGACAGATGTTATACAGACACTAAAAGAACACAAATTCCAGCCCAGGCTACTATACCCAGCCAAACTCTCAATTAACATAGATGGAGAAACCAAAGTATTCCACGACAAAACCAAATTCACATATTATCTCTCCACGAATCCAGCCCTTCAAAGGATAATAACAGAAAAAAACCAATACAAGGACAGGAACCACGCCCTAGAAACAACAAGAAGGTAATCCCTCAACAAACCTAAAAGAAGACAGCCACAAGAACAGAATGCCAACTTTAACAACAAAAATAACAGGAAACAACAATTACTTTTCCTTAATATCTCTTAATATCAATGGACTCAACTCCCCGATAAAAAGACATAGACTAACAAACTGGCTACACAAACAAGACCCAACATTTTGCTGCTTACAGGAAACTCATCTCAGAGAAAAGGATAGACACTACCTCAGAATGAAAGGCTGGAAAACAATTTTCCAAGCAAATGGCACGAAGAAACAAGCTGGAGTAGCCATTCTAATATCTGATAAGATTGACTTCCAACCCAAAGTCATTAAAAAAGACAGGGAGGGACACTTCATACTCATCAAAGGTAAAATCCTCCAAGAGGAACTATCAATCCTGAATATCTATGCTCCAAATACAAAGGCAGCCACATTCATTAAAGAAACTTTAGTAAATCTCAAAGCACACATTGCACCTCATACAATAATAGTGGGAGACTTCAACACACCACTTTCACCAATGGACAGATCATGGAAACAGAAACTAAACAGGGACACAGTGAAACTAACAGAAATTATGAATCAAATGGATCTGGCAGATATCTACAGAACATTCTATCCTAAAACAAAAGGATATACCTTCTTCTCAGCACCTCATGGTACCTTCTCCAAAATTGATCACATAATTGGTCACAAAGCAGGCCTCAACAGATACAAAAATATTGAAATTGTCCCATGCATCCTATCAGATCACCATGGACTAAGGCTGATCTTCAATAACAAAATAAATAATAGAAAGCCAACCTTCACGTGGAAACTGAACAACACTCTTCTCAATGATACCTTGGTCAAGGAAGGAATAAAGAAAGAAATTAAGGACTTTTTAGAGTTCAATGAAAATGAAGCCACAACATACCCAAACTTATGGGACACAATGAAAGCATTTCTAAGAGGAAAACTCATAGCTCTGAGTGCCTCCAAAAAGAAACTAGAGAGAGCACACATTAGCAGCTTGACAACACACCTAAAAGCACTAGAACAAAAGGAAGCAAATTCACCCAAGAGGAGTAGACGGCAGGAAATAATCAAACTCAGGGGTGAAATCAACCAAGTGGAAACAAGAAAAACTATTCAAAGAATCAACCAATCAAGGAGCTGGTTCTTTGAGAAAATCAACAAGATAGATAAACCCTTAGCCAGACTCACTAGAGGGCACAGGGAAAGCATCCTAATTAACAAAATCAGCAATGAAAAAGGAGACATAACAACAGATCCTGAAGACATCCAAAACACCATCAGATCCTTCTACCAAAGGCTATACTCAACAAAACTGGAGAACCTGGATGAAATGGAGAAGTTCCTAGACAGATACCAGGTACCAAAGTTGAATCAAGATCAGGTTAATGATCTAAACAGCCCTATATCCCCCAAAGAAATAGAAGCAGTCATTAATAGTCTCCCAACTAAAAAAAGCCCAGGACCATATGGGTTTAGTGCAGAGTTCTATCAGACCTTCAAAGAAGATCTAATCCCAGTTCTTCACAAACTATTCCACAAAATAGAAACAGAAGGTACTCTACCCAACTCATTCTATGAAGCCACAATTACTCTGATACCTAAACCACAAAAACACCCAACAAAGATAGAAAACTTCAGACCAATATCCCTTATGAATATTGATGCAAAAATCCTCAATAAAGTTCTTGCTAACTGAATCCAAGAACACATCAAAACAATCATCCATCCTGACCAAGTAGGTTTCATCCCAGGGATGCAGGGATGGTTCAATATACGGAAATCCATCAACGTAATCCAGTATATAAACAAACTCAAAGACAAAAACCACATGGTCATCTCCTTAGATGCGGAAAAAGCATTTGACAAATTCCAACACCCATTCATGATAAAAGTCTTGGAAAGATCAGGAATTCAAGGCCCATACCTAAACATGATAAAAGCAATCTACAGCAAACCAGTAGCCAACATCAAAGTAAATGGTGAGAAGCTTGAAGCAATCCCTCTAAAATCAGGGACTAGACAAGGCTGTCCACTTTCTCCATACCTATTCAACATTGTACTTGAAGTCCTAGCCAGAGCAATTCGACAACAAAAGGAGATCAAAGGGATACAAATTGGAAAAGATGAAGTCAAAATATCACTCTTTGCAGATGATATGATAGTATATATAAGTGACCCTAAAAATTCCACCAGAGAACTCCTAAGCCTGATAAACAGCTTCGGTGAAGTAACTGGATATAAAATTAACTCAAACAAATCAATGGCCTTTCTCTACACAAAGAATAAACAGGCTGAGAAAGAAATTAGGGAAACAACACCCTTCTCAATAGTCACAAATAATATAAAATATCTTGGCGTGACTCTAACTAAGGAAGTGAAAGATCTGTATAATAAAAACTTCAAGTCTCTGAAGAAAGAAATTCTAGAAGATCTCAGAAGATGGAAAGATCTCCCATGCTCATGGATTGGCAGGATCAACATTGTAAAAATGGCTATCTTGCCAAAAGCAATCTACAGATTCAATGCAATCCCCATCAAAATTCCAAATCAATTCTTCAACGAATTAGAAAGTGCAATCTGCAAATTCATCTGGAATAACAAAAAACCTAGGATAGCAAAAACTCTTCTCAAGGATAAAAGAACCTCTGGTGGAATCACCATGCCGGACCTAAAGCTCTACTACAGAGCAATTGTGATAAAAACTGCATGGTACTGGTATAGTGACAGACAAATAGACCAATGGAATAGAATTGAAGACCCAGAAATGAACCCACACACCTACGGTCACTTGATCTTCGACAAGGGAGCTAAAAAATCCAGTGGAAGAAAGACAGCATTTTCAACAAATGGTGCTGGCACAACTGGTTGTTAACATGTAGAAGAATGCGAATCGATCCATTCCTATCTCCTTGTACTAAGGTCAAGTCTAAGTGGATCAAGGAACTTCACATAAAACCAGAGACACTGAAACTTATAGAGGAGAAAGTGGGGAAAAGCCTTGAAGATATGGGCACAGGGGAAAAATTCCTGAATAGAACAGTAATGGCTTGTGCTGTAAGATCGAGAATTGACAAGTGGGACCTCATGAAACTGCAAAGCTTCTGCAAGGCTAAAGACACCATCAATAAGACAAAAAAACCACCAACAGATTGGGAAAGGATCTTCACCTATCCTAAATCAGATAAGGGACTAATATCCAATATATATAAAGAACTCAAGAAGGTGGACTCCAGAAAGTCAAATAACCCCATTAAAAAATGGGGCTCAGAACTGAACAAAGATTTCTCACCTGAGGAATACCGAATGGCAGAGAAGCACCTGAAAAAATGTTCAACATCCTTAATCATCAGGGAAATGCAAATCAAAACAACCCTGAGATTCCACCTCACACCAGTCAGAATGGCTAAGATCAAAAATTCAGGTGACAGCAGATGCTGGCGAGGATGTGGAGAAAGAGGAACACTCCTCTATTGTTGGTGGGATTGCAAGCTTGTACAACCACTCTGGAAATCAGTCTGGCGGTTCCTCAGAAAATTGGACATAGTACTACCGGAGGATCCAGCAATACCTCTCCTGGGCATATATCCAGAAGATGTCCCAACCGGTAAAAAGGACACATGCTCCACTATGTTCATAGCAGCCCTATTTATAATAGCCAGAAGCTGGAAAGAACCCAGATGTCCCTCAACAGAGGAATGGATACAGAAATTATGGTACATTTACACAATGGAGTACTACTCAGCTATTAAAAAGAATGAATTTATGAAATTCCTAGCCAAATGGATGGACCTGGAGGGCATCATCTTGAGTGAAGTAACACAATCACAAAAGAACTCACACAATATGTATTCACTGATAAGTGGATATTAGCCCAAAACTTAGGATACCCAAGATATAAGATACAATTTGCTAAACACATGAAACTCAAGAAGAATGAAGACCAAAGTGTGGACACTGTGCCCCTCCTTAGAATTGGGAACAAAACACCCAGGGAAGGAGTTACAGAGACAAAGTTCGTAGCTGTGATGAAAGGATGGACCATTTAGAGACTGCCGTATCCAGGGATCCATCCCATAATCAGCTTCTAAACGCTGACACCATTGCATACACTAGCAAGATTTTGCTTAAAGGACCCAAATATAGCTGTCTCTTGTGAGATGATGCCGGGGCCTACCAAACACAGGAGTGGATGTTCACAGTCAGCTATTGGATGTATCACAGGGCTCCCAATGGAGAAGCTAGAGAAAGTACCCAAGGAGCTAAAGGGATCTGCAACCCTATTGTTGGAACAACATGATGTACTAACCAGAACCCCGGAGCTCTTGTCTCTAGCTGCATATGTATCGAAAGATGGCCTAGTCGGCCATCAATGGAAAGAGAGGCCCATTGGACTTGCAAACTTTATATGCCCCAATATAGGGGAATGCCAGGGCCAAAAGAATGGGAATGGGTGGGTAGGGAAGTGGGGGGCGCTATGGGGGACTTTTGGGATAGCATTGGAAATGTAATTGAGGAAAATATGTAATAAAAATATTAAAAATTAAAAAAAAAAGAATCTTCCATTGTAGACATTTTTTATTTTGTATTTTTTGGCCCTTTGAAAATCTAAAGCACTTGTACTTATTTTGCATAATATCTTAAATTGATATTACTTTTCCCTGTACAAGCTCCTTGACTGCAGAGTTAACATTAACACACATCACAGCACGGTTGATCTTAACTATTCCTCTACTCAAAGCACATAGAAAGCATGAACAGCCTCATCTTTTTGAGATAGTTTAGTTAGCAATGCATGGAAAGGCAGGAGAATGATTCAGAGGACATTGACGTGTCCTGATAATGATGGGATGATGGATGGTCTAGAGCATTGGAAAGGGAGTACTGAAGGAATCTAAGGCTATTCTGAGGAGGCTTTCAGCTCTGATTGACTCCCATCCTTTAGGATTTAATAATAGAAAGATGGAACTATGAAGATTCATAGGACTCAAAATTAATTTAAGCAAAAATAGGACTGCCTTATGCAGGGTTTCCATTGCTGAGAAGAGACACTATGAGCACAGCAACTCTTATAAAAGAAAACATTTAATTTGGGTTGGCTCACATTGGCTTACAGTTTCAGAGCTTTAGTCCATTATCATCATGGTGGGAAACAGTGCAGAGTACAAGCAGGGAGACTTGGTACTGAAGAAAGAGCTGAGATTTCTACATTTTGATCCAGTTAGAAGAAGGAGACTATGTCCATACTGGATGTAGCTTGAGCATATATAAGATATCAAAACCCCACCTCCACAGTGACATACTTCCTTTGACAAGGCCACACCTCCTAATAATGCTACTCCTTATGAGCCACACATTTAAGCACTTGTGTCTATTGGGGCCATTCCTAGTCAAACTGCCACAGGGATATCTAGTGGCCCTTGAATTTGGTGTGACTCTAGGAGTACAATTGGTATTGCACTCAGATGATTAGGTTTCAGCACTCTGTGTTGGCTCCATTCTCAGGAAGGTTCACCATTCAGTGGCTATACCACTAAAGAAAAGGATTCCTTTTACCTACCAACCATTATGTACCCATAGCTCCTCAGGGAGAGATGGGGCTTCATGAGTCCCTTCCCTCATTCACTACTGGATGTTGACAAGCCCCGTTTTGTGAAGGTCTTGTGAAGTCAACCACAATTGCTCTGAGGTCATGGTTGCAATGGATAGGCTGTGTCTAGAAAAATATAAGATATTCTCAAACCATTTCTCCCCATTCTTTGACTCTTACATTTTTTCCCTGAGCCTAGAAGAGGGTAATGTGATTGACACCATTTTTGGGTCTTGGCATTCAAAGCATTCACTAGTCTCAACACTTTGGCCAATTAGAAATTCTCCACTAACCATCATCCGCTGTAATCAGGCCTTTTCTTAAGGACCTCTGGTTCCTTAGATTCTTTCTATTTTCATTATTATTCCAACAATTCTATGGGAATATGGTCAGGTTTGTTAACACCTTTTGAAATGCTCCCCCAACAACACTCCAGAGATTTTAGTGGCACAAAATATGTCACTTTCTTCAAATTTGTAATTTTACTCCCTTACTGATGCTTAGGGCTCCAATTTCTTCTTAGAAGCAGGTCAGGCTTGGGGCTTTTATTTAGCAAGTAGCTTAAAAAGTTCTGAGTTGTTTTCCCAGAAATCATTGAGAACTACTTTTAGAACTCAAGTTAAGACCCTAGAGTCCTCCATACTCTCTGATCAATGTCACCTTCAAGCAGAGAATGTGAAAAATCCCCACTCTAGGCATCTGATACCAGTTACATAGACCACATTTTAGTTATTTGTTTTTTAGAAAGAAATTGAGCAAGAGCAGAGAGACCCTGAGCATTGAGCTGAGTCTGGTGGTGAAGCTGGGATCTGTCAGTCTGTGTTGGCTTCAAGGATTTAGGACTCATTAGCCAGCAGCAGCCACACTTTCATCTGGTGGCACTGGGGAGGCAATTATTTCAACTCAATAGTTTTCAAAACTTAGCTTAGGTCTATCCATAAGATTTCATGGTATCTTATTGCTTTTGTGGGAACTTAAAGCTATCATTGAACAATCTGTAACCTTCCTGTCAGTCCCCAAAGTGTGCCAATGAGCCTTATTTGGACATACTTTCTTTCTATGGATGAATCTGGTTTCTTTTCTTCTCCTTCTATTTTTTTAAACCAGTGTCATAATGCTCCTTATTCAATAGAGTCATACCAAACACTATATCCTTGTGACTAATTATGTTAGTGGACAAAATGAATTCCTATCATTCCATTAAAAATTGTCCTGGGGCTGATGAGCAAACTGCTCTCTATTCAAGCATGAGAACCTGCGTTTGACTCTAGCATTCACATACAAATCTGGGTTTAGCAGCATAATCCCAGTGCTGGGAGGTGGAGACTCGGGTATCCCTGCTGCTCCCTGGTCAGCCAGTAGAACCAAATTGATCAAATCTCCAGCTTCAGTGAGAGATGCTGCCTAAGAAAATAAGGAAGAGAGCAATTGAGGAAGACACTTGACATAGTGCTGTGGTTTCCACATGCATGTGTAAATAATTGCATAACCTGTCCTTGAACTACACACACACACACACACACACACACACACCCCAAATGCTTAAAGTTCATTACATATATATCGAGATATTTATTTTTTAGCTCACTTTCTCCACTCTGTATATTATGATAAAATAAGTAGATGCACACACATATACTCAGATATAGAAACCTATGTGTATATACACATATATATGAAATATACAAAGTAATATTTCTGTCTGGACTATGACTATTCCTTGGGGGCCCACTTGTTAAATGCCTTGTCCCCAAGGCAGTACTGTTGGAGATGCTTTAAGAAGTAGGGCCTGTGTCATTGGGAGTTTGCCTTTATCAGAGATTTTAAGGTTCTATTTAGTGTACTGCTTGTGGGATGAATAGTTTACTTGGCCACTCATTTCTGCTATGGTATCCCATCCTGCTATGGGCTCCAAGTGACATGACTTGAAACCTCTGAAACTGTGAACCAAATTAAGCACTTTGGTTTTATATGTCAAGTATCTTGGTCATTTGTTATCATGAGAGAGAATGAGTGAATGGACATCTCTGTAATATATGTGCACACATCGGAATGCAAAGCAAAAAGCCTTTATTAAATTGTGATAACATTACCTTATTCAATATTCCTTATGTTGATGAAATCCTTGCGATCAACATGTAAGCTATTAAAATACAGACATTGGAGAGCTGGAGAGATGGCTCAGTGATTAAGAGCACTTGGCTGCTCTTCCAGAGGACCTGGGTTTGATTCCCAGCACCAACATGTCAGCTCACAGCTGTCTGTCACTCCAATTCTGGGGGGTCTGGCACCCTGATACAGATATACACGCAGGGTATATCTGCATGAAATACATATGAAATAGAATAAATTAATTAAAAACCCAAACATTAGTATGACTTAATTTTTCTCAATGAGTACGCTTTGACTACTACCACTAAAACCAATTAATCACATATTTAGTGTCTAGAAAAGAAATCTAAGCTTGAGTTATTACTGTTAAGCTCACACATTTTGATTTCTGGAACCAAGTTAAAAATTGGAGAAATTTGTGCTCTAATTTTTCATTCTTTGGGCCTTTTCCTAATTTTCCACAGCAATTCAGCAATCCTTAGCTATGTGTCCAAAACCATTCTCTTGGGTCTCATATCCTCTCTCTTCAGTTAACTCTGTCGATCCTCAGCTCGGGAGCCTCATCCAAACCAGGTCTCTGCTTCTGTCTGAGGTCCCTGGGTCCTGAGTTCTCAGGTGGGTGGTGCTTTGTGACTCTCACAACCCAACCTCAGCAAGAACCTCTCTGCACTTAGACCACCCAGTCTGCAGACATCCAGCACAGCAGCCACTTTCTGCTTGGAGGTCTGCTGCCCTATGCTGCCTTGCTTCTCTTTCCTTCTAATGGTAATATGGGAGACCCAGAGGGGTATATTTAATGGCAAAGAAATTAAATGTTTATGATTTCTATTCCAATGACACATAAGCAAAAAAGAAAAGAAAGAAAAAAGAAAGAAAAAAGAAAGAAAGAGAGAGAGAGAAAGGGAGAAAGAGAGGGAGAAAGAAAAGAAAAGAAAAGGAAACAAAAGAAAAGAAAAGAAAAGGAAAGGAAAGAAAAAAAAGAGAGAGAGAGAGAAAGAATCTAATGATAGGGTGCAGAGAACTTTGCTCCTCATCTGACTTCTGTCTCTGTCCACATTGACCAAGACTGAAGGTCCACAGCTTCCAAATCATTCTGACTTGTTGCAATGTCCTTCCCAGAAGTCACAGAAAGAAATGTGTTGACTCTTATATGCCTGAATGAGTGGATCAAAGTTTCAATCAACCACAGATAAGCATTTGACTCTGCCAGGGAAGGAAAGAGATATGGGCAAAATATTTTTTGTCTTGGGGCTTCTTAGCTTGATGAAGAGATTTTAAAAAAGAAATATAGGATAAAATAAGTGGGACCTTTAGGCTGTGTGCTTCATGGGTACCTAGGGGATGCACTCAAAAATACTGTGTCTCCCACCATGTACAGGGGCAGCTATGCCAAGAACTTTCGGCCCATGAGGCAGAGGGAACACCGTAAGATTTAAAATGAGGTGAGGCAGAAACACTGAGATCATGGATCTACCACTTGCATTTGTCACTTTATTTCACGTCACAAAGGCTCAGCCTTCAGCTGGCATGTGTGATGACGTCCCAAATGTGTGCTTTGTAATGCATTTTCCAACTGAATTGTACTTATTAATTCTCTTGGCAGTTCCATCAAGTGTGAAGTATTGTACCAAGTTAATTCTTCTCATTAAATACTGGAACCGTGTCAGAGAACGTTCTTCAGGGAGAATCCTCTGAGCTTTCTTGTCTCCTGTCCAAAGGAACTCTTTCCATTAGGCTGCAGGGAAAGCTTCCTAGAAGACCCAATCTTTCTGGAGTCTCCTGGTATCTTGTTCCACTTTAGCTCATTCCTGTGTTTCCCAGATATACAGATGTACAAATGTACAGCCAGAAGGATGAGCTCAGGCCTAAGCCGGTCAGCTGGCTCAGTGTATTGGAAGAATTCTCACCCCAGTCAGTCTATGAAACAAATTTCCTTGCACTTACTTGCTTTGACACAGGGGTGGAGAACGTAACTGGAAAAGTCCAAGGTCTGGGTCCAATTCACAAAGCCAGGGAGTGAACATGGAAAATGTAAACAAGAGAAAATACATGGTTATGCTCTGGAAAGAAAAGTAAGTGCTTACTACCCATGTAAAATGTTTTCCCAACTCCTACCTTCCATATCTATCCATTACTTCTTCTGATACTGACTTCATAGTTTTTCTTCTAAGAAATGTAAGATTCATTTCTGTCCTTTCTGTAGTCATGGCCAGAGGCTGAGCAGAGCAAAGATGTTTCCAATTTTGATAGAATGAATAAATGGGGTTGTGCTACCTAGGAGGGATTTGTAAGAAGCTGATCTGCTTTCATCCTTCCTATCATTAACATCTCCTGGAAGTGGTGCTTGATCACACAGACGTAACACAAATGTTAGGTGATATCTACTGCATGTTTTCTAGATGCCCCTCTTTCACCAAGTATTGTGCATGAATTAAAATATTTTTTTGTAGTAACCATTCAAGATAAGTCACATAAAGATCAGTTTTTTTCCCAAACAAGAGAGACAAAGTTCATAAAACTGAAATACAGCTCCGTAGGTTCTAAACCCAACCTTGTCTGTCCATGTTGCTTCAACCCACAATTGTGGAAAAGCAAAGCGCTTTACCTCTGTCTTGCTCTGGGTTTCTTGGAAGTCCTGCCTTATGACAACTGTCCTATGATCCCTTCTGGAGTGGGACTCTAGAGAGAGCCTTTTTCCATGCCCCTATCTGATCTCTCAAGAAATGAGTTGAGCCACAATCTTAATGTCTTGCTGTCAGCTTATTCCATCTTGGTTGACTTCTCTCCTTAAGCCCATCAGCTTCTTCTCCACTCTCCACTCAAAGTGTGGTGCATTCGTTACAACATTAGCATCCCCTGAGAATATGCTGGGGATGTAGTCTCAGCTGCAACCTGTACATCTACTGAGCTGAATCCATCTTTTGCAAGATTCCCCTGTGAGTCCTATGTGTGAAGGTTTGCAAAGGATTCATGTAGCTGCTAGGCAACATTCACTGCTCTTCTGTGTCCCTTTTCTTTCCTCCCCTCCCCTCCCCTCCCCTCCCCTCCCCTCCCCTCCCCTCCCCTCCCCTCCCCTCCCCTCCCCTCCCCTCCCCTCCCCTCCCCTCCCCTCCCCTCCCCTCCCCTTCCTTTCCTTTCCTTAGAATTAGAGGTATACAGACATTTTCTGTATAGCACAGGTTGTTTAGAAATTGTGCATTAAGAATTTTGTGTTAGCATTACATATGTCAAATAATTCATGGTTTTCAAAACCCATTCAGAATAACTTCTTAGTAACTGCATGAAATGTACAATGTAGATATTATAAGTCTCATCTCCCATATGAGGATCAGAGGTATCATTATGTAATCTGGCTCTTGTGCTTAGTTGAATGGACTTGAGACTAGGCTCTAGGGCTTATCTTGTGTGAGTTGGAAAGAACGGTTCCATCACCCCTCCCTCCAGTGGTTCCCATGTCTGTGTTCCTCCAAGAGTTCACCAGTGTTAGAGGATAACCCTTAAGTAAGTAGATTCCTGGGCTCATCTAAGACATAATGGATCCCTCATGGTCCTTAAAATTTGAGAATCACTTATTTCCTTAGGTGATTTGAGCAGTGGGGTTTAAAGAAGACTGGACAGGAGCATTGGAGATTGGCTCATGTTAATGAGACTTAAGGGGGACTTGACAGGAAGTGGGAAGAACGTTTTCTCCTAACTGCCCAGCAGCTGAAAGGCTGCCAAGAGGGTCGAGAGAGAACAACAGAGTTGGTCATGACAGTAAGTATTGGTACTGTCCTGGGTGGGGCAGTAAAACAGAAAGCAACCAGCTGTGGAAAGAGAAGCAAGGGTGACGGTGACGTTCCACAGGCTAGGAAGGGGGGGAGGTGATGAGAGAGAGCAGACATCTTTGGAAAGTAGAGCGGGAAGTAGCATAAGTAACTGAAGGGGGAAAGGAAGCATAAACCAGTGTGAAGAGGGGAGATGAGTGTATGGGGGGGGGGCATGCGGGCTGGCACGGGAAAAGGGACAAAGAAAACAAGGGGGTGGGTAAGCCACAAATGGGAGTCAGAGGGCCTTTCTCTCAGGGTATCTCTGGCCCAGGCGTCTGGTGACTGGTCCTTGTCACTGTGTTATAAGCGTCACAAAATAGAATGGCAGTGAGTACATCTGTAAGGCTGTAATGCTCTGGACACTGTTGGGATCCCAGCCACGTCTGAATCTAGACACAGGGATAAGTAAGTTAAGAACTACAGTGCTTCTATAAGGAAAGACAGGACAAAAAAATTAATTTTAGGATGAAAAAAGAGACAAAATTTAAAGACAGCAAACAATTACTTAATTTAAGATCAAATGTTCTTTGGAAAACTATGAGAAAAATGGAAGTCACAGATTGAATGCCAAGGCATCTTACCCTGAGTTTAGAATAAATTCTTAAGTCAGTAATAAGAAAACAATTGACTTTTAACAAAATCAAAAGACTTGAGCAAACAGTTTGTGGGGCAAACTGCAGAGGATAAACATGCATATGAAAAGACACCATCATCTGCCATCAAGGCAGTGTCAAATGTAAATAATAAGATACCAGCACTAAAATGACTAAAGGTTGCCATCGTCAGTGGGGACAGTGTACAATGCTAATTCTTATTCACTGCCTGTAGGAAGACAGGGTGCTAAGATAACTTCAGAATGGAGTTTGTAAGTTCATATGCAATATAAGTGTGGTGTGATACATGCCTTAAATCCCGGAACTTTAGAGGTAGAGGCAGTCAGGATTCTGTAAGTTGCAGAGCAAGTTCTAAGCCAGCCATGGTTATATAGTAAAACTCTATCTGAAAATAAAACACACACACACACACACACACACACACCAGTATTTGTACTGGTAGGTGTTCATCCAACTGACTCAAAAACATGCTCACAGAAACCAATATGAGCATTTCTTTCAGCAGTCTTATCTATAATGCCACCAGAGATGTCTTTTAATAGATTACTGGGCAAACCAGCTAAGACCCTCTGTATAATGGAAGACTATTTGCAGAAAGAGTGAGTTATCATTCATAGTTAGCCTGTGAATCTAAAACTGCATATTGCTAAGGGAGAGAAACATGCCACTGCTGCATGGTTGCCTCATGCGATTCCATTTATATGACATTCCAGAAAGCTAAAACCATAGAGATAAAAAATAGATCAGTGGTTGCCAAGGGTAGGGGTAGAGATTGACTAGATGAGGGGCAGAGGCTTACATTTTAGGGCAGTAAAACCATTCTCTGAGCTACGTCACTTGTGGATTCAGGATACTATGTATTTACCAAACCACATGGAATTTTATAGCCCAGAGAGTGAAATCTTAATGCATGCAAATTAAAGAAATTCAATTAGGAGACCAAAAGGTTCCAGGATGTAATGCAGACAGTAATGAAAGGAATCTAAGTGCATTACAAATGTGTGACATAACCCCACTGAACAGGGTAGGAAAATGGAGCTGACATAGGCAACTTTGGAAGTAAACGTAGATGTAAGACTAGGCAAGGAGCAGTACGTGAGTACCGCAGTCTGGGTGGTAAAATGTTCAAACCACTGTACTGGTATAACAAGCTGAAACAAATCAGTAATGGATATGAGTTCTGAGGACCACACTGCTAGAGAGGATTAGTACACAGGGCAAGAGGGAAGATTAGAATGAATCATGAGGTTCCGCTCAAAGTGGGCACCATCAGCATGGATTCATGTTTGGCCAGATAGCAAGGCAGATAAACCAGCTTATCACACCTTATGCACATACCTTCTCTAACTCAGTGTGCTTAATGGGTCTACAGGCCACATCACCCAAATATCAGTGAGCACAGCTGTTCCCTGGATCTCCCCGTTTAGGACATTTTAAAATAGAAAAGGCCAATTCCCAGACTCGCTTGGGTAATATACACGAGGAGCTGGGAGCATCTCACTGCCAGGAAATAAGCCAATGCTCAATTAATAAAGTGTTAGAAATGTATTGAAAGAATGCCAGAAACAACCGAGAGAGCTCCACATGGCCCGAGTTGAGACACCGTGAGTGATAAAACATGTGCAGTAGTAGTATTACTGAAGTATAAGATATCAATCGACCCAGGACTTCCTGTTGATGTAATTCAAAGCTTGAATGAATGAATGAGAAAGCAGACACCATGCCTACGAAGTCCGAATAACGTATGTGGTCACCCTTCCCTATCTTGCAAGGATAAACTGCATACTGTGATTCACTCTACAGTTTGGAAATGGGAAACAAAAGATGAACTTTCTAGTGAGGGACTCTTTTATTTTTCCTACATTGCTGTTGTTGTTGTCCGGAATTTTTTCTGTGTATTTGAGTCTCATCCCCTCCATGCATCTTCCCTTAGCTACTCCATAGGGTGCTTGCTGTGCTTCCATTTCTCTAAAATGATGCGGTCAAGGTACCCAAAGGACAGTAGCCAGGAAAATTCCATTAAAAATTTTTTTTTTGGTAAATTTTCATTCATCATGGGCCTGGTACTCTTGATGCATAAGAATCCCATGCAACCAAAGAGTTTCAATCCAGAAAGAGAGAATGCAATGGCTAATTAATTGATGCCCCATAGAAATTATGGATGTGCCTTTAAGATGGTCCCTTAAAGTACTAACTGACCCTCTCTGTCTGAGAGAATGTTTGTATATTTGCGTGCTACACACTAGGTCTTAAGGAAAAGAGAGTGGCTAGTTTGGAAGACTACGTAGTGTCGTGAACAGCATGGACCAAGGCCTATAGCATATTCATAAATGAGTTTGCTGGAAGGTAGGAGATGACCCTGGGAAGCTAAGTTGAGTTCACACTATGTAGAACCATACCAAAGAGTTGAGGAAGAGATGATATTAAATAATGGATACAAAAGAACTGCATAATATGGGTCACGCAGGGGACATACTCAAGTTATAGCAACCATTATGGCACCATTATTGTCTTTATTTAACACATCTTTTAAGGAGTATACAGGATCTCATGGTATCTCTCACTAGCCTGGAGTCTATGTAGCCTTGGATGAGCAAGACTAGAATCCCCTTCCTGAAAATGGGATTAAGGCATGTGCCCCTAGAGCCAGTGCTGGGGATTGAACCCAGGGCTTCATGCTTCCTAGGCAAGCACTCTACTGAGATACATCCTCAGCTTTAGAACTGTTTTGAAGTCTACTTTAGCTCATGTGTGTGGGTCGAAGCACACTCTTCCCTGGAAGAAAAAGCAAAGCTATTTGCCATACTACTTCAAGAAATGCCACAGCCTTCCCCATACACAAGAATGAGAGGAGTCCTTTTGGCTTTCTAGCACAGGGCATGTGGCGTTCCTGCAGAGAACAAGAGTCACATGTGGACTTGAGTGACAGCTCCATGCAGGCTTGGATGGTTCCAGGTCCTTCATCTGCCTCCAGGGGTCTCCTACAACTTCTCCTTCCTGGTGTCTCCATGTCTTTATTTTCTCCCCACAGTCTCAAAGAACAGAAAATCCTTACTTAGGCAGGAAAGTGAGTTCTTGTCTTTTGTCACACTTTCCTATGATGCCCACCCCTCTCTCCTCCCTCTTCCTCCATAGGTGGCAGAAATGTGAAGACCATTAAGTCCAGGAGGGGCTGTCAGGTTCTTTGGGGTATATGATAGGAAATAAAAGACATCTCATTTATATTATCCACATGGTAGGAAGAGGCTACTGAAAGGGGTCCTTTTAGACATGAATGGTCAAAGAAAATAGATGGCTTTCTCATTAGCCATTGACACAGTCTGATAGTTTTGCAGATGTTGTCTGGTGACCAGAGAAGCTGCAGGGACTCCAAGGGACTGCAAGTTATACCTCAACAACTAGGCCTTTGATTCCTGCAGTAAGCACATACCTGCAGACCCTAGCCCTCCTTGCATAAGGGAAACAAACATCAAGTCCAGTTGCATTTGGAAGAAGGAGTAGGGAAGCAAGGGAACTCCTTTGTACAAAGACAGGGCCTACAACTACATGGAGAAGACACCATGAGTACAGGAAGATAAAATTATATCACTGTTGTTGTGTGTGAGAGGGTGTTTTCACCTCTGTTATTGCTGCAGTAGAATACGCAGTAGTCAGGACTCAGAGTGGTAGTGAGGACCTAGGGTTAATAGTCTTGGTAGATTGACTTATGACAGTCTGTCTTCTATAACCCAGACACCTCTGTCTTGCTCTGTTTTCCTGTAACTGTATCCTAGTTACTTTCTTATCACCCTGACAAGGCAAGTAAGAGAGAAAAGATCTTGGTTTACAGTTCTAGAGGGATACAGTCCATGCCTGCAGGCAAGCCACTGTAGCCATAGAGAATGAGTAGTGGCAGGAGCAAGAGGCTTCCTGGTTACACTGTATCCACCACAGGAAGCTGAGAACAGGAAATGGGGCTAGGTTATAAAGTCTCAAAGCCCAACCCCAGTGACCCACTTCCTCTAGCAAAGCTCTTCCTAGTAAACATTCCACAACTGCTCCATTCAGGGATACTGCTACTGTTTAAACCTATGTGCCTATGGAGGGCACTTCATGTTCAAACTACACGGCTTCCCATGCAAGTAGCTTAGGAAGTGAAGCACATATATTGACAACTTCAATGGCCCAGACACTTACCAAGCTTTGCACCTCAGATCTCTTTTAGTTCCTCTAGGATCCTCTAAGGTACATGGCATTGCCCTCCGAGTTTCAAGAAGCACATCTCTTAATCCAAGCTGGATTTTGCTGCCCAGGATGTTAACTTTGAGGCATGGGCTCTTTCTATCACATGGCATGGTTCAAACTATGGCTTTGTTACAGGGGGGAAAGCACTGCTGGGTGATGCTATATATGTTGAGAGTTGTACAAAGACTAGAGAGAAGGAAGTAGTAGGTAAATGCTTGCCTTTTTGTTTTGCTTTGGGGACTCATAACACAGGGTCGGTCTTCGAGCCACAGACTTTCTGATAGTATCACTGAACATCAATACCTGGGGAGAAAATTAGTTTGCTCTGAAGTTCATTGTTTTCAGAACACTGGGCAGTTTCTAGCTGCTCTTTGCTCTGGTGCCGTTCCTTGCTTCTGTCTCTCAGCTTATTTGGAATGACTTCCATCTTCCTGGTTTTAGTTGCAACCCAAGACAGAGGTGCCAATGTAAGAATCAAATAGATTTGGACCTCTGTGTAGCGTCATGTCCTTTCTATGTGAAGTTTGGCAGGTTATAGCTTAATTTCCGGGGCTTGAATTATTTCACATCACAGGCAACACTGTTATGCCGTGCTACATTATATTGTGTTATGATATAATGTTATTCATGGTGTTATTATGAAGGCAGTGAGATAATGCCTATGAGATTGCTAACAGATTTCCATGAATATTGCAAACACAAGTAAGTTACACGTGTATTGTCCTTGTAACAACACACAGCTCAGAGCCTTATCTCCACAGCAGTCCCCTTTTTTCAAATGTTACTTATGTCCCCTTGCCACAGACTTCTTTTCTAGAGAAATCTAGTCCATTCAGTGAATAACCAATAGTTTTCAGCCACCCAAAGATTTATCAAACTTATGATTATATGATTTATGTCCATCTGTTCACTGTCCCCACACCTGCAACCTCTAGTTTGATGATAGTATTGAGTCAGCATTGAGGGCAATGCATCTCCCATTTCCCTTTAGCTTTGTTGCTATGGGCAAACTGGTTCCCCTCTTTTGTACCTTCAGTGCTGACAGTTATAATAGAGAAATAATATTTCCCCCAAATATTTCATAGGTCTATCAAGAAATCTCAACAATGCACACTGCAAAGGATACAGAAAGCCCCAGCATGCTCTATAAATAAAAGGCATTGTTATTCTTAGGAGCTTCTAAGGAGCTTTAAGTTTTAGCTCTGTGATCATTTAACTTTTGATGTGGAGCAAGCAACCAACCACACACACTCTGTGTCATATAACAATAAGCATTTATTTCCCACACATCTGTAGAACTGAGCTATTCCAAGCTGCCCTTGCTTACACATGTGAAGGGTTCTGGGGTTTAGCTGAACATGTTAGGCTTGGCTGAAGCACTGTAGCTCCACATGTTTCTCAGCCTCTTCCTAGGATTGGACTAAGTAGGATCTCAGAGCAATGGGGGAATCCTAAGAAAGCCATCCTAACACATGTGGCTTTTGACATCTAATCTTGGAGTTGGCACATCATCTTTCCATTAGCCAGGTGAGTTGCATGCCTGAAGTCACTGGTGGGGGTTAAGTACTTATCTGTGCCACTAGAGTTTCCTGTTTGTATCAGAGCATGAATTGAGAGAGGTATAACACCATTCGAATTGTTAATACAATTTTCCAAGTTGTATATCTTGTCTACTGTGAAGACGGGGTTCTTTAGAGATTTATCAGAGGCTCAATGTCTTCAGAAAGAACAAGGAAACTTACTGACTGGTTCTGCAACCTAACAACAACACTCCTTTGCTTCAGAATGGTTTCAGGAATAAAGGGGATGAAAAAGAGATGTACCATTTGACCTGTTCTGTTACTCATAGTTCTTGCATTGTAACACAACACAAAACAAAACAAAAAACCCAAGGCCATTGCTCTCAAAACAGGAGAAAACGATTCATGTTTTTCTACTCCCCCCCCCCTTTCCCAGGATTCCTGTATATTTCTGTGAGTTACTGAGGTGTGGGAAGAGAAACACATCCACCACAGGACTGTGAGGTTCTTGCCTTGTCCTCCAAGCATCCCCTAAAACACACACACACACACACACACACACACACACACACACACACACACCCTCTCTTCAGGGACAATTATATTCCTTATGGTACCAGATCACCACAGATAGGTGAACACAGCCATAATAGGCTCTAAGCAGTAAAATTTTCCCCTGGAAGTTTTATTTGTAAATGATCTCAATGAATCAAGTAAAATATGCCAATATAGAAATTCTGGGTTAGACGTTTTCAAATCACTATATCCTGTTCAAAGGAAGAAGAAGAGGGGGAGGAGAAAAAGAAGAAGAGGGAGAGAAAGAAGAAGAGCAAGAAGAGGAGGAAGAAGAGGAAAAGGAGGAAGAAGAGGAGGAAGAGGAAGAAGAAAAGGAGAGTAAAAATAATAGTAGAAGAAAAGAGAAGAGAAGATGGAGCGAAAGAGGGGAAGAGAGACAGTAACTGATGGGTAAGGAACATTCAGGACAACGATTATCTTTCACAAGGAATCTACCAATTATCTGAGTCCTAGTCACAAAATAAGTGAGAAAGAGAAATATCTGCACCATTTGGTTGGGTCTTTCTCAATTTATTAAAAGTGGTTGTTAAGGAGATTTGAAAGATAATGTTGATGTTGTCCAATGCTTTTCTTAATATTCTCAGATATGAAACCCAGGGTCGAGAGTCCTTCCATCTAGGTTACCTCCTGGTTTGACCTTATATGTGTAGAAAGGACACACACACACACACACACACACACACACACACACACACACACTGTGTGCATGAACATGTTGGTATGCTTGCTGTATGTGTGCCTGTGGAGATCAGAGGTTAATGTTGCTTATCTTCCTCTGTAATTTTCCACCTTATTTTTGATGACAGGGTCTCTCACTGAAGCTGGAACTCAAATGGGGTGCCAGTGAGCCTCTGGGATCCCCTTGTCTCCACCTGCCAGTAAGGGAGCATGCCACCACAGCAAGCTTTTCCGAGTGGGCACTGGGGTCCCAAACTCACTCACACTAGTACTTTATCTACAGATCCATCACTATAAACCTCTTGTTTCAGTTTTCAATGAAAATATCTGCTTTTCCAAAGAGAGTGGAAGAAAAAAATAGCATGAAACAATTACTAACTTGCACTGAAATATATGTACACCTAGGTATATGTATGTCTCTCTTAATGTAGAGTTGTGTTCACAGGAGAGACTGAAGACAGTAACACTCCAGTAAGTATGAGCTCATCAAGTCTACAACCTTGGACTCTAATTATCATTACTCAGAGGAGGAACCTTGCTGGTGGCAGTGGGAGAGACACCATACGAGATGAGCCTGCACTATCTTATTGTGCTAATTTAAAGAAATGGGTGGTCAGAAAAGTAACAGATAAAAGCCCAAATTCCTTGTGAAACTCACAAGGGATCTGTACTGGCTAGTTTTATGTCAACTTGACACAGCTGGAGTTATCACAGAGAAAGGAGCGTCAGTTGAGGAAATGCCTCCATGAGATATAACTGTAAGGCATTTTCTCAATTAGTGATCAAGTGTGAAAGGCCCCCTGTGGGTGGGACCATCTCTGGGCTGGTAGTCTTGGGTTCTATAAGAGAGCAGGCTAAGCAAGCCAGGGGAAGCAAGCCAGTAATGAGCATCCCTCCATGGCCTCTGCATCAGCTCCTGCTCCCTGACCTGCTTGAGTTCCAGTCCTGACTTCTTTCAGTGATGAACAGCAATGTGGAAATGTAAGCTGAATAAACCCTTTCCTCCCCAACTGCTTCTTGGTCATGATGTTTGTGCAGGAATAGAAACCCTGACTCAGACAGGATCCATAAAAAGTTAAATAAAAAAGGAAAGAAGAAGAAGGAAAAAAGACTCAGAACAAGTGTGGGAAGCTCCTCAAGCTGTGGAACTTAAAGCGTCAAACACAAAGACGATCACTTGTACTTTTTAATATACACACTCATTCTTTCCTAGACAGGATAAGCTAAAGGTTAGCAAACAGGAGCAACATGAAGACCGACATCTGAAGTCTTTCAAGGTAGCTTGGGTTGCACACAACTCCTTAATGCACCGGGGTCATAGAATCACTGGACCACAAGTTCCATGTGGTCAAAGACCAAATGGGCCTTTATTGTCCAACACCAAGCTGTTGCGTGGCACACAGTCGCTGCCTGTTGTGGTTTGATGGTGAACTGTCCTCCACAGGCTTATGTATTTGAACACTTTGTTCCTCACTGAGACATCGTGGAACCTTTAGGAGGCAGAGCTTGGTTAGAAGAACTGGGATGGGCTTAAGGTTTTATAGCCCAACCCGACTTCCTGTCTGCTCTCTGCTTAGTGCTGTGCCCAATGTGAGGAGGTAGGGTATCTCAGCTGAACAAATCTGCCACCATGGAGCCATCTGTCCCCAAGACTTTGCATCCAATGTAGGCCAGGACCCTCACACTGGGAGAATAATAAAACTTCCTTCCCTTACGTTCTGTTAGAAGGTATTCTATCACGGCAAGGAGATAAATAATCCATACCTCAGTCATCCCAGTTGATTAAGTAGCTGGAAGAAAGAAAGGGTGAATTAGACTGCATCATCTAAGTGCACCAGGACCATGGAATCACTGGACCACAAGTTCTCAGATGTGCTATCTAATGAAGCCTCTAATGCTTAAAGAGACCACATTTCCCAATCCAATGTAGACCAAAAAAAAAAAAAAAAAAAAAAAAAACAAAAAACAAAAAACAAAAAACAAAAAAACAAAAAACAACCTTCCCAAGTTACAAGGTCTCAGGAGTTTATTAAAGTAAAACATGGAGCTAGAGAGGTGGCACTATGATTAAGTCTTGCACTGGACCTAGATTTGGTTCCCAGAAACTACATGGTGGCTCAGAGCTATTTACAATCCAGGTTCCAGATGACTCAATGCTCTTTCTGGCCTTCACAGTCACCAGGCACACATGTGATACACATACATACATATAGGCACACATACACACAGAATAAAAATAAATAACTTGAAATAATCAGGCAGAACAGATTTGGACCCTTCCCTCAAAAAGGGACAGTCCATGTGGCAATTAGATACACAAATATCTATTATAGTAGAGAGGCAAGTAAACTGGTAAGGGAGCTATGTGTGTGCACAGTAGTCCACCTCTGCTCCCAATAGTTCAATAAGAAAGCAGTAACGATCACTAATAAAAAGCCAATATGGATCTCGTGCCCATTGTACACTGAGCACATTTCATCATGCTATTTATATTCAGACATGTGTCACTCTCACAGCCATCTTTCAACAAGGGAACTGAAGCTCAGAGAGGTTGAGTAAAACTTCTTCAAGGTCACAGAACTAGGAATCTGTAGAGCAGACTCCTATGTCTTGACACAGTCCATATTCAAGTAGATTTATTGTTAGAAAGATCTTCACAGTATATTTAGCTTTATATCCTTTTAGTTTCCGCTTAGAATTAATTCCACTTTCACCAAGCCACAAAGATGAAGTCTCCTCCTACTTGAAAAATCAATGACTGAGTTCAATTGAATGCAGTTAACTAAGCGGTTAGCAATCCCCCATTTCAGCTGTACTGTACGCTGCCAGTATTCCATCACAATCGTGGGTCTGCACTAAATATCTCCTCTAGTTCACTACCCTTTCTTCACAGAGTTGCATAGGAATTCTATGCTAATTCCTGAAGCTGTACAACCTGGTGATTTTTATGTTTTCTGATTAATTTATCACTGAGTCATAACACATCACAAATTCTCTGTTTTGTGGCCCTTTTCAGTTTCTGCCCCTCTGGTTGTCTCTTTTCTTAACAAATATTTATTTCGAGTTTCAAACCTACTGGGTAGCAAACTTTGGGCTAGCCATGAATAGACACAGAGGGAAAGATAAAAGATGGTATTGAATTTGGAGGCCACACACACACACACACACTCACACACATGCACACACACCATTTTATAATATAACAAAATTTTGTGCTCATGAAGAAGGTGTGAAGTGTTAAGTATCACAAAATAGCATCCCCCAAGTCTGGCACATGGAGGTTTGGCTATCTTTACAGATGAAGTCATGCTTGTAGCTAAGATGTGTTAGAGACAGTGGAGATGCGACACTCATGGGAGACAAACTTCATGTGTGAAGTCCTGAGGTGTCAGGCACAAAAGAGAACAGCAGCAGAAGTGTCTGGAAGAAAAATGAGGTTCTGGTGAGAGCCTGGGGTGCATACGGGGCCCATTCCCATAGTGGTCCAACTGTTCGGTTGTTGTTAAAGTTTATTCCAGAGGATCTGAAGAGTAGCCATGCGCTTAGGCAGCCTATAGGTAGTACTAGATCTATGCTTTTAAAGCATTCGCTTGGGGCGGGGGGGGGGGGGGGCAGAATTTAGAGGCTTTATTCACATAAAAAGACACAAGTTTCTGCAAAGTAATAAAAAGGATAGTCCAAATGCAGAGGTGTAGATCTGACATCCCAGCTGTCCTGAAGCTGGAGCAGGAGGCTTGACAGTTCAAGGTTAAACGGGAGACCTAATGGGACCTCGTGTCAAGATAATAATGGAAAAAGAGCTGAAGATATAAATCAGTGGTGGAGTGGTTACTAAGTATGAGCAAGGCTTAATCTTCTGTCACCTCACCTCCTACCCTTGAGAAAGTTAGGTGAGCCACTTAAGAGGCAGGTGAGAAGAGGATAAGTTGCTAGTTAAATTGGGGCCTTAAGAGGGAAGTTTGAGGTAGCGTAAGTTTTCCTTTGGGGTACATGAATCTACTGTGTGTAGCAGTGGTTCTCAACCTTCCTAATACTGTGACCCGCCCCCCGCCATTAAATTATTTTGCTGCTTCTTTATAACTGTAATTTTGCTACTATTATGAATCGTAATGTAAATATTTGGTATGTGATTCCTCACCCCCCAAGAGGTTGTGACACACAGGTGGAAAACCTCTGGTGGGTAGCCATAAAAACAGAGGATGCACTGGAATTGGCAGTGGTGAGCACAATGAGCTTGGAATTTGGCATAAATTCGATCTTATGTCATTTGGTGGTGATGTTCAGGCGATGACTATGTGCACAGAAGTGGAGTCTGCCTGGAGCTGCTCCTCCCTCTCTTCTCCCTCCCTCCTCTCCCTCCCTCTCTCCACTTCTTCCTTTTTTCTTTCTTTGTTCTTTTTTTTTCTTCTCTCATTTCTTTTTCTACCTTCTTGGGAGAATAATACTTAAGAATATTTATATTCAGAGTGAAGAAGTTGAAAATAGTGACTGAAGGCAAAGTAAAAGGGAGAAGATATTTAAGAAAATATATGTTCATTTCTGCTTTGTTTTTCCATCTGCATTTTTGCACAGTCAGTGTGCGAATAAGAGCCCGTGTATGCACTCGTCCTGCTCATATATTCAAGTTCTTACTCTACATTTGTGGGGGAGGTTCATCTTCAAATCACTTCATGGGTTACAAACTTTGCTGAGAGGTAGGAAGAACATTCTTGTAGGAAGAGAAGAAAGGTGTGTGTTAATAGTATGTTCCTAGAGCAAGAGATGCCTCTTCCCTGCCATGAAATGAGAGGCTAGATCTGGTTAGGTGTAGCACAGGCTTCTTGACTGCCTAAGAGAAGAACGTGGATGGGTGTGGAAGATGGTGTTATAGGGTGACCCTTGAGGTGCTCCATCTGAGGGTGCTCCATCTGAGGGTGCTCCAGCTGAGGGTGCTCCAGCTGAGGGTGCACTGGCGAGTAAGAGTTGGATTTGCCAGAGGCCCACCATCTGAGTGCATACAAGAGAGCAGTCTGGGCTCTGTCCCAGTTTCCACTTGGCCAGCCCCCTGGAAACAGCTGTTCACTGGGCCGCTGAGTTCTTTCCAAAGAACAATGAAGAACAGTGGTTTGGGGTAGGTGGGGCTAGGAACTGGTTGGTTGGGCAAAAACATCAGACACAAATTCAGGCCTCATGGCCCAGTAGTTCTAAGTACCAAAGAAGCCTTGTCTGGAAGCCTTGACACTCGTACTAAATAAGGGGAGAAGAAAAAGGAAATTAAAAAGCACAACTGTGACCCAATCATTCCATACATAATTACCCCTTAGATAAACATTGTCTTCTCCAGCACAAGAGCGAACATTATTCCAGTATTGTCCCAGTTTCTGACAAACATGGCAGGAAGACTCTCAGTACTGGACTGTTCACTGTGGGTCATTTGGCTGAAGCTTCATGCTCAGTGGAGTTAACTGCAGTGGAGCCTTAAGAAGTCCATCCTCTGCCTCCTTGTCGCTAAAGCCTCTTTAGCAGTTTTTTATATTATGGAATCCAATGGAGTCTGAGTCTCAGGCATCCTCCAGCAGACTCAGCTTGGTCCCTGTGAGTTTGGAGAGTCTGGATTCATACAGAAGACTTCTAACATTTCTACTGGATACCCGTGGAATCCAGAAGGTTACTTTTACGGACTGAAAATGACCGTGGATGGATAATGAATGTTTGCCTCTATTTCCAGAGTATATGGATGGAGGTGGCCAGTAAGATTCATAATCCCAGCGAACAGCTTATTCTTTCCAATATTTACCTTTCATTCACTCTACCAAGGAAGCGATATTTTAAGACATATTATATGTGAGACAGCATGAAAGACACAAATGTACTTCAGATAAACTGCCCTCAAGCTATTTACAGGGAGGTACATAAGAGCAATATTTACATACTCATAAAACAGGCAGGGTGGAGCACATGCATGTCTTTGTCCATCTTTCACAGTGTGGTGTGTGTCCACATAAAGTCTCTTTTACTTTATCAGTTGCAAAAGCACAATTCTAACATAAGCAAAATAGGAGATATTTATTAAAGTAAAAGGAATTATTTATTAAAAGTAATTAGGGAATTATTACTTCACACAACTAGTAAATTTAGTGGCTTTGGATACACTCACACACACACAAACACACATACACACACACACACACACACACAGAGAGAGAGAGAGAGAGAGAGAGAGAGAGAGAGAGAGAGAGAGAGAGAGAGAGAGAGAGAGAGAGAGAGTTATGTTGCCTGGAATGGAGCTAGAAGACAAAGGGAATCTGGAAGTCAGGATCCTAGCCCATGGCCTCTTTCTTCTGCTCTCCATAGAAGATCTCTGAGAAGACACTGCTTGCTCTGGCATGGGTACACTACCCAATATAGGGCAATCCTCTCTCTTTGGAGAAGAAATGTTCTTATTGGTTTTGCTGCAGCAGGTTCCTACCATGTGAATACAGTGTGGGAACACTGAGGTCCCATCAGAAAGAGATGCTGGTTCAGTCAATCCTAATGACATTTATTGGAAGCTAGACTTCTTGGGATGGTTATTAGTGAGTAGATAGAGAGGATACAGGATGAAGAGTAAGGAAGTCTCTGCAAAGAGAGACAGATTACAGGGAGATGGAATTTGACCAATACTGTGTCGATCACAGATCTGACTGTCTTCATGTTTATAGAAAGGAGCAGAGATACATTGCACTTCAAGGAAAAGTGGGATCTCTATAGCCTAACCATAGTCTATTCGTTGAGAGGATAAATAAAAATAAAAATTATTTATGAACTAAACATAATCAAATTATTTATGAACTAGAGCCAAGCAGATAAACCTGGCTTCAGGTTGTTGAGTAGGCTGAGATGAATGGAGTGGGGAGATGAATAATAGAGGAATCCCAGTAATCCAGGGGAAAGGAAAGGCAATGGGAGGAGCTCTGAGCTAGGTGGTGGGGGTATGACTAGAAAGGAGGGAAGCACTGTAGCCACTCTGTCTCCTTGAACATGGAGCCCAAGGGAGGAGGAGTTAAATGATGCTGAGGCTCCTTGTATGTCCAGTGGTGCATCAGTGAGCAGGGTAGCTGCATCTCTACTTTTGCTATCTATCAGGAAGGTGTTTAGCAAAAGATGTTCCCACTAAAAGTCATTGTGTTAATTAAGTTTCCATTATGGTGACAAAATACTCAAGAGAATCAACTTGTAGGGAGGAGAGGTTGCTTTAGTTAACAGTTCTCCGTTCACACTCACTAGGCTCTGTTGCTTTGTGACATCCCAGTTCATTGTGGCGGGAATGCAGAGTGTGTAGTACAGGAATCTTGTTCATCTCCCAGTAACACAAGTGGTTGAGGACCCAGCCTTCAGTGCATTTGCCTTTGGAACACGTTCAAGAACCAAACTGTAGCAGTTTTCTAGAGCATTGCTTATTGTTAAATCCCAAGGTTTTGATTTTTTTTTTCCTGTTTGAGTTCTCTGATGATGCTGAGGAAGAACTTGATTGCACTTAAGCAAGCATTGTGATCACAAAGTAGCCAAAATGTGGAGTCCTTGAATGCAAATAAGGGTTTGTATTTACTGTCCCGTCACCCCTAGAACGGATGCAACGATCAGGTTGCTTCTAGCTCTCCTAGCTACATGATGAGCATCAGCGCATTGATGACCTGAGCCTAGTTCTTGATGAAAAAAAATTCTATTTTACAGCTGAAAAGGATGGGGGTATTAGTAACGATTCTAAGACGAGTCAAAGGCAAATATGTCTTCCAGGCAATAGCTAGAATGAAAAAATGAATTAAAGCCTTCAACCTTCAGCTATGCTACAGCACCAGATGTTCAATGTCTGTCCTCCCTAGGATCCAGGATCTTCAAAGGGACCACATACCACTGACTCCTGAAGGTAGCAGGAGGTACTTGCTGCAGCTTTCCACAGTCCTGTTGCCACACTTTCTGCTACAGGAGGAAGAGATGTTGCACGCAGGCTAAGAGAATGCTCGCATGTCTCCAGGAGAGTGAGGCAAGGCTCAGCTGAAGACTGGGAATGTGCTGAGAAATAGATGAAAGTCATACTATGTGGATAGGCTGGAGGGACTGCCTTGGAAGGAGAGGTGGAAGCCCTCTACTGACAACACCTGAAGATGTGGCCTGATGGAAAAGCACCAGCGTGTGACAGGGTTTTGACTCTTGAGGCAGGGCAAGATCGGAGAAGAGCTAAGGAAAACATAAAGCTGGAGGGAAACTGACTAATGGATGAACCAGTTGGGAAGCAGGAGCGTCCACTATGGGATGGGCAGAAGCAGGGAGGTGCTAGAACTGGACACAGATTAAAATCAGCTCTGTGTGCTGTGTAGACCAGGAAACCCTGGCATGAGGAAAAGTGTCTACAAAGGGTGTTTACATTCACTGTCTCATCCGAAATGTTTTCCAACTTCATTCCATCCACTGCTTCCTCAGTAGGTGAGGATGGTACCAAAACCTGCAGAGCATGTTGAGGTGTAGATACAAATGAGCAATCTTCCTTTCCATTGCTGCCTTTGAAACTAGGATACCTCATCCCAACTAGACTAGACTCTCCTTGTTCCCAGTTCTTCGCCTGATCACATTATTTCGAGGCATCTCACAGTCACCTGGGCCGTCAGACTCTCTCTAGAACCCAGGATCAGGAACATTATTAGACTCATACCCAGGAAATCTCAGAAATTATTTCTGAAGTCTAACTAGCAACACCAGGTTTTCCTCTGGGTTCCTGATGAGGTTAGAGTGAAGGACACAAGCCAGGGAGGAAGACAAAAGACACCAATTTCATGAGGACAGTACCAGACCTTTTGTGTACTCCCCATGGTCACATTTGAAACCAAGATTACTTTTATTTTATATTATTATTACTTTCTAAATGTCTGATTACTAATGAGAGAGGAAAAATAAAGAATGTGAGTTTGGGTGGAAGGATATAGATAAGAAAAAGGTGGAGTGGGTCTCAGAGAAGGTGGGTGAGGGGAAAGCCATAATCAGAATATATTTATTGAAAAACAATCTATTTCAATGAGAGAGAGAAGACAACATGTTCTAGAATAAATGACAATAAATTAACAGTGAGTAAATGTATTTGAAGCCACCGTTGTCTGACCCTCCCAAACCCACATTCTTGAGAGGGAACAGTTAGAAATGGGACTGTCCATGACAGCAGAGTCTGAGGAGTGGCAAAGAAGCCATATTATCTAGACCTGTGTGGCTGAGACTCTTAGAATCAGGATGGATAGAGAGACTAAGTCTGGCGAGCCCCACATCCCTACTTAGAATCCCCTCCAAATGTGCTCAGATGCTGCTCATTGTAAGCCAGGAGGGCACATTCGCATAGCTGCCTGAACTAGCCTCCCCCCAGCTACCGCTGAAAGTTACACAAGCAAATGGGAATTTCGGCATGCCAGCATCAGCAGCTCCCTTGCCCTACCTCGTGATCTGGATTCTGACTCTAAAGTCTCCACCCTACTCCTCATTGCCTCCCATTTCCAATGCCACCTTTTCCTTCTGAATTGCTGATGCAGGGATTGGGAAGCAAGCTGTGTCTATTTGTGACTACACACCTCTGTGTCCAGTGTTGTTGTGTTAGGAATGAGTAGGATGGAGAGGCTTAGAGAATAAAGTGGCTCCGGGAAGTCTGGTGACAGCTTTAAAAGTCGAGGGTCTGTTATGTATCTACATAGACTCTGCGGAAGAGCAGAGTTGAGCTTTGTAGAGAGATGAGCCATAAGGGTCTCAGGGTTAGGTTTGGCTGGACCTGTGAAGAATACTTGTCCAGAACAGATTTGGCTGCATATACAGCATCCCTATGGCCTCTGTACCACACTGGGGCAGAGTCCTTGCTGCTTTCCTCTTGGTTGAATTACTCTCCCAGCTGGAGAGAGAGTCTGGATGTAAGCTGACTGGGACAGCTTTGAGTTTCTGCAGAGAGCGCAGGACTCATGGAACTTGGGCTCAAGCCCTGCTTGGGATTCAATTTGGGTTGTCCATTGGAGACAGAAGTAGACATAAACAATGGCTGAGCAGAAGAAATTTGCCTGGGTTAGTTTTCCCATGTCAATGAGTGTTACAACACCCACCACGTCAGGCTCCAAAGATGACAGAGATCACGCAAACAGAGGGCAGCAGCCCTACGTTGCACACCATAGGCACCAGTGAGTGCTCAGGGAGGTGGTGTGGCCTGAGCTGAGAAGCCACAGGGATTAGAGCTAAATCCACTGAGTTGCCTTCATTTAAAATTTCAGCAATGTTTTTTTAAATGAAGTTTTATTATTTTACTGTTTTACATTTTGATAATTTTTAAAGATTTAAAGATTTATTTATTTTAATGTACGTGTGTGTGTGTGTGTGTGTGTGTGTGTGTGTGTGTGTAAGTACTTGTGACTGCCAGAAGAGGGGGTTCAAACCTATAGAACTGGAGTTATGGGTGGTTGTAACCCTCATGATATAGCTATGTAGTACTGAACCCAGGTTCTCTGCCAGAGCAGCAAAAACTCTTATGCCCTCTCCTTATTGTTTTTTTTTTTCCTTTTAAAATAAATGCCACATTGAAATAGTCTCCCTCCTGATTACATAGTTTTTTCCAATAAGCTCTTTAATGATCCTTTTCCCCTAGAGTCTGCTTTGTCTCTTACAATCATGTATTTTAATTTTCCATGACTCTGGCTTTTTACTTGTAAGATGAGCAAAATGGAAGCATCTATCACACAAGGGCTAAGACTGCTGCACGTTAATGCCGCATCTCTGGGTGCACCAGCTCTGCATCCCAGTGAGCACTGAGTGGATGCCACTGATCTCTCTCGGTAATGCTGCTGGTTTTGTGTGTGTGTGTGTGTGTGTGTGTGTGTGTGTGTTCTCTGCCTAGAGAGAGAAGATCACAAGGGAAAGCTCTCCTCTGAGTGGACCAGAGGAGACAATGGACAACAGTGAAGGAGATTAGGGAGCCTGGGGCTGTCCCGGTTCTGAAGGCAGGGCATGGATGCGGGGGGGGGGGTCTTCCACAGAGACCCAGAAGCCACATGTGTTGGGAGAGACAGCCCTGCCCAGGCCATGTAGAAGATTCTTGTGGTGCAGCAGCTCCTCTCCGGAGAGGCTACACATCGCCCTCATAGCTTTTGCTTTCAGGACTTGTTTAACATTTCAAACGCAAATAAAATAAATAACTGCAGTGTTTATGGAAACCTAAGCCTGAAATGAAGACAACTTAAGAGAAAGTTCTGTGGAAGGAGGCCAGGGGGCCTTTAGAGGACACCCCTTCCTTGACGTCAATGGTCCCGTGCTTCCATTTGTCAGAACTTCTTACTGGGCAAATGCAACCTCCCTCAGCAACCTCTTGCTAGGATGCACACAAACATATATGTATAGAATGCATATGTAGACACACACACACACACACACACACACACACACACACACACACACACGCCAATGAGAAACACACACTCCAGACACTAGCTCACACGCATCTCTCTCTTTCAGAAGTGCTTCAACTGGCTTTTGTAGGCTTAGCTTTATTTATTTTTAAATATTACTAAGTCATCTCTACAAGATGGGTTAGTTATATCACTTTTAATTCCGTCATTCTTTTAAAGTTTTTGGCTTTGACCTTCGTACTGGCAAACTAGCTTGTCCCTATGTGGTAAGCCATTCCCAAATCAAGTTCCCAGGGGTTGAATGAGATGAAGGAATCAGATCCCAGTGGGGGTAACCTTTTACGTATGCTCTGCCTAGACCCACCAACCAGTGTGTTAGATCTATATGGACCACTTCATTTGCCTACAGTTAAAATGACTCTTCTTTGCTAACCTGTTTTGTCTGCCAGACTTCCCCCAGAGGAGAGTGGTTTTGCTAGAAGTGAAGGTGCCTGAGGGAACAAGATTACAGTGTGGGAGTCTCTTAGAAGCAGCTCTGGCTACTTTCCATCCCTCCCTGAAGGCACAGCTCCCAAAGCCCTGTGCACTGTTCCTGATGTAACTACTGTATGTTTCTGGGAGTCCTGCTGCCCATACACTCAGGGCACCTCAAGGGTGACTGGACTAAGATGCTGGTGACAGCACATATGCTGGACTCCAAGGCTGCCTCTATGTGTGCCTCATCATCTAGTCCTGGCTGGTCATCAGAACCACTCCTGCTGTTGAAAAAGCTCTGATCTGCAGAAATGCAGAGGACCATTGTGTGGTAACTCTCAGGGAAGTGCTGGAGAGCCATACTGCAGATTTAGAGAACAGAAACCTTTCCAGAAGACTGAAAGCAGCCCTCACAAGGGATCATGCACCCACGAGCTTAGCTGCTCAGGGGTGATCTTGAGACGTTCTTTCTTACTTTTAAAGTTTTTACTACAATATATTCCTTTTATATTATAATTTTCATACATGTCTAAAATGTGTTTTTGTTCCATTCACTTCCCCTTCCCTTTCCACTCTTTCCCACTTTCTTGCATCTCAGTTTCTTCACCTCTAAGTTGTCAACTCTTTATCATAGGCTTCTGAGCATTACATCTAAATGATATGGGGGTTTTGTATAGGAGGACTAGCGGTGTATAAGATGCTTTAACTACCTGTATCTATCTCCCCTACCATTTCCTGGCTGAACAGCTGTTGGAGTGGCTACAGGGAGAGGAATGTAGTAGATCAATCCTGTCAACAGCTTCTGAATACTGTTCTATGATGAATGCTCAGCTAAGAACACTATATGAAACATTCACACTGGCCAATCAACAAAGCACCTGACTCTAGATCCCTAGGGACTTGGATCCACTCCTATGTTCCAAGCCTTCATATTCCCCCCATTTCTCCATCCACCAAGCAAACAGTGCGAGATATTAAGTTCAGCCATAAATGCATCATGAGTCCATCTTTGTGCTGGTTTGAATCATCTGCATTCCTGTCTGTCAACTACACAGACAGATTTTCTAGAGGCCTCAAGGTCAGTAGATTACCTGATCCACCTTTGTCAGATACATTGCAAAGAGAACTATCCCATGCAAAGCACAGGAAGTTCAGGCCATGGCCCTGTTGTTGTTGTTGTTTGACACCCAGGCCATGCACAGAGAAGTGCTGTACCAGTAAGATACCCATAGCCCTTCAGCAAACAAAGATGTCAATCAACATCAGCCTGTTGGCCATGGAGCATAGAGGAAGGCTCTGAGTTACAACAAAGCAGAGGGTATATATAAATAGTCACTTTTGTCCAGTAGCAGGTACAGTGACCATCAGTAAGTGCAGAAGGGCAGCATACTATTATTAGCAGTGTAGATGGGCATGTCTGAGGACGCAGAAGGTTGAGGAAAATAGCTTTCTGAGAAAATAATGTATTGTACTGGCCTAACTCTAAGGCTCTCATACCTTGAAATAAGTTGTACAACTCCTCAAGCCACTCAGCTCTTCTGACTGTATCCCAGATGGTGCCTCTGGGCTCCACTGATGACCTTGCATTAAGGAGAATGACTACAGGGAACTTATACTTTCCATAATGACCTTGCATTAAGGAGAATGACTACAGGAAACTTATACTTTCCATAAGTTCCCTCTTTGTCGGGGCTACAGCTCCAGGGACTACTCTTACATTCAGGTGCTTGCTGCCCTCTCTTCTTTTGCCTCTCTGAGCTAAGACTGACAATGGCTTCTTATGGGTTTCCAGAGAACTGGAGTCTTTGACATTCTTTATTTCTGTCTCAAATTGTCAAGAGTCCCTTAGGTGTTCTTGGGCAGTGTCCCAAGTTATGGACTCATTATTCACAAACTGTGGCTCATGTGGATGCTTCAGATCCACAGGATGAAGGCTACTAGGTGATGGACCAAGAAGGAGTCTATGGGGAGTCACTTCTCACAGCTCTTGGCAGTCTTGGCACGATATTGTCTTGGTACTCAGCACATAGCAACTGATTAAGCCTATGGAAAGCTAAAGGCTCCAGCCTGACTTTGAAAAGAAGCCTTTGAAACTATCCTCCTGGGGAAATAATCTAGGTCAGAGAGGCTGGGGTGGAAAGGGTACAAGCTGCGCTGACAAAGCAGACAGTACCCTTCCTGATGCTGTGCCCAGCCCAGTGTGGCCGAGTGCGTGCTGTCATTCCAAGCCCTGTAATTCTGTCCTCTAACAAGGCTGGTTTGACTCAGCCCTGCTGGGGAGCCACAGCACATTCCTCATTAGCATTTATGGGTTCATTACCAGCTTCCCAGAAAAATACCAACAAAGGGGCTAAATCCCTTCAGAGCAGATTTCTAGAGTTTTCTTTTGTGAGAACTTTTACACTTCAAGTGAAGTTTAACTTTTAAAATTCAGACATGGCCGGGCAGCCCTCCATTTTCCTATTTCAACTTTTTTTGGAATGACTTTGGGGAAGAACTAATAGTCCTATACATTTCTGGACACAATCACTGTTGGTTACTGAAGAGGAAGAACCCAAGGCTGCTAAGGTTAGTGGAAGAAGCCAGAGTGCTGCATCGAAGGTATCAATCACCGCCCATCAAAACGCTCGTGCTCAGCAGTTTTGACATTTGGGGCTCATTTCTCAGTCTCTAGGAGATTTTGTTCCCCTGTCTAAGAAGTGAGGAGCATATGACATTCACTTTCATATTGCAATGGATACATGGATGGTCGCCGAACCAGAAAATTAAATAGGAGAAGTGGAAGCCAGCGGGAGAGATCAAGGATTTCCATGGCAGAATTGAATTTCCTTCATCACACAAGGCAATCTCCCTGTAGGATGGAGGATAACGGTGTTTTGTGTATTTTTAATCGATAGATAGCTGTGTATAGTAGGGATTGCTCTGAAAAGGCATAGGTAGTCAATACAGCTTAACCAGTAAGTACAAGATATACACCCAATGCTCAATTCCTTCTCCGTGCCGGCTCACCTCCTGTGCACACAGTGGAGAGAGCTGGTGTTCTTTCCATTCACTGGCATTTCTTCCTGGCTACTTCCTTCCTGGAATTCCACTGATGCCAGTTACCAGAGTCTTCCTAATAAAACCAATTCCAGAAATGTGTGCCAGCTGTGAGCCAAAACCTTCACCTGGTTCTCTCATCATTCTCCCGTAACTGGGTAATTGGATGCCACGATCCTCTTATAAAAATGAAAGAATCTTAATACCATGTCAAGTAATCAGATTGCACTGCCAAGGTGACCAGACCATAAGTCCCCAGCATGATCAATACCATGGTTTTTCATTGTACTATTGTTTCCTTAACTCACCCCAAGACACAGGTAATCTCTTTGACTCATAAAATCAATTTGACTCATAATGTACCATCTCCAAGAAATGTAGATGAAAATAGACCATATTGTAAAACTCCAGCTCCATCCTCTTATCCACAGCCTGGCTAAAAGTTATGCCATTAATATCAAATAGATGTCTAAGTTTGATTCAGTGTGCTCCATATGCAGACATTCATTCCAACAAATTGTATGGGTTCTTTATTTAAATAACACACAACACGTCTGTGAAGTAAGTACTGTCATTCCCGCATGGCATGGCAGGACTAAGCTCTTCACCCAGTTTCCAATGGAAGTCAAGTGGTCATCAATACTATGCAGATATGCCTTGAAGTTACGTCCTCATTCAGTCACCCACATAAAATTATTTTCACGAGGCTTTACTCAAGTATTGTAGGAAAGGATCCACAGGTCCATGGACCCCAAAGTCTATTTGTATGACAATTATCCATCAACTCACTGTGGTCTTCCCTTTCTGCAAAACCATAGTCTAGAGTTGAATCTCAAATTACAGGATATTTTGACCATACTTATTCTTTAGTTTCCAAGGTAAATAATTCCTTTAAAAATGAAATAATTTTGGCTATGCAGTGAGCACCATTTGATTTACTCAACAGGCACTGGTTGCTTCATACATTTGAGCTAGGATATTAGTTGACAATATTCATTCAGTGAACAGCTTTCTTTTTGTGACCCACCCTTTCAAAAATTCCTTATTATCTATGGTAGGTAACTAAGGACCCAGTCTTCTTCTTCTTCTTTTTTTTTTTGAATTAGTTTTTTATTAGGTATTTTCCTCATTTACATTTCCAATGCTATCCCAAAAGTCCCCAATACACCCCCCCCCCTCCCGTACCCACCCACTTCCACTTTTTGGCCCTGGCGTTCCCCTGTACTGGGGCATATAAAGTTTGCAAGTCCAATGGGCCTCTCTTTCCAGTGATGGCCGACTAGGCCATCTTTTGATACATATGCAGCTAGAGTCAAGAGCTCTGGGGTACTGGTTAGTTCATAATGTTGTTCCACCTATAGGGTTGCAGATCCCTTTAGCTCCTTGGGTACTTTCTCTAGCTCCTCCATTGGGGGCCCTGTGATCCATCCAATAGCTGACTGTGAGCATCCATTTCTGTGTTTGCTAGGCCCCGACATTGTCTCACAAGAGACAGCTATATCTGGAACCCAGTCTTCTTATGTGTGCTTCTAGGAATGATGCCTCTGGATTGGGCCAGAAGACATTGAATGAGTGCCCTTGTGTAATGCTGAAATGTGAACCTATCCAAAGAAGGAAGTCCTTATGGTCTCAAGACAGGACTAAAGAAGAAGGGCACCTTGAATACATATATTAGTTTCTCTTTGCTGTGACAAAAAAATACGCAACAAACACAATGGAAAGGAGGAAGGGTTTATTTGGGCTCATAGTTTGAGGATGTCTTCATCACGGTGGAGAAATCATGGCATAAACATGAAGTAGATGATCACATTTTGCTTGCAACCAAGAAGCAGAGAAGTGAATGTTGGTGCTCATCCCAGCTTAGCTCACTTTGTTCTTTTTCTATCTTGTTCATGGGGTGGTGCCACCAACACTCAGGGTGGTTCTTCAGTTATGCTTCTATGGAAAGGCTCTCACAGACATATCAACATTTTGCTTCACTAATGCTATAAAGATTAAATCCAACTAAGTTGACGATTGAGATTAGACATCTCAGGAAGCCATGCTTGTCCAAAAAGTAACTCCAGCACAATCCTCAAAGTCAAGGGTTGTGTTATAGTACAAGCCATCAATAATGCTTTCCTGCCTGCTTGCTCAGTGCATCTTAAATGCTAGTTGCCAATGGAGGACATCCATGAAGCTTGGAGTTTATCTACTCAACAGTTAAAAGCTGCCAGTCTTGAGCTTCAAAGGGTCCTAGAGCTGAAATTTCAAGAGATGGATGACAGGTTCCTCTTGGGCTTGAGAACATAACTGCAACAAGATCAGTAGACAACAGAGGCAAAGAAAGTGACGTTCCCCAGAAGGGTGCTGAGGAATTACGAAGTTACTCATCTGTAATTGTTTATTTGAGTATGAAGATCCCTTCTCCTCTCTTCTCTCCTTCTCTCCTCTCTTCTCTCCTTCTCATTTCCCCTTGTCTCTTCCCTTTCTATTCTCTCCTATTCATACCTGGAGAAAAAGAAAAGAAGACATCTAAGAAAATTAAGATAGGAATTCCAGCTTGTTCAGATTTCTGGGCTCCTATTCTATACAAACCATGCAGCATCTTTCCCACCTCTTTTGTCCTCACCCTTTTCTCTCCATGACTTCCCTCTCCTTTCTCTTCACTCCTCTTTCTTATCATGATTCTTTCTCATTAATTAGAAGATAATTTAGAGCTCTCACATTTACTAAAACTGCCACTTGCCCATCAGTTAGGTTATAGGCATGTTCTTTGGATGACAGAAAAGTGGGACATAGGAAGGCACTAGCTGAAGTGACTTCCTTCAAAGGTATATAATCATGGTAAGCACTCTATGACCACATAGGTATACCTTCAAAGGTATATAATCATGGTAAGCACTCTATGTCCAGTACACCTCATCTTGATTGTATTTGATCTTCAGAGAGCATGCTAGCATATTCATGGGCTTCATAGTTTTCTTATTTTATGAACAGTGACCAATGTTTACTTCAATTTAGGATAAAATTTAGGATTGTGCTATTAGAAACCTCTTGCTATAACTTATTTAAAGGTGCCATGGCATTTAATCTGAGAACATGTATCTCTAGAGGTAGTGCAGAAACTTCAAGGCTTACTCTTGGAGGACTTGAAAATATCTTTACAGCTTTAATGGCCTTTCTGGGACCTACAGGCAAACAATTATACCTGGAGGGGGTGTTCCCTTGTTACACTCTCAGTACCAATGGAACCGGTCTTTGAACTGACAATGACGAGCATGTGGGTGGCCAAGATGACTCAACCTGACCTAGGAATTTTAAATGAGTCCTCTCAGTCCCCCCTGTCTTCTTTCTGCCACTAATCAGTAATGATAATAATAAGAAATTGCATTTCAGGGTCAGTGCTTTTCTGCCTTTGTGGTCGGTGACAGCCTGGAGTGTGGCTGGGCTACATGGGCATCGTCACAATGGTCCTTTCTGTAACTTTATGTCTTTTCAATCACTTACAGAGAATTCTTTATTTCTTTCTGGTCTAAAATTCAGTAATTGAATCTAGCCCTTGAGAGTCTGAGTTGAAGGACCCCAAAGCCCCACTAATCTTGACACGGAAATGTCTGTCCTTTGAAGCTACACTGTGCCTATAGCTTTAATTGCACATCTTTGGAAGACAGAGAAATCTCTCTTCTTCTCCCTCCTGTGATGTGTGACTAGTTTAATCATCCTCTTGTAGACATCATCAACTTTTTCTAAGCAACTTTTTCTAACAACAGAATGATTCCTTTTCAAGGCCAATCTAAACAAATTTCACCAACTTGCATCTCAAAGAATATTGAAAACAGAAGAGTCCTTCTGGGATTCTGACTGGCTTTGTGTCTTCCTTGGAGCAAGCATTGGTCTCCGGCTTGTATTTCTTAGTTATCCCAAACATGGGTGGGCCTCGTCCTACCAGAGCCATGGTCTTGAGTGCAGAAGACTCACTCCATGTTCCTCGGTCATCAGTGATTCAGTGTGCTGTGATGGTTTGCAGAAGGTGCCCAGAGTCAGCTTTTCACAGGATCCTCCCAGCAACCCCACAAATCCAGGGTGAAGGGCATGCTGTCTAATGCCAACTTCCATACCACACTGTCATCCTGTCGATAATGGAGTAAGAGCAGCAGGTGTAAACATGCAAGCATTTGTGCAAACTATCCTCTGATTAAAAGATGGCCAGGCATTTTGGGTGAACTACTAGTTTGGGTTATTTTGTGTCCTCTTGTATTTCATGTCTAAGTGAGAGCTAAAAACACTAGCTCCATAAACAAAAGGTGATCTCAAGGAGGTGAACAACATAGGTCTGGAGTTAAAGATTGCCCCTGTTGCTGGTCAACTCTTAGCAAAAGTGCTGCACAAATACTTTCTTTATATTTTTAAAAAATGAGAGCAGGCACTAGCGAACTGCTTACTGTATCCCAGAAGCTGTGCCCATGCTTTATTTATGCCTACAAAACAAGTTGGGAAGCCTCAGGACATTTGTCCTTGTCAGATCCTCTCCTGGAATACCTCCCAGACATACATCTTAGAAGTTCTTTCCTTCTTCTGTGTGAAGCAGTTTATCCTCCTTTGTCATCATTGTTGGTATTGGTTGCTTTTCTCACTGCTGTGACTTCATCTCTGACACAATGAGACTTAGTTGAAGAAAGAGTTATTTTGGCTCTCGGTTTAAGGGGATACAGTCCATCACTGAAAGGAAGACACAGTGGCTAGAGTGTGAGGCAGCTGGCTCTGATACCTTGGTTGGTTGCAAATGGAGATTAGACAGAAAGTTAATCTGACTATCAAACCCCAGCGCCAGCCCCCAGTAACCTGTGCTGGGGGGAGCCCAACAAGTCTCTACCACCTGAAGCAGTGACTGTTCTCAACCTGTGGGACACAACCCCTTTGGCAAATCTCTATCTCCAAAAATATTTAAATTATTTCACAACAGTAGCAAAATTACACACACACACACACACACACACACACACACACATAGTTGGTGGACCACAACATAACTGTCTTAAAGGGTTGCAGCATTAGAAAGGTTGAGAATCACTGACCTAAATGTTCTACAATCTTCCAAAACAGTGTCACCAGATGTGGAACAAGAACTCCAAGACACAAGCCTATGGAGTGGGGAGAGGGTAATGCATTGCCCACTGAAACCCTAACACTCTCTTACCAGCTTCCTTTTTAATCCTGGTCCTCCTGGTCACTACATTGCTGTATTTACTTGTTAATCTGTGTCTTGTGTTCTATTTCACCAGGATACAGACTCTTTCAGAGCAAGGTTGGCTCTTCCCTACAATATCCCCAGTGCCCAGAACTATGTCTGGCCTACAGCACATATTCCACAAATATTTGCTGTGGCATGTCCTTTTACAAGTGAAGAAACTGAGCCTAAGACAGCAAATCACGGGTTTAGGTGAGAAACCTTAAGTCCTGCCTGGCTTTTTGTCTCAGGATTCTCTGGCCATACGGACATGTCCTTTATCTTGCCTGCCCCAGCTAAGGCTTCCCAGAGCAACATGGAAAGATACAGATTTCTGCCTTGCTTCTGTCCCTGGGAGGGGAAACAGCTTTTGCTTAATATCACCCTCTTTGTCAAGGTCATCCCAATCACTGCTCTTCCCACCAAACTGTTGACACTTGCAGAGCTGTGATGATGCATATCACAGCCTCCTTAGTCATTGTTTAACCATTAGGCTTCACGGAGGTAATTTTCCATTCTTCTGTTTGTATTATACTTTTGCCTCTTCCTCATGAACTCTGCCTTTCTGATCTTTAAGGGCGGCGAAAGATGTGTTTGGTAACCCCAGCAGTAATACAGTTGTAATGGCAATGGAAACATGTTACCAAATGGAAGGATTTAACTGGGATGTGTTGGATTTTATCATGACTGGATTCTTAACAGAACAAATGTGTGACCCTTTTCCGGGCCTCCTCAAACGGAGCAATCCCCAGTGGCTTCTGTCTCTATAGGAATAAGTGACAGCTCTGAGGAATGCAAAGTGGACACAGGGAAGGATATTTTGAAAGGAGCCTTCACGTTGATACAGGGATATCACGCAACATCTCTTTATCCACATCCTCTTCCATGGTACTAGAGGGGACTCAGCACCTTGTGCCACCACATAGGTCTGGCTTCCAGTGGGGGCTTAGTTTATGCACTGCTTGACTTGGGTTGCTCTGCCTGATGCTCTGCCTGATGCCTGGGGCACAGTGCATTTTCTGACTCCTCGAATTGGTCTAGAACTAGTGGCAGCCCTAGTTATAAAAATGAATTTGGATGAGTCTTTGATCTGTGAACCTATGGCACCTTTCTTTGGAGCTCCAACCGCCCATCCCTCTAGCGTTCACATCCTGTTGTTTCTATGGCTGGATGAGCACACTGGCAGGCAGAACACAGTGGAGACAGAGGCAAGAGGAGCCGGCGTTAGTTGGATTCTGTCTTCTTTGCTGTGGTCTTCTGGCCTGACCACTTTCAAACATTTCCCAGGCTCCTGGATCAGGGGCATCCAGCAAACTTCAGCCAGGGCCGCACTCTTTCTCCTTTGCTTTCCTATCCTTACTTGGGTCTCCAGTAGCAGCTGCTGCTTCATAGCTTCGAGATCCTTCTAGACAGGTGTCTGTGCTTCAGCTCTAGCCTGATGACCCCACCCACACACTGGGTCCTGATATCTTCATCTTCCCTTTGTCCCTGCAGCTGTGTCCTGCTGTTGGTCGCCTCTGATTTGCTTCATTGTCTACTGTTCCGCTTCTTAGCAACTGCATTGCCTGGGAAACTAATTCCCTGCCCTGAAATCCTGCTTTAGACTCTCAAGTACAGCTTTCATCCTATTCAGTCAGACATCGACTGGCACAGAGAGATTTGTGTTCAGATCTAAAGCTGGATGAGCATTTTTCTCTGGCCAAGTTTTTGTTTTTCATTAATCATGAAGCGACACGGCAAGATAAGCAGGCGGGCCTCAGCGGAAGGTCACATGGTTACATACATGTGGACCTTTAGGGCTTTTTTTTTTTTCCACAGTGGGGTTTCATTAAGCAAAATGCCAAAAAACCTCTTTATTAGTAAAGGGCTTTTAAAAATGAAAACAAAATTTAAGAGCAAAATATAAAAATAAACAAAGATGATTGGATATCTTCCTGTTTTCCTTCTTTTCCTTGAAATCAGTGAATTTTACTGTACAATCAGATGTGGAGTCAAACTACTTCATTTTTACTCCCAGTGATGGATTAAAGGAACAAAGTGTACAGGAGAAGGGGAGAGAGACAAGGAGAGGGAGGAGTGGGCAGAAGAGAGAGGGAGGAGGAGAGGGGGAGGGGAGGGAGACTTTGATCTTAGCATCCAGCAGGCCCAGCGTAGGTAAGCCTGGCACAGGAACACTGAGCTCTGCTGAAGTAGAATTGTCCTGCTAAGAAAGCCTAGAGACCTCCTTCCTACCTCATATTGGATTCTGAGATCTGACTTCACTGAAGTTCCATAGTCAGAGAGAGAGAGAAGGACAAAGAGGGTTAAGAGGGAGGCAGAGGGGAGGGGTGGGATAGGTCCTCACTTGGTGACAGGGACTCTTTTTCCTTTCACTGGCAAGCTGTTGGTTCCAAGCCTTCTATGGGTACTCCCTTTATGTTCCGGTGTGAAGTTGGCTTAGCAGGGGTGAGCTTAGCTTGCTTGTGTATTTTCATGAATGTGTCCGGTGCTCAGCAAATTCAGTATGGCAACATTTTAGGTGAGCAGAGGGGAAAAATTGTTTAGGCAAAGTTCATTAGGCAGAAGGTCAAAAGGATAGACTCAATGGAGAAAAAAAATCCTATGTTGGTTTGTAAAGTGTGTGTGTGTGTGTGTGTGTGTGTGTGTGTGCTTGCCTGTCTAATTTAGAACAGCTGGGGTGATCTCATAAGAGCCCACCCCCCTACCCCCAGGGGAGGGGCAGAGCAACCATTCTTCCATGGAGAACTCATTTTCCCTTGGAAATGTGTACTCAGGTGCAGCTAAAGGGCCTGAGGTCACGGCTGAGGCCCTAGCCAAGACCCTCCCAGGCTGCAAACTCTGGTTCCTCTAGAGTCCATTGGTCGAGAGCCATCTTTCAGTGGCCAAAGCCAGACCATGAGCAAGTCATACATGCATGAGGACAGCATGTATTATCTCCTCTGAGAGCTCAGCTTTCAGCATCCAGACTCTTGGAGAAGCTGATCCCCTACCCCACCCTCTCTCCCCTCTCTCCCCCACTTGCCATGACTCCTGAGAGCTTGGGTGTTGGATTCCTCTGGGAAAACTTGCAGGGGATCTCATTAGAGAAGCAGAGGAGACAAACCATCCCTGAGACAGTGGACCACTGCCATACCTCTGGTGAACCCAGCATCATCTGTCATTCCTTATGTGTGACTTCTGCAACCAAGAGTAAGGATAAGAAAGGAGCATAAGGAAAAAGACGAGGGCTTTTTTTTTTTTTTTTTTTTGGTGTATATTATAGACTCCTGTGTCTAGAAAGGACTAAAATATCACACTGATCAGTTTTCTACATTTTTCTCAAGTGGTTTTTATGAGCTTATCAGGTTACTCTGAACACTGGGGTAGGGGTAGGGGAAGCTGGCTTAGTTTCTCCTGCTCACTGTTTTATACATAAATGAGCCCAGTACCCAAGATAAGAGGGGACAGAATCTACTCTGAAAAAAAAAATAAACAAGAAAAGCCAATTTTGCAGAAGGTCAGAGTCTGGACTCAAGAATGAGATTCTATGCTCTGGGGTAAAAATTGTGAAAGGCTGGGAACCAAGCAGCCTGAGCCGCTCATGTCTGAGCAAGAAAGGTAGGAAGAGCTTTCTGAATACCAGACAACAGCCAGGATGCGAACATTTGGGAATATGGGCTCAGAATGGCCATATCTTCCTATATTTATGGACAAGCCATAAAGTTGATATTTATGTTAACTTTCTTGATTTTGTATGTTGAGGAATAATTAAGGAGTTAGTGAAGTTGACAAAATAAAATGCACTTCCAGACTGGATCCTTCTTGATCGTTTCTTTGTTTGTTTTTTGCCCTTTTTCCTGATGGAATTTGGGTTGCCCATAATAATCCACTGACTATACAAATTCTTTAATTTAAATGATTTGTTATAGCATAGAAGAGAGATTTTCATGAGTTAGGGGAGCAAGGAACATAGTAGTACAAGGGTGATGCTGAGATATTTTCTACTTATGCTTACGGTTATTCAGTAATTATCCAAAGTTCCTCAATGTTTCTGGGTTCTTGCCATGGCAACTATTATACTGGGCACAGAGAAGGACCCACACTAGGTGTATGTTGATAAAACCAATGTGTCTCCCCTTTAAATCTAAGTAGAGGATTGCAACTTTTAGAACTGAGTCAAAAAATGATCTAAATTACAGATCTCTAATAAGTCTCTAATTTTCTGAGACTTGTGTTTGATATGTATTGATATTTAACCTATCATTCTAAAAGCAATGTGCTTACAACAGCATACATTTTTATTGTCTTATTCATCTGTGGGACAGGAAACTGTGGGTTTAAATCACTTGGTGCTTCTTTGTAAAATCTCCCATAAGATACAAATTAGATGTTGGATAGAGCTGAAGACTCACCCAAGGATTGACTCTAAACTGCTTCCCCAAGTTGTTAGCAGTACACAGTTCTTCATGGAGTGTTAGTCCAGGGCTGCCATCTTTCACTGACTGGTGGTCACAGGCTACCTTCAGTTCTTTGGTATGTAGACATGTTGATAGGGTATCTCCCATGGTAGAATCTGGCTTTAATGAGCACAAGAGAATAATGGGAAAATCAACAACATGCAATATAGCCACAGCCTTTTTCAGAAGTCATGTCTCACCACTGTTTTCATATTCTAGTGATCTCAAGAAACGGGGTTCATTTCACAGCCAAGAAGAGGGAGTTATGTAAGCTACCTATGATGCTTATGATGACAGAGCCATTGGGTGATGGCTTGAGCCTGCTTCCCTATATATTTCTCAGACTTCCTTTCTGATGATGAAGAGCTATGACGGCCTAAGAGTCCTTGTCTTATCTCTTTCTAAGATATAACATAAATTACAGGGATTTAAAAAAATTAAGGCCAGGCATAATGCTTGCCTTTAATTGCAACACTCAGGAGAAAGAGGTAGGTAGATCTCTGTGAGTTCAAAGTCAGCCTGGTGTACAAATCAGGTTCCAGGTCAGCCAGGGCTGTTACACAGAGAAACCTTGTCTTGAAAAACCAAACCAAACCAAATCAAAACCAAAACATAAAGCAAAAGCAAATTCACCTCATTTCAACATGAAATAACAAAAAAAACCAACTAGAATTGATGACTTTTGAGTGAAAGTTCTGGAAGGTTTTGGAGGATAAACAAGGAAGATTATATTCCTAAGTAGTAACAATAGATTTTGAGTCAATGGAGTATGCAGCATTTCTGTCTGCTACCCAGGTCAGGGCATTTGTATCTATGGTGGTCAAGCCTGATGATGACCAAGCTTGGTGTTATTACAATGGGATCTGCCAGTGTAATGATCAAAACTAAGTGATATGTTGAACCCCAGGTGTGTGTGTGTGTGTGTGTGTGTGTGTGTGTGTGTGTACATATCAACAGTTCTGAATAGGGAGTAAGGGAAGAAATGTCTGAGATATGACTTCAAAGACATGGGGTTATTATAAAGACCAAATGGCAGGATCACCACTGACAGAAAATGGCAATGACACCAAGATCCAGAGAATCACTTCATGCAAGAATGACACCTTCAAAACTAGGGGAAAACAATCAGTAAGTCAAAATGGCAGAAATCTGGCATCCAGATGATATGATGGATACTGGGTCAGAGGTCAAGGCCAGGGCATACTACCTCCTCCTGCTGCTGCTCTAATGAAGGTTTCTTGGGGAAACTTAGAAGAAACCTGGCCTTCAGACTGGCTTAATGAAGAAACAGGAAAGAGACTGATTATTGGGGACCAGGAGATATTCACCCAGTAACGAGAGAGCAAAAACTGACCCAAAGCTTTCCAATGCCAGAAACCAAGACTGGTGCCTGGGTTTGGCACGGGGCTGAGACTACTGGTTGAGGTCAGACAGCTTTACTTGCCAGGAGTAGAGTCATGTGGGAACCCAGAGCCAGGCTGGACATAGAACTCAAAGACCCTGTGACCAATTGCATTCAATTTTCTCTGATACCTCATGGGAAAATCCTACAAACGCTGTTCAGAGAGGCAATTAGGTTTCACGATTTCCTCCCTTCATCTGGACTTCAGCATGGATTTGGGGCCTGGCTTCCAAGCCTCTGTTGCCCCTTTCCTTGTACAGGGTAGGGTGAGGAAAAGGACATAAAGTCAGAACAACCTGGGGAAGAAGGGCTGTTGTTTTTAATCTTCGTTCCTTTGCTTTGGAGAAACACCATGACCAAGGCAACTCTCACAAAAGAAAGCATTTAATTGGGGGCTTGCTTACAGTTTCAGAGCCTTGTGTTTTATCATCATGACAGGGACCATGGTGGAAGGCAGGCATGATGAAGGAGCTGAGAGCTACATCTTCATCTGTAAGAAGAGAGACAGAGAGAGCCTGAGCCTGGCATGACCTTTTGAAACCTCAAAGCCTACCTCAGTGGCATACTTCCTCCAACAAGGCCATATCTAATCCAGCAAGGCCACACCTCCTAACCCTTCTAATCCTTCTCAAACAATGCCACTACCTGGTGACTAGGTAGTCAAATGTTTGAGCTTATAAGGGCCATTCTCATTCAAACCACCAGAGATGTAGTGATGGGGACATATGAAGATCCATGCCTCCTATTCTACTTCTTTATTAACTATTCTCCTGTCCGGGAATAATCTTGCCTGTTCCCTGTTCTATTGAACTGCATTCCCTATGGGACTCAAAAATTTAGCTTTCCTTTGGGCTTTTCCATGACTCTTCCCAAACCTTCTCTTTTTAATTTCCCCTTATCTCCTCTATACCACCCACATAGCTCCCTCCCTGTACAGCCTACCTCCTGGTTGGACTTACATTAGTTCTTAGAATGGATGCTGTTTTCTTCCAGGATCTTTCTAAACTGCCTGCATTTCCCTACCCTATGCTACCATGGGATAGAAGTATTCATGCTTGGTAGAACATGGTTTCTGCTTCCTAAGTAAGTCAGGACCTAAACCTAGTCTCAACCCACAGTTCCTTCTTCAGTAACAATTTAATGTACTTTGTGGTTAAAAAAGAAGCCACCCTCATGTCCAGATTCCTCCCTTAATCTATTTGATTCATGCTATATTTGTTGGGGTACACATGGTTCTGTAGTTCTGTCTCACTGGCTACTCCCTGCATTTCCTACATCTTTTGTTGATCTAAATGACTACATGAGGTGCCATTTGTAGGTAGGGATCAGAACACAAAAGCTTCTTATAGAAATCAGCCTAGCATGGCATACTCCTCACACGAAGAAAAGTCCTTGTTGAATCAAATGGAATTTTCCTGAACTGAGTGTCTGGAGCCTATCTTTAGAGCTCTGCTTTTTGTGATAAAACAATCAGAAGGTTTGGCTGAATTGCCAGTATTTAAACTACTATGTTGGGGTCATGTAGAGACAACCTTTTGGAACACAGTGACCTTTAAGAAGAGCATCTCTGAGGTCACTCTGAGGTCTGATCCTGCTTGGTCACTAGTCAATGGGCAGGTTTGCTTACATTATGCAGTTTGCTCTGTTCCTCCCTGTGGGAGGACAGATCTAGGGACAGTATGACTCTAGCTATCTGAAACATTGAACTATGAAACCTTTTGAAATGCACCTTTTGCAAATAAACTTTTTTTTTCTATGAAAAACTAGAAGAATGCCAAATTGAGGAAAATTTCCATGCAGTCTCAGGATGCTCACAGAATTCCATGATGTATCTTCAAAATCTTTCCTAAGATGTGTGGGTCTGAAGATAGGGGTAGGAGAGGCAAACCCAAGAAATTCTTGCTGTTGCTGAATGCACGGGTCTCATGTAGCCCATGGGCCAGCTTTGTTTGTTAAAGATTGTCTTGGAGAAGTAAAGGTTACAGATAGGCAAGGGTTCCCATCGTTGCCATGCCTGGCTCTTGTCCCACCAGAGTGTCTGTCAGCCTCATGTGAGCAAGACACTGCATCCTGCTGTTTGAGTTGGCTTTGCCCTGCTCTATGATTTCAGTTCCTTGTCTCTGTTTTCCAATGCGTGGGATCATTTCCATCTTCAGTTCATGACTGTTTTTCTGACTTGAACAATCATCCAGAAAAGCTTGGTAATGAGGCCTTTGTAACCATCACTTGCATTTCTAATAATATATGTCTTTCTCATCCTTCATACTTGATGACATCAAATTGCAGCTGAAGTAACTGCCTGGGAAAAAGCAAGAGCAACAACAAACCACTTCGCTCTCTGGATGGAAACCTGCGATTGTACCAAGAGGTACTACGCAGAACCTGCTATGTTGGACAAGTCAGAATAAGTGCCTGAGAGCAGATACCACTTTAGCATCTCCTGCAAGGAGGCAGTAGGGTATTAGGATGGTTTAGCTTTGTTCACTGGACAAGGAAAGTTGTGAGGTCAGTTCCAACAAAAACTTATAATATGGCATATCAAAGGCCTGGTTTAACTGGCATCTTCATGCTGGACTCAAGGTTTTTGTGGTGGTAGAAGCCCCTTCTAGAACATTGCTTACTTTGCTTCCTAGATGTGGGTCATCATTTCAGGAAACTTATTAGTGAAACTGGCATTTCTTGATGTAAACTCAGAGCTGAGGTATGATATGCAGTTTGGTCCAATGGTGCTGAACAAGATGAAGCTGTGGGAGCTTCAATACAGCCATGGTGGAGTCCTCAAGGAGCTGGGAGGGTGGCTTTGCTCAGGGCTCCAGGACTTACCATAATGGACATCTGTGTTCCTTGCATCCTGCAAGCATTTCCTTATTTCTTTTCTGGATAAGCTTCCTCATTTTCCTTAATGAAACTGTTCTTTTCTTGGTCTTGGAACATAGAAGTGCCAGATGACATCACATGATCCATATCTGGCCAAGCAGCCAATTCCATGCTTGTCGCTATTCTAACTGACTTAGCAATAAGGATAAGAAAATTATTCGGATAGTTTGGGGTTTAATGATGAAGAGGCAAGTGATTCTTGATGATACCATTCATGGACCTAAGTCCACCTCTTTTCCTGAATCTTTGTCACCCAGAGAACCTTGTTAATCATTTAAGTAAGTTTGGGTTGATCTACTCATTATAATTAAAAGAGGAACCTGTGTTCACATTCAGAGCAGGTCACAGAGGTAGTCTATCCCTCCTCCCGGCTGGTGCTTGTTCTCTTATTAGGACTGAGAAGATGCTTAGATAGATGCCTCAGATAGGATACACGTAAGGGCAAATGTTCAAGAACAGAAGGCCCAGTGGTTAATATCTGGACCACAATATTACTGGTTCCACTGACTTTATTCTGGCAACAGTCTAGGAAGTGGAATCCAGATCCGTCTAAACCCTGATTTAATTGTAACATTTGAGGGAGAGTTCCAGATATTACATGATCTCCTGTGGGTTTTAGGGAGGGTGGGTGGTCCCTGGAAGTTCTCTGTGGGAATTCCCTTTGAGAATTGGTTTCAGAATGTACAGCCAAACAGGCAATTGAATTAGAGAAGGCCACCATATTTTTTTTTCTGAATGCTACTGAAGGCATTGGATGGAAGCAAATCACACGAAAACATTTTTGATTACTTAGAGACTAAGTTTACACTGTGACCAATGAGTCCTGGGTTAGGATAAATGGGTGGCCTTGTCAGTTTTTTTTTTTTTTTTTTTTGGAGGGGATGGTGTGATACATATTTTAACTTTATGTAACTTCTTAAACCTATTGGACTGAACGGTCCCTAGAGCATTTAACCTTGGACTCTAAATGAGAGCAGTCTAGGAGGTCCTAAAACTCAAAGGAATGCCCATGTTCCAAAGGTCATGTCTAAGTCTGAGTGTTTCTCTAAGATAATGAACTCTAACTGTCCTGGGGTATAAAAGGATGTTAGTTCTCCAAAATGAATTCATCTCACCAACACCTTTTCTAATCACCCTAATCAGTAATCAATAGTAGCTTTAAAAAGTATTGTATTATCCATCTATCATCTATTATCTATCATCTGTCTGTCTGTCTGTCTGTCTGTCTGTCTGTCTATAATCCATCTGTTGTTCATGTCTCTGTGTGTGCTCATGTGGAGTTCAGAAAACAACTTTTGGGAGTCAGTACTCTCTTTTTACTATATGGGTTCCAAAAATTAAACTTTGGCATATAAGGTCATCATTCTTGGTGGCAAGTGCCTTTATCTATTGAGCCATCATACTGGCCTCCACAGTAACTTTTTATCTCTTGTATATGCCACAAGAATATACATATCCTTGGAGAGCCATAGCACGTGGGAATGAGCTTCACATCATTGGAAGCAGGTACCTGACCTAACCATGGGAGAAAAAAGGTATATTTCTGGCTTGTGGTTTCAGAATTTTAATCCTTAGTAACTTGTTCCAGTGCTCTGGTATATGGTGGCACAGGCCACCATGGTGGTGGGGTTGGGCGGGATTAAAAATAAAGATCAACTCTTAAAGGTTTCATCACCTCTCAGTACCTTCAGGTTTATTGCAACCATTTAATACATTGGTCTTTGGGGGATATTCAGAATCCAATCTATAGCATAGAGTTGATTTTCTTTTACATATAAATATTACATACATATTTTATATTATATTCTTATGCATAGTAATTATACTGTTATTATTTGATGTACTTACCTCACTGTAAGTTAACCTAAATCTTAGGCCATAAGACACATGTTATTCTACCTCGATATGTTCTCCACAGCATGTCCTGCACAGTAGATGCTGAGGTCATATCAGTGAGTATAGCCAGTCTATCATTTACATCCTTTCCCTTACTTTGGAACACACAGGTTTCAACTTGGAGCTTAAGACTGACTATCATAAGCAGGCCATCTTCCACATTCATTCAGTAAATATTGCTAAATAGTTCCTAAGGATCACATGCCATTCTAGTACCAGGAGACAGCCCCAACCCCAGACAACCCAAACAGCTCTCGTCTCTACCTTTAAGAATATGCAGTTTCAAGTCATGGAATTCTGGACAACATGCTTTTAAATAGCTAGGATAAATTCTCATTTAAAGAGTTAGAGGAACTTGCTCATAACCCTGGGAGTAAGAGGGAGGAACACCACCCTAATATTACCAAGAGTTGTTCCTTGATGTCATTGTTGGCTCCCAGCCAGCATCTCCTGTTCAGTGAAAGGTTTTCTTCCAACACTGGCTAGGGGCTTCACTGGGACTTAGTCAAGACCCGTTCTTTTTTTTTTCTCCAATTTTATTAGGTATTTACTTCATTTTCATTTCAAATGCTATCCCAAAAGTCCCCTATGACCCCCTCCTCCTGCTCCCCTACCCACCCACTCCCACTTCTTGGCCCTGGTGTTTCCCCTGTACTGGGACATAGAAAGTTTGCAAGACCAAGGGGCCTCTCTTCCCAATGATGGCCAACTAGGCCATCTTCTGCTGCATATGCAGCTAGAGACACGAGCTCTGGGGATACTGGTTAGTTCATGTTGTTGATCCACCTATAGGGTTGCAGACCCCTTCATCTCCTTGGGTACTTTCTCTAGCTCCTCCATTGGGGGTCCTGTGTTCCATCCAATAGCTGACTGTGAGCATCCACTTCTGTGTTTGTCAGGCACTGGCATAGCCTCACAAGAGACAGCTATATCAGGGTCCTTTCAGCAAAATCTTGCTGGCGTATGGAATAGTGTCTGTGTTTGGTGGCTGATTATGGGATGGACCCCCCAGGTGGGGCAGTCTCTGGATGATCCATCCTTTCATCTCGGCTCCAAACTTGTCTCTGTAACTCCTTCCATGAGTGTTTTGTTCCCAATTATAAGAAGGGGCAAAGTGTCCACACTTTGGTCTTTGTTCTTCTTGAGTTTCATGTGTTTTGCAAATTGTATCTTGGGTATTCTACATTTCTGGGCTAATATCCACTTATCAGTGAGTGCATATCATGTGAGTTCTTTTGTGATTGGGTTACCTCACTCAGGATGATACCCTCCTGATCCATCCATTTGCCTAGGAATTTCATAAATTCATTGTTTTTAATAGCTGAGTAATATCCATTGTGTAAATATACCACATTTTCTGTGTCCATTCCTCTGTTGAGGGGCATCTGGGTTCTTTCCAGCTTCTGGCTATTATAAATAAGGCTGCTATGAACATAGCGGAGCATGTGCTCTTATTACCAGTTGGAACATCTTCTGGATATATGCCCAGGAGAGGTATTGCTGAATCCTTCGGTAGTATGATGTCCAATTTTCTGAGGAACCACCAGACTGATTTCCAGAGTGGTTGTTCAAGCTTGCAATCCTACCAATAATGGAGGAGTGTCCCTCTTTCTCCACATCCTTGCCAGCATCTGCTGTCACCTGAATTTTTGATCCTAGCCATTCTGAGTGGTGTGAGGTGGAATCTCAGGGTTGTTTTGATTTGCATTTCCCTGATGATTAAGGATGTTGAACATTTTTTTCAGGTGCTTCTTAGCCCTTCGGTATTCCTCAGTTGAGAATTCTTTGTTTAGCTCTGTGCCCCATTTTTAATGGGGTTATTTCGTTTTCTGGACTCCATCTTCTTGAGTTCTTTATATATATATTAGATCTGTTCTTAAGAGCTGTCTCTTTTCCTGTCCACCCATATTTTCATTTATTTGGGGTATTTCCTTCTTGGCTATCTGTAAAAAAGCATGGTTAATCTTACTTCTTAAGTGGTTGATGTAATAGACATCCTACAGGGGAGGACCAGGACATGTTGGACAGGATCAAAGGATCTCTGGGTGGACATGGTTCCTTTAAATCAGTGACTCTGCTGACCACTTCCCATCGAGCAAGCCTGGGCTATGGTTGGCCTCTGAAGCCTTCTCATCTGGAATCATGAGCGCCATCATTGCTAAATGATCTCTGATTCCATTTGTACATCCCGAACCTTTATTCTTCCCACTAAAACCAAACAATATATAGTTTTTCAGTCTATATACCAATCATATTAGAATGAATATTTCTTTCCAAATTTATTTCCACTCAGAACTTTCTTTGAAAATGATGCCTTTCAGATATAATCAAGTTAAAATGAAGTCATATTGAGCTGAAAGTAGGCTGCTGTCCTTTGAAAAATAACTTGGAGTTAGAGGTACACAGAGAAGAATGCCATGGGAAGATGGAGGCAGGAGCTGCAGTTATGCTCCCACAAGCTAGAGTGCTGAGAATCACTAGAGCTCACCAGCATCTAGGAGGAAGTGGGCGAAATCTTCCTTTGCAGTCTTCTCGGGGAGCCTGGTCTTGCCAACAATTGAAGTTTTAAATTTTTCATTCTAAAATTGCAATAAAATACACTTCTATTCTTTCAAACCACCTCTTTTCTGGGGACTTACTTCAGCAAACTCAGGAAGCCAATGTAGCAACCAATCACTGATTCCCATGAAAGTCTGTACAGGAGGAATGGGTGAGGCAAAATCAGAACCAGAACAGTTTCTTTCTACCAATTTTCTCTTGATGTGTTCCATATTTTAGCTATGCACTAGACTCAGGAAAGATAATGCACATCATGCTATGGGATTGTCCACTCTGGGCTCTGAGGTCATAGCATCTTAGTTCATGAAGTCTCTTAGGACTTAACTCTAATTAACTCTAGCGAAGAATGTTTGAACTTCAGGCTGAATGAAGATGTAAAAATTTATAGATCATACCGACCTATGTTGACTCTAGGAGACTGTTATAAAGAGCATTCTCATTCAAGAATGTGATGGCCACAAAGGTTAAAATGTAACTTTCCTCATTGTGTGTGCCTGAGACAAATGCTTTCTTCTGGAGTGTGGTCCCAGAGAAGTGGGGAAGAGAATTAGAGGATGACTGGAAAGGAATTCACAAACACTTTGAGCTGTCCACCATTACTGGCAACCAGCGTTAAATACTTGTGGAACCCTTAAGAATCTTAGGCAACGTGTGTCTTACAAATATATATATGGGTACAATGAGGAGGAATCATTTTATTTTATTTTATTTTATTTTATTTTATTTTATTTTATTTTATTTTATTTTATTTTATTTTCTGGTCAAAAGGGACCCTACATTCATTATCTCTCTCTTGCTTCCAGGAGGTACTTGCCCAAGGGTGAGGAAGGCTTCTGCGTCATCTTACCCCACAGCACCATGGCAGGACATGAGAGCCACCAAATGTTGGGCTAAGCTGAGACAGAGCTCAATTGCTAAAAGTTACTTTACTGTTTATTGGCAGAGCAGTGGCTGCAGAAGGAGTTTCAGGAGCAACCTGAAGACCCAGGAACAGTCCATGAGAAATGCCCTGTCAATGTCACAGAAGTAAACACATACCATTTTTTTTTATTACATTCTTTCTGAGTTTGGTGAGAATATTGTTTCTTAGGCAATGATTTCCTATTAATATAACAACAAGAAGGCTAATACCTTGGAAGCTAGGCATGCTGGGAAAGCAAGTGAGAACTCATTAGATGGGGGACCTACACCAGCCCCAGAGAGGAACTCAGACAATTAGAGACTTCCAAGGTAAAGGTATAGACTCAGAAATGCATCAAGTAGACTAGACAAAAAAGCCACTCTCTCCTCTGGCTGTTTCTTCAGAGCCTGCATTTTCTGACAGGGTTCTTGACTAATTCATTTTATATAAGCCTCTTTCTTATAAGACTATTCAGTTTGGGTTAAGGGTTTTGTGCTGCCTTCTCTCTGTAGTCCTGAACACCAATTTATGATGCCGAGTTTAGGATTGGCCCACCTACTATTTTCAGGTCACAAGCCCCTCTCAACTCATGGTTGGACTGCCTCTGGTTCATGGAGTACAATCTGGTTCATTTGGTCATATTTGGGAATGGGGTCAAAAAGCATACACACTTAGAAAATATGATCTGAGATAGAGATTCTCCAAAAGACAGCAGAGACACAAAAAGGAACATTCCGCAAAGCATATGTGACTAGGTATACTGCTCTGAAATGGGAATTGGAAGACCTAAGTCTGGCAAGTGTCTCACACAGAACCTTCAGAATCTCAGGGACACTGTTGGATCTTCAAGCATATTTTCAGCTTCTAGATTTGCAGGCTGCTCTTGGAAACAATCCCATTCGCACATAGTGGGAGTGGGGTTGCATTATTATGGTGTTGACCTCTTTCAGTGAAGAGAGGTGAGCCAGAGCTTGGTCAATTCAGGGGACAATGTAATCTCTGTACAAGAGAACTCCCAACAAAAATCCAATACAGTTTGAAATTTATTTCAGAATCACTCAAAAAGATTCCCACCCTTTCCTCCTTTCCTCCTGAGAAAGGTCAATGTGTAGAGCAGACGAGTCTATAATCCCCAGTGAAAGATGTCAGGATATCCCAGTCTAAAGCCAGCTGTCCCTGCTTTTAGATTTACTGTGAAGAAAATGTAGGGATCTTATCTTTTTACACATCACCTCCACTGTGGTCATCACCCAGTTTAAGATCTGGAAATGGAGGAGTCCTGAGAAATCTTGGAGCCACGGCTTTGAGGGGAAAACCTGAGCTTAGAAAGGGCACTTCCCTCTTTTCACTTCAAGGCTCTGGTGACAGGCCTCTAACAAGGGTCCTTTTTACCCCTGTAAAACGACCTCCACCTTCCTTTTCTTTCCTCTGATTTGAGTTGCTTTTCCCCAGTCATTATCACTGTCTTAAGGTTGTAGGTTAAAATCCCCCTCAATTGTCTCAACTTGGAATGGGCTTTGCTGCCTTTCTCCTGTTGCTGAAGAAGCCTTGATGGGGTCACAGGACTCAACAAAACATCTCTCATTAACCATTCTGTCCCGCGGGTGGTAAGGGCAGAGAGAGCTGTCTTGTTCCACTGTGGGAGCCCCACAAGAGCACAACACTTTCAACTTGTAAAAGCAGGAGCAGCCACTTTACGTGGGAAAATGTCCCCTGGGTCATTCAAGTCTACTGTCTAAGTCATATAATGCTACTAAGATGGAGATTGGACCTTTGTTTTGCTGTGCATGTGGGTCAATCCTGCCTCTGTTCTATGACACAATCATTTGTGCTGCTCCACAGATGGCTGCTTAAGCTGGAACCCAGTGTGCTCTAGTTTCTAAGCTAGGTTATGTTCACACAGGTCAGAGAGATCAACTTGTCTCTCCATCACCACGGTTTCTTTGACAGTGTTTGTTAATGGTCTGTGGTGCTCTATACCAAGGCACTGAGACACATATGGAAAGCTCACTTGAAAACTCAGCCTACAAGGAGAGCTCATATACCCACCCGTTCCCTGTGCCTCTGCTCTCTCTGCCTGGTGCACTCGCTGCCCTCTTGTTATCATTCCTAGGACATCTGCAATGCCATGTGCAGTTTCTCCTTTTCTAAGGGATCCCTTCCTGCTGGGTTCCCGTCTCCAGAAGCTTTGAAGGGACAAAGGGTGGTTACAAGTCACAGGGGTCTGCATGCATGGCACCACCCCAAAAGGGCTCGCCTAGTCTCTGATTGTTCTGTTGTAAGCTTCACTATAGGGGAAAAGGCTGCCAGGAAATGAGCTTGAAGATTTGCCTGACTAAGCAGAGAATAGAGCTGGGTGAGAGACAGTGCACACTCAACAGTGTCTCCATTTCTACTCCACCCTGAATCGTGTCTCTGGCAAAGCTACCTATATACTATTTGAGACTCTTGATGTTCAAGACTTGTTCTCATTTTACCAACATGATTCTGGGGTTCAGAGAGAGGAAAATAACTTCTCGGGGTGTGAATATGGAGAACTTGCCTGACACTTGCCTGGCATATTCATAGTTAGGTAGGGAGTTCCCCTACACTGTATCGTGTGTTGTGACACATATTCTCCACAACTATGTGTCTCTCTGTCATGCTTGTTAACCCTGCAACACCTGATCCAAGGTTCTGTTCGCCCAGTTGGGGCCTGGGATTTTTCTTAGCCTTGGGTTACCCACCCAACAGCTGTTTGTTCCCTGGCTTAAGCTGAATATGGCTAATTTGGAGAAGAAAGTCAGTTTTGTTTTGATGAAGAAGAATGATGACAAAGCAAGGCATTATTTGTACCTTGGAATAATGAAGAAGTCTTCAATAATAATTTAAGCTGTGGCCAACTCTTCTCTAGACACCATGGGGGATATAGAGGCACACAGGTCATGGTATTTTTGTACACACAGAGAGAAGCTGACCATTCTTCATAGTAGATGAAAAGACTAAATGTCAACTACAGCCAGATGTTCATTAATTTGAAAAAAAAATGTCATCGCAAATAGACAATAAAAGAGACCATAGGTAGCAAGCTGGTTCCTGGAAATAGTGCTATTTCGGCTAGTCTTTGAACATAAGTGGATCGCTCGTAACTATAATTGTATGGGATTAAAAGGGCATTAAGAAGGGTGATTGTTCTGCTACAGAAGACTGGGCTGGGAGTGTGCCCTGGTCTGGTCTTTATGCCGGAGGACAAGGTGAACAATAACCATGTCAGACCAATCACCCAACCTTCCGGGGGTCAAACATCAAGTCTTACTCTAGGCAAACCAATACATGGACCCATCCTCCAATCTCTATCTCAGTTTCCCACTGGGTACTTTCCTAGGAAGCTCTGGAGGCACTTGATGGCAGCCTAGACTGGAACAAAATGAGGAAGGGTTTCAGAGTTCAAGGTAGGGTGTTCTGGTCCACCACAGGCAGGGACATATGTTAAGCAGACTGCCACTGAAGAGGCTGTAAAATAATTCTCAGGAAGGATAGATGGAGGAAGGGGCCTAGATTCTGAAAGTTTCCAATCTTTCATCTTTTCTCCCAAGTCTTAGGGTAAAAGTCCAAACAAACATGATACTTTATAAAGATAGCCACAGCGCCAAATGGCTTTCAGTCTCTCCATATGAGTTCCCATGATCCTGTCTAGCATGTCATCTTTCATCCCTCAGCATTACCCAGGCAGGACTGAAGTACAAGATGGCCCAGCCTTTCTTTAGTTTTTCCAGCATGGAGCCACCATTTTTTCCTAAAACGAGGAAAAAGGAAAAACAAAACAAAACAAAACAACCCAGATACACCATTATTTTAACTGTGTTCCTGTGGGGATAAAGGACATAACGATAGTTGCATGGTATGGGTGCTGGCAGCTAAGACAGTTCCATATTCTAATGAGAAGTGTGAGACGTTTGCACAGAGGGACATGGTACTAAGTCTTCAGGCAGGACATTCTGGATATTGCATGAGAACTATGGCTTTGGGAACTGCCTGGAGTTGGCAGTGGCATCAACTCTCCATTTGCCTTTGGGGATTAGTTAGCAAGTGGTTTGGGTCCAGAATGTGACCTTGGCTTCAGGCAGGCATAGCAGAAAAGAGGCCAGTTCAACTTTTGAAAAGCTTCTACTCTTGTCAGCTTGAGAAGAAAATCCTCCCTAGAGAAGGTGAGGCTCCAGGAGAGATGAGGGAGGAAATCCAGATGGCTAGCCTGGTGAGAATAAGTCTTTCAACCCAGGGCTATCAAAACATAAGATGAAGACTAAGGTGTCTGTGTGGGGAAGAGTTGGAGTCCTACGAAGAAAACCAAAAGCTGCAAATAATACTTCCTGGAGCGTCTGTCCACATAACCCTTGTTTGAAAATCGCTGCCACAAACAGCTTGCTCTGGTTTAGCCATGAGACCTCCTGTGTCTGTCTGTCTAGGGGTGAGCTAATGGCACTGGAGATGAGCTGATACTATGAGGGTGAGCTGACTTTCCTCAAAACCTGAGTCTGGTTGAATTGAAGGGAACAAATCTTCTATTTCCAGTGTAAGGGTTCTTTCTTCCAACCCACACCTGGTTCAATAAACACTCCCTAATTTACCTGCACAGCTGGCCTAACAAAAGGGTGAAGTTCAGAATAGGAGGGCAGAATCTTCGAGATGACCATTCTACATCCTAAACATCCCTATTGCTGTCCCCAATGCCTGCTGCTGCTCTCTTAGACTCTTCTTGGGTATCATTGTTGTCGATACTTCTCAGGTAACTCTGCCCATCTTCTTTTCCTCTAGTTTATGGATGGGAAGAAAGAACTGGGACAAGGCAGGGAAGTAAGTTACAGGGACAAAAAGGGGAGGGGGAGAAGAATACAAAGCAGTTGATTCTAGTTGAATGTTTAATGTATAGCAGATCACTTCACCATAGCTGTTTTGTTTAACTTTCAAGATAGTTCTGTTGTCATCCTTTAATTTACAGCTGTATAACTTAGGAAAAGCATATAGCCAGAAGTAACAGCAAAGAAATTATAATTATACATGGGTAATGACTGACAAGATCTGGTCCTTTCTCCTCAAAAAAGGAGAAGGCAAAGGGAAAAGCCACTTGATGCCAGGTGAAAGGCAGAGAGCACGCTATGGGGGGAGAACAGGGCTTGGGTGATCCAGGCTCCTCCACCCATTGTTATTTTGTTCATTTTGTTGTTTTGAAAAAGACTTTACAATGTTGATGATCAAACTTGTGTTCTCATGCATGGTGGGCAAGTGCTTTTGCCTCCAAACGACACCTATTTCTTATATTCACATTTATTGAACATACATGAGCCGGGCTGGTGCAGGACACAGTAAGTCCTGAGAGCCTGATGTGAGGACTTCAGCTCTATAGCTTGTGTCACACAAATGCCAGGGCAAGTACTGTAATGAAAATAAGCATGCTGACATCCTAAGCAGAACCTTGTGGGGGGAATGGATAGAAGTCATCTTCGGGAGGCCATTGGAAATAACATTTTTTAGGGGGAGTTGGACATTTCAGTCAAGACTTGATTCATCAAAATTACCAGCATGTGCTGCTGCATATCTTGGTAATGGAATGGCAATGCTGTCTGCTTCTATTGCTAAGATGATTGATTTGGACAGCAACTCAGCAAGGTGGGAGATGGGGTGGATGGAGACAATGGGAAGATTGTCTGTGAAGGGTGAAAAACCAACCATGAATTATATGAGGCTGATGCTCATGCATGCTTCCCAGTGGGGCTGACAGGTCCCATCACACACCCTACAGGAGAGCAGAAAAGGGTGACCTGCTGTCAATGGCAGATCTAGGGAGTAGCAGCTAGCATGAGGGCCTATATGAAACCTATAGTTACCAGGGAAGTCAGGGCTCACTTTTCTGACTCATTGGTTAAAGAATTTAGAAATGGTCTCAGAAGGAAGCCCAAGGACAAAGATTTTGTTAGAAATTGGAAGGAAAAGAACAGGGCAGGTGAGCTGTGCATATCAGCAGCTGACTAGAGAAGAGGCCCAGAGAGGAAGAAGGGAAAATGCTGGGGCTTTCAAAGTCCAAGAAAGCAGACATGTTCGACAATGAAGGCTGGCAAACAGCAAAGCTTCAGAGAGCTGGTAAGAAATCCCAGAATGTCCAGGAAAGCACGCCTATTAATTAAAATGAATAAAGAAATAAGAAAATGACCAGACAAAAATGGGCATGCTCTGAAGGCAGCTGCATGGAGGGAGTTTCCTGGAAAGGATATGAACATTATCTCATTAAGGGGATAATCATTCCTCCCACCTCCATAGCATTTCTTCAGATGAATGTATGTCCTGCGGGGCAGACGCTTGGCCAGGTGATTGGCTGGCCCCACTCTACCAATTCTTTTTTTTTTTTTTTTTTTTGATTTTTAATATTTTTATTACATATTTTCCTCAATTACATTTCCAATGCTATCCCAAAAGTCCCCCATAGAGCCCCCCACTTCCCTACACACCCATTCCCATTCTTTTGGCCCTGGCATTCCCCTATATTGGGGCATATAAAGTTTGCAAGTCCAATGGGCCTCTCTTTCCATTGATGGCCGACTAGGCCATCTTTCCATACATATGCAGCTAGAGACAAGAGCTCCGGGGTTCTGGTTAGTACATCATGTTGTTCCAACAATAGGGTTGCAGATCCCTTTAGCTCCTTGGGTACTTTCTCTAGCTTCTCCATTGGGAGCCCTCTGATACATCCAATAGCTGACTGTGAACATCCACTCCTGTGTTTGCTAGGCCCCGGCATCGTCTCACAAGAGACAGCTATATTTGGGTCCTTTCAGCAAAATCTTGCTAGTGTATGCAATGGTGTCAGCGTTTAGAAGCTGATTATGGGACGGATCCCTGGATACAGCAGTCTCTAAATGGTCCATCCTTTCATCACAGCTATGAACTTTGTCTCTGTAACTCCTTCCCTGGGTGTTTTGTTCCCAATTCTAAGAAGGTGCACAGTGTCCACACTTTGGTCTTCATTCTTCTTGAGTTTCATGCGTTTAGCAAATTGTATCTTATATCTTGGGTATCCTAAGTTTTGGGCTAATATCCACTTATCAATGAATACATATTGTGTGAGTTCTTTTGTGATTGTGTTACTTCACTCAAGATGATGCCCTCCAGGTCCATCCATTTGGCTAGGAATTTCATAAATTCATTCTTTTTAATAGCTGAGTAGTACTCCATTGTGTAAATGTACCATAATTTCTGTATCCATTCCTCTGTTGAGGGACATCTGGGTTCTTTCCAGCTTCTGGCTATTATAAATAGGGCTGCTATGAACATAGTGGAGCATGTGTCCTTTTTACCGGTTGGGACATCTTCTGGATATATGCCCAGGAGAGGTATTGCTGGATCCTCCGGTAGTACTATGTCCAATTTTCTGAGGAACCGCCAGACTGATTTCCAGAGTGGTTGTACAAGCTTGCAATCCCACCAACAATGGAGGAGTGTTCCTCTTTCTCCACATCCTCGCCAGCATCTGCTGTCACCTGAATTTTTGATCTTAGCCATTCTGACTGGTGTGAGGTGGAATCTCAGGGTTGTTTTGATTTGCATTTCCCTGATGATTAAGGATGTTGAACATTTTTTCAGGTGTTTCTCTGCCATTCGGTATTCCTCAGGTGAGAATTCTTTGTTCAGTTCTGAGCCCCATTTTTTAATGGGGTTATTTGACTTTCTGGAGTCCACCTTCTTGAGTTCTTTATATATATTGGATATTAGTCCCTTATCTGATTTAGGATAGGTGAAGATCCTTTCCCAATCTGTTGGTGGGTTTTTTGTCTTATTGGTGGTGTCTTTAGCCTTGCAGAAGCTTTGTAGTTTCATGAGGTCCCACTTGTCAATTCTTGATCTTACAACACAAGCCATTACTGTTCTATTCAGGAATTTTTCCCCTGTGCCCATATCTTCAAGGCTTTTCCCCACTTTCTCCTCTATAAGTTTCAGTGTCTCTGGTTTTATGTGAAGTTCCTTGATCCACTTAGACTTGACCTTAGTACAAGGAGATAGGAATGGATCGATTCGCATTCTTCTACATGTTAACAACCAGTTGTGCCAGCACCATTTGTTGAAAATGCTGTCTTTCTTCCACTGGATGTTTTTAGCTCCCTTGTCGAAGATCAAGTGACCATAGGTGTGTGGGTTCATTTCTGGGTCTTCAATTCTATTCCATTGGTCTATTTGTCTGTCACTATACCAGTACCATGCAGTTTTTATCACAATTGCTCTGTAGTAGAGCTTTAGGTCCGGCATGGTGATTCCACCAGAGGTTCTTTTATCCTTGAGAAGAGTTTTTGCTATCCTAGGTTTTTTGTTATTCCAGATGAATTTGCAGATTGCACTTTCTAATTCGTTGAAGAATTGATTTGGAATTTTGATGGGGATTGCATTGAATCTGTAGATTGCTTTTGGCAAGATAGCCATTTTTACAATGTTGATCCTGCCAATCCATGAGCATGGGAGATCTTTCCATCTTCTGAGATCTTCTATAATTTCATTCTTCAGAGACTTGAAATTTTTATTATACAGATCTTTCACTTCCTTAGTTAGAGTCACGCCAAGATATTTTATATTATTTGTGACTATTGAGAAGGGTGTTGTTTCCCTAATTTCTTTCTCAGCCTGTTTATTCTTTGTGTAGAGAAAGGCCATTGATTTGTTTGAGTTAATTTTATATCCAGCTACTTCACCGAAGCTGTTTATCAGGCTTAGGAGTTCTCTGGTGGAATTTTTAGGGTCACTTATATATACTATCATATCATCTGCAAAAAGTGATATTTTGACTTCATCTTTTCCAATTTGTATCCCTTTGATCTCCTTTTGTTGTCGAATTGCTCTGGCTAGGACTTCAAGTACAATGTTGAATAGGTATGGAGAAAGTGGACAGCCTTGTCTAGTCCCTGATTTTAGAGGGATTGCTTCAAGCTTCTCACCATTTACTTTGATGTTGGCTACTGGTTTGCTGTAGATTGCTTTTATCATGTTTAGGTATGGGCCTTGAATTCCTGATCTTTCCAAGACTTTTATCATGAATGGGTGTTGGATCTTGTCAAATGCTTTTTCCGCATCTAACGAGATGACCATGTGGTTTTTGTCTTTGAGTTTGTTTATATACTGGATTACGTTGATGGATTTCCGTATATTGAACCATCCCTGCATCCCTGGGATGAAACCTACTTGGTCAGGATGGATGATTGTTTTGATGTGTTCTTGGATTCGGTTAGCAAGAACTTTATTGAGGATTTTTGCATCAATATTCATAAGGGATATTGGTCTGAAGTTTTCTATCTTTGTTGGGTCTTTTTGTGGTTTAGGTATCAGAGTAATTGTGGCTTCATAGAATGAGTTGGGTAGAGTACCTTCTGTTTCTATTTTGTGGAATAGTTTGTGAAGAACTGGGATTAGATCTTCTTTGAAGGTCTGATAGAACTCTGCACTAAACCCATCTGGTCCTGGGCTTTATTTAGTTGGGAGACTATTAATGACTGCTTCTATTTCTTTGGGGGATATAGGGCTGTTTAGATCATTAACCTGATCTTGATTCAACTTTGGTACCTGGTATCTGTCTAGGAACTTCTCCATTTCATCCAGGTTCTCCAGTTTTGTTGAGTATAGCCTTTGGTAGAAGGATCTGATGGTCTTTTGGATGTCTTCAGGATCTGTTGTTATGTCTCCTTTTTCATTTCTGATTTTGTTAATTAGGATGCTTTCCCTGTGCCCTCTAGTGAGTCTGGCTAAGGGTTTATCTATCTTGTTGATTTTCTCAAAGAACCAGCTCCTTGATTGGTTGATTCTTTGAATAGTTTTTCTTGTTTCCACTTGGTTGATTTCGCCCCTGAGTTTGATTATTTCCTGCCGTCTACTCCTCTTGGGTGAATTTGCTTCCTTTTGTTCTAGTGCTTTTAGGTGTATTGTCAAGCTGCTAATGTGTGCTCTCTCTAGTTTCCTTTTGGAGGCACTCAGAGCTATGAGTTTTCCTCTTAGAAATGCTTTCATTGCGTCCCATAAGTTTGGGTATGTTGTGGCTTCATTTTCATTGAACTCTAAAAAGTCCTTAATTTCTTTCTTTATTCCTTCCTTGACCAAGGTATCATTGAGAAGAGTGTTGTTCAGTTTCCACGTGAAGGTTGGCTTTCTATTATTTATTTTGTTATTGAAGATCAGCCTTAGTCCATGGTGATCTGATAGGATGCATGGGACAATTTCAATATTTTTGTATCTGTTGAGGCCTGTTTTGTGACCAATTATGTGGTCAATTTTGGAGAAGGTACCATGAGGTGCTGAGAAGAAGGTATATCCTTTTGTTTTAGGATAGAATGTTCTGTAGATATCTGCCAGATCCATTTGATTCATAGTTTCTCTTAGTTTCTCTGTGTCCCTGTTTAGTTTCTGTTTCCATGATCTGTCCATTGGTGAAATTGGTGTGTTGAAGTCTCCCACTATTATTGTATGAGGTGCAATGTGTGCTTTGAGATTTACTAAAGTTTCTTTAATGAATGTGGCTGCCTTTGTATTTGGAGCATAGATATTCAGGATTGATAGTTCCTCTTGGAGGATTTTACCTTTGATGAGTATGAAGTGTCCCTCCCTGTCTTTTTTAATGACTTTGGGTTGGAAGTCAATATTATCAGATATTAGAATGGCTACTCCAGCTTGTTTCTTCATGCCATTTGCTTGGAAAATTGTTTTCCAGCCTTTCATTCTGAGGTAGTGTCTATCCTTTTCTCTGAGTTGAGTTTCCTGTAAGCAGCAAAATGTTGGGTCTTGTTTGTGTAGCCAGTTTGTTAGTCTATGTCTTTTTATCGGGGAGTTGAGTCCATTGATATTAAGAGATATTAAGGAAAAGTAATTGTTGTTTCCTGTTATTTTTGTTGTTAAAGTTGGCATTTTGTTCTTGTGGCTGTCTTCTTTTAGGTTTGTTGAGGGATTACCTTCTTGTTGTTTCTAGGGCGTGGTTCCTGTCCTTGTATTGGTTTTTTTCTGTTATTATCCTTTGAAGGGCTGGATTCGTGGAGAGATAATGTGTGAATTTGGTTTTGTCGTGGAATACTTTGGTTTCTCCATCTATGTTAATTGAGAGTTTGGCTGGGTATAGTAGCCTGGGCTGGAATCTGTGTTCTTTTAGTGTTTGTATAACATCCGTCCAGGATCATCTGGCTTTCATAGTCTCTGGTGAAAAATCTGGTGTAATTCTGATAGGCTTGCCTTTATATGTTACTTGGCCTTTTTCTCTTACTGCTTTTAGTATTCTATCTTTATTTAGAGCATTTGTTGTTCTGATTATTATGTGTCGGGAGGTATTTCTTTTCTGGTCCAGTCTATTTGGAGTTCTGTAGGCTTCTTGTATGTTCATGGGCATCTCTTTCTTTAGATTTGGGAAGTTTTCTTCTATAATTTTGTTGAAGATGTTTGCTGGTCCTTTGAGTTGAAAATCTTCATTCTCATCCACTCCTATTATCCTTAGGTTTGGTCTTCTCATTGTGTCCTGTATTTCTTGGATGTTTTCAGTTAGGATCTTTTTACATTTTACATTTTCCTTGATTGTTGTGCCGATGTTCTCTATGGAATCTTCTGCACCTGAGATTCTCTCTTCTATCTCTTGTATTCTGTTGCTGATGCTCGTATCTATGGTTCCAGATTTCTTTCCTAGGGTTTCTATCTCCAGTGTTGCCTCATTTTGGGTTTTCTTTATTGTGTCTACTTCCCTTTTTAGGTCTAGTATGGTTTTGTTCATTTCCATCATCTGTTTGGATGTGTTTTCCTGTTTTTCTGTAAGGACTTCTACCTGTTTGATTATGTTATCCTGTTTTTCTTTAAGGATTTGTAACTCTTTAGCAGTGTTCTCCTGCAATTGTTTAAGGGATTTTTGTGCTTCCTCTTTAGTGTCTTCTGCCTGTTTAGCAGTGTTCTCCTGTATTTCTTTAAGTGTGTTATTAAAGTCCTTCTTGAAGTCCTCTACCATCATCAGGAGATATGCTTTTAGATCCGTGTCTAGCTTTTCCGGTGTGTTGGGGTGCCCTGGACTGGGCGAAGTGGGGGTGCTGGGTTCTGATGATGGTGAGTGGTCTTGGTTTCTGTTAGTAAGATTATTACGTTTACCTTTCGCCATCTGGTAATCTCTGGGGTTAGTTGTTATCGTTGTCACTGTTTAAAGATTGGAGCAGAAGCTGTGTTCCACTCACCAGTAGTCTCTAAATCCTGCGGCGGGGGTCGTGGGTAACTGGCGGGTCTCAGGCAACCCTGCGCTCCAGCTACCCCGGCGCTGATCCGGCTGGATGAGGCCTGTGGCCCTACTCAGGCCGGTTTCTGCTTCCCTAACTAATGCAGTCTCAGGTCCCGCGCGCAATTGGATTGGAGCAGAAGCTTTGCTCCACTCACCAGAAGTCTTAAGATCCTGTGGCGGGTGTTGTGGGTAGCTGGCGAGTGTCAGCCGACCCTGCGCCCCAGCTGCCCTGGTGCTTTTCTGACAGGAAGAGGCTTGTGGCCCTATGTAGGCCGGATTTCTCTCTCCCCAACCAGAGCAGTCTCAGGTCCAGCGTGATTGGACTGGAGCAGAAGCTGTGTTCCACTCACCAGCAGTCCCAAAATCCTGCGGAGGGGGTCGTGGGTAGCTGGCGGGTGTCAGGCAACCCTGAGCTCCAGCTACCCCGGCGCTGATCCGGCAGGATGAGGCCTGTGGCCCTACTCAGGCCGGTTTCTGCTTCCCTAACTAATGCAGTCTCAGGTCCTGCGCGCAATTGGATTGGAGCAGAAGCTGTGCTCCACTCACCAGAAGTCTTAAGATCCTGTGGCGGGTGTTGTGGGTAGCTGGCGAGTGTCAGCTGACCCTGCGCCCCAGCTGCCCCGGTGCTTTTCTGACCGGAAGAGCCACTCTACCAATTCTTAAGGCAATAGTTTGATATGGCCTAATCTTTCGAGCAGATCAGAATGTCATGTTTCCTCTTAAGTCCAGGATTATTCCATTATTTTGACAGGAGGGCTGAGTATTTACCATTTCAAATGTATTTACCTTTTTAAATGTTATCCAAGAAATGGGAGATGGCTTCCAAAGCCTATCACGAGGCAGGGGTGCATCCTTGATGCACCTAAGGCTAAACCATGCCTAGCTACTTAACAGTTTTGGAAGGGAAGCTCCTGTAGGTATATCTTGCCCTTTTATATTGTAGAAGTGAGGGTTTGTTCTAGATTAGTATGTGTGGAAGAATTGTCTAGACTAGACGCTATAGATTCTGGTGGCCCCTGAAGGAAGGCAATTCACAGAACTGCCCCTGTCCTCTCTGTTGGTAGCTGAGCCCCATTCCACCTAGGATCCCTTTGGACTCACCACTGTGAGAAAAACATCCCCATGCCAAGAGGAAGTCTTTCCTGTCTCCTCATGGTGTAACATCTGAGCCAGCAGATGTTAAAGGTCAGTAGCACGGATTGTCTTCAATGGCAAGGAAGCCATTGTGTGAGAAAGCAGAGGCATCCGGATGGGAGCTTTGTTCAAACTCTGGGACTAGGGAGAGGCTGGGAAAGGAAGAGGTGTCCACGGGAATTCAGGACAGAGGGTCAGGAAACTGAGAACACCCCGCACTGTGGAAGCAGTAGAAACTGGAGACAGAGTGAGACATTTCACTACAGCTGCAGGCTGAAGAAATAGCAGACTTTGCTCATGACCTAATCAGGTTTCTCTCCCTTCCTCCAGCACCTTCCTCCTCTCTGCTCATCCTTTTTCTCTTCTAACTTCCTTTTCCCCTGTCCTTTGCTTGACCATCACCTCTCTCTTTCCCAAACCCCTCTCATTCTAGCCTTCCAGTTCTGGTTCTTTCTCTCCATCTTTTTCTTCCTCTCATCTTCATCTCCCACTTCCAGTCAGGAATGTGAAGCCTGTGACCCATGGGTTGCATGCACCTGCATGTAGCCAAAGATAGTATGAATGCACACCCTTACATTTTTAAAACATATGAGATTAAATGTGTATATATACATATATATGATATGTATATTAACTCAACTTCATAATTCATGAGCATGAACTTTGTAGAGGGCAACATTGTGTGTTGTACATGTCTCTAAGTATCCCAGTATTATTTCATGGAAACCAGGAGTCTTAATTTTGTTTTAAATTTGAGCTCCACCATGTCCTCAACTTTTGGTGTTGGGAGTCCCTGAGTTTCAGAGTTCTAAAGAAATTCCTTCCTACCTCAAGATATTAAGCTGGTTGGGAATATTCAAACAGATAACATATGTATAATTCCACACACAATGCACAGAGCATCCTAGGTGTTTCCCTGATGCTATTGCCCTCCCTCAGGAGACTAAGTGGGAGAAACACTTTCTAAGGTAGATTGTGGAGTTTCCTGTACATTAGCCCCTATTCTGTTCCCCAGATTTCTCCCCTCACCCACCTTTTCCAAATGCAGAAAATTACACAGTCTAAGTCATGACTCCCAGTTATTAGAAGCGATTCTGGCTGCTGCACAGTTGTTGAAGTTGTTGACATAATGAGAAGAAATGCAGGAATGACTTGAACTCCCCACCCCTCTTTCTGCCTCCCTTTCTCTCTCTCTCCAGGCTGCAGGAGCCATTGCTTCACCTATCACAGGGACTCTCACTGACCAATCCTAACACTCTTGTTCATTGAAAGGCTTCTGCCATAGCCCCTTGATCTTCTCTGATGTCCAGGGTCAAAATGCTGACTTTGGTTTAAGGGGAGAGACTCTCTCCAGTTCTGTATGTTGGGCATAGATAGCATTAAGCTTTTCTATTTTTATATTTAAAATAAAATCTTCATTACCCTTTACAGAGTTTGGGTTGGCGTACAACACATGGAAGTGTGTATCCCTCCCAGTTCACCTAACTGATTTCCTGTTATGGAACTGTGGCACCCATCACCACTGACCTCTCAGAAACTGGAACGATGAGCCATTGGGTGTGACAGACACAAGTTCCACTCTCTACTTTTCCTTTGTAGATCGATTCACAGTGTATAATTATGTGTGTGTGTTTTTTTCTCCGCTCCATGGCTCTAAGGCTCTGCGGGGGTAAGAATCACACATATTTAGTTCACTCAGCTTTCATTATGCATCCAGCATTGTATGCTCTACAACAACATAGGGCAAGTCTAGCTGCATATTAAACCACTAAGGGAGTTAATAACAAGAAAACCTCTCCTTCCTTCTCCCTCCTCTCTCTCCCACACACAGACACACACACACCCCTCAACACTGACCAACACAGATACTATTACTATTACCACCACCACCACCACCACCACCACCACCACCACCACCACAACAACAACAAACAAAAGGTACCTAACATTTATGTAGACATTCTGTATCAACTTGTCCAAGTGGTCCTTCCACATCATCAACCCTGAACACTCTGCACAGTGATGCTTCACTAAAGCCATTGTGCTGTGCCTGGGCTTCATGCACTTGTTGCCTACCTGTCTCCTTCCCATAGCCAAAGCTTCAGCTCCTACTTGCTGGCTGGCCCATTCCCTCACGAGCCTGTTTTGGCCTGACTCATTCCTGGGCCCACCCTAACACATTCCTACTTCTCTTTAAATGACTATTTATGGCCTGTTACCTCCAGGACACAGCTCCTGATGAAAACAGTCCAGACCCAACGCCTCCTGTGTAATTTAGAATCCAGTCCTCCTCCTTAAAATTCTTTTACACTGGTTTCCGTAATCATGTGCTTCTGTTGGCAGCCCCATAAGTGCAATTGATCTGGACTGTAAACTCCTTGAACATGGCTGTAGCCCAAGGGCTAAGATGGCAGGAACAGCTTCTGCACCAGCAGCTTGAACCATGTAACCAGCAAGTGAGACAAGATGGAGTTCTGACCATTCATAATTGTGAGACATGGGCAGACAGAGGCTGGCCAGCTGGGCATTAGGCTCTCTGCTACACTGAAGATACTCAGGAAGACTAAGTATGGAGGGATGGGTAGGTGTTGTAGTTCTTTCCTGGAACTCAATGAAGAACCAGCTAGTGGGAGGTCAGACCTGTGCAGTGTGGTAGAAGACCGCTGAGGCCAATTCAGCTTCATGGAAGGATGGGTGTTCTTATTGTTTAAGCAGTCCTGGTTGGCCTGTGTGGATTTTTAGTACCAGTGATTTGTAGCCCAGTTACTTATGCCCTGTCTCACCATGTTCCTACCCTACCTCACTATTTTTAACTAATACCCTATCCTTTGTATTTACCTAATACTTCCATTATTTCCTCATTTTTATTTGTTCATTGAGAACTGGTATGTAGTGAGTATTCTACGTGTATCTAGGTAATATGTGGGAAGCGTGTACATCATATGTGGTATGTGATATGTTGAACACTGTATATGTATGGCTCATGATCTATGTATGGCCTGTGAAGCATGTGTATATATGTGTGGTATGTGGTATGGTGTGAGTGTATGTGGTACATGATATGGTGTGTGTGTGTGTAGGATGTTAATAATGAATAGGCACTGCAGAAAAAAAAAAACCTTTAGGGAAGATTTCAAAAGTGGGAGTTGAGCAATTAATCCAGACAGGCCTATCTTATTGAAGATGTGGGAATACCCCACAGGCCTGGAGCTAATTAGAGGGAACTTTCCAATCAGAATCCAGTTCTCTGGATCCAGTTCTCTGGAGACTCTGGTTGAGTCTCTTTCTGTGATACACTGTTTCTTCTTGATAATTCATGATGATATCTATTTGAAATATAACAAATCACACATCCATCCCCTTTCAGCCTGAGTTTGTGAAGTGTGATCCATCAGACCAGGGGCATGAGCACTGACCCATGGGCAGCCATGGTAAGGTAGAGACCAGGGCGAGCATACTTTAGAGTCTCTATATCACTCAGTCCATTGATTCCTTACTCAGCCAGGTCCCTCTTAGCCTCTTCCACAGCTTCTGAATGTTCTACTTCCAGTGGCAAACAAAATATACTTTGCCTGGGCAGCCCTGTCTGTTAACTCACCTCCTTGTGCCTAATGGCTCACAGCTCTGGGCAGTCCCTCCATAGACCACTTCATTTGTTGTAGTTCCCTGGGAAGGATGAGAAGGTTGAGTCTCTTCAAGAGGAGGGCTAGAAGGGGTGCTATTTTCTCAAGAACAATTAATGCACCCTGGCTGTGTAACCTTACACAGGCCCTCTCCCTAGATGCCAGCCAAAGAGAGATCTCAATCCAGGACCTTGGCAGCAGGGTTAACACTTGAAAGCAATTACAACTCTTACTGAGAGTGAAGGATCTCTCCAGGATGCTGGCCAGTTTCAGATGGTCTAGGCTTTCCCTGCTTGGGTTCCACTGTATCATTTTCCTTTCCTGGGGCTCCATGATTTGTGGGCTTCATGTTTGCCCAACCACTCTACAGTTATTCCTTCTTTGTGTATACTTTTTCCACACACAATGAACATAGAGCTCTGAGTGCAAGTGATCAAGTGATGGGAACTTTGCAAGTTTGAATCCTGTTGTCATCCAGGCTCATGTGAAAGTTTATCATTTAAAAATGATCCTCTCTGTGTGTGTGTGTGTGTCTTAGTCAGAACTTGTACTCCTGCACAAAACATCATGACCAAGAAGCAAGTTGGGGAGGAAAGGGTTTATTCAGCTTTCACATCCACATTGCTGTTCATCACCAAAGAAAGTCAGTACAAGAACTCACCCAGGGCAGGAACCTGGAGATAGGAGTGGATGCAGAGGCCATGGAGTGCTGCTTAATGGCTTGCTTCCCCTCCTTTGCTCAGCTTGCTTTCTTATAGAACCACAGCCCAGGGATGGCACAACCCACAATGGGCTGGGCCCTCCTTCCTTGATCACTAATTGAGAAAATGCCTTACAGCTGGGTCTCATGGAGGCATTTCCTCAACTGAGGCTCCTTTCTCTGTGATAACTCCAGCTTGTGTCAAGTTAAGGGAATTTATGTACTTAGTAGATGTACTGGGGAAAGTAAAAAACAAAACATGTTTAATATACAAATGATAATACACTTAAGGAATTTCATTATGACCTTTATGAACTTCAAATTCAGGAGCTTAGTGGAGACTTGGTGGAGACCCTTGAAAAAAAGTCAGCTGAACTAGCAAAGGTGTCCAAGGAGCTATCCTCTAGCTGTTAAGAACAGGAGACTCAGTTGCTATCTGATGTATTTAATACTTAGGGGAAGAATTAAGCATTGAGTGACATGTTGGCCACAAGTTATGGTCTGGAGAAAAGGTGGAAATAAGAGGTTGAAAGCCTGTCTAGGCCAGAGCACAGGGTCTCTCTCTCTCTCTCTCTCTCTCTCTCTCTCTCTCTCTCTCTCTCTCTCTCCTTAACCATCAAGCCCCACTGGAACCGGTGTCCCTACTCACAACCTGACATATGGCTTTTCTGTCTAGAGAAAATGGAACCTCTTGGTCTGCCTCATTCCCCACCCTCCTGACTATGACCTGGCTGGTTTTTCTCTTCTTTGGAATAATCCTGCCCCCCCCCCCCCGTGGGAACCTGAGGCCCACAGGCCTTCTGGATGAGGTGAGTGGGGACATTTATCCAGAGTGAGAGAGCGATGGGCAATGTGGAAATCGGAGGCAGGTCACGGGCCAGGTTGTTGATTCAGAGGAATTAAGATTGGTTGTTAAGACATCACTTCCTGCCACCACTATTGAGAAAGCCTGTGACAGAGGACAAAGGAAAATTACTGAGTTGTCTGACAGAGAAGACTTGCCCTGGGCAAGAGCTGTTTCTCCCATTTTCTTCCAGCCACTGGGTTGTTCCCCTGTAGATAAGCTCTTAGTGTGGTTCTTCCAAATAGCTTCCTAAACAAGCTGGGCACTCTATACCTTCTCCACTGTGAAGAAAATGAATTGAAGGGATTTTTTTTTTTAACACAATGAAAATTCAGTCAGTATCATGGTGAGAGAGGAAGAAAGGACTACAGAGTAAAGGTGATCAGGAATAGGACTGGCTTCAGGGTGGTCTTTTGAAGTACATGGTTTCAATGCCACTGGGCTCTGTATTCCTGGAAAATTCAATTTGACTAATCCAGGGGCACAATATGGATTGTAATGTGACCCAACAGTTAAGCCATTAGAAACAGGATGATGGAGAGATGGGCAGCATCTGGATGGAAGGGGGAAGAACTGGAGAAACGGGGAGCACTGAGTGGATGAGGAAGTTTGAGGGTTCCGGGGCAGTTTGAGTTTCCCAACATACATATACACTGGGGGCATCCTGGGGTGGTTTCCAGCAAATGGGATGGGACCCTTTTTCTTTTGGGATAAGACCAGGTTTGGAATGTGCAGGTGTCCTTCAGTATCCCTGGCAATCTGGTTTAAGTACCTCTGGGATATCAAAGTCAATGGTGCTTAAATCCTTCATATAAAACGGTGTGGCATTTGCATGTAATCTATGCACATCCGCCCTTATTCTTTAAGCCACTTGTAGGTCATTTACAATGCTCAAATGAATATTATACATACCAGGAAATGACACACAAAAATATTTGGGCATATTCAGTATACATGCAAATGAAAGTTTATTTTGATCTTAAGTTTGTTGAAGTCACAGATGTGTGCCCATGAATATGGGGAAGTGATTATCTATGGGAGGAAATACAGGAAAAAAGATGGTGTACCAGAACATCCTCCATGGGTTGGGCGGGATGTAAATGGAATACATTTGTCCTAGGCAAACACCTCTATGCTCTGGGCTCACTGAGATGTTTATATGTGGCTTGGATTTCTGGAAATACTTTCTTTGGTCTATACATACATTGGCACTACCCTTTTAATTTAAATGAATGTACTCAGAGTAACATGGACAAACTAGCCAGCATAGTGAGCCCTTCCCCAGGATGCCAATAGCAAAACTGGGCTGCAAAAATTCAGACATGGAGGGAGGCTAGAAAGGAATAATTGACTGCACTTTCAATGAATGGTATATGCTTTCTAGGGGACTTCTAGCCTTTTATATGTGGCTGGTATTCTCCTGGGATGACAATAGCAGATGAAGGGTATTCAGCAAGAAAGGGATAATGACTACATGGGCAGAGCAGGCAAGGTCTGGCATTTACTGCTAAAAAGCAGAGACCAGACAGCTAAGTGGCTTTAGCTACTAGTGGAGTGAGGAGAAATCACAGTGGTCATGTGTGTAGAGAAGGGTTCTTTTGGGTTTGACATAATGAACCAGGTAATGGATCTTCTGACTTGATACATGTCCTGAAAGCTCCTTTTGAAGTTTGGGGTTTCTTAAGGTTGAGAACCTAAAGCCCTCAAGACTCTGGGGGGTTGTCTCTCAGGAGATAAAAGACAGAACTGGAGACCAGTTATAAGCTCTGAGCAAGAGCCAGTAGTCAAAGCTAGAGATGGGTAACTTGTAATCATCTATGGAAAGCACGCTGAAGGACATATCCAATAAAGGTATCCTTCTAGGTTCCTGAAGCTGGTGGCTCTAGACTTCTCCTCACCTCTAGTTGAGCTACGCTGTCTATGTAGAAATCATGGATGCTGCCCTGGAATCCAGGGTTATCCTAGAGAACTGAGAAAGAACCCAAGTGTATGTTTTACAGCAGGATTAAAAAGAATTAGTGTGTATTGATAGTGCAAAAAGGTCTCATTAGGATATTTTCATACATTCACAGAACAAGCTTTGATCCTGAGTATGGGTCCATGGTTTTTGTTTTTTTTGTTTTTTTTTGTTTTTTGTTTTTTTTTTTCGTTTTTTTGTTTTTTGAGACAGGGTTTCTCTGTGTAGCCCTGGCTATCCTGGAACTCACTTTGTAGACCAGGCTGGCCTCGAACTCAGAAATCCACCTGCCTCTGCCTGGGTCCATGTATGCCTGGGTCCATGTATTTTCATATATTCACAGAACATGCTTTGATCCTGAATTGACTCAGGAAGGATGGGTCCATGTCCCAGCTGTGGGACTATGAGCTGAGTGACTCCAGGAAAGGAACTTGGCCTCTTTTAGGCCAGTTTCTTCTGTAATGTAATGGGGCTTGGTAGATGATCAAAAGACAACCTTTGGACCATAGTACTTTATAACTCTGTGTTCTGTGACCCCTCTTTTACTTGAAGGGCTCTTCAATCATTATTTTTATTACTGTCACTTTCATTCATATTAATAATAGCTTTTGATTATTTCGCAAACCATCGTGGTTGGGACATGCAGTCATGACAAGGACAGCAGCTGGCCATGTGCTAAACAATTATTATGACAACGGAAATTCTACAGGGGCTAAAGCAGTGATAGTCACTGACTGCCCCTACTTCCTACTCTCAGGCAAATCCACCCTTGATGCTTAGCATCAAAAATTTATGTGTCATCTGGGCTGCTCTTAACTCCAATTGGCCAGTCATTGGGATCATGTTTTTATGGCTCACCTAAGGTACAGGAGGAAGAAGGAAGTTTCAAGAGATGGTTTTGGTTGTTTTGCTAGAAAGATGTAATAAAGTTAGAATGTACCCATTCCTCATAATAGTAAGTAAAGGCTACATAATTAGAAATACATTGAGCTATCATAATTACACTAAAAAGAGAAATATGCTTTGGACAAATTTGTGATTAAGGAAAAACACTCATTCTAGGCCATATCTTTGAATGAAGCCACAGGTATACACTATGATAAGACAGGGCCATATGAAACTGTTGTTTTGAAATTATGAGCTTACAAAATGAAACCCTGCTTTGAACTTAATATCAACATCCTTTTCTAACTCCCCCTTTATGTAACATTTCATCTATGTGGTAATTTTCTAAGAATTTTTGTATATAAGAAGGCTAGAGAAAAGAATAAAGATGATGGGGTGGCTTGGGGGGGGCACTCTGCCCCATCCATCCATCCATCCATCCATCCATTCATCCATCCAAATGTCTTTTGTTTATATGTACCTGTGTAGGTAGGTATATGTGTATGTTATGTAAGCATGCATGAACACTTGTGGAGTAGATGAAACAGGTGCTCATGCCCCGCCAGAATATATGTGTATATAAATGTATACCTCTCTATGTGTCTATACATATGCACACTTAAGAGTTCAGAGTTTTGCTGGGATTTCTTGCCAGCCCCAGATAACTGAGTTTTGTTCCACCAGTAGTATTGACCCCATAAATTGCCCATTTGCTGTCACTGGCCCCGTCTACTATCAGCATGACCCCCCATCACCAACGCTGCTCTTCCATGCACTGCCTTCCAGGCCTAGAAACCCTACAGATGCCAGGAAGGTCACTGACAATGTAACTTGACTCCATTCCTTTGCCACAGCAAAGAGTGCAGCAATAAACATAGCTGTGCAGGTATCTTCGGGGAAGGACTTAGAATACTTTGAGTATATAACTCAGGGTCATGTAGCTAGGTCATATGGTAGCTTAAAGGAGAAAAGGCAGTCTTGGGTGTGGGACTGATGCTAATCGAATTCATGTGACATGAAAGCAGAAGGAGAAAGGGAGAAAGGAAGCCATTAAAAGGAGGCCAGGGGACAGAAGAGGGGAGTGAGGTAGAAGGATCAACAGAAAGAATGTATGAGAAAATGCAGTAATTAAGCACATCATTTTGTAGAGCTTGACATTGCATGCCAATTAGAAAATAACTATCAGAAACCATGTTAGATATGATGTTGATGCTCTTAACTTCTGGGAGGGTAGTGGGCAGAAAGGAGAGAGAGGAGAGGAAAGAAGAGGGGAAGAGAGGGGGAAAAGCTTATGGTTCATTTATGAGCATGAGTGGCAAATCTGGATACACAATGGTTAGTTGTCCCTACTAAGTGCCTGCCCCGAGAGGGATGGCGCCTCCCTGGGTTTCCGGAATCATACATTGCATGCTCTTTCTAAGCACGTGCCTCTCCAGTAGGACTGGCTGCTGTCAGCAGGGCTGCCCTTCTCAGGCTTCCCTCCACACACCCAGCATTCTGCCTCCCTGGATCTACCCTGGATTTCCTTTCTACTCGTTTCTGTACCATATTCAGGGAACAGATCCAAGCTAGCCTTGCTCTGTGGCCATTTCCCAGATCTCTCTGCTGCACAGCTCATCAGCATCCTCTAGTTCTTTATTGTCCATTCTTGAGAAATTACCGTCTTTGACCTTGAGTCTTCTTCTCATGGTAAATGCCACTCCTGCTGTCAAGAGATCCCAGAGGCAGAGCCTCATTTTGGACATAAATACTGACCTTTACCTTCTCCTGTTGACAGCTTTCTCCTGAGCTCCAAAAGGGCTCAGCAACCTGCCTGTGCAGCCTCCTCCACTCCTGCACAGCCAGAGCCGCGCAGGCCCTTGCTCTGCTGTCTTCTTTGTATTTCATGCTGCCACAGCTGTGTGTGTGTGCTGAGGCCCAGACTCCAGCACCAAATACTACCGAGTTCCTGATGGAAACGCATCCATGCAGCCAGATAGAGGGACCAATAAGATCCCTATATCAATTAAGATCAAACTCAAAATTTCTGTGATTCTGGGATGGCACAGTTCTCACCCTGTCTTATAAAGGAAGCCTTTTAAGGTAGGGCTATAATGAAAATAATTTCCACAACACAGAATTATACATTAACCCTCTTCAAGGAAACAGGCCAGGGAGCAAAGAACTATTTGTGTGTGTGTGTGTGTGTGTGTGTGTTAAGTGTTATTTTTCACTTGCACAAGACATTTTCAGACTCTACTTACAGGTCTGTTCTTACTGTGTTCTCTTCCATAGTGGTTTAGAGTATTTAATAGTCGCTCTTGTAAACACTGCCCACGTTTTGATGACATAAGGAATGGTAACAATAAAGGCAGGTTGTCCGAATACATTTACTTCAGTGTATGGAAAGGGTGATAATTTTTTTAGAACAACGGATTGGTGGGTGTATAGATCCCAGTGCAGATACTGGGGGTGGGAGTGCCTTGGTTTGTGGCTAGCCTTTCTATTTTCTAGTGACCCTGGCTGCTATATGTCCTTGGTGAGTCCCTTAATCACTTTAGAACCTCATTCCCTCATCAGTAAATGAGGTCGATGACACCCGCCCTTCTGATTTCCCAAAGCGACGATAAAGATAAAATGAAATGGGCTATAAAGTATAAAGCACCGGGCAGACCATAAATCACAATTATGATTTTAAATTGATACGTCTAGAATGTCATGACTTCATCTCGCAGGCCTAGTCTGTAGAGGAAACCTGAGACAGAGCTCTGTTACCCCATTCTCATTAACCTGACTACCTGCACTGCTCTCCTCGGCTTCCCATCTACCACTGCTCTGTTTCATGATCTGTCGCCACTGTGTGAAACTTTATTTCTCCGTGTATCCCCTTTTGTAGATTGCAAGGATTTGTGGGCCTCTAAGGCTTCTTATTCCTTACTCTGCTTCACCACTGAGAAGGATTTTGCCTACCAACGTAATCTTATCACCGTCTCCAACTTTCTCACTTAGGGCTGCATGGCCCTTTCCTCTGACCTGGTTTCCTCCATGGTTTCTTGTTATCTCAGCTGCTTGTCCTGTTTGTGTCACTTCCTGTTGCAGCCCTGGGCTCCACCTGCCTCCTTTCCTCTCCCACACTGATGGGAACCCACAGATTATCTTGCTGCTTCCAGGTCCCTGCAGGCCACACTCTGAAGGACCTGCCTCTTCCTCTCTAGGTCATGGTACCAGAGACATCATCAAGAAAGGGAGGCCCCACCCATAGCCTCCTTTGCACTGTAATCATTTATTGTACTTGAAGGGAGAGCAGGCATTTGCTAGAAGAGTCAATAAAATGAAAGAGTAGGTGTCACCTTTCACGGTGGTAGGCAGTGGGATCTGCCTTCTGAAGAAGCCCGAAGGACCTCTGTGCTCACCTCCCTCATTGCCTGGGCTAGGGGACAGAGATGAAAAGTGAACTCACCTCGTAAGGTCATTGTGATGGTTTGCCACCTCTAATGGGTGCTGGATACTAAAGATGAGAATGGAGGATTAAATCTTCCCTGACTATTGATCAGGCTTCAGTCATAGCATTTTTAGAGAACCCTTTCCTATTGTCCAGAAACAGTCTCCTTTCCCATCAAGTTCCAAATGTCTGGGGGGGGGGGAACCTCTCCAAACATCCTTTTCCTGTCCCTAGACTCTCTCCCCACCCTTCCTTTCCCTATCAGAAATTGAAGATCCTGTCAGCACTCAGTGGCACCAGAGGCAATTTACAGTATATTTGGTGATATAAGGAATGTAGAAATTCAAAGGAGTCTTTTTTTTTAATGGTCTCTGGTTTATAATAAATACTCTTACCATAGATGGTGGAAGCCACTGTTTGGATGCAATGAGTCACCGGTGAAGCTCCACTTCATTCTGTCTCTCACTTCATGCTTCTTCTGTTTTGTTTTGTTTTGTTTTGTTTTGTTTCTTTTTTCTTTCTTTCTTTTTTTGGTCAGGAATTGGGACCTAATAGAGGGTGAGGAGCCAGGTCATGGATGCCCTTGGAGAGGTGGAGAAGAATACTATACTTAGTGAGTCTTTGAAGGATCATTGACTACCTATCTATGGTTGCATTCCACCCCAATCCAAGGTAGGTACTCTAAAATATCTTTATTCCTCTTCACTGTACAGGTAAGGAATCTGAGCAGGGCTCAGTTGGGATGACTCCTCTGCTACATGTGATGGCTGGAGGATTGAAAAGTGGCTCCACTCATATATCTGGAGCCTTAGTGCTGATACTTAGCTAGGGCGTCTTGGTTTAGAAGGAAATCCTTCAATGAGCCTACAATAATTCTTCTTCTGATGTCCCTGACAATAGCTGTCACACCTGATGGTGTCTCTGAACAAATGCAAATGACATATGACAATGCTCAGGGTTGGTAAGCTGGGAGTACTTGGAGACATGATTACTTGGGGACTGTAGATTAGTAACAAATGCTTCTTTGGACCAGAGGCTGCAGCTGCATTGATCGTGTGTTTCCCACCTCAGTATAAAGACTTCAAATCCCATCTTACCCACCTTTCAGTATGCCGTCCTTGCACTTCCTCTGACCTCATTTCAGGCAACCTCTCTCTGTTTGGGGCTAGGATAGCTTGCTTGGCTATGGACACACGTAAAACAGTAATTGACCTTTTGTCACCTCAGCAGAGTGGTTGAATGTGGCCCCAGAGTAGTTGTCATGGGCCCTGAGATCAGATCACACTTGTTAACTGCAAGAAACTTACCTTTTGTAAAATTTCTCATGTGAAAAATGGGAGCAATACGGTATCAATTGATCAATCAACCAGCCGATCACTCAAGAGTGCTCAGAATACCAAATGGTAAAGGTAAAAGCTTCTGGATGCTTGCCAATGCCTGGCATGGCTCAGGACTCTATTTGTTGGTCCTAAGATATATTCATGTCATCATTCCACTTTCCACTTAAAATATAAAGCATGCAAATAAATATATTCCTAATTACTGAATCTGTCAGTACAGACGAGTAGAAAAAGAATCAAGGAAATGGAAGGAAGAAGAAACCAGAGATTAGAGACTGAAATCAACTAGATTAGTATGGAGACAAAGGAACAGGGGGGAGAGGGTGACAGAGACAAAGAGGAGATGGCACGGCTGAGAACACACATGCCTCATGAGCAGACCTCACTTTCCAAGGAGGAGTCTCATCTCTGTGGTTGCCTCAAACTCACTGGCTCCTGAAACCTAAAGCCCTTGCTTGTGGGAGAGGAGGGGGGGTGGTCAGAACATAAGTGGATTCTGTCTGTGCTAACTTGGAAAAGCTCAAATGGAAAAAAAAAGAAAGGGTGTTGGGACAGGGAAGGGAACTATTCCTCAGAGTGAGGTTTAGGGCTTGGCTGTTAATTTAACCAGGAGAACGTCAGTATTATCAAGTCTCAAACAGTGATCCCAGCCCAGGGGTAGTCTAGTTCTCCCCTAGCCTCAAGGATCAATCAAACTGTGCTGTACACATTCCAGACTGCCTCTCTGTACCTCATTCTTTTTAACTCTGGCACTTTAGAACTGGTTATTGGCACCTATTGGAAGGCAGATCCTTACCAAGGAGAAGTAGGAACACAGAGGATGGGCATCAGATCCCTGATATAAGTTCCCTTCTCTGTCATGGAGATGAGGTCGGGGCTGGGGCCTCAGGATCTCTCAGTGTGTATATGGCAGAATTAGGTAAAGTCTTGATTCCAAGCTAGAATATGTGCACTATGAAAATCCCCTTTTGCAAGGCACTAGAGAATGGGTTTCCTCTAATAGTAGGAACCATGAGAGTCTCTTTAGATATCCCAGCTGCCCTTATCCATGTCATTGAATGCCATGCAGGGTTAATCATTCAAGGGTTAGTCTCCCCACCCCAAATTGGGATGAGATATCTCTTTTATACATAAACTTCATATAGACCCACAAGATTTAGGATTCAGAATAGAAAACAGAGATGATAAAAGAACTACATGTTTGCATATGAAACTTGAATTAAGAAAATATTGATTTAAAATTAATTTTCTGTGACCACGGATTGTGTTCTCTGCTCATAAATATACACCTAAAAGATGTAGAAGACATCCTATGGGGAAATATTTTTATTATGACTGTTAATGTATTTGCTTCCTAGACAGTTTAGAACAAATACGTTACCACAAATCCCAAAAGATAATTTGAATGTACATGAATATTTGCCAATGAATACCCATGATTTATTACATCGCAGTTTTCATGGGTCAGTAGCCCACGCACTTGTCTGACCTCATCCACAGCTAAGAATTTGACAAGGCTACAATTAAATGAGATAAGGACTCAGGGATCATCTGAGGTTCTCCTTCCAAGTTGCACAAGGCTTGCTTCTTCAAGGTCAACAGAGGAAAGCGTCTCTGGATCCAGATCCTCTCTAAATAGTTCATCTGATTTGCTCGCCCATGACAGTGCCCTGTGTACTTACTCGCCATCAGCTATGTAAAAGTCTTAATTACATCTATGAAAATCGTTCTTTATTGACATATATCAGATCCTAATCACAAGAGTGACATTCCATGATTTTCACAGATGCCATCCATGTTTTACTGGAGGGATCATCATACCGGGTGTTCATCAAGAATGAGGATGTTTGAATTCTGCCTAACTCAGAAGCAGTTTCTTCTTTCTTCCTTTCACAAAGACTCCACAGCTCACCACTACCTTCCCACAGCCCGCCACTTCCTCTCCATAGCCTACCACTTCCTACCTACATTCCATCACTTCCTTCCCATAGCCTACCACTTCCTCCCCACAGACCACCATTTCCTCCCCATAGCCCATCATTTCCTCCCCACAGCCAACCTCTTCCTTCCATTTCTCTTTTCTTTTCTCTTCTCATGTCTTCTTTTCCTCTCTCTTCCTTCCCTTTTCTTCCTTCCCTTTTCTTCCTTCCTTCCTTCCTTCCTTCCTTCCTTCCTTCCTTCCTTCCTTCCTTCCTTCCTTTTTCTCTCACCCTTCCTTCCTTCTTTCCTTTCTTTTTCTCTCACCCTTCCTTCCTTCCTTCCTTCCTTCCTTCCTTCCTTCCTTCCTTCCTTCCTTCCTTCCTTCCTTCCTTCCTTCCTTTCTTCTTTCCTTCCTTTTTCTCTCACCCTTCCTTCCTTCTTTCCTTCCTTTTTCTCTCACCCTTCCTTCCTTCCTTCCTTCCTTCCTTCCTTCCTTCCTTCCTTCCTTCCTTCCTTCCTCCCTCTCCCCCTCCCCTCCCCCTCTTCCTCGCCCTCTCCCTCCCCCTCCTCTTTCCTTTCCCCTTCTCTTTCTCCTCCCCTTCTCTTTCCCTCTCCTCTCTCTCCCCTCCTCTTGTTCCCTTTCTTCCAGTCTCTCTCATATCTTGAGATCAGGCCTAACTATCTAGCCCTAGCTGGCTAGAAACTCATGATGTAGTCCAGGTCAGCCTGAAACTTGTGCTCCTCCAGCTTCTTCTTGAATGCTAGGATTACAGCTATGCCTCACTACATCTGGCTTCTGGTGGGTGTATTTCTGACTTTGCCTTTGAGTGTTCTTCTCAGAAGCCCTGTCTTGTCTCTAAATTCCCCTTTCCTCAGCCTCCATTGTATTCTCTACTCTCTATGCATCTGTCATTTGTCATATCCCAATTGTCCTAAGTGGTATAATTCCCCAAACAGGCTAAGTCGCTGTGCTGGGAGTGAACTGAGCTTAGAAGTTTCCTATATAATCAAGTGTGGATTTATCCCTTGATGGGCTCATAATCTGACATTATTATTGGGAGGAAGTGTAAAGTTTTAGAGGTAGGGTCTGACTGGAGGAAGCAGATCACTGTGGGCATGATCTTGTGAGATGTATGCTATACAAGTTTTTTCTCCTCTTCCTCTGCCATGTGGCAAGCTGATGTAGTCTAGCATATAGTTCATGCATGATGTTCAGTCATCTAGAGATATTAGTCTTCTAATCTTCTATGACATACATATAAATTAGTCTTTTTCATGTCTTTCTTTTTTCTTCTAGACAAAAAGGCACACAGCGAAAGAAACAAGTTTTTATTTATTGTGATAGCTACAGTAGCTGGCACAGTGTTGAGATACTGTAGACACTTCATGCTTTTTAATAAAGGAAACAAACAGAGGTGAATGAATGTTTCCTCTCTCGAGACTTTAGTTTTCTTACCAAAGGTGATACTGTCTAATATCTACAGCTAACACAAGGACTAGGGTTACCTTAGACTACTTTTGTCACTAGGAAATCCCAGAGGAAATCAGAACTCTGGGAAATCTGACATCAATAGTGTGTGCTGAATTTTTAGAGAGTTATATGGGGGAGTTTTGGCATCATAGAGTAGCAGACCTCTATAGCAAACTGTGAGATCTCTCTTCGGCATACTTTAATGCAGCTGCCATGAATCTGAGATTGACCCTTGCCACTCTCCTGCTTTAGGGAACACAAATGAATGAGAACCTTGGATGCTGCACTCTATAGAAGTATCTTTTTGTTTTCTCTAAGACCATCATGCTTCTCTCTCTGCTTCCCCTCATGAGTTGCATCACTAGAGATTCAGTAGTGATTCAGCCAATGCCTGCTGAAGGTCATGTGACTGCTCTGCCAGCTCATTTTGGCTCAATGCCTTTACCAAGCCTTTCTTAGGCTGCAGGGCAGAGTAGTTGCTTGGGTCCAGTGTTTGCCCTGCATTTGCTTTGGGTCTAAGGCTCCACCCAACCTTCTCTATGTTCTTTCTGCTTCCTTTCTATATAAGGAAGGTTATTCTCATTATAAAATTCTCAGAAGTTTAATCTCATCTTGACAGCTAATCCTTGGGGGGTAGGGGGAGAATTCAGAACAAAAATGCAGGCTACTATAAGGTTGTTTCTGTTTGTAAGTTGGTGTTTAGCAATGGAAGATTAATCTAGCTTAACAATGGTAAAGAGAGATAGAGAAGGAAACTTTTGAGTTCTCATTTGGAGAAAACTCTAAAAAGGTGTGTGTGGGGGGTGGGGGGTGAGGATTAGCATGACAATGACAGTGACAATCATGATGTAGGCCTTAGAGGAAAGGGACATGGAAAGCTATAGACAGGACTGGTTGCTTCTCCCAACCAGAAAGTTTTCTCAGGGAACTCATTTACACTGCAAACGAAACAAGCCTGTTATCAAAGTCATACACACACACACACACACACACACACACAGAGAGAGAGAGAGAGAGAGAGAGAGAGAGAGAGACAGAGAGAGAGAGAGACAGAGAGAGACAGAGATAGAGAGACAGAGACAGAGACAGACAGAGACAGAGACAGAGACAGAGAGGGACAGAGACAGAGACAGAGAGGGACAGAGACAGAGACAGAGAGACTCTTCTTGTAGTCTATGTAGTAGATTATAATAAGGGAAATCAGTAGCAATGGGGCTATTTACAGAAATATGACGACAACTTAGGAAAACTTAATGAGGGATGATACAATATCCTTTAGGTTACATACACCTGCGAATCTTGAAGGCATAAGGGAGTATAGTAATTCCTGAAAGAGGAAAGAAAACCCTTGGATGTAAAGAAATCTTAATACAGTCCTCTTTTGTGAAGAAACCCAGGCACCTACAACAGCATGTTTGCCTCTCACCTTTTTGTGCACTCCACTGGTTAAATTCAAGCAGAGATTAGTAACCATGAGATGCCTGATGCAATCTGTGCAGCTGAGGATACATAAAGTAGTGTAGACAAGGAATGGTGTGTATGGAGGGCAAATGGTAAGTATATTTCACACACTGCAAGATAGGTGTGTTAAATTCTGGAGAGCATGCGTGGAAGGTATAAAGAGAAACAACTATCAGGAGTTTGTTCTAGATCAATGAACTGATGTTGTTTCTGTTTATTTTCTCCAAATATTTAAATTCAATTGCTTGGGAATCTATCAAAAATTTTAATTTGAGACATTCGAAGTTAGGTGAAATACACGGAGTTCACCTGACTCTCTGGGTTCATTTTCTGTCTTGTTGAAACTGACTTTATAGTTTGATTCCTATTCTCTAAGCTGTGCCTATCCAACAGATGACTTCCAACTCTAATATGACCTCACTAACTGACTGGACCCTTCTTTTGGGGATCGTGCTACCCTGGCCTGACCCCACTTTCCAGTCTGGAACACTTCTGACCAGTAATGATTGACTGACACCCAGAGCTGAGCTGGCTGTCGTTCTGTTGAGGGATTGGATTGGGGTGTGTGGGAGAGGTTCTGATCAGCAGCTCTCATTAGTCAGCTTGCTCTCCTTATGCCACTCACAGTTCACTGGGGACAGTGTGTACAGGAGGTAAAGTTTCCCACCCTGATTGATAGCACTACCTTCTCACTCAGATGAGATAACAGCGAGGCTACAAATAAACACGCTTTCAGGGTGAGGCAGGAGGACACAGTTTGCAAAGATTTGAGCCCACATTTGGACAATGTTATCAGTCTTCATTTCACAGCAGAACCTATAGCTTTTCCACTCAAGCCAGGCACAGTGGATGGAGAGGGACAGAGTTTTGGCAAGTTAGTCATGTTACAGAAGTTGTCCTTTCAAAAGTGGCTTTTGGAATAGACTCAAGGGAGCTGATGTGAAGCAATGGTGTCTATATTAGCTCTTGTCGTACTGTGACAAAATAACCAACAAAAGAGACTCAAAAAAGAAAGGGGTTGTTTGGCTTGTAGATGAAGTCCATCATGGTGGGAAGACACAGTGGTAGGAGTGTGAGACAGCTCCTTACATTGTATCTGCAGTCACAAAGCACAGAGGACGAAATAGTAGTGTTCACCTTGATTTCTCATTTTTAATTCACCCATGACATCATCCCAGGGAATGGTACTACATGATCTTGGATGGTTTTTCTGATCCCAGCTAATCTAATCTAGAATTTACTCTCACACACATCAAGAAGTTTATCCCCTATTTGATTGTAAATCCGATCAAGTTGCCAACCAATATTAACATCATGCTGTCCTAAGAAAATATTTATCACTGGCTGGGAGCGTCGCAGGGTTGGGGGATCACTTCATGGATTGCCTCCTCTGAACTATCTCTCTGAAGTCTTTAGCAGACATCTCAATTTTATGAACATCATGTCAAGTCTCCTTTACTTAGGGTTATTTTCTCAAACTGGGGAATGTTAGAGTTATGCAAAGAGCTTTTAAAAATCCCAGTGACTAAGCTGTGATCTAGATTAATTAATTTAGAATCTTGGTGAGGGCAACCAAATGGTGGAATTACCTGGGTTGTGTTCTTAAAACCAAGACACAGATTCAGAACCTACAACTTGAAGCATCCCAAGGTATTTCTTCTTCTCCAGTGCTCCACAGCTGAATCCCCTTCTTTTTTCCTTAGGCAGTTAAACCTCTGATCAATGTTATAGCCAACTCAGAGTCATCAATAAAACAAAATAGACAGCCAGGGAGAAAGCAGCAGCAAGTATATTCAAGGCAGGTAGAAAGCAAACGGAAGGGCAAATCTAGCTGCACTGGGCAAAGCTTTTAACCTTTGACCTCCTTTCCATCTCATCAACTGAATCATGAGCAAGAGGTGAGTTCTCAAGGCTGGACATCTTAAAGGACCCATTGGCCCAGATGCTATTGACCTCTGCAGAAATATGGAGCATAACTTGAAGAGTCACTGAGAGATAATGTTGACCCTCAGACTTCCCATCTCTCCTTGGTGCTTCATTAATGATGAGCTTAACCTGCTTAGCCCATGGAGGTTGCTTTGACGTGATGCCCCAGGAGGAAGATGGTTTTGGTCCACAATTGACAAGTTATACAGGCACTACTGAGACACCTGGAATTCTGTCTGGAATGTTCCATGGTGATCAGCCTAAATGTGAACACTTGATTGTGGATCTGGGTAAACCCAAAGGGCCACAGGAAAGAGCTGACAAAAAAAAAGCCATTTTTAGGTCATTGTCCATTGCTACGTTTGGCTTGGCAGCTTGACTTGCTCCACTCTGAAGTTCAGAAAGGGTAGACTAGGAAATGAAGAAGGGAAAGAAAGAGAGGAGAGGGAAAATATTTTTTTAACTTTTCAAGTTCATGATGTTTCAGCTGTAGATACAGCTGAGACCAATGCTTTGACTCTGGCTCATTGCCATTCTCGTCTAGATAAAAAACTTATTTTATCAGGAGTTAAAAACAAAGGCTACTTTTAGATCGAACACTCTGAATCTGTCCCTACCCTGTGAGATTTAAGGAACTCTTTGTAGAGTCCCTGGCTGCTGATTCAGCATAGAGAGCAGTACATTGCAGTGATTCAGGTTTCCTGAATTTGAAATCTGACTTGTTTCCCTAGCTGGACATCTTCACCATCCCTGGGCCTAAGATTTGTAAACTGCAAATGGAAATTAAAGTGGCATCCCTATCCCAGGACTGTGGTGATAGCTGAATTGTATTGAAGCACACGGTTACCCAGAAGAATGTGAGATGTATAGCTGGTGCTCAGTAACTCCCAGCACTACCTTACAGCCTAGGAATCACTATGTGATGCTTAACACTGATTGTCAACTTGATGCAATGTAGAGTCACGATGGAAAGAAACCTCTGGAGACATATGAGGGAGTTTCTAGGCTCTGCTGAGATGGTACCATCCAGTCTAAATGTGGGTGACATCATTCTACAACCTGGGGTCTTGAGCTGCGTGAACAAAAGAAAGTAAGCTGAGCACCAGCCTCCTCCACTGCTCTCTGCTTCCTAACTATGGATGCAGTGTGAGCTCATCTTCTGTGACCATGACTTCCCACTGTGATGGATGAGACTCTTGAACTATGACCCAGAACTAACCCTTCTTCTACTAAGTTGTTTCTGTTGGGAATTTTGTTTCAGCAACACAAAAATTAACTAACACAAGCTCCTTTCTTCATTATTCCTGAGCTAATATGTCAGAGCAACACATTGATGGAAAACACACCTAGAAATGTTGAGGCTGGTCAGATCCCGGCAAATCATATTTAACTCCTTCCAGCCTTCATTTACTTATCCATGGAATGAGGATGAGCTTAGCCTACTCTGTCATATAAAGATCAAACGTAAATATGGTTGAGACAACACCGCCCTCCCTAACTAATGGAGGCAATGGTTATCAACCTGTGGGTCATGAACTCTTTTGGGGCCACATATCAGATATCCTGAAAATCATATATTTACATTACAATTCATAACAGTAGCAAAATTACAATTATGAAGCAGCAATTAATGAATTTTATGGTTGGAAGTCACCACAGCCCGAGGAACTGTATTAAAGGATCACAGCATTAAGAAGGTTGAGAACTGCTTGATTAAGGGAAGCTTTAGCAGTGAAGATGTTATTTGGATGTTGATGGGGTTCTTTCACTCCCTGCCTCATTTTTATGTACAGAGCTAGCAGACCCCCCTCTGGGGTAGTACTATTCCCCTGAGGGAGTTGGGCCAGGAGAATGGGGTGGGGGTATCCTGTTTGTCTTCTCCATCTCCTAGTTCTTAGTTTGGCTCTTTTATTGAGGCCTTAAAAAAATCTGACACTTAGAGCTTGACAGTGTGGCACATGCCTATACTCTTGGTACCTGGGAGTCTGAGGGGTGAGAATTTCCAAGTTCTAGACCAGACTGGGCCACAGAGTAAGATCCTGTATAAGAAACAAACAAACACTAAGATTTAAAGGTATAGTTTGGAACTAATTTAAAATTATGTATTCTTTACCTTAGAAGTTTAATTTTCAATGGAATATAGCATTTGTGATATTATATGGTCCCAGGAGAAAAGGGAAGTACAAGTATGGTGATCTGGACACTTTGAGTCAGGAACCTGGATTTGAATCCTACCCACAGCCCTGGCACAACTGTGGTATCAACTACAAGCTCCCTGAAAGGGGCTCCCTGGAAAACAAAAGCACTAAATTAAACTTCCTCTACATTCCTATTTTCAAGGGTCTTCCAAAATCTCCAGGAGGTTTTCACAACACAGGCATGTCAACCTAACTAGCATGAAGATCATTCTAGTAGAACTGATCCGGGTAGAAAGAGAAATGCTGAAGTACCATGCCTAGAAGCCGCCAGCACAGTCTGAGAAATTTCTGCAGGTGGAGCACTACAGAAAGGGAGGCAGGATGACTTGTCTTCTCGTGGATCAAAGGATTCTGTGTTTTTATAGGATAAGGTGAACCCCTCAAAACATAAAGAGAAATTATTATGAGGGGTAAACTGTGGCCTTTCTCAATTCTTGCCCTGATAAGAACATTTCTAAGGCTTATCCTTCAGTAATCCCTTCAGAAGAAACCTGGCTCCCTTTAACATGCTGGAAGAGGATTCCAGGCATGACCTCTCATAACAGAGGCTAGGTGGGCTGCCCATGAAGACTTGAGCTGATGGGAATACATCATTCTTTGACGTAATTGTCCTGTTTATGGATCTCCAGAAGGAGTGTTTCTTATTCACTAGCCTGCCTAGTTGTGGGAACTGCCCAACTGTTCTCCCTTCCCTTTCTCTGTAATGCTTGCTGAGAATGGGAGATAAGGTTGACTGGTGATAGTATGCAATGATGACCCAGGTGATGCTCCATTTGAGGCTCAGATAGATAGGATATGGCAATTTGGGAGATTTCTAATGTAGGTAATTGGAGAATTCAGGAAGCTTGAGAAGATGTATGCTTCTACTGTGAGAACCCTTTAACACATACTTACATAACCACTGAGATGAATAATGTACATCTTGACAGGGTGGTCTGAATGTCGATGAGGTGGTACTGTCAGTGTCTCAGGAGTCCTTTGCTTACCTGTGAAGAGAATTTACTGGCAGAGGGACATTGTTCATCAGAACTCCATTGTTTTATGGCCAGGAATCCCCACCATATGAACTGGTACAATGAGTGAGGCCTTCCTATCCATTTACTATGGGCGTTTTCAACCCTAGAACCACCATAGCCTGGAATAAGAGGATCAGAGGGAAGGAGGTTGAACTCAGGAGTTTTGGCAATCTGGCAGTTGTGCAGTATGGGCATCTGGGTGAGAAGACAGAGAGATACAGAGAAAGATATTTGGCTTCCTCATCTCAACAGGATCCACAATTTGAAGGGAAAGATATATCTGCAATCGAGCCAAATTGTATGCAACCAGTGCAGACTTGTCTTCCAGTCTCTCCAATTTGTATTAGTGTAAGGACAGAAACAGCCAAGAATAGCAAAGAGAATGGAGCTTGGGCTTTCTGGGCAGGCCAGCTGCCAATAACCAAACTGCTGAAGGAGCAATAAATATTAGGCAATCATCATGTGTATCAAATTAATGGAAATTTGACTACAGAAGGGAAGATATCGGCACTTTGCACTTATTAAGGTAAACAATAAATTTTAAGTTGATCACTCTAGTTGAACAGGGACTCAGCTGAGGAAATGTCTTCAGAAGGAGAGAATAGGCCTTGATGTTAGATGAAAGTATCGCAGTCTGTTTCCTGCTAATATATTAGAATCCTCAAGACTGAGTAATTTAGAATGAATAGAAATTTACTATGAAAAACAGAGCATCCATGTTTAAGGCACTATATTGGGTAGAGGTCATCTTGCTGAATTTTGGCATGGCAGAAGGCATCATATTGCATGAGGGGAACTAGAGAGGGCTTGCTTTATTTTCCTAACAAACTCACTCTCATGGTAATGACCTCACTTCTACAATATTAACATCAGTCAACTCAGAGTCATGCCTCAACAGCATTGCTTTGGAGGTAGACTTTCCAACTCCTGTGCTTTGATGAGTATATACATACAACAGTAGCAGGGAGCAATGCTATATGTATGTCTGAGTCATAGCTATCGAGGGCGATTCAAATACTGAATAAAGGACAAAGCCAGTCTCTTTGGATTCCATCTTACCTCTTCAAGTCAGTATATTGGAGCTGGTTGATGGGATGCACACCTGTAATGCCAGCACATGGGAAGAAAAAGTGGGGGAGCAGAAGTTCCAGGGCTGCCTCAGAGGCACAGGGAGTTCAAGGCCAGTTTGGGTTGTTGTAGGGTGTGTGGGGCCACACTACCAGACAGGCATAAGAACTAGGAAGGTTGAGTGAGCTCAGACCCAGGGAATCACAGAGATTTGAGGATGGGAGGGATCCAGCTGCTTCTTCCCTGGCTCCATACCTGCTCTGGAAATGCAACCATGACACCCCGTAGAGAGGACCATGGGCACTCAATTACATAGTATAACACTTGGAGGTCTTCTCTGTGTTAATGAGGTACTTAGATAGCCTTGAGCATTCAGCCAATGACCTTCCCTTTCTGAGTATTCCTTTCCCCAAGAGGTATGTAATCCCTGGATCACCCTGAATAAAGAGAGTATCCATTCACGTCTTCCACCAAATAAACCAATATGAACAAGCAAGTATTGTCTCAGAGAACTGCTCCATTAATGACCATGGAAAAAGCCTTTGCCTTAAAAAGTCATGTCTAAAACTCCAGGGGAAGGCTTTTTCTCCTCCAGTACCTCTGGAACTCTTGGTACTGGCTTCTACCGGGCAGGATCCTGTTCATCCCAGGCTCTACCTCTCCATTCCTGCCTGGCACATAGAAACCCTGAGGAGAAACACAGACCCAAGGCCTTGATTCTGACTTCCCCTCCCAGTGGTATACCTGTGGGTGCCAGAGTACTTAGAGAAGAGACCAGGAACCACTGTGAACTCCTGGTTCCAGACTTTGCTCTATGTCTTCCCGGCAGCATGCAGGAGGAGCCTGGGCACCCCCAGGGGAAAGGCAGGCAGACATGCATTAAGTACGACAGGTTGTGTGAGATTCTGTTTCAGAACAAACAAACAAAAACATAGCATGTTTAACAAGCAGTGTGGTGGTGTGGACGAAAATGTAGAGGAATTTTTCATTTACTCATTCATATGCATTTATCAAGAACAGACTTATAACAGGTACTGGGCTAAATAGTTAACTCCATGAGGATAAAATAAGGGAAGCAGTTTCTTTTAAAAAACAAATTTGTTAAAATATAACACCCCCTTCCTTTTCCTCTGCCCAAGCCTGTTATTGTCCCTCCTCCCTCCTCTCCGGTCGTTCTTGCCTTTCCCTCTCATGCAATACCATGCTTGAGCCACCAGAAGATGTAGCTACATGCGTTGTTGTCTTAGGCATTTCAGCAAAGGGTAGATCAGCTCCATCTGTCCCACCTCCTGGGTATCTACACTTCACTAGCTAATAGGAAGAAGTGGCTCTTTCCACCAGTAATTTTCCAGGTAGTTGTCTATCATGCTTAAGGTTTGGCCAGATGCCCATTCCAGATGTTCAGAGTAATATTTCCCTTAACAAACTTCTCCCCAGACACACAAAACAAGTGTGACAGCTGCCATTTGTCATGATCTTGGCATGAGAGTTATACCATTCATCTCTAGGTCCTCAAGAAAATTCAGACTGGGATCCACTTAGCTGAGTTCATGAATGTGCTTGGACCATTATGAGAAAGATAGCACTGAGGACTGCAGGGACCAGCTGGTGTGCATCCTCAGATGTCAGGCCACACTTGGGTACATTCCACTGATAAGGTCAGATCCATGCAGGGCTTCAGAGTATTCAGTCTTTTGGTCAGGGCAAGTCTTGAGGTTCATAAGTTAATGTCTCTTCCGGTGTAGATGAGGAAACAGGTTAAGGGATGGCTTAGAGGCCATGTGGCTCATCCGTAGCTGCATCAGTCCCAAGCTCTCTTAGATCAATGTTCTTGGTAATTTTCTCTCTGTTACTGGTCCTCAAACTAACAGTTTAGGTGCTTGATGTTCTCCTCAAGCACTTCATGAATCCATGCAGAAGTTTCAAAATGCAAGTCCAGATGCTGTATGCACAGGTGATTTTACAGTCTGTTTCCAGATTGACAGAGTGCCCACAACACCATAATTTTATGCCTGTTCACTCTTGGATGTGACACTGTTTGAGTGGGCAGATTGTCCTGAGACACTTTCTTGCTACTGCGAAGGAGAATGCTCCCGACCTCCACAACACAAGTGCCTTTCCTCAGTTAGCCTGTCTTCACTTTGAAGGACTCTCCTTCATCACCCCCAGGATCCTAGCCATGCCTGCTTATCAACACTTCAGCAACAGCCTTTCTGGTCTCTCCTGTCTTTTGTAGACATCCCCTCCTCTATTATAATGGGTCTACCAAAATCTTTTGCTTTTTCCTTTAGAGTCCTGAGTAAATCCCTTGACAGAGGATGTTAAACTAGGATTCCAGGACAATCTTCAGAGTAAATGTTCCTGGAATTTAAATTCATATGCATCGTAAAAGAAACCCATCTGTGGTTTTCAAATCCTTCTCTCAGAGCCTTGAAAAGTCACTTCTTTTCTGTCCCCTGATAGCCCTCTGTGGTCCAGTCTTCCTGCAGGTGTCTTTCGTCTGGTCCAAACAGCCCAACATTTCTAAGGTAATATTGTCACCCATTCATGAAACTGGGGAGAACATGGCTATTTTGTTGTTGTTGTTGTTGTTGTGAGGCTCATTTTGCTTTGGTTTGGTTTTTTTTGAGATGAGGTCTCCCTACATAACTCAGGCTAGCCTGGTACTTACCGTGTAGCCCAGGCTGGCATCATCTTCACAGAAATCATCCATGCCCAGTTGAGAACTCTGTACTCACTAAATCCTCTGAAGGGCATACTCTAGTTTGTGCAACATGGACTCCTGCACTTTTCTTTGGATTGTTTTAAAACCTCTTGCTCTTAGGCACAAAGCAAATCATTTCAGTGGGATTCCGTGTCTTAAACTCAGTCTTTCTCACAGACTTGTGCGGCCTTCTACGTTGTTGGAAAACCTCAGTGAAAGAAGACAGGGGATCATGAAGCTGCCCATCCCCCCAAGAAGTGCAAGAAGCAAAGCGTGAGCCTTTGTGCATCTCAACCAACTGATGAGTGCGAGTCAAAGAATGGTGAACAGAAAGCAAGAACAGATAGTTTCTTCCAGTTCTGACAGTCCGAGCTCTCAGTGAATTGCCAAAATTCAGCTTCAATAACCTAAAGAGTGACTTTACCTTTAACTTTGAGGATGAAGATGGAGCGTATGTTTTTCCTTCTACATGTGTTGGCTCAGCCCTGGCACCAAGAACTCGGCCTCCTTTTATTTACATTTCCAGCTTGTCACTTTTTTTTTTTTTTGAGATTATAATAGAACTGTGCCAGTGCCTCTTATCTTTGCCCCCAAACCCTCCCATGCACCCACTTGTTCTTTTTCAAATTCTTAGCCCTGTTTTCTTATTTTCCCATAGATGGATGTGTAGCATTTGCAAGATGGGCATTGTACAACTAACTGCATGCCGTAGCCACAAAGATCAGAAACAAAAGAAAAAGATTCAGAGCCAAGAATCCTCCTTCTGTTTCTCCTTTCTCTTATCAGAGAGGAAAATAAATCCCCACTGGTCAGAATGGGGCTCCAGGGACAGCTCAACTGCAGGGTGGGGTGGGAGCCCATGACCCCCTGTTTCAGACTTGAGAAAGGATATGGGGCAAGGGTGTGAAGAGCTGCAGCATGGAGAAACAGTCGCCGGGGCCACCATGGTGGCCCTCCCTGAGTTACCCACAGTGGGTCTAGGATCTGGACTAGGGGTCAGTAAGGACCACTACTTCATCAGTGATCCTGGCTCTTCCTCACCTTCTTCTTCCCTGATTTTGGGCCCATCAAAGATAAATGACCTGAACTACCTGCTGATCTTCACATTTTGAGTTGCTTGAGTGAAAAGGCAATGGTGTAACACTCAGAACCAGATCCAGGAGAAATTAATTTATTGGTGGGGGGTTTTCTTATTCATTGACAATTATTAGTTGTATGAATAGACTGGTACAGTCTATTAGCAAGAACACAGTATTAGAGAGAGAAAGAGAGGGGGGAGAGGGAGAGAGGGAGAGGGGGAGGGGCAGGAAAAGGGGGAGGGGGAGAGAGGGAGAGAGAAGCAGAACCTGGGTTGTTAGTAGTGCCGCTGCTAGGAAAGATGGGTGGATGGAAGGAAAGAGCTACACTCAGCTACAGAGGAGTGCTCCGTGGTTACATCGTACTGCACATCATCAACTTTTCTCCTCTTCTCCCTGATTTTGTGCTTTAGTGCCCTGGAAATAAAAATTCTGTGCGTCCTTTCTCTACAGATTCATATAACCAACCATATGTAATTATAGTAATTTATGACTTCCAAAGGAATATGCAATATTTTATTTTATCTACATATGACAAGCTGGTGTGGTAAGCAAGGAGAGAAAAGAAAGCCAGCAATTTAGGGTATGTTACCAATGTGTTTCTTCTACACACACACACACACACACACACACACACACACACACAAATATCCTGTAAGTACTAGTCTAATTTTTATTTCCTGTGTTTCACAAGAGAGATGATATTCTTAACTGGAAGAGTCAAGCTGATTTGCATATTGCAGCACTCAGGAGGGTGAGGAAGAAATAAGAAAAAGACAGAAAGCTGTCTGAGTGGGAAGTAAAGGAGACAGCTTTTCATCCCCTGCCCCCTCAGGAGATCAGAGCCCCAGCAGCTAGGATAAGGAAGCTGCCAAGAACAGAACTTGGGTATATGTCTGAAAACAGAACATTCCCATTACCTTCCGTGTCTGCAGAGCAGCAGGAGTAATGAACAGTACACAGTCCCAGTTACATTGAGTTTCGCAATGGTATTTATTTCTCATGTATGCCTGTATCTGTGTGTATTCAGGTGTGTGTGTGTGTGTGTGTGTGTGTGTAAAATCATTTGTACAAGACGACTCATGACTGTGAAGGCCTGAGGTTAATTTAGGTTGTCATATCTCAGGACCCATCCACCATATTTAGTTTTATTTCTTTTCTAAGAGATGCTGTTGATATTTAGATTTTTAAGAACATCACTGAGATTATAATACAATTACATAATTTTTCCCTTCCCTTTCTTCTCTCTAAACTCTCCCCATGCATTCTCCTGCTTTCTCTCTCAAATTCATGGCCTCTTTTTCTTTCATTGCTTTTCAGATAAACATATACACTTGTATATCTACATTCCCAACTACATAAGTACAACCTGCTTTGTCTGTATAATGTCACCTGCATGTGTATGATCTCAGAGAGGACAATGGTATCCAGTCCCAGCTGATAACACCTGCAACACAGTTTTTGCATCTAAGGCTCAGGAGTCACTGCAGAGAGATTGTCGAAGCCAGAGAAAGAGGAGTTTGCTGTGAGATTGTGGCTCCGAGAAACGCCAGAGAAGCTTCACCCACAGCATCTCCACTTTGCTTTGGGAACACAATCTCTCACTGACCTGGAGCTCTGCTTGTCTCTGCCTCCTAGGATGCCGGGATAGTGTGTGCACTGTGAACTTTTGCTTTTAAAATGTTGATTCTGTGGCTCGAACTCAGGTCTTCATACTTACACACCAAGTGCTTTGTTAACGGAGCCATCTCCCCCAGCCCTGGAAGATTTTCTTACATTTAAAACCACTCTCAGACTGAACTGCCTGGATTTCTGAGTTTCTGAAGCTTGCACATAGATGTTGAAATAAAGTCCCAGAGAAGTTTTCTGGTATCTGCTTAGTGAACCCCCAGTGATAACTTAATCTACTTTCCATGCTTGTTACTCTTCCACATAAACCTACAAATGAAAATATATGCAGTATATGCATTTTCAATCATTGCTGCTGTTGATTGTATTTTAGTGTGTGTGTGTGTCTGTATGTTCGTGTGCATGTGCAAATGCCTGTGTGTGTGTGTAAGTATGCCTTCATGCTCTGCTCTGTTCACAGAGAATTGCTAAGTTTCAGGTTTGCATCTCTCAGGCAAATGCTTTGCAGAATCAGGAGTTTTTCTTTTATTTCCTTTCTCTTTCTCTTATTTCTGGCACCTGTGAGTCCCTTGGGCTATGTGTCTCAGAGGTGATAATTGAATTTCTCAGGGAGCAAGGCACCAGGGAGCTGTTTGTGCTACTCAGTGGCACTGTGTAAGTGGCATTCCAGCTTGGTAGCTCCGCCTCTCTCTCCCTCCACTCTCACCCAGACCTGGTCATGGCTGAGGATTTCACTACAAAGCACAGCAGAGAGAAGGACCCATGGAGCCCTATGTCCATCATAGCTTAGGGACAAAGACTCACACATCCCACTCTCTCGCAGGCTGCAGCTTGAGGTTCAGAGCAAGGCTGGCCTACTTGCTCTGACCTTGTTGGCTCAGACTGATCCAGGGGAGTAAATAGAAACATTCTCACCCAACACTGATGCTTTGTATCTAAATCAAACAAAGATGTCTGCTCTTGCCCATTTGAGAGGGTACACGATTGGGGGCAGTGTAGGGAAAAAGAGGTACAGGTTATGGTGGACTCACGTGGATGCTTCTGCTCCCATCAGAGAAAAGGCAATGCTTGGTGCTAGAACCTCAAACAAGCCATGGTCAGAGCAGGGGGAACAGAGACCGAGTGGTCAGCAAAGTCAGGAGGCTGACTGTAGCCAGGATCAGCGTAGGCATGTGGTCTACTTGCCTCCTCATTGTCTGAGTTGATTATTGTTTTGTTTTTGTTTTTTAGTTTTTAATGGATGCGGAGGAAGGGGGTTGGTGGAAAGTTTCAAAAGGCCCACAAGCTAAGCTGGAAACTACAAGAAAGATACAATAGGTGTGTGCCAGGAAAATATTTTGGAAGTTCTTGTGAATATCCCACTGTGACTTGAAGGCCTGAGTAAGGAAGCAGGGAGGAGCTACATTGGAGGGTGGGTGGACAGGGGGAACCATAAGGGTGTGAGCATCCTCCACAGACATGGATCATTTAGACAGGGCTGCTGCTGTCCTTTTAGAAGTTCTTGCTACTGTGTCTCAGCTCACACACCGGCACATGGCTTGTCCATTCTCTGAGTCCGTGTTGCCTATGCTCCAAGGTGAGTGATGTTTTCCATCACCACAGCAATAAAAAGGAGTCACAAAGTCCCAGAATGTCACAGGGTCAAACTCCTTCTGTTGGAGAGTGAACTGGAGACGAGGGCAAAAATGACCCTTATATGAATCAACTCATGGGGCTAAATGAGGCTGCAGTCCACTCCTGGACATAACACACCAACCATTATGAAATGTTTTGCTTTCTAACTCCTTTCTCAAGGCTCATGTGTTGGGGTCTTGGGACCTGGCAGCTGGCAGTACCTGGAGAGGCTTAGAAACCTGAGGATGCACCATCTATCTGGAGGGAGCAGGCTACTGGGTTTTTGAAGCTGTATCTCACCCTGGCCACTTTTTTTGGTTTTCCTGTCTCTCTTCTTGTCTGTCAGGAGGTAAAGAGGTTCATTTACCAGATGTTCTGCCACAGTGATGTTCCCCTCAAATATGGGGCCAAGAAATTGTGGGCTGAACTCTTGGAAACTATGAGTAAAAACAGATCTTTTTTTTTCCTCCTAAAAGTTATCCAATCAAGATTCTAGACAAAGTGACAAAGATAAATAACACAAAGGCTCACAAGTATTATAGTGATACCAGGGAATAATTAGGTGAGCAGAAATTACTAAGATGATGGCCATATATTTGGGTGCTTTTGAGTGGCAGGAAAGAACTGGAGACTCCATTTTGATTGGGAAGAATGTTAACTTGTTGACTGGTTGGTTGGTTTCTGATCGTACCTTATACAAAATGTTCATGTTAGTTTGAAATGAGCAGACATCAGATGTTGTACTCCCCAGCACTTGGGACGCAGAGGCAGGTGGATTTCTGAGTTTGAGGCCAGCCTGGTCTACAGAGTGAGTTCCAGGACAGCCAGAGAAACCCTGTCTTGGAAAAAACAAAAACAAAAACAAAAAACAGATGTTGTACTCCTATTCTAATGGAAAATGCTGTGGTTTGTCCCTGAGAGCAAAGCCATGGTAAATGGGAAGGCACTCAGTGCTCCTGAAGTCAGGGGGAGATATGCTTCCATAGCTGAAAGGAAAGGATGGAATGTTGGATCCTCTGAAAAAGACTAGTCTAGAAAACTGTAGATTTTACTCTTTCTGTAAAGGAGGTCCTACCAGCAGACCTGGAACTGGGGTGAGGGGATGCTAGCAGAGCCTCTGTAAGGTCTGGTGAGGGTGGCATACTTCAAGACTGGTTGGTTTGTTATTTCCTTCAGTGATCTGTAGTCTCCTTCACTGAAACATTGGGAAAAATCTCCTGCCTCCATGATAGCTCTTAGACTCGATTACGGAGCTGGTGTGACTTCAATCTAAGCATCTATAGGGGAACAGAACTCCAACCTGCACCCTTCAGCTCAGAGAAGATATGCAGTCTCTGGTTTCTCTATCCTGCTGGTGTGAGGAGAGGGAGAAGAAGGGAATAGAATGAGACCTTCAGCTCAGAGAAGATATGCAGTTTCTGGTTTCTCTATCATGCTGGTGTGAGGAGAGGGAGAAGAAGGGAATAGAATGAGACCTTCAGCTCAGAGAAGATATGCAGTCTCTGGTTTCTCTATCCTGCTGGTGTGAGGAGAGGGAGAAGAAGGGAATAGAATGAGAAGACATAGGCCAGTTTCTGAGTAGGACAGGAGAAAAGGGAGTGATAGCTAGTCACATGTGAAGTGAAGCAAGAACATACATGTGTGACATGCGCATCATATTTCATGGAAAACCTCACAGAGAGCAGATCCCCAGTGTTAGCCCAGAACTTCTGTCTAACTCTGACCTCCTGAGGTTTCTGAGTTACACAAGACCCTGGGGAAAAGGGAGCTTCACTCCCTCCGGACAGAAAGACATTATCTCATTCTGTGTCAAGACCTCAGAGGCTCTTTGACGTCAGAGCCACTTGCTCCTCCCCCTACTGGCGTTTGACAGACTCCTGCTCACAGACCCCCTTGGAAGTCCCATCCTTCAAAGAGACAGTTTTACAGCTCTCATCCTGTCACCCTGTCCCTGTCTCCCAGGCCCTAGGGGGATCAGAATTCTAAGAATGGCACACAGAGATGCAGACAGTTCCAACCACCCAGTAGGTCATGATGGTTGAAACTTGGTTGTGACAAAGAAACAGGAAGAAGCAGATTCTTGCGCCAGTGCTATGCCAGCCTTGGGACTCCAGGTCCTCCGAGCAAAGGACAGAGACCATCTTTCCAGATTGCCATCTTCTATCTGGTTCAATGTTGACTGGTCCCTGAGGTATCTCCCACAGTACAGAATAAAATTGCATAGAGAATATATTCTGAGAACTTGAAATAAAAGCACTCTGAAATTTGAAAGGAAGTGGTAATTTATAGGTGGCAAAGACTCATTAATCCAATCTGCCCCCAACAAAATTTTTGTTTGTTTCCTTAAGGTTTTGTTTTAAGTCTTGCTATGAAGCCCAGGCTGGCCTCAGACATAGGATCCTTTTCCTGCCTTAGCCTCCTGAGTGTTCCAGTAAGAAGAGGCACATGCCATTGTTCCACTGCCAAGACATACTCTTCCTACAAAATTTCTCTGTTCATCATGGAAACCAGTATCACCGTGCCCCACACAAGTTGTGAATGAAGATATCCTGTTTTTCTCCCCAAAGATGTATGTTGTTACAAAGAAAACTTCTAGGCCAGAAGTTAGCATCGCTTATACACCATTATTATTATTATTACCATCCCTGCTGCCAGCTTCTCTCCCAGTTCTCCCCACCTCTGGCCAGAAGAATTCTAGTGTTACTGACATCCTCCTATGTGTACTATTAAAGCCCGCTTCTTCCAGATCCATTAATAGTCTGCAAGTACAATTTTCCAGTGAATTATTCCTCTCATCAAGAGCATCTGATGATTCCTGATTGACTCGAGATTGCTTAGACTAGCACCCCAGGCTATCCCTTTTCTAATACCATAACCCACCATTCAACTTCAGCATGGCTGAGCCACCTCAAGCTCCTTCTTCTACCCTTCCTTCCAACATCTCTCCCTGAGATGCTTATTTCTCTTACTCTTCTCCACTTAATATGTACAGCCCTAGCTACAGAACCTCAGGGCTCTTTTGCTTGCAGAAGCCATTAGAGCACAGGGCAAGACATTGGTCTGACCAAAACAATATCAATATTTATCAATACAATAAGTGAGGTTCTGAGAGGAATGATAAATACAGATATTGTATTATTGGATCAGTTCATTCGAGTTCTATTTTATCTTTGTGTCTAGTCTTTACATTTTTATTACATTTATTTATACATGTGTATGTGAGGAAGACACCCACCCCTTGACACACATGTGGAAGTTGGAGGACAACTTGTGGAAAGCAGTTCTTGACTTCTACCATGTATGTTCTGGGAATCAAACTCAGGATACTTGGTCCAGCAGCAAACCTTTGTCTCCGAGCCAACCTGTAGGCCCTCATTTTTAATTTCAGTGGTACTGGTGATTGAACTCAGGACTCTGAGTGTGATGGTCCCTCCTTCCACTGTGCAGCTATACCGCAGCCCCCTTTCTGTCATCATATCTTCATTAGTGAGATTCCAAGGCTTCAACTTCAGGAAGCCTAGTATGGAAAAATCCACCGGATCTCAACCAGGAGATGGAAAATTTTGTGTTTTTCTAGCCCTGAAGATTTCTTGATTGCGGGGAAGAGGACAGACATATGAGGGGAGTGAAAACACAGGAGTCATGTCTCCAAGAATAGGGAAAACATCCCAGTCTTGTGCCATGAGGGGGGAAGGGGAATATTGAGACAGAGGAATGGTCACTGTGGCCTTCCTTGCTATATGTGACATTGGTCTGATCACAGTTCTGTCACAAATCTAGGACTAGAGAGTTACATTCCATCCGTTAACTCCACCATTGATAGGTAATTGGATGATCACGTACAGTATCATATATGTAACATATATTTTCCTTTTCTCCCTTATTTTGCTTTATCTCCTTAAAACGAAGAAAATGATTTCTAAATAGCACCTCGATGATGCAGACATGAAGGGAGGAGGTGTTTCTGTGTGGAGAGGTGAGTGAGGTTGCATAGCGATGTGGTGCATACACACAGCCAGCTTCTAGCAAAACCATAGGTAGTTATCAGACAATAGCCTGGGGGAATTAGGTTAAATCTATTATTTCCGGTCCTTATCACCGTCTTTGTAGCCTTTGATATAACAGATTTGTCATGACTAGAGATGATGTAGGTTCCAGCAGTTGAGGCAGGAGAATGGATGCAATGACCCCTCTCTCAAGATTTTTCTGCATGGATATTCAATAACTTTATGATCTCAGGAGATTAATCTGTCAGGGGCTGGCTATGTTTGTATTTACAGCCTGCTTCCTGTCTCCTCCCCACCTCTCCACCTCCACCCAATTTGTATTCCCAAGGGAGAGAGGCTTTGATTGAGGATAATAGCCCTGACATGAGGTAATGCATTTGTTTTGGCCTGCACTTGGGTCTGTCTCTGTTATTAGAGGGTGGGCTCCCTTCATCTGGTCTTCCCACTGGCTGCTTCCCAAGATTAGGACCACTCCACCAGGGCTGAGGTGACTCACCTCCCAGATAGAGTCTTTGAAATCATGAAATCGTGGTTGGTTGTCTGTGATAAGCCCCCAGGGCATGAAAGGGTATGGGCTCTCTAATGCTACCCTTCCAGTCCGCATGTGACATATTCCAATTCATTTGTGTCTCTCTTTCATCCAACTGTTGGGTGATTGTGTATACTTCTAGCCACAGGAAAAGCGCAATCATACAGTAATGTTGCAATTAGAAGTGAATAGAGTGGGGCGCTTTTGCAAATGATGTGTGCACTTGGAGGAGGTATGGCATTTGCAGCTGAATGAAGAAATGATCACTTGAAAGCTTTCCTAGAAAATCATTTATTTTAGAGAAAGTAGAAAAGACAGAAAATCAACACAAAAACAAAATTGTAGCTCTATTTCAGAGCCACTTATCAACAACATTTTGAATAAATCCTTGAAGACATGGTTTATCCATTAGACACATCTGAAACAAAACAGTGGGATCAAGGAATTTTGATAACTGGATTATATCATATATTATATTAAGATTATGATCTTAGCCATGTGAGTTGAATACATATCAAACTTGTATATTCCTAAACTTAGATGTCTTTATTATTATTATTATTATTATTATTATCATTATTATTATAGAACTGCACTGTCCAGTATAGTGGTTAATAGCCACTAAGGGGTATTAGTGGCCAACACTACAGTCACTACAATTACATTCATTTAGTTGAATTATAATTTAACAATTTGGCATGGCATAGCCACCTCATTGGAAGGGTTTTAACAGTCTGATGGCTGCTGATGACATCTCAGATGTGGGATGTGTTCCCCATCACTTAGAGTGCTTTTGGAAGTACTGTCCTCCAAAGACATGAGCTGAAGGCAAAGGCACACCTGCACACCATATTTAAATCTAATTACTACCAGAGACAGAGAAGGAACTGCTCAGCCTAGTTATGTTTGCTGTGGTTTTGTCTTGTCTTGATTTGGCAACAGGGTTTCACTCTGTAGCCTAGGCTGACCTTGGTCTTGCAGAAATCTACCTGCTTCTGTGTCCCAGGTTCTGAAATAAAGCATTGAGCTGCCATGAGTTCAGTTTTAAGTTACTATGTCACCGTTTATTCTTTTACTTGGCGATTGAATCTACCATTGCCACTACATTCCAATCCACTTCTCCTGTGTCTCAGATACGTGGCAGGTTAAAAATCATGGGAGGAGTTCCAGGTAATCAGAAACTGTTGGAGGTCTTTGTTGAGAGAGGGACTCAAGCCAGAGGCTTCCTTTTTACTGCCCTGGAAAAAGAACATAGATTCTACAGGATTGTTCACGAGTGAGGGTTGGCCATGAGATCTACAGCACCCTGCTATCCTATGTAGTCATCTGTTGGTATGTGTGTGTGTTCTGTGGACCCTGGTGATGACAGTGTCCACTGATAGAGGTAGCGTGGAAGAACAAGTATCTGCACTGATATCACAGAATCCACATCTACTTCATGCCATTGTTGCAAGCAACCCAATAGTTCTAGAAGCAGGCATGAATTTTTGTTGTGTGGTGATGAATAAAGAATAGCTCTTGCCCTGAAGACAACTTCTCCACAATAGGCCTGGGGTTTAGATGTCTTTACACTGGTTTAGATGTCTTTACTTTCTTATTGCAATTTCTGTCAAAAGCTGCTGAAGATGCCTGTGTATGGAGCACGCTTTGCACCATATTCAGTTTCATAATCTGAAAAATAACACGGCTGGGTGGTGTCTGCTTTCTGCCAGATGCCTCTTGTACCCTCATAATGAACAGTAGACACTTCCACCTTCTGTCATAACAAGCAGAAGCGCTGTTTATGGGATGCTGCTCCATGCCAGGCCCTGTGAAAATTGCTTTACCGGCACAGAGTGGTTGTGTAACAGGCTGACGGGAACAGTTGTCGGGGTCATAACTGGGGCTCCACAGATTATTGCCTCCTACATTATAAGAGGTGATTTCAGTTCCTAATACATAATGCTTGGTAACAGCAGTTATGGTCAGCTTTGGGGATTTTAACTGGGGTCTTCCTTCTATGTGCTGTGTATCAAGGTTTATGCTCTAGAGATGATGATACAGAAAATAGAGTGGAACCATCTCTCTGAATTATACGTTTCTCTACTGTTCTCTTTTATGGGCATTTTATCTGCTGTTTGTTATTTCCTTACACATTCCTTGAGGTCTGGGGTAGGATCACTTACTTTGTCATCTTTGTGCTGTCTACTGTCATACCCAGCATATGCCACCCAATTTTAAAAATCAAATTTTCTTTTTCAGAGAAGGGTTAGATTCTGAACAAAATTGGACGAAAAGTACTCACAGGTATCTCCTGCCCCACAGAAGGGCAGACTCTTCCACCTTCAACCTTCTTTGCCAGAGTGACACATTTGTGTGGCTATCACCTCCTTATCCTGTTAAGTCCATGATTTTACTAGACCTCACTCTTAGTGCATATTCCATGGGTCTTGGCAAATGTATGGTCTCTCAGTTGCATCCTGTATTATTTCCGTGATGCCCCTTTTCAGAATTTCCTATAATTGGGATAATAAACAGTGGATTCATTTCACACAAGCTTCTTTGGGTATTCATACACACTTACGTTTCTTCCATGTCTTTTCAAATGTCTTATGAGCTTTTGTGTGTATGTGTGTTCATGAGTGCTGAGTAATACTTTGTTGTCTGAGTTTACCACATTATTTGTGTTCATTTCCTGCAGGCTAAGATGGCTGCTTTCAAGTTTTGCCAATAATCAACAGAGTTTTATTGTATGTTTTGGGAAGACTTGAGTTTTTAATTCACTGCATGAGCACCAAGAAGCACAATTAATGGAACAGATAATTAGGGTTTATTAGTTTATGCAAGAAACTGTCAAACTGTTGTCTAAAGTATCTGTTCTGTTTTGCACTCCCAGTATTGGTGAGTAGTCTTTCTGCTCTGTGCCCTAGACTGTCCTTGCCATTGTCAGTGTTTGGGGTTTGGCCATTCTGATGGATGTGTAGGAGCTTTCACTATTGTTTTATTAAATTATCCAATGGCATGTGATAGTGAGTATCTTTCCCCATGTTTATTTCCATCTTGATTTCTCCTTTGATGAGTTGTTTGTTCAGATTATTTTGTCATCTTAATTGGATTGTTTGCATTCTTATTGTTCAACCTGGACAACACCCTTTTGTCTGATGATCTTTTGCAAGTACTTTTTGGAGTCGATGGTTTATATATCTTCCTATTGTCAGTGACTTCTGAAGAACATTTTAAATTTCCATGGAATATAGTTCCTAATCAACCTGTTAATGAATTACAGCTTTGGTATTGAACCTGAAACTCCAGGAGCCTAGCAGTGTCTTCTAGATGGTCTCAGGTTGTCTTCCAGTGGTTTATAGCTTTTTCTTTAGGTCAATGATTTGTTTTTTTGTGTTCATAAAGATCTGAGTATCAGTTGTTTATTTGTTGTTTATTGCCTGCAGACATCTCGTTGTTCCAGCATCTGTTGATGTAAAGACTCTCTTCTCTATCGTATTACCTTTGCTCTTTTGTCAATATCAGCTGACTGTTCTTCTGATGGATTGATTAACCTTAAACTTCCTCCTTTGTTTTCTAATCAATTCTTGAAGCATTTCTACATTGCTTTTATTATTGTAGCTTTATACTTGGTCTTGAAGTCAGCTCTGTCCTCCGCTTTGCCCTTCTCTTTCACTATTGCGCTGACTATTCTATATATTTCCTTCTTCACAGTATGTCATGGCCACATAGTTATTTTAAAGTACTGTAAACATGTAACACAGCACAACAATGAAAAATCATACACTCCTGCAGCTCTAAAACGAAAGTGTTTTTGAAGTGGTATTAGCTAATTCATATTATGAGAAACGGGGGGTGGGCGGGGAGAAAGGGAAGGATGGAGGAAAGGTAGCAGGGGTCAGGGGAGTTGGGGAGGGGAGATGGAATTTTTCTGTGAGACAGCAGACCCTGTTCTGTCTCATCATCTGGATTTTAAGAAGTCAGAAATTCAAAAGTGGAAGTAGATTCCTCCAATTATTGATTACTAAAAGGTTATGGTTTTAAAGTGGGAGAGGTATAGCAGCAGGTAGCTTTTGGGTCACCAGCTTCCTGCCTTTTTTATGATGTAGGAAGCTTTCTTTAGCAAACTGTGGGCCACTGGGCTGTTGCTTTAACAACAGCTGTACATGAATTCCTTGTGTGAACACATCTCACATCTAAAACGTCATTTCATTTCTCTTTTCTCATCTCCCTTGCCAACCAGTCACCCTCTGGTGTTTAAGAACAAGGATGATGATTTAAAAAAAATTTACCTTAACAGATGAAAGTTTCAAGTTAAGTTCCGTCCTTCCTTTCCATTGTCTTTCTGGCTTTTGTTTGACTAAAATCACTTCAGTAGAATGGGGTCAAAAGTCTAAGGATTTAGCTCACCAACTGATGGTAAACCTCTGACAATATACAAACCATCTGTTATTTAAAACAATACAGTTTTTTATAATTTTTACATTACTTAATATAATGTGTTTGTGTATATATGCCAAGGCTTCCATGTCTCGAAGAACATGGAAGCAGCTCAGAGGAAAATGTGGGACACTCAGTTCTTTCTTGAAATGAGTTCTTGGGCTCAAACTCAGGCTCCCAGGCTTAGTAGCCTATACCTTTTCCCCGGGGGCATCTTGATGGCCTGAATTTTAATTTTTAACCTTGCTGATGATTAACTCCATGGAAAAGAAAATCAAGGCTCATTATTTTTCCCAGGGATTTTAATGAATGTGCAGGAAAGAGAGATTGGTCTGGAGAAAGACTCTAAGACACTCACTTCAGACACATTTTTATCTTCAACATCTGCTCTTACCTCCTCCTTCCAAATTTTCCCTCTGCAGGTGTACACAGTTCAGGCATTACCACCAAAGTTATCATAGGCTGGTATTTACTGAGTACTTCCATGAAGAAGAAATGATATCAAATAATTTGCATGCACACCATCCTTTTATCTGTCATCAAAGCAGCAGAATAAACTCTATCCTTACTGCCTTTGACCAGCTTTCAGTTGCTATAACAACATAGATGCTAGTCAACTAGTAAGGAGGAGAAAACTTTTGGTTTACCCTTTCAGAGGTATACACCTATAGGCTCCTCTATCTATCGCCACGTGAGATGGGGCAGTGCTGAATAACTGGATGTCAACAGACAAGAATATGCATAGACATCACAGTGGGAACATGCTCTCTTTCCATAGTGAGGTCTCCATATTGTTTCCCATGATGTATGTACTAATTTTTCTTTCTAACAACAGGGTTCAAAGGGCCCCTTTCTCCTTGTCCTCACTAGCACTTTTACATTGTTTCACTGAAAACATGCACTCATTTCAAAATTATTTATTTGTATATCCATGTGCATTTGTGTGTGTGTGTGTATGACATAGGCATGTGTGCATGCTTGTGTGTAGTTGCATGTGCCCGTGTGTGCACATGTGGAAACCAGAGGTTAGTGCTTGTCTTTCTCTTTTGCTCTCCACCTTATTATTATTATTATTATTATTATTATTATTATTATTATTATTATTGAAGCAGATTCTCTTTCTGAACCTGGAGCTCACTAACAGGTGAGACTCACTGGTTGGCAGACTCCTAAGATCTTCTGTCTCTGCCTCTTGCTTCCAGGACTGGGGGTGTGTGCATCACTCCTGACTTTTTAGGTGGGTGGTAAGGATCCAAATTCAGTTCCTCATGCTTGAGCATTCTATCCAGTGAACCATCTTCCCAGCATCACTGCAGTCTTGATTTGTGCTTTCCTAATGATTTCTGATAAGCAGTTTTCCCATCTACTTCTTGGATATTTATATGTCTTATTTAGAAAAAAAAATGTGTGTTCAGATCATTTTAAAATCATCTTTCTCCTTATTTTTTCTTAAAATTTTGAGGACTTTATATATCCTACATGTTCCCCCTTTGTTAGCTCTCCCATTGTGCAATTTTTCTCTTCTCTCTTGATTACTCTTTCTTGTGTAGAAGGGTTTTATTCTGATGTGTCCTCTTTGTTCATCTTTGGTTTTGTTTCCTATACACAGGTATTTTCCCCAAGACTTCTTACTGATTCCATTGTCCTGAAGAGTTTGCCCTATGTTTCCATCTAGTTGATTTGTAGTTTTGGGTCTTACAATTTAAGTCTCTTATTCATTTTGAGTAGTTTGTGTAGTATGTGAGACACGAGTCTGCTTTCATTCCTCCCTAAGAGGTTACTCAATTTTCCAAAGGCCACTCTTTCTGATGTGCTCTTAGCACCATTGTTGAGACTCAGCAGGTTGGGGAGGTTCAGGTTTCCACCAAGGTTCTTTCCCATTGGCCCATGTGTCTGTTTTATGCCAATACCATGCTATTTTAGGGGTTCTTTTATTTTATGTAGTACCCACAAATCATAAGACTTTATTTGGAACTTTATCTCAAATTTCATCTGGAGTTCTATTTTTTTCCAACTGTAATTTTAAAATAGTCACTTGCTTATCTCCTCCCTTTTGTAACACACAGATGTTCTCAGGCTCCCCAGGGCATCATTTGCAATAGGAAATAGTATGTGTGTTTGTGTGGGTGTGTAGTTTCGAGAGCAACCAAAACAAAACAAAATAGCATGCATGCAGATTCTCTCTTCAGGTCAGGGTTATTATTCAGGCTTAGTCAGACCCTGCTATTTATCTGCAATGTCTATTCATAGTCTCTTTGTGTGTTTGTGCACATGGGTGTGCACACACATGAATGTGTGTGCATGTGTGTGCACCTGTGTATGTGTATGTCTGTGTGTATGTGTACACATGTATGTCAGAGATAGAGGCTGGTGTGTTCCTGATTCACTTCTCTCTCTTTTCTTCTTCCTTCCTTCCTTCCTTCCTTCCTTCCTTCCTTCCTTCCTTCCTTCCTTCCTTCCTTTATTCCTTCCTTTTTTCTTTCTTTCCTTCCTTCTTTCCTTCTTCTTTTTTTTTTAAACAGATTCTCTTTCTGAATGCAGTCTCACTGATTCACCTAGGATAGTAGCTGGTTAGCAAGCCCCGAAGGATCCTCCTGTCTTCCTTGCCCCAGCCCTACGATGACAGATGCTATTGCACTTAACTTTTATGTAGTTTCTGGGCATCAGAATTAAGGCCTTCATGCTTGCATGGCTAGCACTTTGCTGACTCAAGCATCTCTAAGCCCCATTCATTGTCTATTAACCAAGACCTAAATGATTGAGTCTAAAATGCCAGGGGTTCTTTTCTTATGGACTGGATCAAAACTTCCATGTGTCACTCTATAAAATCTCCTGTCTTGACTCATCCCCTCGCTGACTTATTCAAGTCTTTATCCTTGTGATAGGCTTGATGCTTAGTTGACAGGCGCTTCATTTCTTTATAGCATAAGGTAGAATGTTATGTAATCGCGGACTAGTCGCTTCTCAATTTACACATAAGTAAACTATGTAAATCAGAAACTATTGTCTTCCACTTGTTAAAATTGGATGTCAAGAGGTGTGTGTATATGTGTGTGTGTGTGTGTGTGCGCGCGCGCATGCATGTGTGTCTGTGTGTGTATGTATGAATGTTTGGGTACACATGAGTCAGCGTATATTCAAGAGTGATGTTAGTTTTGAGGCCATCCATCCTCTCACCAGGAGTCTATTTCTCTGTTAATTATGGACATGACTTTTGTGATATGAAGGTTCCTGCAATGAGCGATTTAATCCAATGGACCATGATTGTTATGAGGAGAATAGTTAACTTGCAACTATCTCTCTAGTTTGTCCAGAAAAGAACAGAAATCTCTAGGTCCCTGACAGCTGTGGTTCAAAGGAAGTTTCATACAAAACAAACCCAAGAAAGTACAGAGATATTGAACTTAGCAGGGACAGGACCCAGGTGAGACACAGCATTCTAGAAACCTGAAACCGAATGCTGTTACCGCTGCTGGAAGACTGGGCCTGGAGCCCAGGGGGAACTCAGTCTTAAATCAAAAGACCTGGGTAGGGCATAGAGAAGAGCCACTGCTCTGCAGAGAGTTTGGAGGATTAAGTCAGAGACACTCGCATTTGCTTGGCCAGGTTTTAAACTGTGGCAGGCTGGTGCAGCCACAGCCCATGGCCCCTATCTGGGCCAAACTGAGTGTCTGTGGGCTCACCTGATAGGACGCTGCTTTTCTCATCTCTGAGTTACTGACACTCTCTTAAGAATTCCTCCTCAAGTTTACTTTTAGAAACTTTGTTCTGTATCCAGTTAACTTAATAAATTAAGCCTGAGTTCTATGGGGTTCAACAAAAAAGGATCTTTTTATCTTTGCTGTTTTTGTTGTTCCATTAATTTTCCCCCCAAAAGATTGACATGCAATAGTTGTAGTTCTTTATGAGCTGCGGTGTGATCTTTCCAGTTTCATTTACGCTGTATAAATTTTTATGGGAACCCAATGAAGAGGCTCCTCACCTACTCACTGTGGCTATGTATCCTCAGGCACAGGTACTTTTTATCCCACTTTGCAGATGAGGAAACCTAAGCCCAAAGAGACATGATTAGCTCGTGGCTTGAGGGCTGCAAAGCTTACTGGTGATGGAATGGATGTGTCTCCCCATCCCCAGGCAATCTGGCTCAGGACTTTAATTCAAGTCCCACATGGAAGGTCACCCAGAATGGCATTCACTTCCTGGTCTTGCCATAGCACTCTTCAGTTGGTAGGCTTCTTATGCATGTGGAGGTGACTGGCATTTGCATCTAAGATGTCCTCTGAAGTTTCAGGTTTTGGCCACTTGGGTTCCAGTCCTTGGGATTCTGGAAAGTAATTTGATCATGAGGGCTTTGATCAAATCTAAATTTTAATCTGAACCTGATCCAGAACCTCAATAGTTTATTGAGAGGTGATGGGACTAAGAGAGAGGATGGGAATGTGCCTCTGCAGGGTACATCTTGACTCTGGCTCCTTTATGCCTTTCTTCTCTGTTTCCCTCCCGCTGTGAGGTAAACAGCTTCTCTCCACCGTGCCCTCTCTTTGTGAGAAATTTACTCATGGAGATAGTTTAAGGCCACCTTTTCATGTATTCTAATAATGGCCCTCAGCTCCCATTTGGTTCTTTGGCATGCGTTGGAAACACTTTTAGCTCAGGTTCATGCATTGAGTGAGAGTCGCAGGAATGTAAGGAGATCACAAGATCCTGAACAACTATTCTACAGACTGGTGCTAGCTACGAACAAGTCTGGCCCTTCCCATTTAGTCAAAGTCACACAAGAAAAGAAGAAACCAGCTTTATTAAAAATGGTGTTCAGCTAACTATGTAGTTTAGATTCTTAGGGTCTGGTATCATCATGCCATCCTTGAGGAGTCACTTCCAGGCAGTCTCAGCCTTCTTAAGGGCTGTAATGTGGTCTTAGCTGTGAGGAATTCCAACAGGAATGGATGCCACCAGCTCCTTAGAGTCACAAAACCACATCTGCCTGTTGCCTAGCCATGGGCCACCAGCACAGCATTCCTTCCTGCCTGCAAATGTCCCACAGATTCCTGGCGGCTCCAAAGAAGAAGAAAAGAAAATGGAGGGAGTGCAGACAGCAAGGGAAAGGAAGAAGACCCCCTGTCTAGACTTCGTTAGCAGATCTCTATGCTGTCTTCTCTGAACACCCAGAAATATATGTGGCCCGTTCCTTACTGCTCCCTTCCAACCTCACCTTCCTGCTCTTTACAAGTCTCTGTGATTGCTGAAGCCCTTGGGTTCAAACATGTAGGCATGGGGGACAAAGTTCTTCATGCTCTGGTGCCCTTGGATCTCTTTTTAGCCAAGGAGGACCTTGAAAGTTTGATCCTCCCATCTCTGCCTCCTGAGTGCTTGACTTAGAGACCTGTGGCAGCAACTCATTGTTTTATGCAGTTCTGGAGATCAGAGCCACAGCTTTGTGCATGCTATGGAGTTCTTACCCTGTTCTATTTGTAACTCTTGCCGTATTATCATGTCTCCCCCTCTCCTCTGCCTGTCTTCTCCTGTTACACTCCTTTTCTACCCTGTCAGTTTTGGTCTCTCCTTCCCATACTCTCAGTGATGTTAGCTAGGATATGATTTTCTAATATAAGCAGCATTTTCCTGCCTCCTGTCCTGCTTTTTTTCTTTATAATCTCTCATTTTCCTGGAATTTCTTCTCTCAGTACCTCAGTCTGATAATTCTTTCCTCCTTAGCCTCAAAGAATCAACTCAGTTTTCCTCCAAGGAGCTGGCTGTTCCCTCATCCAGTGTCGCCTGTTTGCCACTGTAATACACTAGGTCTCAGATCCTAGTGATCTTACCTCCACAGCAACAAAATCTCTGTGAAGGAAGAGACAATGTCTGTTCATATTGTTTGTACAAAACACAGCATCTGTTCTGTGGAAGGTGATAGCACATCTATGTTATATTGGATGATGCTAGCATTACATAGTGATATAAACTGGTATCGATCCCTAGCAAAAACACTTAGTCTCATCTCATGTAATAAGAGTCAGACCTAGAAAAAGGCCAAGGCATCACTATAGCATGTGCAGCTCTTCAGGTTACATCTGGGACTGGAGCCCAGGCCTGTGAGCTGTCTCAAAAAGACAACATTTCATATGGATCCTGAGACCCCAGAGCCCAGTGTCATGTCTGGAAAGTAGCAGGTGTCAAATGAATGAATGAACAAATGAGTACACAACACTCTGTTCTTTCTGTAGCTCAGGTTAAAGTGGAGCATGACCAACTCTGATGTTACATTTGAATGGCTCAGACTTGACAGCTGAACCAAATAATTAGAGCCTACGATTCCAATTAAATACAAACTTCTCAAAATCTACCAGGCAGGTTGATAACCGCCCAATTGCTTTCATGTTCTGCATACTCAGTATAAAATATTGTGACTCCCTACAGACAAGTCACAATAGATAGATTACATCCTGAGATGGCCTAGATACACTGTTACCATCCTGCCAACAGAAGGAGGTTGCTGCTATTTTTAAATTTCCTCTGGAAAGTAGGTGATATGATTCCCCTTGCTTGTCCATTCTGATGTCACTCAACCCCCTAGGGAGGATAGCTCCCCTTCCTAGGCTGCTAGAATTGATCAGCAGCCTCAGGTTTGGAATCTCTGTCTAGACAGGTCAGATCAGAGATAAGCAGACAGACTTCTGATAGCAAGCAATCACCTTATGCCAGTCCAATTTTCCTGGCTCAGTGGAAAGTATAGATCAGAGGGCACACATGTTTATGGAATCTTAACTACAGAATGTGAGCCTGGGCTAGAGAGGGCTGTTACTGCCTCTGCTGTAGGGGCATCAAAGAGCTCAGAAGCCAAGGACAGCATAGCACACACTGTTATCTACCCCGACCCCAGTCTGTGGCAGGGATCCTTGTGGCCACTCTACTCAGGATTTCCATCAGATGCTTGAAGGAAACCCTGAAATTGCAAGGCTTCTGCAAGGCAAAAGATACCGTCAATAAGACAAAAAGGCCACCAACATATTGGGAAAGGATCTTTACCTATCCTAAATCAGATAGGGGACTAATATCCAATATATATAAAGAACTCACGAAGGTGGACTCCAGAAAATCAAATAACCCCATTAAAAAATGGGGCTCAGAGCTAAACAAAGAATTCTCACCTGAGGAATAATGAATGGCTGAGAAGCACCTGAAAAAATGTTCAGCATCCTTAATCATCAGAGAAATGCAAATCAAAACAACCCTGAGATTACATCTCACACCAGTGAGAATGGCTAAGATCAAAAATTCAGGTGACAGCAGATGCTGGCGAGGATGTGGAGAAAGAGGAACACTCCTCCATTGTTGGTGGGATTGCAAGCTTGTACAACCACTCTGGAAATCAGTCTGGCAGTTCCTCAGAAAATTGGACATAGTACTACCGGAGGATCCAGCAATACCTCTTCTGGGCATATATCCAGAAGATGTTCCAACTGGTAAGAAGGACACATGCTCCACTATGTTCATAGCAGCCTTATTTATAATAGCCAGAAGCTGGAAAGAACCCAGATGCCCCTCAACAGAGGAATGGATACAGAAAATACACAATGGAGTACTACTCAGCTATTAAAAGGAATGAATTTATGAAATTCCTAGGCAAATGGTTGGACCTGCAGGGCATCATCCTGAGTGAGGTAACACAATCACAAAAGAACTCAAATGATATGTACTCACTGATAAGTGGATATTAACCCAGAAACTTAGTATACCTGAGATATAAGAGACAATTTGTAAAACACATGAAACTGAAGAAGAACGAAGACCAAAGTGTGGACACTTTGCCCCTTCTTAGAATTGGGAACAATCACCCATGGAAGAAGTTACAGAGACAAAGTTTGGAGCTGTGTCAAAAGGATGAACCATCTAGAGCCTGCCATATCCAGGGTTCCATCCCATAATCAGCTTCCAAACGCTGACACCATTGCATATACTAGCAAGATTTTGCTGAAAGGACCCAGATATAGCTGTCTCTTGTGAGACAATGCCGGGGTCTAGCAAACACAGAAGTGGATGCTCACAGTTAGCTATTGGATGGATCACAGGGCCCCCAATGGAGGAGCTAGAGACAGTATCCAAGGAGCTAAAAAGATCTGCAACCCTGTAGGTGCAACAACATTATGAACTAACCAGTACCCTGGAGCTCTTGACTCTAGCTGCATATGTATCAAAAGATGGCCTAGTCGGCCATCACTGGAAAGAGAGGCCCATTGGACTTGCAAACTTTATATGCCCCAGTACAGGGGAATGCCAGGGCCATAAAGTGGGAATGGGTGGGTAGGGAAGTTGGGGGGAGGGTATGGGGGACTTTTGGGATAGCATTGGAAAGGTAATTGAGGAAAATACGTAATAAAAAATATTTTTAAAAAGATAAGAAGGAACTGGGGTATCCCCAACTTCCAGGGACTGGAAGTCACGTAGCCTATGTTGAGCTGAAGTTTTTTTTTTTTTGACATAGTGTCTTATACTTATGTAGCCAACACTACCCTACGTTTATGCCTCTTCCCCTGCCTAAGCATCTCAATACCACTGAAATGATATCCCTTGTCAATAGCGCATATGCTAATGCTATCTACATCGGCAAGGTTGCTCTTGTTCGCCTGATTGGATTCAGTGTTTCCTAGACTTTGTGTTTCTCATTTCCATACTCTACCTTTTGGAAGTCAATTGTAAAGTGCAACCCACACAGGAGAGCAAGAATGGGAGCATTAATCTACTGGAGAAGGGAATAGACAAATTAAACACTGCAAGGAATATTAGTCTCTCCTCTCCTTATTATATATTTATCCAATCATTATTTATATTGGTATAGATCCTTGGAGGTTTATTTTATACTCTAGGCTATAACCTAATACTATGTTCTTTATTTTTGTGCTCAACTTATTTCGTTATAGGATATTGATACCGGTACCTCCTGTTTTGGCTCCTGTATCCTTTGGATGCATTCCCATCAGCCTGGGTTATTTATTCTTGGAACTTTCTTACTTTTTGGTACTAAAGGATTGTCCAAGCTATGGCAATTACTCTATAGGTCAGGACATTAAAATTTGTTAGATAAAATTATAGCTCCAATGTATAAGTGATTTTGAGATGTCTGAACTTGTTCACTCTGTTGACTCTTTAAGTAAAAGCATTTCCTTTCTCACATGTCACTTTTATTTATTCAATCAGTATAAAATTAATTTTATTATCAGTATTATGACTTCAACTGAATTTACAGTGTTATATTATTAGGATCCACTTTTTATAGAATCAAGGGAGGCAAAGAGCAATGGTCAGTTTGCTTATAATAGACTTTCTGTTTGAAGCACCTACTGCATTTCGCATTTATATACATTGTCTTCATTTAGCTGTTGGCCAGGTTCTCCCTCTGTGAGAATGGCTAAAACAGGGAGCCTTACATTCTGTGTTTCATACAGGCTCAAGAAAAACTGTAACAGATCTTGAGCACCATTAGTTTAGAAGGTCCGTGTAATCTAAAGGAAAGCCCATGCTATATCAAATGATATGTAAATACGCTGCAGCTGCACATGCCATCATTTCCAGGCATGCATTTTTCTCTAGCTCCCACTAAATCGCAGGAGAGTTGATAGTGATACTTCCAGCAGATCTGGGAATTGTGCTTTTCACACAGAAGGGGTATTGCCTGAGACCCTTCTGTGCTGGTAATTATTTATTATCAATTTAGCTGAAGTAAGAATCATGTAGGAGAATGAATCACACCTCTGTGTATGCATGGGAGGACACTTCAGAAAGCCACCCTGACTGTGGGCATCACCATATCTTGGCCTGAGGCTTAAGTGAAAGAACAGAAGAAAAAGAGAAAGCTAAGCAACAACACTGTTTCTCATTGCTTCTGCTATGCTAAGCAGCTAGTTGCCATACATTGCTACTGCTGTGGAGTGACCCACAGTCATGCCTTCCATAATATAATAGGCTGTATCCTGTCACACAGTGGATCAAAATAAATCCTGCTTTCCTTATATTGATTCTTGCCAGTTAGTTGGTCACATCAAAAAGAATAAGAAAATAGAAAATTAATACTTCAAAGTTGGGATCTTGTTGTGAAAAGGTTGGAACAGATGATTTGGGACTGAGTTTCAAAGTCAAGGTGAATTTAAAAGATTGGAGCTCTGGGCTAGAGGAGCAGAATTTAATGGGGCATTCAGGTAGGGACATGGAAGACCAAATTACTGATGCAAATACAAACAGCAAATGCTATGCTCATGTTTTCAGAGCAGAATGAGGACTCTAAAAGTAACAAGGCTAGCAGCCTTTCATGTTGGATTTTGGCAAAGAATCTGGCTGTGTATTGTTCATGCCCTGAGAACTTGAGAAAAGCTGACTTCTGAAGTAATGGATTAGGTTACCTGGCAGAGGAATTTCAAAACACCTTAACACACAGGCCTTGGTGTGGCTAGTACTCACTACCTTTAGTCGGATTTTACATGAGAAATGGGAAAAAAAGGAGGAGGGCAGATACAAAAAATAGAGAAGTAGCAAGGAATTGAGTATGAACATAATGCAAATTATAGTCAGAGAAGATGCTGATGGAGCAGCTGTAGTTGTTAAAGGGATTGGGCTAAAAGAAATCCCTTACTCTATAGGAAGACAAGTGTAGGCAAGACATCATAACAGAGGGCTCCAGGGCATAAAAGGGCACATTCATCTGAAAAGAGAGTACCCAAGCTGTCTACTACAGGGTTTCCTGCTGGAAGACAACCTCCTAAGGAAATGTTTTCCCAGGCTCAGCCACTCAGGTACTCCGAGGCTTCTGTAAAGGTGGTGACCTAGGGCTAGGCTATATCATTTGCTGGCAGCTAAGCTTGGAAGCATCCCCCACGTGCTGATTTTGAAGGCAAACAAAGTACAAGAATAACAAGATCATGAAGGCTTGCACCATGGTTTCAGGAAAGATGTGAGACCGGGTTCTGCAAGGAAGGATTGAATTCCCTGTGGGTAACTCCTGAGTGGGCTGTGGGTGAGGCTGGGGAGGCTTTGCTTGCCTAAGTTGCAACCGAGACCCCAAAATGTTGGAGATGCCAGGACCATGGGATTTCTATGAAGGAAAACAGTGTGTTGCATTGCTACCGAAATCAGAGGAATACGGATTCCTAAGCCTGTTGGAACCCATATGTTGCCATCACAATCCCTAATGTTGGGCATGGAGTTAGAGGGTTTAGCAATTGGCCCAGGATTTCCACTGTCCTCCTGTTCCATGTGTGTATGTGTGTGTGTTTACATGTATGTATTTGGATCCATATCTATTTTAGGCTATATATGTATTTATGTACATGCATACACACACACACACACACATAACCTAAGGTGCAAATTTTCACATTGTTTCTCCTGAGTTAATCACCCAGCAACTTCTTTTAGTACATATCACAGACCACCGAAATCTAATTCTAGTCCCCAAGCAACTGGAATCTTCTAATACTACTGTTGAAGACTTGAGGGATCCACCTCTGTACCTCAACCTGCCAACATACAAATATTTTATTTCATCAGAGCACACCTCACATATGCACTTCAAGGAAAATGTGGGAGAAAGGGCAAGAGACCACGTGAGCTATGAGATGCAAGGAGACTTGGAGGAGGTTACAAGGTGAGAGGAGTAGGGAGCAGGAGGGGGAGAGAGAGGGGCAGAGGTAGAATAGCTTATAAACACATAGTTTGTTTGAAAATAATATAGTAACATTTAATGCTTTATATGTTGAATTAAAATAAAAGAAAATTATAAATTGATAGACAATAATAAATTAAATAAATAAACAGGAAATGTTGTGTTACAGAGAGTTGGGAAAGCTGAGGTGAAGTATTTTTTTGTTGTGGTTTTTTGGTTTTTTGTTTTTGTTTTTTTGAGACAGGGTTTCTCTGTATAGCCCTGGCTGTCCTGGAACTCACTCTGTAGACCAGGCTGGCCTCGAACTCAGAAATCCGCCTGCCTCTGCCTCCCAAGTGCTGGGATTAAAGGCGTGCGCCACCACCCTGAGAGATGAAGTATTATTGGTCACACCCCTTCTAGCTTATCTTGTACGAAACTGCTAAGGATGTGTCTTTGTGAAGAAATGGGAAAACCCAAGAGTAAAACTAAAACCACATATGACACAAGGGCAATAAGCTTAAAGTTGAACTCTCCTGAGCTGAACATGTGGACATCTTTTGTTTTGCTCTGGGGTGTGTGTGTGTGTGTGTGTGTGTGTGTGTGTGTGTGTGTGTGTGAGTGTGTGTGTGTGTGTGTGTGTGTGTGTGTGTGTGTGTGTGTGTGTGTGTGTGTGTGTTTGATACAGGTTTCTCTGTGTAGTGTTTGCTGTCCTGGAACGAACTCTGTAGACCAGGCTGGCCTCAAACTCACAGAAATCTGCTTGACTCTGACTCTTTACTGTTGTGATTAAAGGCCTAGCATCATCTTCTTTAACAGTCTCATGTCCCTAGATGAGTAACCCTTCCAGGGATTCTGAAGTCTAGATAAGGCGCACAGAATTTTGCTTCTTCAAAGCATTGTGAACTTGTGCACAAGGCTCACAGGCTCCCATACAGTTTCTAGCATGTATCTCTCAGCTATCTGGAACTTGGTACCTCATCCAGATTGTGCTAGATTCCTGTGAGCAGACACCTAGAAAAGTCTCATCTGCCCATGTCAAAATTCTGTCCGATACCCTGTGAGTTTGGCTGCACACCAACAAAATCTTGAGGTTTTCTCAGGCTTTGCTCCTTCTCTTCAGTCCTATCATGGATGCTCAGCCTTTTTCTCCTTTCTCATAGACCTCACTTAAACTTCTACAGTTAGACTGTCTCTCAGTGGGAAGATTTTTCAGAGTCTTAGTCTAGCAAGAAAAGAACAAAGGAAAAATATGAGGTTGTTTGTTTGTTTTCAGTTCTAGGGCTCAAACCCAGAGCTTCATGAATGCCAGACAAGCACTGAGCTGAGCCCCCGGCTATGTGATGAGTTTAAAAAGACCTTACTCTTTTCATCAAAGGGTAAAGCTCCCATTTTAAGGGAAGATGGATGGCAGGGTGCATAATACAATAGTTTCATTGTGTTCATATGCGGCGCTACCATTTTCCCCCATGCTTTGAATACACATTGGAACAAGACCACAGCTGGATGATGGGCGATGTGAATATGGGGCAGCCAGGTTCCCAATATGGGGAACAAAGGATATTTAACATAAGACTCCAGCCTTCATGGAATTCATGGGTTACTTCAGAGTCTTTCTCACTACAACAGCAGACTGCAGCATCAGGTTTGCTAAACCCAACCTCAACGAGGCACATCATTTGGGGAGGTGATCGTGGAATTGAACCCTGAATGGGAGCCAAACCAACCCACCAGCTGCACACTTTCCACACTCAGACTTTTGGTGCAAACCCAAATACATCCCTGAGAACAGCTGCCCACTGTGAGGAGCAATAACGCTGAACAAGGGTGTCTTGGTTTACAGCTGGCGCTTGGTGGTTGAGCGAAATCATGGATTTTGGTTCTTGTGGCATTCGCTCTCCGGAGCACATGTGATAAGTTAGGACAATCAAACGGGTCTTTGTGGCAGGCATAAATAGTGGTAAAAGACATATATTTTTGTTTGTATGATTTCCTCTCATTTTCTTGCTAGGCTTCTTTGGGTTTTGGCCTTCTGATGGCTCACTGCTGGGCCTAGATCAGGTTTCATGAAGAGATTGCTTTGAGAATTAGGGATTTCTCCTTCACCCCCTGCCCCAGGAAAACCAAACACTCTTTATAGGAAATATGGGTCTAGAAAAATCTGTTCCACAGATGTGATTGGTAAGGTTTGTTCAGAAATACTATTGTTTTTTAAATCTAAGTGAGAGGGTTATCTTATATTATGTTATGGATATGACAGAGAAAAGACTGGGACTCTGCAAACCAAACACCCAGCCATGGTCACACCAGGAATGGTGCCCTGCAATCAACTGTGGAATTATAGAGTATTGGAGGTAGATACAGATTCAGGGGTCATCGTCAGAGGTGGACAGAGAAGCTCAGTGGTCACCTCAGTTCTGACCTTTGCCAATGTAGACACCAAATGGTGGCAGAGCTGACATAAGAATCCAGGCTATTTTGTTTTGCTCACTCTAGAATTCTTCACACGAGGACACAGACCACTGGGTGAGTCCTTTGTAATCGTGCTGGAGTGAAGGAGAAAGTGAAATTTTGAGAGTAAAGAGATGATTGGCAACTCTGGTGCATAATTTAATATACCTCTTGCTTATATAATAGCATCCCTGGTGATAAATGCATTTATTCTGGGGACAAGTTCCCTAATGCCATCTGGGGACTGCCTTTCCTGTAATGTCACCACCCACCTCCTAACCACCCACCTCCCAAGAGGGAGTTTGAGATGGCCTTGGTTTGTCCTTCTAACTCGTTCAGGGAGTAACCAGGATGGAATCTACTAGGGAGACCAGCAAAAGGAGAGTTCTCGAAAAAAAAACCAAGTGAAGCAGAAACTCTGGGAATCTCCCACAAAAACTATCTTCTCTATTTCCCTTGATAAATTTGCACATGCAGAAATTGTCATTATTGACATCCGTCCTCTCATAAATGCCAGTCTCATCAATGCTGGATGTGATGGCTCATTCCCTAATGCCAGCTGCTGGGAGGCAAAGGCAGCTTGGCACCAGCCTAGGTTACACACTGAAACTTGGTCTCAAAATATGGTCTAAGACTTAATTTCTCACTATGCTAATTACACAATCTCCAAGGAGTAGTTTCCAGAGAATGCTCAGAGTTCCCACTTTCCTTCCTCAGAGATTCCATATTTTCTTTATACTGTCATAAAGCAAAGGCTAGGGCCCAAGTTCATAGCTCCAATTCCTCCTGTACTAGATGTTTGCTGAAGCTGTTCATGCCCTGTGTCCACCATATGCCAGGCAGAGACATCGGGGCTCCTTTCTGTGCCCTGCCTCTCTGGAACATTCTTGCTAATCCTCCAGCCAGGGTTCCCATTACCCTGACCAGGAGCTCCTGAAACAGATATCTGTAAGAGATGATGCAGTTTCTTGTTGGCTCCAGATCACAAAACATAAGCTTAGTGAAAGATGGACATGGTCCAGACTCTAGAAGAGAAAGCAAGAACATGTTCATCATGCCAAAGGCCACAGGCAGTCTAGCCACCAGAACCAGACTACAGATGACACCGGCACAGTGCTGACACTTCTTGGGCCTGGCACAATCAGCTCTTTCTGAGACAGCCTAGTAAATCAAGCTCCCGGGGACCAAGCACGTTTTAAGTGGAGGGTTTTAATTCACTGCAGATCTGATTCACTGCTGTCTAGTGTAGATTTCGCCCAAATATATGGGCTCAAAAGTAATAGAAATACTTTATGTCTCTTTTTCCATCACAGTCATGTTACATTTTAGTTTGGTGTGTCAGGAAATTTAATCTTACTCCCAACACTTGCCAAAGTTCTCATCTAGGATACACTAAATGTTCATGGCCTCGCGTCGCATTTTGATATGTACCTATAAGTAGCAGGCAGCTGTCCAGTCTTCAAGGGCAGGGTCCTCCCTCCCTTCAGCACTTTTTTCTGCTCTTGGCAACCCTTGGCTCTCATCCCATCCTCCTGACCCCAGCAATCCCCACTGATTGCAAAGCAATCCTTTACCTCTCTTCACATTACAACAAAGGCTGCTTCATGCCACTACTCAGAATGACCAGAGAGGGACACTCGGCATGGTGTTTTCCAACCACAAGTTGCCCCATGTCAATAACCAGGATGACCAGATGCTGTTTGCCAACACCTGCCCTTCCTTCTCTCTTTCTGTTTTCCTGCGGCCTTTCTGGCCATTCAGAATAAGCCATGTTGACTGTTTCATCTCCCAGTTGTCTGTTCCCAACAGTACCATTTGTTCTGTATTTGGTTCCTGCTCTGGATTTTGATCTTTCAAGACTGAATGTTAATAAAGCCCACCCCTCCACTCCCAACCTCCATACATCACCCCAGACCAGGCCAGTTCAGAATCTGAAATCCTTGTTTCTACCAGTGTTTCCTTTTTGGTTAATTTGATTGTGGGTTTCTCCTGATGGCTCTTCTCTCCAGCGACAAGCCACCCTGTCTACATCCCACACTAATAATGTCTACCTGATTTTTGAAGGCATTTGAGTTGAGACCCAACAGTTTGGATCTTTCTATTGAAGGAAGACTTGTGAGGTCTTGGCCCACCAAACATTCAGGACCTAATGGAAGATCCTCCTAAGGGGATGCCAAAGTAGACCAAGAATTCTTTCAATCTTCCAGTCTCTGAATTTGGTATTGTCCCTAGGAGTCTGTCTAGAGGCAAAGTCTGGTTCTGCCACTAAATAGCTTAGTGATCATTAAGTATGCACTTTCCTTGAGATAACTTTATCCATGAAATGGGCATACCAATCACCTCTCTTTCCGATGAGGTGAACTACCACAGGTAAAGTAGGGCTATGCATTAGTGAGGTTTTTAGTGAATTCTATCTATATGCACCCTTTCCCTTCCTAATTTATTGAGAAGGGCCTGGCTCTGGTTTTTATGAAGTGTTTTCAAGGATGTTAAAACACAGAGTGGCCTATATGTCTTACTGGGAAAGACCCTTCCTCTACAGCCTTTTTCCCAGCCTCATGTCTGATCCTGCCTTGATATCACTCACCTGTATGCTTCTGTGCTACATCAGGGAAATACATGCAAGCTGACACTGCTCTGGGTTTTGAGAGATTCCCATAGGACATAGAGGAAAGGTAGGTTTACACATTGTTTTAGGAGATTTCATGACCAATTATCCAAAACTGAGTGATTAAAAGCAATAGAAAAGGAGGCTGGAGAGGTCACCCAGAGGTTAAGAGCACTGGATGTTCTTGCAGAAGACCCAGGTTCACTTTCCATCACCCACACGGCAGCTCACAACCACTTGTAACTACAGTTCTAGGGGATCCAATGCTCTCTTGGTCCACTGTGGGACAGTGCATGAACACACAAGTAGGCAAAACACATATACACAAAATGAATAAAAATAAATCTATCCTTTTGATTCCTTTAAAAAAAACTTAACTCTTTCCATAACGTGTTGCTTTATCGTAAAAACAACCTGGCTTTGCCCCCGAATGTGAGTGTTGTATATAAATACACACACACACACACACACACACACACACACACACACACACATTTTTCTTTTGAACTCACTTTCCTTATTCATACTCTGCTGCCGTTTAGGCATGGTTTCATTCCTGATAGTCTACCAGATATCCAAGTGAACTGTCTTTAGCCTTAACCTTGTGATTTCAACTGAAAATGGTACTAGCGTCACCTCTTCTTAATGCTCAAGTCCTAACTAGTCAGGTCCTGTAAGAGCGATCATCTCTCTACCCTACAGCACTGATGGACAAACCCTTGTCACTTATCCTTCCTTTCTCAAGGAGAGTCTCCCTTTAGTTCTTTACCAGGAGAGAATGAATAGTGGTCTTTACAGACTGCATGGCCCAGGCAGCATCTGTGCTATGTAGCGACTCTCAATCTCCTCTTGAGCAGCCTTCTTGAGTATATTTGTTTCCAGGCCTGTGTTTGCTTCACTTCCAGCATAGCATCTTCCCTGGTGTCACCTGAGTACCCAAGGATGCTTCCTGTCATCCTGTCAGTTTCTGTGTGGACAGAGTTTAAAATAATGTATGTGGTATGGCTACCACATAGCAATTTGTTTTTCTTCCTTTTACTTCTCCTTTGCTCCCTGCTGTTTCCTATAAACTCCTTGCCAATCGAGCATTCATCAAGGTCTCATTTTAGGCTTAATTACCATCTCACTTTTATTTTTCTCTCAACTTTGACAAGCCCTGTTGTTTACGGAGTGGAAATAAAATACAGTGCTGGCTAGAGATGGGGGAGGAGATGCACTTTACCATCAACTGCGTTTTAGGGAAAACATCACGATGATTTCTTCATCCTTGCCCTGTGCACATTAGGGGTATGACACAGTCCTCCAAGAAGGATGGTAAATGATACTGCCCAAGTTGGTGGAAGAAGACCTGAACCATAGAGGTCATGGGGGTACAGAAAGCAAGAATGGGTTAAATCCTAAATTCTCTGCCATAACACACACACACACACACACACACACACACACACACACACACTATATGTTTTTTTGAAACAAGGTTCCTCTGTGTAGCCTTGGCTGTCCTGGAACTCACTCTATAGACCAGGTTGGCCTCAAACCCGGAGATCAGCCTACCTCTGTCTCCTTAATGCTGGGCTTAAAGGCTTGTGCCACCTCACTCAATAACATAGGTCTTAATTTACAGATCAGTAAAGTACGGAATCAAGAATGTGGTACATCACCGTATGTAGCACAGCTGAGATGAGATTTTAGTAAAGGAAACCTGACCCCAGGACTCAAGAGTTAATTACTGTTACTGTGTTTTAATTAAATATGTCTAGTTCATCAAAGATGTTGCCAATGAAAATGGTCCGATGCAGCAAAAGAACAGATGATGTCTTAGTGAGGTTTTGAGGAAACAATGGGAATTCCATAGGAAGAAACAAGAAAGAAGTGAATGGTGTACGGTGGAAAGTCAGAGAACTTTCTAGGGACTGTGTGTTGAGGATCCAACGCAGCCTCATGAGTGAGAGTGAGCAGGAGGGCTGAGGAGGAGTGGTGGTAAAGAGGATGGAACGGCACAGGCAGAGGTAGAAAAGAAAGTCTCCATGAGTGGTTGGGATCTGGACTTTGGAAGTTAGATCCTGGCCAATATTTTACATAAAGGAATAAATGTTCAAATTGGACCCTAAACCATATTATTTTCTTGGTTGAAAGGGGAGTACGTTGTTCAAGAAAACATAAGAGGCAAGATGACTCTGGCTATTGGTGTTCTGAGTCTATATCTGCCAGTTAGGACAATGAAACCTAGGGTAAATTGGGGGAGCAAAATAAAATGCTTTTCTCACTCTCTAACTTTCCCTCAGTTAGACAGTTTTGTGCCTTCAAAGTTCTCTCCAAATTACCACTGCAGACATTGTGTGGATTCCCCAAACATAGTCCCATGTTGCCTACCAGCAAGGATCCATCCTGAGAAATCACTAGGTGAGATGGTCACTATGTAAATTTACAGAATGCATGTACATGCATACAAACCTCTGTGGCACAGGCCAGTCAGTCCACACGGCCTACAATGCAACAGAGAGATGCAGTCAGCATGAGCGTGATAGAAGCTGCTACCAGCATGCTGTGGTGTGCTGCTTTATGGCAAACATTTTACTCGCAGGAGTACAGCCAATGACGACAGCATGCAGTCACTAAACTCATAGAGAAATGGTGTAGCTAGTTATATACCACTTTCAAGCATACAGTCACTACTGGACTTTTATATGGCTGGCAACACTGTGGTCTTATTCACACCCACATCTCTATGGACACGTGAACACTGCACCACGGTAAGATGTCATAATGGCTGAGAGGCCACTGGGTGATAGGAATGTTTAAACCCACTTTTATTTTATGGCGCCACTGCCATATATGTAGTCAATTGTAGGCTGACATACTGTTACATATCACATGACTATACATACACTCACTCATCAGAGAGAACTCACGGGAAGCCTTGTTGCTTTCATCCTTTGAGATACATCATAGCTCTCTAAGAACAAGAAACTATAGCCCTTTATATCATGCAACAAAGACTGATCAATAAATACACCTACTTGTCTGTATATCCTAAGGCTGTGAACTTAATTCATTCCAGTAGAAAGGTGTTTAGGAGATAGGATTGTTGTCGACAGAAGAAGGAAATGGACCATATCTGGAAAAATATTGCAGGGTTCTTCCCTTCCCATGTACATGAGCCCCTGAGTGTCGATTGTGTAAAGTAACTACCCCCTTTCATTTGTCTAATCGGGGATTTATAAATTGCAAAGAGCAATCACATGCATGAGCTCATCTGAGCTGGATGGGAGCTGCCATTCACACCTCTGTCATCGAGACCAAAATACCTTGTGACTTCACTCAGCAGCCGGCTGAGGTGTGAGGGACTCAGCTGCACAGGTGGCTTGGGAGGCTGGGGAGGCGGCCCTAGAGTTGCTTCTGTGCTGTAGAGGAGGAACTGTAACTCTGAAGAGGCAGAGAGAAGAGCAAAGCCTGGAAACCCTTTTACTTGGCTTTGGGTTGAGACAGGGTTTTACTAGATAGCCCAGGCTGGCTCCCTACTTGCCACCTGCCTGCCTCGGCCTCTGAAATGCTGGGATGACAGCTATGCACTACCATTGCCAGCAAACCCAGTCTCTGAGATGGGAAAGAACATGAAAGGGAAGGCTCTCACTTGGAAAGAGTTGATTTTGTTCCCATGACTTTCATAATTAACAAATTCATAGGATTTTCATTTTTTATTATAGCCAGATCTGTTTCCCATTGCCATTATCATGGTAGTTTAATTTTTTATATTCATGATAATAAATATTCTCTCCAGAAAGCAGGAGCCGAATCGTGTCTTCTAAACTACTTTTTAAAACATAGATGTTCATATTGAATTCTTCGTGGCTTATGTGATACAGGGAGGAGCTGAGGGTGGACATTAAGATCAAGGAGGGAATAACAGTTCTGAGGCCCCTTGGAGGCGGGGGCTATTGCTTACCAGAACTCAGCTATGTGCTCTCCATGAATATGTTGTGTGGAATGAGTGAACGGGGCTGGAAGGTAGATTTGAGGTTAGAGAACACAGCTATTGTACACTTGGTTTCATAACGTTTTTCTTTTTCTCCACAATTTTCTACATGGATTATCTCATTCATTCTCCTCATGTGGGCTCTCCAAATGTAATTCGCTCTGGTAGAGGAAAAACAGTAACCCCAATAAAGACTCACCCACCTCTAAATAACCAGGCTAAGCTAAGGGACCCACGCATGGGAATCCCAAGCACACACTCCCTGGTCCGAAGAACTCCCAGCCTCTAACCTGTCCACAAGCCCTCCTAGCATGGAGGGTACGTTATCGTCAAGAGGGACTTCCCTCCTGCTTCTGAAAAGAAAGCAGGAAATTTGTCTCTTTTCACTGACTTGGGCGCAGACTCAGAATGACAGGTCCTTTTAGGGCAATTCAGGACAGACCAATTAAAAAAAGAGACATGACCTTATGTAGGTGACTCCCTTTGGGGTTTGAGGTGGTACTGTGAGGGGGTCATGACTTCTCAGAATTTATAGTCTTTCTCTAAGTCAAGTGTTCAGAGTTTCTTCATGAGTGAAATACCTTCATCTTGTTAGGGCTCAATTTAATTTTATTTATTTAATTTTATTTTTTGAAGCAGGCTGGCATCGAGAATCAAAGGTGCTGAATACCATTAATGGCAGAGCTGTATGAAGCATTATTTTATTTTATTTTTTAAATAACAAAACAAAACTAGTTATCTCATACACCAGTAAGATCATCCTGAGTGAGGTAACCCAATTACAAAGGAACTCACACAATATGTGCTCACTGATAAATGGATATTAGCCCAGAAACTTAGGATACCCAAGATATAAGATACAATTTGCTAAACGCATGAAACTCAAGAAGAACGAAGACCAAAGTGTGGACACTTTGCCCCTTCTTAGAATTGGGAACAAAACACCCATGGAAGGAGTTACAGAGACAAAGTTTGGAGCTGTGTCAAAAGGATGGACCATCTAGAGACTGCCATATCCAGGTTTCCATCCCATAATCAGCTTCCAAACGTTGACACCATTGCATATACTAGCAAGATTTTGCTGAAAGGACCCAGATATAGCTGTCTCTTGTGAGACAATGCCGGGGCCTAGCAAACACAGAAGTGGATGCTCACAGTCAGCTATTGGATGGATCACAGGGCCCCCAATGGAGGAGCTAGAGACAGTACCCAAGGAGCTAAAGGGATCTGCAATCCTATAGGTAGAACAACATTATGAACTAACCAGTACCCTGGAGCTCTTGACTCTAGCTGCATATGTATCAAAAGATGGCCTAGTCGGCCATCACTGGAAAGAGAGGCCCATTGTACTTGCAAACTTTAAATGCCCCAGTACAGGGGAACTCCAGGGCCAATAAGTGGAAGTGGGTGGGTAGGGGAGTGGGTGGGAGGGTATGGGGGACTTTTGGGATAGCATTGGAAATGTAAATGAGGAAAATACCTAATAAAAAGTATTAAAAAATAAAATAAAATAACAAAACAAAACTAGTTATCTCATATACCAGTAAGATCTTCAGAAAAAAAGTTCAAGACAGAGTTGAGCCATGGCAGCCATGGAGAAGGATGGCTGGGCCTTTTCCTCATGAGAGTTTTATTTGGATGAATACATTATTAAAGATAAAATCAGTCTAAAGGCCCAGATTAACCATAGTGCCAATATTTTTTCCCATTTAAGGGAGATGTGAGCATTTGCACGTAATCACCTGGATGTGTCCAGAAGTAGTGAGAAAAAGGCCTCCTTGGAACACAACCTGCATCGTCCCCTTTAAAAAAAAAGTCTGCTTGTCTGCACGGAGCCCCTCCCTTCTGAAAGTCTCTATATACAAAATCCTGTCTTGAAAGGCCTAAAGAAGATACTAAGGGCTCCCAAGTCGAGGACTTGTTTAAGGGCTATCTCCCGAGTTTCTTTTCTGTCCTCCCCACACCCCTCTTCTCTCCTCCAAGGAGTGCCAGAAGGGGCAAGGTTATTACATTAAAAAATAATTCCTGACGTTCGTTCGGCTCTTGCTTTCGGACTGCCTTGGTTACAGGACTGTGTTTGCTCAGGGAAAATGGGTCACAGATTGCTGAAGGGGCTCCTCACCGTGCGGTGGTTAAGAGCTGTTTGTTTTTCAAATACCTTAATTGTATGGTCTACCAGAAAAGAACAGCACTGAAAATTATACCTCTACACTAACTGCAACCAGATGGGCAAAAACAACAAGGCGTTTGAAAAAGATAAATGCCCCACGGTCCCCCTGTGGCTGGTTTTATCGCCAGTTAATTTCATAATGGCTTCTTCTGGAGCAAGGCGGTAGGGTAGGGGAGTGGATATTCCCCTGGGGTAGGAGCAGGGCCTCAAAGAAACTCGGGCAGCTTCTAGAGGGAGGGTCCTCCTTGCAGCCCAGCCGATGTGGTGAGAACTGGAATAAACGTGTTGGTTTGGGACTGAGGTGATGGGCGGAGCTGTTGGGAAAATGGAATTAGAAGCCCAAAGGCAGCACATCCATCTCTTTTTCACTTTTCCTGGTGCTTTTCATTTTATATTGCCTTTTGCAGGGCAGAGAGGGAGGGCAGTGTTGGCGACTAGAGCAGAGGCAGTGGGAAATACACTATTAAGTGATCTGATCGGTCATTGTCATCTCAAAGACACAGACACCAAAGCTGCTACTGAAAGAATGGTCCACGCTGGGCGAGGGTAGCGGGATGCTTCAGTGAACTCAGGGTGAGGCTGACTTCTAGATCTTTGGTGCTTCTCCCAGGACCACAGTGTCCAGGCTCCAGATCAGCTCTGTGGGTATGCTGTAAAACCCAAGCGACCAGCTTGCCAGACGGTCTTCAACCCACACATTAGTTCTTATTATATGCCACACTTACAGTATAGAGTAAACATAGTGAATTCAGGGACTCTGAAGAAGTGGTGTGGGGAGAAAGTCCTGAAAGAGACGAGGCAAACGAACTCGTTGACCCTCTCTTGGGGAGTAGCTATGGGACTGGGGACTGGTTACAGATCTCAATTTGGAAAGAGTTCTCCTTCTCCTGCTCCATCATCAACTCTGACCCCATTGACACCGACAAGAAGTCCCTGAAACAGAGGACAAGGAAGTGAAGTAAGGATTCTCCTGGGGTTAAGGAAGATCAGGGAAGTCAGTTACTAATGCTGCTTCTTCCCTTCTAGAAGGATCTCTGTTAAAGCCCTGGGTCTCTATACTTTAACTTTTTCAATAGCAACAAGTCCCCCAGCCACCCCGATTGGACTTGGCCTCCAAAGGTTGTTACTATTCTCTGAAGTCTCCTTTGGCTCTTCAGCGCTCCCTCACCAGAAACATTATCAGACTGTAGACCTCCAATACCTTCTCTGTTGTATGTCAATTGAACCTCAATAGAGCTGGTTTTCAAACAAGTTTTAACTTTTTATTACCATCTTATGCTTAGCCATAGGCTACTGAGAGGTGGGGGAGATGTCTGTGTGTATATGCTTTGGGTGGTTATGTGCGCACATATGTAGAGGCCAGAGGTATCTTCCTCTGGTATCAACACTGGTTGATACCTTCCTCAATCACTTGCCACCTAGAGCTTGATGATCAGAGTCATTGACCACTGAGCTTCAGAGACCCTCTGATGCCAAGTTTTGATGACCAGCACTTTATCCACTGCGCCATTTCTCCAGCCCATTCCTTGGGATTTTAAAAACTAACCAGTGAGACACAGCTTGTTTCATAATAAAATTGACCTAAGCTTTACTAAATACATTCATTCATAATGATCAGTGTGGGAGATCTCTATCACCTTAGCATTTAAAAATTATTTAACTTTCTCTTCTTATGTGTACTGGGGTTTTATCTGCATTGATGTCTGTGAAAGAGTATCAGATCCCTGGAACTGGAGTTACAGACAGTTGTGAATTTAAATTATTTTTTTTTCTGATTTTTACCAATGTGTGTCCTAGTTTTTCTTGTGCTAAAACATCATAAAGTTGAAGTATACAGTAGATCCCTTTGGGCCTGCTTCTCCCATTGAACTTGTTGGCTCTGAGTCATTTGTGTTCCTATCATTGATGCTTTTGTACAGAGGCAGAGCATCCTGTTGTATGAGTAACCTACAATTTGTTTATTCGTTCTTCTGTTCACAAACATTTGAACCACTTCAAATCCAAAGCTGACCTTATATAAATCTCTCAGCAGATGTTTGTTTTATTTCTCTTGCATAAATATATGAGCTCGGCACTTCAGTGTTTAAGAGAGTGTACATTTTGTTTCAGCTATGATACATGTACCAATGAGAAAAAGACCCTTTCTTAGACTTCATTACTCACACTAGGCTTGAGAGCAGATGGGTGGATGGATGTTTTATAACACTGACCAGTTCTCCAATGCAAGCTAGGCATCCTGTGATTCAATTATTACACTACTTGTAATTAGTGCAGGCACTATGGGTTAAGGTCTCTAGTCCACAAAACTGTCCCCCCCCCCCCACACACATTTTAAGTATCAATCATAATGGCAGGCCCCCAAGTCATCCACACTCTCTATGATTTTGTCATACATTGGAGGCTACCAAGATTTACCTCTCAAGCTTCAGTAATTTGCTGAACTGAAGAAAACACTTATGCCTCTCAGCTTATTTTGACGATATGACAAAGGATGCAGATGGACACTCAGGTGAAGGGTACAGGAACTCAGGGCAAGGTCTGGAAGTGTCCAAAGCACAGAAGCTTGCTTCCCGTGGAGGTGGGGCACACACCATTCTCAGACACAGGGATTGTTCACTGTGGGGGTTCTTAAAAACAGATTCCATAACACAAAAGTGGTTAGTTATGAACTCAATCTCGAGCTGCTCTCATCCCCATGGAGGATAGGAAAGGAACTAAAAAAATTCCCAAGCTTTGAATCATGGCTTCCTGACAGACAGGTCCCATCCTGGAACCTACTGAAACAAAAGCTCTGCCCCAGGCTTTATTACTCAGAAACTGCAAGGTTATAACAGATCTGCACTGAGACCCAATATCCATAACTTCTGTATCATTTCATCCATATAACATGTCTTAGTCACTAGGAAAATGCAAGTCCAAAAATATAGGAAGATATTACTTAATACCTAGTAAACTGATGTTTATGAGGAAAAGTTAGAGCTCTTAGGTATTGCTGTTGGGGATCCAAAGGGGTTGATGGCTTCAGAGTTTTGCAGTTCCAAATCGAACACTTCCCTAGCTTGTTTACCTGCCTAATTCCATAAGGGTCTCCTCGGTGGTAAAGGAAGCTCAATGCCTTTCATCTAACCATAGGACTCAGCAAAGGCAAGCTATCTTCTACCTCTATAGAGCTGCCACTTCTGAACATTGTATACAATGGAATGATAGAGTATATGGTTTTTGTGTCTCTATGTAGATTTTTTTTCTTTACTAATGGTAGTGTTTTCTAGTTCATTCATGCTGGCATGAGTATTAGTCATCCCAATTAATCACCAAATAGTTTTCCATTGTATGCATGTGCCCTATTTTATTCACTTATCACTTGTGACATGGACACTTTGGTTGATTCTACTATTTTTTGGCAATTATGAAGACTATTGCTATGTATATTTATTCACAAGATTTTGGATAAACATGTATTTTCATTGATCTTAGATGTATGACTAAGAGTATGATTCCTGTTTAATATTTTGGCAGAACTGAAAAATTGAAAGCAGTCACACCATTTTGCACTTCTCTTAGTGATGGATGACAGCATCACTCCATGTTTTTCAAGTCATACAGTTGCCTGTACTTTTGGTAAGAGCCAATCTATTGAGTGAGAAGTGAGATCTTCTTGCTCAGGTTTTTACTGCTCCCTGATGAGCCTCTTGTTAAATGCTAACTGACCATTCATAAGCCTTCTTCAGAGAAATTTCTGTTCAACTTGCTGTCTATTTTTAACCTGTAAATTGTTGAGACATTGTAAGAGTTCTTCACACACCCAGCTTACATATGAATATATGAGGGGACTAGAGATATGGTTCAGTGGTTAATAGTGCTTCTTGCTCTTCTAGAGGACTCCAGTTTGATTTCATACACCAATTTCAGGTGGCCCAAACCTCTATGTCAGCTGTAGAGCATCCAAAGGTCTCTGTGAGGATTCTCACACAGATATGCACACATATACATAAACACAATATAACATCATACAATTTGCTGATGTTATTATGCATTGAACTTGATTTTATTTTAGAATACTTACTGCTTATTTTCATTGGTTTTTGTACATTGATCGTACATCATAATCCTGTGTGTGTGCATGTGTGAGTATAAGCAAGCACAAATGTATGTGTGTGTGTAGCAGGGTAAGTACTGCTTAGGATTTTAGATAGAAGAATTATGCTAAAGATATAAACAGTCTTACTTTTTCTATTCAGTTTGAATGTCTGTTCTCTTTCCTGCAGAATGTACTGAGTAGACCCTCCAGAGCAATGTGGTTTAGAGGCAGCAAGAATTGAATCCTTATCTGTTACTAGAGTGTTGAAAAGCTTGCAGTCTTTCATTGTTAGAAGTGATGCTGGCTTTGGGTTCTTATTAATGGTCTTCTATTCTTAGCTCAAGTGTTTGTATCATGAAATTGTGTGGAATATGTCAAATGGTTGTCTGCATTTAACACAATGACATATAAGTTTGGTCCTTAATTCTACCACTGTTCTGTGGTACACTGCTTTTCATATGCTACGTCAAACTTGAATTTTGGGATCAATCCTATTTGCTTGTGAAATTATTCCTTTTGTACACATCTGCATTCTATTTTCTGGCATTTTGTTGAGGATCTTATAATCAACATCCATCAGGGGCATAGAATTTTATATTCTTTCTTTGGCACGTGTAAATCTGGGCTATCAGCTCTTTCTATGATCCTCCACATACCACTTATTAATTTGTGACAGCAAGACATTTCATTTGCAGAGGTAGGAAACAGCATTCGGTGGGGGTCAGCTATAAACTGTTATGCAATCTCCATCCTTAGATCACAATAAAAGAAGAATTACTCTCAAGGGATTAGTGAGGTCTATGTCTGCCTGAGGAAGTACAGGAGTCAAGGGCATTTACCTGGTTGCAGCTTGCTGTAGTAAACATATATATAGGAAACACTAACCAGAGCTAACTAACCCTCTGTCTGAGCTATGTCTTCAGATCACTACTGCCTGAAAGAGGGAATTGTGGCATTAAGCAATATGAATGGAACATGAAAGACTAGACTAGGCAGCAAATGATCTTTCAGTAAAACAAACAACAACCAAAACAGTTCCAGTATTAAAATGTACAGACACCTGGGAGTTTCTCTTTGGACAGGTTTGGATGTAGAGTCCCAGCCATCTGTCTCAGACAGGCTTGGTAGAGTATATGGCTGGACAGTAGGGTTCTTCCTAGACCTTCTAAATTGCATGTGCTAAGATTTGTCACAGGGCTTACAAGATGGCTCAAATGGGTAAAAGTGCTTCTTATATTTGACCTCTGGAACTCATATCAAAGTATAGAGAACTGACCTCTTAGACTTGTCCTCTGATTTCCACTGACCCGTTACCCTTCCCCCACGATTTCCACTGACACATTACCCTCCCCCCAAATCATGTAAGCACATACAGAAAAAAAATGTAAGAAATAAAATTTCTATTTAAAAAAATGGCTTTTGCTTCATCCTTGGCACCTTCCACCATCAGAAGCTATTTGGTTTACCAGCCATCTCAAGGCGAGCTTTTTCTTGGACTCTGAGATGGTCTTAAAGTTACTCTGCCTTCTCCTTTCACAGCACAGAGAGACTTCAGGGTCCCTGCTCAGCCATCATGGTCACTGTGCAGCAGCTGAGATTCTCACACTCCTCAGGTTGCCTGTGGAGTGAGGTCACAGTTTTGTGAGGATCCTGTGAGTCACAGCAAAGTGGGAGGATGACAGCCAAGCTTGGGTACCAAGGTAAGACAGGCTTTCAGGATTTTATGACTCCTTCCCTCTCCCCTTCTCTTCCCCTTTCTTTCCCTCTCCATTTTTATCCCTTTCTCCCTTATACACTCTCTTCATCTTTACCCTGCCAAGGAGAATATGAAAAAGGTTGTCCTATTTTTTTAGAAGTCAATGTTTGAATTTTTTTTCCAATTCAGAAACAAAGGCATTTCAAAATCTCCCTGGGTCTAAACCTAATATTTGTTTGTTCAGTGGATAGTCATGTCCTCACTGTGACCCCTGGCTGGCCTGAAACTCACAGAAATCTACCTGTTTCTGTCTCTTCCCCACATGTGTATGAAACAACAATGAAAGAAAACAAGGCTACGAATTTGAAGCACTGTCATCTTTATGTGGGATGGCCTATCGGAAGCTCCAGAGTTTCTGAAAAGGATGGTGTTCAAGTTGGGATAGGGCAGACTTGGTTGGGCTACTGAAGAGATGATAGAACCATCTATTGGGAGACTAAAAAAAATCAGGTTTGGGGCACTTGTTATCTCCACAATCTTGTGTTTTGATTTGGAATCCAGGAGCTAAGAGTTGTAAACTGAGTAAGAAACTGGCCTCTGCCAATAGAGCCAGCTCATTGTGGTCAGTCTCTTCCATCAACCCCCAGCTGCAGTAACTACTGTTTCATCCCTGCTAGCTCTCCTCCATCTCCCAGCTCCTTCCTCTTCTGCTACGTTCAGGAGCCTGTGCCCAGTTTCCCAGCTCAGCATCCACTTCTCTTCTCTCTTTAAACCACTGGCTCCTAACCTTCCTAATGCTGTAATCCTTTAATACAGTTCTTTATGTTGTCACGACTGCCCCCCCAACCATAACATTATTTCATTGCTACTTCATAACTGTAATTTTGCCACCATTATGAATCACAATGTAAATATCGGATGTGCAGGATATCTGATATGTGACTCCTGTTGGGGGTTGTGACATGCAGGTTGAGATCTGTGCTTTAAATGGTTTCTAGACAGAAAAGTACATATTCTGTCTTTTCTCTCTAAAGTCTGACATTCTATGATTTCAGATACTTTCAAAAAGAGCTCTGTTCCCTGAAGACTGTCTTCCAGGATAATCAGGAAAGCAAAGGGTATATTCTGTTCTTTTGTGTCTCTATTCATGTGACTCCCTGCTTGTTGTCACCAAACCTAAAGAGCATCCATCCAGGCTGAAGTGAAATCATTTACTCTACCTGTTTACAGCGATGTTTAGAATCAGTTGTAGCAACATTGATCCTTTGTCTGCGTGCTGAAATCTTAGGACTCTAGAAGTTTTCAGAATTGTGTGAACTCAGGAAGAATTTATTTCTTAGATGAATTTACACTGGATGTTGTTGGGGGAATGCATGATAATTTCTCTCTTTCCTATAGGCTCTACTTGTGATTCCACACACATAATCTCTGCTGCTGTCATCTGTCACTTTTCTGGACTGTCCTCCATGTCACCTGAGGACAATGAGATTGTATGGATTAGTAGTGATAACAGCAAGAACCGTTTCCCATATTAAGCAGCAGCAGCAGGCCTTGGAGAGACCTAGCAGGCTCTATGGTTTATTTCCATTACGTCTTTTATCTAGTGTTTCCATGGGAATTTATGGAGTGTGGATCTAGGATGGGGGTAGGGGCGGGTATTATGAGGAGTGATGACTGATGGGAGGAAGTCGCTGACGAGATTTGCCTCAGACTCTTGTGCTTCTGCATGCTCTGACCTTGAGAAGATAATGGCCATCTGTTCTCCATGTCAGCTGGGGAATGGGCAAGGGGACGATGGTTAATAATGTGGCAGAGAGGATCAGGGCACACAATGAATTTCACCACTGACAAGCTCCTTGGACACTGGAACTATTGACCAAGTGCTCTGTGAGTAGGGTGACATGCCCTTCTCTGGAGGCCACCAGACACATCTGTCTGACCAAGTATAAATGTGGTGTGACCCAGGAGGAGAAGAATGGGCAAATTCATGCTTGATTCTTGCATTCCAGCCTAGCAATACTTAGTTTAAACCCCATTCCTGACCAAGGACGTTCAGGTTTCTTGGTGTGATTTTAACGTAATCTTTTCCTTTTCACTTAATTCCCCTGGACAGGGATGGCAGTGTGTTTTCTTGAAAGAGACCAGTAGTTCCTATTTCAGGTATTCATAGAAACACCAAGAATTTACAGGCATAAATATTTACACTAGAAAGAATGACAGTTGACCCTCGTAAAGTCAGTGTGATGTGGGAAGTGTTGATTTGTCTTTCAACACATCTTCAAGATAAACCAAGGAGATGAGTTCCAAGAAACGTGACTCAGAATTATCAACTGTGATGACTTGAAAGTACCTTGAGAATCATCTAGTGAATCAGTCACAGAGAGATGGGATAACAAGAGCAGGGGGTTCAGCAGAGGTGGGCAAGTATTAAACATGAAACAAGATGGCAGAACTGTGGAGAAATGTTGAACTCAGAGGGGAAAGGCAAAAATGGCTGCCTTTAAAGCATCAAAAGGAGGAGGCACCAGTCGATAGCGACTGTCAGGAACCAAAATACTGTTTCCTGCCAGAGATGCAGGAGAGATGGAGGAGAGAATGGGGAAACCGGAGCTTCCGGTATTTGATAGGTGTCATTTATTGCTCTTCCTCATGCATTGGAGTGTCTCGGTTTCTTTAGGAAGAGCTCCATTTATGGAAGTGGAGATATTTAAACATTGAGCTACATTTAATTCTAATGCAGAGGTAAAAGCAACTATGTTTGATTAGTTAGAGTTATCACATTGGCCTCCAATATGGAAGCTTTACTAAGGATTTCCTGTGTTCACTTTAGTTTAGACTCTGCACTCTCCCTTTTTTTCTTTTATTTGCCTTTTCCTCAAGGCAACAAAACTTTCTGTGGATCTTAGTCTACAGGGACAATTTCACTGAAAGGGTTCATCTCCCCACCAGGACTGATTGCCAAGTGACCATTGCCAGTCTGATCAATATAAAATTTTAGACAAGAAATTATTTCCACTTAAGGAATCTCTCTATATTGTTCAGTATAACCTAAGGGCTGCAGAGGCACACTTGGTTGATTCTGACTGTTTTGTGGTTGGAATTAGTAACAACGCATCTTTCAAATGGCGAGGGCCAACCCATCCCTCTGTGTCCACTGTTACACTGGATCCTGGACTCATGTGGAGACACACTCCAGTGTTCTTTCCAGAACCTGAAGGATAGCAGGAGAGTACAAAGGTCTAACTTCTGGGACAGTCTTGAGCCACAAGCCCCCTGCATGACTCAGATAAACAAATGACCCAATTAGTCTTTCACTTGCCCATTTCCACTCAACAAGCATTTTTGAAAAGAATCCTAGTTAATTACAGAACTTCTGCCAGAGACCTCTTCAGGCTCTCTCCAAGTTTTGGTTTCCAAGAATTGAGATGTCATTTTGAGAGGACAAAACAAACCCGAGACAAGATGGTGCAGGATGGTCAGGACTCAGTGAGACACGAGTCTCCTCTGATCACTTGCCGGCTGCCAACAGCCAGCTTTCTGTTGTTGTAACCAATGCCTGAGAAAACAGCTTAAAAGTAGTAAGGCTTTACTTTGGCTCATGGTTTCTGAGGTTTCATTTCATGGTTGGTTTGCTCCATTGATGTGGAATGGTTATGAGGCAGAACGTTATGGTTAGAGGTAAATAGGGGTCCATTTGCCTACATTGTGGTAGCCAGGAATCAGAGAGAAAGAGAGACACTGAAAGGTGCCAGGAACAGGATATCAAAGCCATGTTCCCAATGATCCATTCCCTCCAATTAGGCTTTAACTTCCATCAGCCCATTCTGTATGACCTCATTGGATTAACACATGGATGAAATCATGGCCCTGAGGATCATTTGTCAGTAGAGCAAACAGCTGGAGACTAGGCCTTAAGCAAAGGAGCCTTTTCCAAAAACACTTTATACTCAGACCCTAACATTAGAGTAGCATCCTTTCTTATCATTCATGGGATGCACATCTATGCATGAGCTTTGTTAACTTTCTGTTTCCTCAAACACCTCCTAAAATGATAATCCTTTCTTCAAAATTTACTGCCTTTTAACTGGGGTCCTACTTTAAAATGCTTAGTATAAAGTATGACACGTTGTAAGTATTCAAAAACAGCTATCCTGACACTTTGTGAACGTCCAGATAAGTTAGTTATGCCATTTCATAGCTATTTCATTTGTCAACAGAGGAGATCTCAAGACATGATTCAGGTCACACCAGTGAGATCACTCTCCGTGGAGTCTCATCTTCACCAGGGCCCTCTGCCAACTCTCACCGCTCTGGCCACTTCCCACCATCTTCCTTTTGAGGCTCCTGTATTCAAGTCTCTTGGAGCTCACTGGCTCCGGTTCTCCTCTCTGCAGTGGTAACACCTGCTGCAGGGGTCCTCTCTGGATCTCAAGCATCTACCTGAAGCATCCATCACCAGTCACTCTGGGATGAGGCAGAAACATCGTTACAGCAGTGTGTGGTTCAAAAAACCTGCTTACCTCATGGTGAGAAGGAAATAGTAAGACAATTTGCAGTCCTAGTAGCTCCTCTACCCGACTTGGAAACACAGTTTGCCTTATAGCTCATCCCTAATTGCATCACATAATAATCACATAATTGCAACGACAACTATCACTTATTCAGCTCTTACTATAGTCTAGGCATATGTTTCTACTTTAGTATACCTATTAATATTACAAGGTATGAATTACTATTATTTATTTTGTAGTTTATTTAAAAAAAAAACCCTAGAGCTCATTGAAATAATGTAGCTGACCAGGAGTCATGTCAATAAACAAGCCAAGATTCAGCTTCTCTTGTTTGACTATGTTATGTTCCTCACCAGAGACTTGTTACAACATATACATTCCGTAGATACAAAATGATCACTGGTAGGCCTGTGGAATAGCGAAGAGGATGCAGCATGGTACAGATGGGCTCAGTTGAAGCCTCACTGTGTATTCAAGATTTCAAAGGACAAAAGGAAATTTCCTGCTCCCCTCGTCTTCCTATCTCCTTTGTACCGTGGAGAAACTGACTCAGAATAATAGAGTCAAGAAACCCAGGCCCTCATAGACCCTTCCCCTGCCACACCCAAAAGCCTGTCACTGCTACCTACAGTTGAATGTTTCTGGACAGGCTGGGCTTGATGAAGTCACCAGTAACATACTCAAGGCTCCAAACAACATTGCAAAGATGGAGAAAAAGAATAATACGGGTAGAGGATGCAAGAGCTTTCTTTCCCAGAAGGCTTTAGAGTTGAGGCTGCCTGAGCAGCTGAACAGCTGCTAGCTTGCTTCCTTCCACCTACCAAATGCCAGGTACATTGCAAGACACGTGGCACGTACAGCCTTTCTTTAAAATACATAATTACCACAACCTCATCCAAACCCACTGACGGATGTGCAGAGTAGGAGGACTGGGTGGCATCTCA